>NC_137079.1:53986212-55186212 GCF_951640355.1 Cnephaeus nilssonii | reverse complement strand
CTTATCTTCAGCTCATTTTGGGCATCGGTTGAAAAATCTTAGAAGAAAATCTTTATGTGAGAATTCCCGTAACTGCAACAGGATTTGGTTACAATTCAGATTTAGAGACATGGGTCTATATCTTTTTATTTTATACAAAGACCTTCTCAAGTACTCTATAACCAAGTTATCTATAGTCCCATAAATTATTTTCTTCACCAATTAACCCGCGTTTCTCTTGGTAATTCTTTTTTCTTCTCCATATAGCTTCGTATGCCAACAAATGTCATCTACTGTTCATAAATGAACAATTTCTCAGAGAGAAGGGGTGGGGATGGGAAGACATCATTTAAAACAAGGCTGCAGTAAATGTGTTCATTTCAAAAGTTAAATTTCTTCATTTCTTAAGTTTTCAAATTTAATGAATGTCTAGACCAGGGGTCAGCAAACTATGGCCCATGGAGCAAATTTGCCAATGCACTAAAATCTCCATAAACTTCCATTGCATATCCTTGTAATTTCACCCCATAAATTCAATTTAAAATAAATTTTAAAATAATCTAAAAATTTTTAAATATTTAATCTCTGTGCTGAACATGGTAAAGTGATTAATAGAATAAGTCAGGTCACTACAAATATTTTTCAAAATTTCTAGCCTGTGGTTATTTTCAAGACAAATAAAAAGAACTAGATTATTTTAAGTCTTTATTAATTAAACATACTTAAATTAAGCACTTACTATTTTTCTCATACTACATAAGATGGAGGACAAAAAACAACAACAAAGGAAAATGCATAATCTCTGTCTCCAAAAAGTGAGTAAGGGAGAATGAAATGTATACACATAATTATTATCTAGAATGATAACTGACACAATACTTAAATGTAAAAGGTAAAAAGGGGTAAGAAAAAAAACAAAACAAAACAAAAAAAAACAACAAAAATGTACACTCCTCTAAAGGTCTGTAGCCATACAATCACTCAAATAAAAAGTTCTTCAAAATCAAAATATATCTATTTATCTTACATGGTGTTTTTTCAACAGTAATATTAAGAGTCAAACAAGGTATTTTTAAAGTTAAATTATAAAATTAAGTAGAGTTAAACTAAATATTTACTATGAAAAAATGAAGAACACAGTGAGAAAAGATAGGTAGTTATATTTTTATAGATTATTCTTTTCTTGTTCCTTATATATGATAAAAATTTTAGATTAGATAATTTATTTTCAAAAAGACGTAGGTGTTTAAATTTCATTTTATTATCTTAGAACACAAAGAGTCATGGTTCTAGCGCACTGAAATATTTAGTCATCATATAGCGAAAGGTTAACAACTCTTTCCCCATAAATCCCTTAATGTATGTAGAACAAAGTGCTTTTATTTTTAAAAAGCATTTAGGCCTAACGACCATACTTTCTGACTATTTACTAAATATAAAGGAAGTAGGCTACAGTTCCTTTTAAATGTAGGTTATTACTTCAAGTCTAACCCATTAAGTTTTCTAAACTAGGGTTTGTGGTATTTGGCATCAACTCTTCTGTTCTTTTGATAAGTACCTAAACAGGATGTCCTTGCAAATTAAATGAAAAATAGCTCTGGAAGTTTTCCTCCCTCAGGAATAAGCATTGAGATTGGCAGATGGCTTAAGTGGAAATACACAGAATGCACTTTAGCCAGCATTAGAAAAGTGTTCCAGCAGATATTGCTGAGGTTAATTCTTTAAGGCCCATCTTACTTCCTTTTGCACTGAAATGTTTTAATGGCCTCAAAGGGAAGGTGCTTAATTTATTTTGCCTAACTGTTCCATGACAGCGTCAATAAGGAAGAGAGCTTAAATATAACTAATAAAATTTTAAAATAATGGCTGATTTCTTACCACAGAAATTTTATTTCTTGACATGGAAGAAAGAAGAGACACCTCAATTCAAATGTGTTTTCAAAATCTTGGATTTTCCAAAGACTAAGTCATTTTTCACATCACTCAAAGACTCTATACATACTTTTTTTTTTCTCTCTTTCTTCTCCTCTTTCAGCCATGTAGAGTTAATATGACAGATATTTCATTACATTCTTATGATTAACTGTTTGTAACTTTATGAAAAAATTAACTGTTTCGTACTAATGGTATACAACCAATAAGAAATAATTCCAAAATCTTAGAAATACTTTCATCTTCCAACTTAAAGATATCAGGTATTAAAAATAATGGGAAAAGAACTCCATGAAAATGGGACTTGGGAAAATTCTAATGTGATATATTAATGACCTAATATTGAAAGTAATCCTATTTTTATTTAACTAAGTAGTTCATAAGTAGAGACAACCCTTTAGACTCTAGTTACTTTTAATGGTTGATATTTCTAAAAATATGAACATAATACATTCAATAAATTAGGAAAGGCCTTAGTCATAAACTCAACTGGGTAAGTGGAATTGCTCAGCATAGTGTAGCAGTAGAATTTTTAGTGACATAAACTGAGCTTTCCTGAGTTAGTCATAAGTATGAACTATGTTAACACAGTGAAATACATACAGAAAATATACAAAGAATCTGCAGAACTTTTAAAATTATGTTTTAAATTGCTTCCTTCCTTAGTCCATGGACTTTATCAGAAAAACTAGAAATCAGCAAGGCAGCTATCCATATTTTATTCTTCATCATAAGGAAGCACATATATTTGGTGAAAATGAAGGTTAAAGAATGGAGAACAATTTAAAAATACATTGATAACAGAGAGACTTAACTTGTTGATTTTGAGCTTTCTGTACAATCTAAATTATATGTCATAATTTCCTTTTAATTTCTGTAACCTTCTACATATGGCTATCATGACAGTATGTGTACTCTCTTCAATACAAAGGCAACAAAATAGAGTATAGTCCAGCTAATCACTAAATCCTGAGTGGCCACATTATTATTTATGTACTATGCATTCAGCTACCAAGTATTCCCTAGCTCCATTTATCCAGATATAAATTCTGTCTTAAAATTACAAATAGTATAAGGATTCAAACAAGTAAATATTTTAAAATTCAAATGAATGCAGTTATAGATATTATAATTTTAAAAATATTCTTTAATATTAAAAATCATAAAAATAAATATATTTGTAATTAATCTCATTAAGATACTAAGAAACATGCATTTTTCTTTATAGAATATTTTCAAAATTAAAATGCCAACTTGCCCAATCTGTGTGTGTGTGTGTTTTCTATTTGTACATTGACTGTGGCTTAGTTGTTAAATAAGTAAAAGCAAAATATATAGGCAAAGGTATTCTATTAAATTCTTAAAAATTCATCAGATTGTCCTTTCTATAAGAGGTTGAAGATGTTTCTATTCAATTAATTATTTTTTTAGCAAATATGATCATGTACATTAATAGGATTGGCCATAGCCATGCTTATAAATTAGTCGAAATATATCTGGGACTCTGCCATTTCTCCCTTTTCTGGTCCTGTGAACCCCAAAACCTAGTATCTGTCTCTGAATTATACCTGGTATATACTGAAAACTCCTACATTACATTTCTAGCCTAGAATTTTCTCATGAACCCTAAGAAAGCTAGATTCAATATATGTCCTTACCTGAACTCATTAAAATCACCTCTTCTATTTTGATTTCTCTTTTGTATCCTTCAGATATGTCAATGGGACTTCCCTCAATCTCACTACCCAAAACAAAAAACTCAAACCTTCATTTCTCTCTTAGGTAAATTATCCAATCAATAATTAAGTCTTTTGAATTCTGTTAATCATTCAGCACTAAAATATTTTTCTGCTTTTAAAATAATTTTACTCAAGATATATTATACTACCTAATGTGACTAATCTCTCCTGGATTATCCCATTTCAGTACACATTCCATACTATTACAAGGGTAATCTTTTAAAACTTATTTGATCATGTCATTCCTACAAAAAAAAATACGTTTTAGAGATTTTTTGGCTTATAGGAGAAAATAGAAATTCTTCCGCAGAATATAATTACATCAAAGGACCTCTTAACAGGGGACCACCTACCTTTCAAACTTATACCATGTATACAACCACACTACATTGCCCCAACATCCAAGAGTTTTTATCTAAACATTTTATTGCACTGAAATCAAAGTTACAAATTAAATCACCCCAGAATGATTGTGTAGTTGTGTCTTCTTTGAGCTCTATCAATTTTTATTTTATATATTTTGACCCTAATCATTAGCTGCATTAAAAAGTATTAGTTGTTAATTATTATTATTGAATTGAGTCTTGTCATTACAAAGTGTATCCTTTTACATTTGTTATCATGTCTTGCCTAAATTGTATTACAGAAAGAACAACCACGTTCTGTCTGGTGTTTGGATGGTTCTATCCTTACTATCCTTTACTTTCCACTTGATCTTTTTAAGGTAATATGTCCCTCCTACCACTCTGGCTGCTTTTAAGATATTTCTGTTTCTCTTTGATCTACTTTACTTTCACAACAGTGTTGTGATGTGCAGTTTAACTTGTATTTATTTTGTTAAAGTTTTTTACCACTTCATTATTATATTATTAGATAAATTTATGGGTGCTACACAAGTATTAGGTCTTCAAATATTAATTCTGCCTCATTTTCTCACTTCTATTCTACTAAGACTTTGAATACATGTATATTTTACAGTTTTTCTACATTTTCTTTTCTTTTTCCAGGTTTCTTTTAATATCTTTTATTTGTCCTATTTTTCATTTAATTAATTTTATATTCATACTAGATGCCTGGTGCACTATCATTCATGCACCGGGGAGGGGGCGTCCCTCAGCCCAGCCTGTGCCCTTTTGCAGTCTGGGACCCCTCAAGGGATGTCCAACTGCTGGCTTAGGCCCTCTTAGGGTCCTTAGTGCTGCGCTCTCAAGCCATGAGCTGAGTAGCACCCCCCCCCCCCCGTGGGAGTGCACTGACCACCAGTGGGCAGCTCCTGCATTGAGCATCTGCTCCCTGATGGTCAGTGCGTGTCATAGCGACTGGTTGTTCCACCGTTTGGTCAATTTGCATATTAGGGTTTTATTATATAGGATGTTTCTAATTTGTTGTTAAGCCTGTACACTGAATTCTTAATTCTAAGTTATTCAAACTTTCAGTTCTAGAATATCAATGTGATTATTTTAAAATGGTTTCCTGTTTTCTACTAATGTCTTCCTGTCATTTAGTATGTTAAATTTTTAGTTAAAATTGTTTTTAAAGTTCCTTTCTGGTTACTGTTTTACCTGATGTTCATTGGGTGTGTTGCTCTTCTTTCTTAATAGTTTTGGGTCAATTCCTATATTTTGCATTTCTGGTTATTGTTTATTGAAGGAAGGGCTTTTGGAATTGGGAGTTTGAGGTTCAGCAATCTGCATACTGTTATATATTGTTCAAGAAATTATTTTCTGCTTATGGAAGTAGTTGAGAAATAGCAAACCACTTTAATCAGAAATTGAGATGATTCAAAACAAAACTAGATTTAAGTTTTATGAGAGTTGGCATACATCCTACTCATATAAATGTGCTATTCTTCATATTCAAGTTGAAAGTCCAGGGTACTCTTCTTTGATTGACCTTAAACTATAATTCTTCTCATTAGTATAAAATGGCAGGAATCTTGGCCTTATATCTAAGTCTCTCAAACTGCCTAATTTCAGGCAGCCAAATGCCTCAGAGGGAGAAGCAGGATCAAATGTCAAGATACCATCCATTGGCTGCCCTGCTGTCTGTTCCCTTGGTCCCTTAAGTCCTTCATGCTTTAGGAGCTTTCTGATAAGCACTGACACCCTTTTTATGACATTTTGCTCATGCATTCAATTTGATTTTGGTGGTGGGTTTGTTGCTTTGAAGCAAAAGAACCCACTATTACTGGAAGCAAAAATTTTATAAAATTGCTCTAGGCACTGGGTATAAGTGCTAATCATAAAGAGGGACCAAGAAAAAATTGTAGTCTAATGAAGCTTATATTCTAGAAATAGCATGTGATAAAACACCCTTGGAAATGAACAAGTTTGTTTGTCTTCTATGAGGATAAAGACCAGTGTGGTTAGGAAATAATGAGTGAGGTGTAGAGTAGAAGGTAAAGTCAGTAAGAAAGGCTTATTATTTTCTAGTGGGAAACTTCTGAGGGTAATTCTGCTTACCAGGCTTGAAATGGATATTATGGGAGTAAGGGTAGAACTAAAGGTAGACAGTATTCCAGGAAGGAGATGATTATGGTTTGAATTAAAGTGATAACAATAGAAAGGAAGATGTGCAATATGTTTTGAAGAAAGCACCAAATAAAACTTACTAATTGATTTAAAGTACAGAGGTGAAGGAAAAAAAAGAATCAGGAATAACATCTTTTTTTAAAAATTTGAGTACATAGTAGCGTCATGTAAAGGAAGAATGAATATAAGTTTTAGTAGTAAGGTATGACTACTTTCTATGGTATGAATTTATCTCTAAATTTCAATATATCTAAATACTGATATTAACTTTCTTTTTCTAATAAATTCTATAATTGTGTTAAGACATACTTGTATCCTTTGTTTGTACAAATGTCTCAGAACTTAGAAATTCATTGCCTGTATCAGTTAATTTGGGAAGTATTAGCATCTATTATGTCATTAAACCTCCTAATCTATATGTGCCATACTAATATACATATTAGTAAAAAAAACCTCTGTATTTGATTTATGATATGTAAAATTCATTGCTTCAAATTATTTATCAAGGTGTTAGTATTATATTTAATTTTCTCTG
Organism: Cnephaeus nilssonii; assembly: GCF_951640355.1. Taxonomy (NCBI): domain Eukaryota; kingdom Metazoa; phylum Chordata; class Mammalia; order Chiroptera; family Vespertilionidae; genus Cnephaeus; species Cnephaeus nilssonii. The sequence goes on along the minus strand of NC_137079.1, from coordinate 55,179,496 downwards.
ATATTAAGATTCTGTGTTATATAAAAAAACCTCAATGACAATTATCCTACCTAATAAAAGAGTAATATGCTAATTGACCATACCTGCACTATGCCCACAGCCAATCAGGGCACTATGCAAATTAACCCAGCAAAGATGGCAGCCCCTACACGCTGCCCCGCCCCCCATCACTGAGGGACCCGGGCGATGGGGGGACCCAATTGGTCGCCGCTGTTGGACCCAGGCCGGCAGAGGCACCCAGATCACAGATGGTGGCACGAGGCTGGGCAGCACCCGCCCCACTCCGCTGCCGCCAGGGTTCAAGCCCCATCCCTGAAAGAAGGTGGAAGGCGGTAGCCAGAGCCAATGCCTGGGTGCTCGGTGCTGGAGGAAAACTGGTGCAGGCAGCCAGGTGAAGGAAGGTCTATTGCACGAATCTTCATGCAACGGGCCTCTAGTTAGAATATAAAGGTATTATTGTTCACCCCTGTTAATCCAGAACTGGAAGTGTACACTTGCATAGTGAATGTTCAATTCACATGTATTACTAAAAAAGGTAGATCAATTAAAAGAATTAAAATGAATGAACACATTAATGAAACAAAGTAAACTGAAAGAATATACTTTTCTAATATCATATAAATAAACTAATTACATTCTAGACACTGATAAAGGGAAAACTATAGTTATATCCAAAAATAGTATTAAAACTAATTCTGCCATTTGTTTGGCTTAATGGAACATATGACTTAAATAATTTCCCTCCAAACCATTTCTCCCAATTATCCCTGATATTCTACCATTTGTGGATATAATTCCTGATTTCAATGAACTCACAGTTTACTGAGCAATGTTTTATTATATTGGAGAAGAAAACAATTTACAGATTTATTGAATGCAAGCAAATATCAAAACACAAAAGAATGAATAAAAAATTCTAAGGGTTTGTAAAAAAATATATAGTACTGAAAAATTAGAGAAAATTATAAAGGAGAGGAATTTTACATATGGAGTCATATTCATAATTTGAGGTAACTAAAATCAGATTCTTCAATCTGACGTAAAGTGATTTTCTAAATAAACAAAACTTTTCTGTGCTATAATAATGATTTACCCCACATCTACTATGCCACATGCTCTGCTGGATGCCTTTCTAATAAAGAAAGTGAGACTCAGAGCCATTGGTAAATTTGCCCCAGCCAACACACTTCCTAAGGGGCCAGTCAGTATGGCTCTAAAACCCATAATTTTTCCATTACCCGAGGTTGTCGTTTTATAAAGACAGAGTTGATCCAATGATTAATGATTGGTTTTAACCCTTGTAATATTAGTAGCCTTCATCTATCAGAAGTTCAGGAAGGTGAAGTAACTTGACAATATTGCTGGTAAAAATGTATCCTTACCAAAGTCTTTTGCTTATCCTGTGGAGATCAGAAATACCACAGGACCTAGTGTCCACCTCTGTGTTCTTCACAACCTCTATGGGCCTGCTTCCCTTGCTCACACTGTTTCCCCACCCCTCTCATGTATGCCTTGTTCTATAGTTTATGAGAACTTCCTGAAAATATATAGTCAGAATATACACTGAGTGGCCAAATTATTATGATCTCTGAACGCATAATAATCTGGCCACTCAGGGTATATCCTATATAATAAAAGGCTAATAGGCAAATTGCCCCCTTGACCAGAGTGGCCAGGTTATTATGCGTTCAGAGATCATAATAATCTGTCCACTCAGTGTGTATATATATATCTTACCTTATAATAGAGAAATATGTAAATTGACCTACCTTCGCTATGCCCACAGCCAATCAGAGTGAGTATGCAAATAAACCCAACAAAGATGGCGGTTAATTTGCATACATACCTGGGTCCAGAGAACCTCCTCAGCACCCAGGTCACTCCCAGCCGGCCATCAGGCAGAGGCTTTAGGCTTGGGAAGGGGTCAAGCCTGCGATCGGAGGGGCGGGGGTCCCCTTTCCAAGCCTAAAGCCTGGGGCGGAGGCTTTAGGCATGGGAAGGGGCTGAGCCTGCGATTGGAGGTGTGGGTGGGGGAACCACTTCCCAAGCCTAAAGCCTGGGGTGGAGGCTTTAGGCTTGGGAAGAGGCCGAGCCTGTGATCGGAGGTTCTGGGCGGGGGTTGGGGTGAACCCCTTCCCAAGCCTAAACCTGGGGCGGGAAGCTTTAGGCTTGGGAATGGGCTGAGCCTGTGATCGGAGGTTCTGGGGGTCAGGGACCCCTTCCCATGCCTAAAGCCTGGGGTGGAGGCTTTAGGCTTGGGAAGGGGCTGAGCCTGGGATCGGAGGGAAGGGGGAAAAATCAATGGAAACATATCCTCAGGGGAGGATAAAAAGAAAACTTAAAGAAAGTAATGACATATCCTATGAAAGACACATCTTGAAAATGCTTAAAGAAAGTTGTCATTTTTTCATGGTGAAGGGACTGGAGTCTGTGTTGATGAAAATACCTTGGCGGCTGCAGTGACTGGCAGTGGCTGCAGCAGCGGGGTGATGGGGCGGGCACCTTCCCCTGATCAGCCTGGTCGCCTCAAGCAAAGGGAGGCCAGACTGCGGCTTAGGTCCGCTCCCAACGGGGAGCGGGCTTAAGCCATCCATAGAACATCCCCTGAGGGCTCCCAGTATGTGAGAGGGGGCAAGCTGGGCTGAGGGACCCCTCCCCAGTGCACAAATTTCATGCACCGGGCCCCTAGTGTGTGTATGTGTGTGTGTATGTATATATATGTATGTGTATGTTTGTGTGTATGTATATATATGTGTGTATTGTATTTTCCGACTTATAAGACAGCTTTTTAATCCAGGAAAATCTTCTATACGCCCAGTCATCTTATACGCCGTAAAATGCGATATATATTTCAGAGAGAGGAAAGGAGAGGGAGAGAGAGATAGAAACATCAATGATAAGAGAGAATAATTGATCAGCTGTCTCCTGCATGCCCCCTATTGGGAATTGAGCCTGCAACCTGGCATGTGCCCTGACGGAGAATCAAACCGTGATCACTAGGTTCATGGCTTGATGCTCAACCACTTAGCTTCTTATATATTTTTTTATTTCCTGATTTGGTTTGAGAATATCTACCAAAAAGACTCGCTATTAGCAAAGAGTATTCAGGAATAATGCCGTACAACAAACAATTGCGTCTTCACATAGGAAGGAGAAGGCTGGCCTTATTTAGTAAAAAAAATAATCAATACTACTATTTGCAATATAGTTACAGGTAGAGTGTGACGGGGAGGAAGGGGGAGATAGAGAGAGAGAGAGAGAGAGAGAGAGAGAGAGAGAGAGAGAGAGAGAGAGAGAGGAGAGAGAGAATCAAGTGTTATACATACATTGAGAGAACTAGATGCTTGCCTAAAATGTATTTCTGTGTATTTGCTTCTCTAAGTAACATTTTGAAAGTTAAATTATTATAAAACATTGGAAAATATAGGCAGTTACAATTCTCATGAGAAAATGGTGAATGAGGCATGGCAGTCTTGGCAAATATTTTTCCTTTTTCTATCCTTCTCTCTCCATATCTCTATTTTTTAACCTCTTCAGTTTTTTATTACGTTCCTCTCTGTCTCTGTTTCTTGCTTTCTTTATTCTCTCTCTCTTTTTCCCCTCTCTCCCTCTCTCCGTCTCTCCTTAAGCACAATGCAATTCCTCCCAAGGTCATGGCTGCCAGCTCCTGGTGTTCTTGATGACCTTGGGATCAGTACAACATGGCTTAAGGAGAGGAAGAGCAGGAATTCCCTGCGTCTGTGAAGCAGCAGACACTTCTTCCACTTGGTTGTGAGCAGGATCCCTGGGGGCAGTGGACAGGAAGAGACCTGTGGTGCAATTGCTCGGTGCTCAAGGATGTCAGTTTAGGACCAAGCTTTCTCACACCTGGATGGATGGCTTTTCCATTTATAATTAGATGAGAAAGCAACTTTGCTGTGTATTATTTTCAGAAGTAAAAGTTGGTTGGACGTTTTAATAGCTGGAAAAGAAGATAAATGAGCTTCAGAGTGTGCTGTGCACCTTACTTTGATGAAAATTTTAAATAAGTTGCCAATATTAAAATGAGGTTTATTTCAGATTTGTCAAGGGACATTACTCCTGAAATCTCAAATTGTTTAGCATTTTTTGAAAGTTAATATCACATTACAGGTATTCCGAGTACATTTTGTTTTGCACACTGATGATGAATAATGCACCTAATCAATAATTTAAAGAACCTATGTACTCTGTTTCTAGAGAAGAGACATGTGAAATCGGTATTTCTTTAGCTATTGCTACAGGAAGTCCTTCATCTGCTGTATTCACCTGACACTATGAAAATAGCTGTTTAAAGAGGCACTAGCAGCTGAATTAGCAAATACAAGTAGATCACAGTGAAATAAATTTCCCAGATTTTTAAAACAATTAGCACTATATGGAATTGGGTGGGTTATTTTTAAAACTATATTCTAAAATATAATATGTTTATGGGAACATGACACTTTACCCATCATATAAATTTACTATACATATATTTCTGTGTGTGTCTGTGCATGCATGCATGTTCTGATCCCTGAAAGTTAGAGGTTAAGACTGTCACAAGTTAATATGCATGTGCGTGTGTTGTGAATGTGCATTTTGCCTTAGAAATTAGGTCAAATTATGATTTCCAACTTACCATGTATACAATAGAATTTACTGGTTTAACATCTGTTGTTTGTGTACACTTAATTTTTCAGGGTAGTCCCATTATATTCTGGAAGATAATAGAGGATAAAAGAGACTTTCCATGGAGCCAAGCAAATGTGGCTACTTCTACTTGGAAAAAATAGTGGTGACTCCTGTCAGCATGGGACAATGAAACCTCTGCAGAAGAAAGGCATTGCTGCTATTGTGGAGAGGGTCAAATATCAGAAAGTGTGCCTCCATACACTCCTAGTGGGCATAGAGAAAGGTCTGAGTGTAAACCATCCAGGCTCTGGGAGGCAGCCATGAGCAGAAAGAAGTCTTTGGGCTGACCTGTCTCAGATCCTAGCAGAATAAAATATAGAGAATCGAGGGGTAAACTTTAACACATTAAAGTTTGTTATAGATTGCCTTTACAACTCTATTTTCATGCTCTACACTTACACAGGGCTCCCTACATCTTTTTAAACTGGTTATGTCCATGAGCTGTATAATAGTATCATTACTGGGGTAGATGGACCACATTTATGAGCCCAGTTAAGATTTCTGTGTGGCTGTCAGTTGTTGTATGTTTGCTGAAGACTGCTTTTGTAGACCAGGAAGTGTTTACAAACCTTAACTGGAAAAAAAAAGGTAACTTTATATCTCTAAGTTAACAAAAATGTCTACTATTAAATAATAGCCTGCACATTTGCATGTGAGGATCAATCCCAAACCATCTCATTAGGTGCTTATCCTAACTGGCAGCAATTCCTTTCTATAGCTGATGGTGTTCTGATCCTTAAAATATAACCCTCTTTTTTCTGGCCACTAATGTGGCGGTTGGAACGAAAACCCAACCAAACCAAACCAAAAGTCAGAAAGTGAAATCTCCAAATTACATAGATTGCTTACAGTAATTTTCTTGGTAAGTATCGTAAGAAATCATTTATGTGATTTTTTTTATTTCAGTTGACCTTTGAATAAAGTAGGCATTAGTGACACTAACCACCCACACAGTAGAAAATTCCTGTGTTAATTTATTTTCTCTCTGTGGATTAAAAATACTACATTGATTTTCTGACTTGATTTGCAGGCTCTATTGAGTATTTCTTTTGCATTTTTATTCTTTATACACAAAGCAAGTTTACTATATTAAACCTCTCTTTGTTATCCTCACATTTCCTTTAATTCCTTCAATAGATTTGAGTTATTTTTTAGGGAAATTCCATTTAAATTATAAAGCAGTAACTCTTTATATGATTTGGGGTAATACAGAAAAGAAAGGCTAATTAAAAATTTTCATACTATTGATAAATTAATTTAAGAAATTTGTAATAGTTCCAAATCTATAGTGATAAACTGTTTTTCAGGTAAATTTTGAAACTTTTTATGACATGGATGAGTAAATCTAGAACAAATTAATGTTCAGAAAGACTATGTTAGTGTGAGGATAACTTTGAACTTTGTCTGAGATCTTATGACTGGAAAACAACATACATATCTCCCCACTCTTCATTTTTTTGTCTAACCCCAAAGGATCACTATGTCCTGACATAGTCTAGGATAAAAATCTGTCTTCAGTGGCTCCCATAAGACCTCTCTTCAGGTTTGCTCACAATTCTGTTTATAAAACCCTAAGTTTTCAACTCTTCCTTGAAAATCTCTCTATTGTAATAACTCTAGTAAAATTATTGCCTTAATTGCCTGGTGCATTTTGTTTTTCACAGTGTTGAATTTACATTATTGCCATAGGCAACAGACTGTTAAAAAGTCAAAACACTGTTTAAGGTTCTGCATTTCTCAACCAGCATTTTGGGCACGGACCATACTTTTTTAAAGTAGTGGATAATTGAATATTTTAAAAGAATTATTTATACATGTATACTACATAAAGGAAAGGGGATTTGGCAGTTATTCAGTTTGACAGGCATAGACTTTATTCAGACAATGATGAATGTGGTCAAGGCTTAATGGTATTCAGGAATGAGTTATGTGACTCACCAGCTTTATGACTTACTAGTGGCATAACCTTGAGGAAATTACTTTGCCCTACTAAGCCTTTGTTTCCATATATTCCTTATTTCCTACCTCACGGGATTATTATGAAGATTCAAATAAGTAATATAAGAATAACTTAAGCCCTGTGGTAGGATTGGCTATCGTTTTATAATCTATCATTATATGTATTAAAGCTTTAAAATCCATTGTTTTAGGCTCCATCCAAGGAGATTTAGATACAAAGGTACCAGAAAGGATTCATTGTAGAACCACTATTCTAAATTTTTATTTCTACCCTTGGGACATCGAGTGTAGAAAAATCACCCTATGTCATTTATTTGATGAAGAAATGAACATCTATTTTGTTCTAAATATTATATCTCCCAAGTGGTGGTGTATGTACACTCTGGTTCATGGATGGATGCTACTACTAAACACAGAAAAAAAGAGTATCTCCCAAGTAAATATTTGATAAAGGCAGATGTTTCTTTTTGTTTTATAATCATTATCCCCCTTTGGTAAGAGCCGTATAATAGCATTATTAACAAACAGCACATGTTAAAGACAGTTCAGCAAGTAAATAAAGGATTGTATAGATTAAATCTTAACAATAATTTTAAATGCTCACAGAGGTAAGTTGGCCTGATCTTTTCATAGCTTCTGTAGCTTTCTGGACTAGCAATAGCCTCCTCTTTTCATTTATGCTTTCATTAAGAATAAACATTACAATTCTGTTGTAAGATGAAGGCCACTGCCTATTTAGAAAATAAACTACAGGACCCAAACAGGGTTCATTGTTTTAATGAATGCTACCAAAGTAGTATGAGTAGGAAATTCAATTTGATTAAATATGTGCTAAAAATATTTCTAAGCAAATAAAAAGTTTACTAGAAACTTCCATATCTTTTAGTGGAGAGTGAGTGGCTATATATACCACACTATGTTGCCAATTACAAGTGTTATTTATAGCAAGAATTATTCTCCTTGAGTTCAGAAGCAAACGGAGGTCAGTGGGATACACAATTGCTATAGCTTTAAAAAAAACCTCATTCAATAATAAGTTTATGCATAGAGAGTTTATTAAATGCATTGAAATTGAAGTTTCAATGCATTTAATAAACTCTCTATGCATAAACTTTTGCAAATTGTCTATTTATATTACACCCATAGATAATTATTGAGATAAATTTCCATAATTGTCTGGTACCCCTTTTCCAGGAAAATCTATCCTTTGACTGTGACTAGAAAGAGAGGGATAGTCCCTTGCTAGCCCTGGATATGAGCAAAGTTAATTCTGCCAAATGGAATAAGGTAGTGGATTCCTAAAATAAGGCTCTCTGTCAGGGCTCTCTTTAGCTTTTATAATTTCAAATCTGAGACTAACAGCAAGAGAAAATAAAACAAAAATATGATGTTAAATAGAACTGTGGGAAACTATTTTTTTATTCTGATTTTGCCTTCCTTTGTTTAAGTTATATGTTATCTATAAGTATACTAACATAACAACAATAGCTAATATACACTGAGTGTCCAGATTATTATGACCACCCCATCAGTACTTCGTTGGGCCACCTTTTGCCTTCAATAATGCTGCGATTCTTCTTGGCATTGACTCCACGAGATGTTGAAAGGTGATGCAAGGAATCTGACACCATGCCTGATGAATAGCACTGTCCAGTTCTGTGAGATTTGATGGTTGTGGAACCAGCTGCCTGATGGTTTTTAACTTTGTCCCACAAATGCTCAACTGGATTGAGATCTGGTGATTGTGGGGGCCACCTAAGCAAGGTAAAGTCTCCCTCATGTTCTTGAAACCACTCCTGCACAATACGAGCACCGTGGCATGGTGCATTGTCTTGTTGGAAGAAGCCATCTCCATTGGGATACACCATCAACATGATAGGATGAACTTGATCAGCAACGATACTTAGGTATGTTGTGCTATTCAGACGTTGTTCCACATGAATTAAAGGGCCCAAATCATGCCAGGAAAACATGCCCCAAACCATAACACTGCCCCCCACAAGCTTGAAGGGTTGTACTCATGCATGTGGGGTGCATGCTTTCATGCTGTTTCCGTGAAATTCTCACTCTGCCATCTGCATGATGCAACTGGAAACGTGATTCATCAGACCACATGACTTTTTTCCAATGCTCAACTGTCCAATCCTTGTGTTCCTGTCAGAATTGGAGACGTTTTGTCTTGGTAACTGCAGACAGCAAAGGTGTTAGAACCGGCCTTCAGCTTCCATATCCCATATGATGCAGTGTACGGCTAATTTGCCTACAAACGCCAGGTGGTCATAATAATCTGACCACTCAGTGTATATTTTACACTCTAAATCCAGCATTGTGCTAAGTGCGGCTAGAAATTTTATTTTATATGATATTCTCATTGTAATTTATCCTTCAAAAATCTGTCTCAAGTTGTTCCTTGAGGAAAAACATTGTAAAAAAGAATATGTGCAGGAAAGATAAGCAAGTTGTAATATTTCATATGCTTATTATAACACATACTTATCAGTCACAGTAAACTTGCATTCTACTTTACTTTTTCCTGTTTGCAAAGTTATCCTTAGCAAAGAATACTCAGATAGAAAGTAGACTGTGGAAAAATATGAACCTAAATATGAAATATTCAAAACATTATCTTATATGTATTTATTATATTTATCTTGAAGATTTTAGAAAATAGGTTTTCTAAAGGTAAGGACATTTATTTCACTTTATTTTCTCAACAGTGTCTAAAATGCCATGCTGAGCACAGAAAAAAACATTTCCTGATAATAATATGAAACAATTAAATCACATTTTAAAACATAATTCTAAAACAATGAGAAAAAAAGAAGAAAATCTTACCTATAAAATACATTCAGATAGCAAAATGTACAAGGATATGATAGCTTATAAATTTCCTTCATACATTAAGCAAAAATTTAGATATTTACTTTGAAAAGATAATTCAATACACAATTCAACATGAATTAAAAGATTCCACTGCTAGTTAAAATGCTATTTCATTTATTTACAGTTGTGATTGGATTCATTCACTCATTAAATTGGACAATATATCATTCATTTAGGAGTTTCTTTATCAAACATTTATTAAACTGTTAGTAAGTGTCAGGTACTTTTAAATGATATCACATAGATGGATAACTCTAAATGTGCTAAAGAAAGCAGTAAGAAAAGCTTAATGAGAATGTTTAACAGGAAGGCAGAAAGGGAGAGGAAAGCAGTGATGGAGGAATGCCAAAAAAAAGAGAACTTGATATCTGCTAATGAAATATCATTTTTTATGGGTTTCTATATAATGGTATTCAGTTAAAGTCAATAATAAATAAACCAATAAATATTATCATAAGAATTTGTATTTGAAAAATTATCAGAAAATTTGGATATAATTTGAGTTTTTCCAAGAATTTCAATGGAAAAAAATTACTTCTTGAGGATATCAGAGGAGCTTCTTTAAATCTCTGTAGTGATTTTCTAGGCTGCAAACTGCTAGTTGTTTGTTACAGACTGAGCGACCACTAGAGGGAACTCACAGCATGTGCTCTGGTGATCAGCTTTCTGTTTTGTGTCATTAAAAATGATAGTTCAAAGTATGAACATTGAATCTCATTGAAATAAAGTGTTGAAACTGTTAAAATGTATTAATATATGCTTCCCAGTTTGATTAAACTCTCTTAATCCCAGATTCCCAAAATAAGGTCTAGAAAATTATAGGACTGTATTCTATACTTCTGCGCTGCCTCTGCAAATTGAACAGAGAGTCTGGTAGAAATCTAACTGAAAACATCCCCTTCAGCTAAACCTTGAGTTTATGGATACTCTAATGCTCAACACAGTAAAAATTATTCTAGAAAAATGATCATGGTAAAGAGGGTACTTTTATAGAGACGGTGTCTACGTTGACAGCGTGGTCAGGCTAGGTTTTCTCAAAGAGATGCATTTAAAAAAAAAAAAAAAGTCCTAACAGATTAGAAAATATAATCCAAAATACAACCTGAGAGAAATGTTTTCTTAGGCACAGGAACGTGAAGTAAGTGCAAAGGTCAGGTCGTAAGGAGGGAGAGAGTATAGGGTGCTCAGGGATAGAAAGCTGTGTGGATGGGGTTCAGTGAAGAAGAGGGAGAATTGAAAGAGAAGGTCATAAAGGTCGATGGGGGGGCCAACGTATGTAGGGCCTTGAAAGTCATGGTTTTTAACCTAATTGCTATGGAAGCCCTTGAAAAGCAATGGGATGATTTGATTTCCATTTGGAGACATTCTTCTGTCTGCTAATGGACTCTGTTGAGACAAAAATAGAAACAAAGAGATCAGCAGGGCTGCTAATATAGGGATAGACTGGAAGAGGCTCTTAGTGAGAGGCTACTGTATTTTACATATATTTTGTAGCTGATGAACCAGAAGGTGAGTGTGAGGCCTTGAGCGGAATCAAAGGTGAAGTGTAAAGCTCAGCCAAAACTACTCCATTAATGGTGATGTCACTGGCTTATCTAGGGAAGAGTGACAGAAGGACATTTACTCTGTAAAGCAAGGGCTACAACTTATAGATACACTAAAGGATGGTGGCCTTGAATTTAATCACTGTCTGTTCAATACTTATTTATATTCCTTACTAATTCTTCCAAGGTTTATATAAAATTCAAATATAGATACGTTATTTATTCAGACTGTTTGTAACGAAGTAGCAAGTTCATATGTTAATAATAGATAACTGATCAAAAGACATATAATAATTCAAAACTAACCATAAATGTAAATGTAATTCTATTTAGACAGGAACTCCAAATGAACTGTAGTGATTGTATAAATTAGAAAATGGTTGACTGATGACAGAAAAACAGGGAAGGGGTAATTCTGAGTTCTCAAAAACAGAGAAAGTTGGCCTAAACCACTTAAAGAAAATGGTATTGATATCTGGCCGACTCAATTCACAGAAAATAAAAATTGCAAGTTAGAACATTAGGAGTAAAATAATCTGATGTTTATACAAACATATAGAGAAGGAGAAAAGGAGTATGACAAACACAATGGTAGGGATAATTCAAGGGTTTTCATGTTGTGTAATTCTAAGGACTATATGACATAGTTTTTGTCATGATGCAGTATAAAAACTACCTTGGAGCCCGGCCAGCATAGCTCAGTTGTTGAGTGTCAACCTAAGAACTAGGAGGTGATAGTTCAATTCTCAGTTAGGGCACATGCCTGGGTTGCAGGCTCAATCCATAGTGTGGGGTGTGCATGAGGCAGCCAATCAATGATTCTCTCTCATCATTAATGTTTATGTCTCTCTCTCCTGCTCCCTTCCTCTCTGAAATCATTCAAAATATATTTTAAAAAAAAACTAAATTAGAAATAAAAATCACTCTTTAATTTTTATTGCAATGACAAAATGTAATATTATGTAAATTCTTGTCCTTGTATAACAAAACTGTTATTGAGAGTCAACATGGAAAGTTCTTTGAGCAGACAGAGTAGATCCAAGAAAGGGATAAATAAATATTACAAGTGCTAAATAAAAAGTATTGCTGCATTAAGTAAGATGTGCACGGAAAACTGGAAATAGTAAAGAATGGCACACAACTGTAAACATAATCCTTCCAAAAAAAGGACAGCTAAATGGCTGATCAAATTACTAGATTGATTTCTGATGTATGCTTTAACTGTACAGAGGAGAGAGAGAGAGAGAGACAGAGAGAGAGAGAGGAGAAAAAGAGGAAGATAGAATTAGAATTGGCACCAACATGTGGTAAGTGAATTGAACTGAATTTAATTGAGACTTTTTGAATTAAACTGCATTGAATAAAATTGAATTGCAGGATTTGTACTGAGTGTGAATAGCTGGCTGTGTGGGAGAGTGGCTGAGTGATTAGCCAAGAGCTTTATACTCTAAAGCCAACTGTGTGAGATCCCTGCAGAGTGAGTGAAAAAGTAAAATGAGGGTTTGCTTCTAACGGGAATTGGATATTAGGACAGTGAAGTATAATCATTAGGACAGCAGAATAAAAAGCTAGTCAGACAGAAGAAAACACATGATACAAATAGATGCCAAACATTTTTTTTTTTAAATGAGGACAAAGGAATGAAAAATACTGGAATAGAAGTCTATTGAAAGATATATATTAATCATTATTTGATTTTACTGTTTTCTAATTTGTGGCATTACCAAATTTAAGTCCAAATGGTTCTAATTTCTTCTTCCAATAGTGGAATGTGATATACAAATCTTAATTCTCAACTCATATGGGCCAATTAAAAAATGAATTGTCCCTTGATTGTTCTTGAGTCATGTCAGAGCATCTTGAAATGACTGCATTGAGGATGACAATGTCTTATACCAGTTCTAATAACTGCACATTTATTATATTCACAAATACAGAAGAGTGAAAACTATTTGTGTAACATTTAGCTGTTTCATAGGTGTTGACCAGGAGCAAAGTATAGATAGTCCTAGAGGTCCAGTATGAATAAGAATATTGCTAAATGGAATCTTCATTCTAAAACCATTGAAATATACACTGAGTGGCCAGATTATTGTGATCTCTGAACACATAATAATCTGGCCACTCAGTGTATATCCTATATAATAAAAGGCTAATATGCAAATTGTCCCCTCAACCAGGAGTTCTACCAGCAGGCAGGCCGGCCAACCGCCATGTCTCCTCCCCGTGGCCAGGCTGGCTGGACCCCACCCATGCACAAGTTCATGCACTGGGCCTCATACACACACACACACACACACACACACACACACACACACACACACACTGAGTGGCCAGATTATTATGCATTCAGAGATCATAATAATCTGGCCACTCAGTGTATATTAGGCCAGTACGAACACCTATGGCCCCTTGGTTGTGATGTGCACCAGTTGAGAAATCTCCTGCAGTTTTTTGCGGGAGCAGGCTGTATCCAATTTTGCTTTCAGTGACTTGAGGATGGCAGCCTGAAATGAGTCATGGTGGGAGTATTTACACACCTCAGAAATCATTGAAGACTACAAGTTGGAGCTCTCTCCAACCCTAGAGCTCAATCCTTAAACATTTAGGACAATAAAAGCCAGCAAAACAAGTGTTATCCACAGAAAGAATTTACCTGTCCTTCTGTGTTGTACTCTGCTTGTTGACCACAGTGTATTGGTAATAGATATTAGTCATGACATTAGAGGGATATAGATTTTAAGCGCCAACTTCACTGTTAACAGCTTTCCTGTCATTTTCTCGTGGCCAAAGTGATGTTCACCCCCTCTCATTTGTCATCCTCATTTCCTGATCACTGCAAGTGCTTCAAAATGATTCCCTCTTTCCTATGCTACTGTCCCTTGTCAGGTTGATTATTTGGAGATTTTTCAGACTAATTCTTAGTCCTTTGGACACAAGCCCTTTCCCCTAACTCCCTAACTCTTATTTTATAGAACCACAAGATATGCAAGGCTCATATTTCATTATTCTTGCCCAAATCCAAGAATTGGCCATTTCTTCAGGGATCCATAGCTCTTTTTGTGGAATAACTGGTATTTAGAAACTAAGATGTGGGCTCTATGTATGCTCATACAACTGAATTTTATTTTATACTAAATATTTATGTTTGCATTTACAAATATTTGTTGTGAAAAATAAGGCAAATAGGGAACATTATGAAAACCATAAAGTCATGCTATACCCCATCATCTGGTGATAATCACTATCATTTTTTCATTAAATTTTCTTTTTCTATACACATATTTTTTGTAATGAGAGATTATTACAGTTTGATGTAGGCTTTTAATTTTTGCTTAAATAGTTCTTCATTTTTTATTATTCATTATTAAACATTCTTTTGAGGATTTTTACCTATATTATGATTCACTCTGTTTCTGAACTCTTGTGTAAGAGATGTCCTAAAATCAATTCATGCACAAGCAATGACCAAAATAAAAGAGGGATATTACAAGAAAGTGTTCTATGTTTAGATGAAAATAAAATTGATATAGTTACCTAGATTCTTATCTGAGTAAAGATATTTGAAACAAAAATATTCAGTATGTGACTTTTGGAATTCAGTATTATTAGAAAGGCCAGATTATAGCTAAGAGAAGAAAAACAGATGATGTGCTGGTTATTCCTAGTTTTGTGTATTCATCTGCAAGTGTGGGAATTATTTATTTGTATTTTTACAATGAACTTTTGATTTTTAAAAGTTTTATATAATACTTTCCATTTCTGAAGAAATACAACGTGACTCAAGTTGCAAATAGGATTAGTGCATCTACTTGTATAACACCAATTTAATGTAGATATCGATTTAGAGTAATTGTTAGATTTTTAAAACCTTGCAGACCTACATAATGTCTCTGTCCCTTCTGCATTTTGCAAAGCTAATCTCAGAGCTTCGGAAACCTGTGACAGTTTATGGTTCAAGGTTACCCTTTAATTCTTTCCTGTCCCAACCAACCTAAAAGCATCTGGATGGTGTGCTTGAACCACAGTTGGCACTTATGCTGTCAATCTAATCATTATAGACTGCAGATAGCACACCAAATAAAAGAATATAATTTCTTCAAATAGCTCATTGTAACAGATTATAATTAAGGAAATAACAACATGCTTCAGTAATCAGTGAATATTTTCAAGTTTACTTAGCATTCAAAATGTATACAATTGCTGTAATCCTTGCAACATCATACCCCAACCCAACAAGCATCCCTAGAAATAAGCAGATAAAAACCTCAAGAAACTATCCTGATTCGTTCTTATCTGTACAGAGTGAAAATTAATTCTTCACAGTTTTCCAAAATGTGTAAAAACCCTTCATATTAGATTATTTATTACTCTTGTTTACTTTATCCTTGTTATATATAAAATGAGAATAAAAATAGCAATAATACACAAAATATTAAATGTGGTATCAATAAAATAAGTAGAATGCTTAGGTGAGTGCTGGACATGCATAGGTGCTAAACAAATATTGGCAATTATTATTATTAGTTGGATTCTCACTGAATCTTCAATTCCTGTCCTTTCCTCCAGGCCAGTCTCATTGCATTGCTGTTGGAAACAGTGGGTTAATCTAGCAGGAGTGTACTATTTACCAGGGAAGATGAAGAACAGGGAAACACATTCAAGACAAATCGCTCCAAAATCTAAACACAGGAATTTAGGCTGGATTATTCTTGATAGACACCATGAACCATGTCAAACACAGTCTCATTCTTGTTCACTATCATGGTACCTGGGAAACATCTGGCTCTTGAGTAGCATAGCTTTCCTCTGTAACAATGACATTTCCAATGTATTAGAATTAACTTTAGCTACAAATAAACGGAACATTATTTAAAACAATATGCTGAGAATGCTAGGATCACCAAAAACAAAATGAGTTAAATATGGAAGCAAGTCCATAAGTATTAAAATAAAAAGAATATTATTTTTGCATGCCAGTACTTTAGGATATTTCTACTGCATAATTCAGAAGCAGAATGTTTTAACAGAAGGAAAGGTTGCCCTCTAGTGTTTCAGAGATGAACAACTAGATAAACTGAATTCGCATCTCACTTTAGGTTTACTAGATTCTCAACAGAAAATTGTAGGAGATAGAGTAAAGATTAGATAAAAAGAAAATAAGAAGGCTATTGGTATAAGGAATTAGGAGAACATTTGATTTTTAAATTCTTTTTTTTTTACATTGAGCATAAGAAATGGTTGGCTCAATTATGCTAATCTCCTACTTAGTAACATTCAGCTCTTCTAACTGTAAGGTCAGCCTCAACCTTGGGATTGCTACATATTTATGAATATTATGTATGCCATTGTAAAAATTACATAGATGCAAATATATATGTTTTTAAATTTTATTTTTTATTATTGAGGGTATTACAGATGTCCCGCATTTTTCCTCACCCCTTCTCCCCCTCTGCCTGGTTCCCACCCCACCCCAGGCTTCACCACTCTATTGTCTGTGTCGATGGTCCATAGATGCAAATATTCTTATCACCAAAAATGTTGATTTCCCATGATTACCCTTCCAATTGATTACTTCTACATTCTTGAGTGATATTAAGAATGTAGAAATAATTATTCTTTAAATTATCACTTTAGCTTTATTAGATCAAAACTAATAACACTTAGTTTTTCAAAAATATATTTCAAAATGTTTCACTAAGTACAGTCAAGATTTCTATGTCCATTTAATTAGAATAAAGATTAAGATACTTTATCATCAGTTTCCCTACTTCCCCCTAATTGAAATATATTTCTCCATAGTTTACTCAAGTGGGATTTATAGAAGAAAAATGCTGTGAAAAACTCTCGCACACCCCTCACAGCACGGGGGCTGAGATGCCTGTCTACAACAACAGATGAGTAGTTAAATACAGATTACCCACCAGGTGAATCTTTAGTCTTACGTGGTCCTCTGTTATGGGCTAAATTGTGTCCCTCCAGAATTCATGTGTTGAAATACTAACCCCTGGTACTTCAGCTTGTAGATGTATGTGGAGGTAAGGACTTTAAATGAGATCATTGGTTTGGACCCTATGACAGGTGGCCTTATAAGAAGAGTCTTGAGACTAGGACAAGACATGCACAGAGGAAGACCACGTGAAGACACAGGAAGAAGGCTGATGTCTGCAATGCCTCAGAAGAAACCAGCCCTGAGGACACCTCGATCTCAGACTTCTAGCCTCCAGAACTGAGAGATAATACATTCCTGATAGTCAGGCTTCCTGATCTGTGGTACGTTGTTTTGTCAGGCCTAGCAAACTAAAACATTCCTGAGTTCTTTTTTTCTCCACAGTGTAGAGATTTGAAATCCATGTTTTCAGAAAACAGGACTTTCAAATCAGTTTTGAGCTCCAGTAAAGAAAACGTAAACATAGAATGGTGATAAATAGTATAAACTTGCTGCGAATGGAAATGAAATAAATATTAGCAACCCTTTTTATTAGCTGGGTCTGCAACTATACTCTTTCTCCACCATGATAGTGTCCTCACTATGTCCCCTGCTTTCCTCCTTTTGCTCAGGCCAGTCTGTTGTCCCCTCCCTCTTAACGAAGCAATGGGTCCACCTGACAGCAGAGGACAAAGAGAACCGGCAGACCTCACCTTTAGCTACAGCAATCCACAGCTACACACAGGTCTCACCATAGATCTCCGTGTGCAGATATTACAGCTCTCATCTCTCTTGAGCTTAAATTTATGATAACGGTGCTAAGGAAAGTAGGCAAAAACTAAACCAGCCCCGCTGGCATGGCTCAGTGGTTGTGCATTGACCTATGAACCAGGAGGTTGCAGTTTGATTCTATGAAAGGGCACATGCCCAGGTTGCGGGCTTGATCCCCAGTGTGGGGCATGCAGAAGGAAGCCGATCGATGATTCTCTTTCATCATTGATGTTTCCGTCTCTCTCCCCCTCTCCCTTTCTCTCTGAAATCAATAAAAATATGTTTAAAAAACTAAACTAAACCAAACCAGTCAAAGATATGTCCTCACACCAGTCATTCAACATTTTAAAATAATGTTGGGATTAATTTAGCAATAATTGGGAGAACCTTTAACTCAATTTTGGAGGTAAAACTTGGGAACGTCTCAAATAAATTGAGATATCTAATCAACTTTCCCAAACTAATATTTTAAAACACATTCTCTTAGACTATATAGGAAGTAAAATAGAAGGACACAAGTCATGCATTCATTAATTTATTCTTCTATTCAACTGTCATCTTTTCAAAAAAGAATTATTGAGTACTATTCTCTGTCTCATATTGGAATACAAAGATGGGTAAGGCATAATCATTCAATTAGTCTTAAAGAGAAGCAAGAGAAGTAATACTGGTCAGGTAACACTTTCCTGTAAAATATGTGTGTGTGTGTGTGTGTGTGTGTGTGTGTGTGTGTTCATGTATCTATTTCCTAGGTTTGCTGTGACCATAATATGAGATAACATATGTGAAATACATAGAAAAATACCTGACACAAATTAAGTGCTTAACAAACAGGAATAGTAACAGCAATCCACATTTATATATAACATGTATAAATCTCTATTTCTGAAGCAAAAATATATTTACAGGATTGATTGAGATTATATATATTCCTGTTTTCAATGCATTAATTTATTCAATCCTGACAACTATATGAAGTTGCTATACATATTATATTAATATATATAATATATAGGGTGTCCCAAAAATGTATACACACACTGGAATAATGATAAAGGTAGGGTTTATTAAAATACATGTCATTTTCAAAATTTAGCTATCAGCTGTTAAAGTGTGTATACATTTTTGGGAGATACCCTGTACATTACATTTATTATTAAACCAAAAAAATGCATATTGTATGAGCACAGAATGATTTGCACAAGTGATGTTAATATTAATGTATTATTCATTTTATTTTCTATGTAATTGATGAACTCTGAAACCTTAAATATACCTTGAATATAAACACCACTGATTGCTCAAGCTTTCTTATTTTCCATAAAATGAGATCAGTATCTAATACTACAGAAGAGGGAGATCTGAAAAAGTGTCTAGCTAGTAGTTAAATGCTATATTTGACAGAACAATTTCTTTCTCTTTCTTGGGGTTCTCAGTTTTAAATGTTGAATTGACAGGCTTATCACCCTTTTATGAATAAAATTATGACATTAAAACAAGTGCATGAAGTATTTGACTCAATGACATTCTGTAGAAAAACCTGTCAGGTATATTGGCATTTTACCAAGAGACAGATTTTCCTACTAAATTATATTTGAATTATAAAAATCTCAATAAACTTTTCAAATAAAAATTGATAACTCTATGCTAGGTCATTGGGAGACAAATGTTTCTAAAGGATATTACTTTGGTTGTCACTATTAGATATTTTTTTTTTCCTTTTTTATGTGTATGTGTGGAGATTGTGTTAAAAATGTAAGAAAAATTGGAATCCAATATAAAAACTGCTAATGATGAAATTGTTTTTACATTAAAAATATCCCCAAATATGTGCACTCTCTCTCTGTTAAGCACTACTGCACCTTTACTCTTCCTTTCTTCCCTTAAGGCAAGTACCTTTGCTTTCTTTCCCCTATAGACTCTAAAGATTCTTCTTTGTCCTCTGTAACTTGTTCCTGGGGCCACGCAACCCAGCTGGCTCACTTCTTCTACCTCTGTGACTTTTTAAATAAACTTTCCCTTGTATTTGAGTCTTAGCTCTGAATTCTTTCTTAGCCAGAACTCAAGGACCAAGATCTAACATTCAGTGCTTTTTTGCCATTAACACTTTGTAGCAGGCCAAAGTGCTTGAGCTTTCTGTGGGGGCAGTGATGAGGATCACTGCAGACCTAAGGGCAGGAGAAGGAGAATGCTCTGTTTAGAAGAGGTCTGTGCACTATGCACTGATGTGGGAGGACAGCAGGGGGCTGTGCTCTCTGAGAGCCAAGGGACAGTCAGGGACCTCCTTGTCCTGAGCGTCCTCTGGCTTCCTCTACTTGCAGAAACAACAACAACAACAAAAACAAAATAAAGAAAGCAAGCAAACAAAAATCTTCCCTACTAAGATAAAAAGCCTCATAAAATGTTGGACAGACTCATTTCACATCAGTTAGAAAGACTCTATTCACATAAATCATTGAATAGATTGGTTACTTCAAAATTGGGCATCTTCTGGCATTCTTCTTGTGTGTTAGTAAATGAGCATAAGTAACATTTTTATTTGACACATTTAGTGGTTATAACTGGGAATATTTTCTTATTCATTCTACTTTATATACTTTATGAAAACCATTAAAGTTTAACATGTACTTCATCTTTCATCTATATGGAATTGGTAACAGGACATCCAAGGAATTACATATTTTATTTTTCTAATTTTTATTTTTCAAAATTTTCCTCAAGTTTATTATTTTTTGTACTCTGAAACATTTTCCATGAATGGAAAATAAGCATTTATATTTTTTAAAAAATTATATCCTTCACTGGGGAATAAAAGGACAGAAAAAACTGTCATGGCAGCTAGAGCTTCTGGCATGCAAACACAGTTATTGATGCTCTGGACCCTTTTTATTTCACATCTGCAAGCCTCCTGAGTGGTCTTATCTTCCAGTTCCCATCAAAATACAAGCAAACAAAAACTAGCACTCATTACTGCTTGTCTTGAATGTGTCAACCCTATTTCCAGAAAAAGATGACTTTGGAAAATGTTGACTTTGCCTTCTCAGAGTTTTATTAGTCTAATAAAAATATTAATCTGCTTAATAACTCAAGCCATATGCTGAAACTTTAAAAAACACACAGTTTTTAAAATGTCAGTCCAATAAAAATGTTTTCAAAAAACCCAATAACAGTCAACAGATTATATCTTATTTTCTGTTATACTTAACATTATAGAATGCACCAGCCATTAAAAATATATAAATTGGGAGTGAGATAGAAGAAGTCAATGGGGGCGGGGGCGGGAGGAGACATATGTAATACTTTCAACAATAAAGCCTAGTAAATGTATCCATGAAGCTATCACACAAAAGGATATAGATTTTTTCACTGAGTGCTGCCAAAATTCAAGAGGCCATCTTCTCCACAAATGATTATTGACAATGTCTCTATTCACTAGTAACTATAACCAGTATTCCATCCATCTCCTATCTGATCAAATCATTATGTAACTAATTTATGCTCTTGTATGTCTATGCATTGTTTAAGAATACAATTTTCTAAAATATTTTATTTCATTTCCAAATAGTGTTGAGCACAACTGATGCTTGAGTGCCCTTCCTAAACTGACCTTTATACCATCACTAGTATTATTCTCCAAATCTTTTCCTCACTTTTTTTTTTGTTGGTTTGTGTGTTTGTTGATCCTCAACCGAGGAAAATGTTTCACTGATTTTTAGAGAAAGTGGAAGGGAGGAAGAGAAACACAGAGAGGGAGAGAGACACTGATGTGAGAGAGACACATCAGTTGGTTGCTTCCCACATCCACCATGACCAGGGCCAGGATCGAGGCTGCAAACAAGGTATATGCCCTTAACCAGAATCAAACCCAGAACCCTTCAGTCCACAGGCCAACACTCTTTCCACTGAGACAAACTAGCTAGAGCTCACATATTTTTCTTAAACTTCAAACAGGCTAAGCTAATCCTGCTTTCCCCAATAGCCCATGCTCTGTAGTGTACTCATGCATTTAGAATTGTCTCCCCAGTGGAACCCATTGCTACCAGTGTTGTCTGTTACTGACATTTCAAGAATCTGAGTTTATCTCCTTTGGGAAGTTTTAGCCACCCTGTTTATTCCCCATCTTCTCGATAAAAAAGGACTAGCTCATGGTCTCACATGTTGGTTAGTACATTTTAGGCTTCATGGATAAATGTACTCCCTCTACCTGACCCGCATTCCATACTCTGCCCTCTGTGCCTTTATTATTCTTTAGAGAATTACACAATTGTATGATCACCAGTATTTTAATTTCCAGAAGGCAGGTTGTTTAATTGGCTTGCTCTCAAGTTTTACACAAATGGAAGTAAATATTCTATATAATAAAAGGCTAATATGCAAATTGTCTCCATAACCAGGAGTTCAACCAGGGGGCGGGGCCATCCAGCCAACAGTCCACGGCCCCTCCCCCTGGCTGGCCCTACCCCCAATTGCCCCCCCTCCAATAGCGGGCAGGGCAGGCCCACCAACCTCCCACATCCCTTCTCCCCAGCTGGCCTTTCCCGATCGGGTGGGCAAGCCAGACCCCACTCATGTATGAATTTGTGCACCAGACCTCTAGTATCCTATATAATAAAAGGCTAATATGCAAATAGACCGAACAGCAGAACAAACGAACAACTGGTCGCTATGACGTGCACTGACCACCATGGGGCATGTGCTGAACATGGCTTGTGTTGGCCACCATGGGATGGTGGAACAGGTGAGCGGGGGCGCCAGACCAAGGCGGGATGCCAGTAGCTGTCATTGGGGCGAGACTCTGGTGGTTACTGAAAATTCTTTGCTCCTGCATGCCATGGTCCCACCCAGTGCTTGCACCTGCTGCCAGCACCGGCCCCACTCGCACTCACAGCCGGTGCCAGAGCTGCCACTCACACCTGCTGCCGGTGCCCAGCGCTGGTCCTGATCACTCGACATCATCAGTGGGTGTGAGCTGTGGCTGCTGGCCCTGATTGCCCCTGAGGGCTTCTCCACCTCTCCATGCTCCTGAGAGGTGATTGGGGCAGCAGCTGCCACTCGCATCCACTGATGGTGCCAGCCCCACTTGCACCCACTGCTGGCGCCAACCCACCCAATTGCTCCGCACCGTCAGCAGGTTTGAGCAGGGTTGGCGCCGTCAGCAAGTGGGAGTGGCGGCAGCAGACAGGGGACCTTGGGCCATGGCAGGAGGGGCTGGGCGGGGGCGCCGAAGATGGGCCAAGACCCTCCCCTGTGCTTACCGCAGCCTTGCGGCCCACAATTCCTTTCAAGGTGCACAAATTCGTGCACTGGGCCCCTAGTGTAGTATAAAATAAGTGACAAAATTAAGAGAGGATAAATGCTACACTAATAAACAGCAATAAGAAAACCTGGCTTTAACAACTTTGTTGAATTAAACTTCTATGCAACAAAATTACCCTTTTTAAGTGTACAATTTGGCAAGTTTTGATAAATGTGTAGTCATATCACCACCACCACATTCAAGATTTTAAATATTCTATCATCTCAAAAATTTCCTCACGCCCCTGTGTAGTCAATTGCTGCACCCTCTTTTGACTCCAAATACAAAGACTACAATCAAACCTTGGTTCTCGAACATCTCCCATCTCAAACAATTCAGTTCCCGACCAAATTATTCACAAGGGAAATTGTCTCAGTTGTAGAACAAATAACTTCTTGAACAGCTTTTGGGAACAAATTAAGTTTAAGAACCAAGATTCCACTGTAATTTGTTTTATGTCACTGTAGTTTGGCCTTTTCTAGAATTTCATATGAAGGAGAATATACAGTACATTGCCTTTTATGCTTGGCTTCTTTTACTTTGCAAAATGTTTTAAGATTTATCCAGTTTGTTCTTTGCACTAGTAATTTGACTGCTGAATAGTATTTCAATAGTATTTCACTCTGCGGGCATATCAAAGTTTGTTTATCCATTCACCAGTACATGAGCATTTAAGTTGTTTCCATGTTTTTGGCAATTATGAATACTGTTGCTATGAATAGAATACCAGTCTTTGTAGATGCATAGAAGAGGGATTGCTAGTTTACAAGTGTATGTTTAACTTTTTAGAAACTACCAAATGTTTCTTTTTTCTATCAAAAGTGGTTGTACTATTTTACATTCCTAGTAAAAATATATTAGAGTTTTAGACCCATATATCCATGTAAAAACTAAGCATTATGAATATTCACAATATCTCATTATTTTAATTTGTATTTCCCTGAAAACTACTGATGTTTGACATCTTTTAACGTGCTTACTGGTTATTCATATATCTCCATTTATGAAGTGTACCTTTGCCGTTTTAAAATTATACTGTCTTACTTTTTATTAACAATAGTCCTTCATGTATTCTGGAAATATGTTGCTTCTCAGATACATGTTTTGCAAATATATTCTCTTTTACTGTGGTTCCCTTTCTATTTTATTAATGGTGACTTTAGAAATATAAAATATTTTTTAAAGTATCTGATACTTAAGTTTTTTTATTTATTTATTCCTTAGTCAAAGATATTTTTCCATTGATTTCTAGAGAGAGTGGAAGCTAGAGGGATAGACAGAGAGAAATATCATGTGAGAGAAGCACATCAATTGGTTGCCTCCTGTATGTGCTGGACCAGAGCATAGGCCAGGGAGGAGCCTGCAATGGAGGTACATGTCCTTGACCGGAATTGAACCCATGACTTTCCAGTCCACAGACTGACACTCTATCCACTGAACCAAACCATCTAGGGCTAAAAGATTTTAATTTGGATGAATTTCAACTAGCTTTTTAGTTATATGATTCTTTTTGCATCCTAAGAAATAGTTGCCTAGTTCAATGATTTCCCCCTACATTTTTCTACAAATTTTATATTTGTAGTATTTCTGATTAAATTTTGTTTCCATTTTTAAAGATATTTAGTTGTCAAGAATTATGGTTGGAAAATGTATTCTCTATAAAATACTGAACATGATATTCCACTATCATCTGGCAACCTGTGTTGCCATAGAAACTAATTGTCATTTAACTACTGTTGCTTTGATGGTACTGGTTTTGCCTCCTGTTTGCCTTTCAGATTTTCTCTTTGTTATCAGTATCCTGAATGTTCTGTATAATATTTTTAGATACATACTTTTTTTTCCATCTATCCAAATTGTGATTCATTGAGATTTTAAAATCTGTGGAGTGCTAATATTATCAGAAACAGCTCATGGGCCACCTCAAATCTCTCGGCTCCTTCAGCCCCTAAGGTCCTTAGCAATTATTTTCCTACACCAATAGCTGATGCATATTTCAAGTCTATGTGGTCTCTACCTGTGTTTGTAGAACTCATGGCAAGCTATGTCATGCCTTCTGCATCCTGTTCCATAAAATTCCATGTCTCTATTCAGTACTTGTAATACACAGCTAATGCTCCAAAGAGGTAAATTTGAGCCAAAGGAATCTGAGAAAAAAAATAACAGGCTCTGTGTTCTATGAAACACTAATTGTTAAATGATTCACTATAGACAACAGTCACATAGAATAGAACTTCAGAACTGAGTAACTAATTTGATGGTTTAATGGTAATATAGACAACATTGGTTGTTGTAGGTAAAAATGGAGATAATCCCTGTCATAAAATGTCAAATAAATCATTGAGGCTTTAACTTGTTTAATTGGGGGCAGGTAGAAACTGAAGTATTGAGACCAGCAGCAGTTTTTGCAGTGGATTTGTATGAGGACAATGATAATCATAAAAATTTTTTTAAATGCCTGGCTTCTGTAAATGACAATGACATTTTTGCAAAAATAAATAGTAGACTCAGGGAAGCTAATAGGCAACTCCTTGTGAAAAGTTGAAGGTCTTGTCTCCAGCTTTGACACACACTCTAATCTCTTGTAATCACAAAGAAGATATGCTGAATATCTGCCCTAGAATCTGGTAGGGTCCAAACGGAGCCTAATAATAGGTGGATCAAAGGAGGATTCTATTATTGGCATAAATACTGTATATATTAAAGAAAAATCAACCTGTCTGGTGTGGCTTAGTTGGTTGAGCCTTGTCCTATGCACTGGAGGTCACTGTTCAATTCCTGGTCAGGACACACACCTGGGTTGTGGGCTTCATCCCCAGTAGGGGGCGTGCAGGAGGCAGCTGTAGATTCTTCTCTCTCTCCTTCCCTCTCTCTCTAAAAAAAACCCTCTATAAACATTTTTAAAATTCCAGGAGGGACTGCAGATTAATTTCACTATCAAAGATTTAGAGATATAGGATCCTCCTCCCTCACCCCCATAATGTTAACCTGATTTTTTTGATGTTGTATCTCTACTGGAGCAGATCTACATAGCCTCTCTCACCTGGTATGCAACTATATCGATGTAGCACATGCATTCTCATCAATATGCATGATAAAAAACAGTTCACATGACACTATAGATATTTGAATTGCCTCAGGACAATGTTTATTTTTCTGCGCTCTGTCATATAGTCTGCTAGATGCATAATGGTTTTATATTCCACAACACATTCTATTTGTCCACTGTATTAATGATATTTTACTAATTGGAAGTAACAAGTACCTTGAGAGGCCCAGTTTAGACAAATGCTTCCCAGAGACTAGGAGACTGAAATCCCATGAAGAAGCACTCTGCTACATTAGTGAAGATTTTTGGAGTCCAAGTGGCACAGGGTTTGCCCAGATTAAGGGTGATTTATTTTATCTCACACAGATTGTCTCTAAAAATGGAGACAGAGTATACCATTGGCTATTTGAATGTTGGGAACATTATATATTATACTTGGGAACAGTGCTCTCATCCCCTTAGTCAGTTTCAGGAAACTGATTTCAAGAAGGGCTGAAAATGAGAGACAGACAAATGTAGGCTGATGCCATGAATATAATATCTTATGTGACAAATGGAACTTTACAGATATGATTAAGGCTAAGGACTTAAAAATGGAGAGATCATCCTGGATTATCCAGGTGAGTTCAAGGTAATCCTATAAATTTTTAAAAGAAGAACATTTCTAACTATAGTCAGAGAGAGATGTGGTGACGGAAAAAGGCTCAGAGAAAGTCAATGTGGTTAGCTTTGAAATGGAGGAAGGGGATGAAGAGCCAAGGGACGTGGGTGATTTCTAAAATCTGGGATTCTGATCTGCAAAAATATAAAGGATGCATTTGCCTTGTTTTCAGCCACTTAGTTTGTGGTAATTCGAGACAGCAGCAATAGACTTCGAATACACTGACTATAGGATGAACATATATTGGACATAGGTCCTACCAATCCTATTAAGTATAAAGTAATTTACTCATTGACTCATTTAACAAATACTGATCCAGGGTTTTTTACGTACAAGATGCTTAATTGGTACAGATATTATAGTATTGAGTGGGGTAGACATGCTTCTTTGCCCTTGTGAGGGTTAAAATTCAGTAAGAAAATCATTAATCAAATAATTTCAAAATTATAGATTACAAACATGATAAAGTCAAAGACAGGAAAGTAAAGGTAGCTTTGGGAACATATGATATGTCTTCTATCTCCTCCATCAAAATCTTTCTTTTCTTGGCTCCCAGGGGCTAACAGGAGGGCCTGGCTGATATACACAGCATGAGTCATCCTGAATAGTTAGTTCTTGAATGCATCCTGTGTTGTAGATAGTTTATAGTAGACATTAATGTGAAATTCAAACATTTACATATAGAGTGACCACTTTTCATGAGCCCATTTACTTGTCTCTTTCTCAAATTTCTTAGTCTCCATTCTTCCAATCGGACTCTTTACAGGCCCATAAAAAATCAGCCAATCCATTAATCTTTGCCCAGTATTTGATGTATAACCATAACCTACGTACAAAGTGAATGACTAAATTCACTGTTCATAACTCTGCTTGCTGGGAAGATTTCCTTTACAACTGGACTCCAGGGCTGTGTGTTCATTGGACTATATTGTGGGCATCAGTCCATTTTCAGCTGGTCCAAATATTTCATGTTAACCCATATATAAATTTTCCTGAGTGCTTTCCTCCTCTGTTAATCATAGAAAGCAAAGGAGGAAATATAAATTCAAGGATGAAGTATTCAGCTGATTACTGCTATGAATATCAGATCTCAGTCCCCACCTGAGTTTAGAATACCTATGTGTTTCAAAAATACACCTTTGGCACTGCAGAGAATTTATTGACCACCACTACCTCTTTGATCAAAAATTGCCCTAGGAGAGTTAATGTGCTCAAACTTCTAGGGTCTAGGAGAGCACATGCCATAGACGTCCCAAAATCAAGTGGCAGAAAAGCCAGAAGTAAAAAGCAAGATGTATATAGTGGGGGTTTCCAGATATGTTTTTATCAAGATTTATCTGTATTTATCTTATTGCTGAAATAAGGACTGGACCCAAAATGTTGGCTGAGAAGGCATAATATCCATCCAAGAAAATGGCAAATATTTATATTTTAAAATGAGTTACAAATATTTATTGTACATCTATTAAGGCAAAGATAATATGTTCATGGTGATACAACATGTATCAGGACTGGATCCTGCTCTCAAGGGTATTACAGTTGAATAGAAGATTGAGAATTGCATACTTCTCAGAAGTTACAAGAAGTGGGAAGCGTGTTTTTCAAAATATAGATACAGCATTATTTTCCAACTGGTGAAATGTTTATAAAGAACAAGAGGGTATTCATGAAAGTTTTAAATACAAAGTGGGGCAAAAGTGGGTTTATAGTTTGAGTACATGAAACAGTTTATTCTTGAATTATTATTTATTAATTGGATTATTTTCCATACAAACTACTATGAAACTACTTTTGCCCTATTCTGTATGTACAAAAATTATTTGGAGGTATGTAATGATTCAGTTATCAAGGGGTGAAATTCATTCATGCTAAGTAAAAAGAAATACCTTAGAATTTTATTTCTATTCACCTTAACAAAACCTTTGTATAGAAAGAGGATAACATTTTAAAACATGCTACTTAACAAATCAAAATGTCATAAGACTGGAATAAGAGACCTTAAGTATTAAACAGTTGAACTCTCTCTTTAATAAACAAGTAATTGGGGGGGGGGGTCCAGAAATTATTCAAATTTCTAAATAGAAGGACCAGGATCCCTGAATCATTACAAGGAAGATGTAAACTCATAAGAATTGAGATTTAAAAAATTCAGGTTGGTGAGAAATAAACTTTGTTGTATTTGCGTCATTGCGTATTTAGGATATTGACTATAGCAGCTAACATTACACACACTTATATGTCATTAAATCAAATTCATGGGGAAACTATTAGAGCACATGGGGCATCACGTATATACAGAAACTGGGATGTGAAAAAGGTTATACAGGACAACAATGTTGATAATACTGATAAGAGGATAAATGAGCTGGGAATAGTGCCAAAAGTGAAACTGGTATTGTTTCAGCTTGGGTTTTATGGAAGTCTTGCTTAGGTCAAAGGATGGGAATTGTTTGAGAAAGGTGGACAAATAGAAGTATTACAACCAGACCTTAATTTTCCTAGTCCTTTGGGATCTTAAGGTAAGTTAAAAAATGCCAAAGATCACTATGATTCAGGGAATATTCAAGTTTGTTTTCTTATTCTTATATATGAATGTGAGTTGCATAATTAGAACAGTAACATAATTCAAGAGAACTATTCTCTAAGGAGCAAATAAAAGCAACATCCAATGGACAGGGAGTGTATACATGTATGCATATGGGGAAAGAGAGCTAATGCCTCCATCTATTAATGAGAGAGTTTCAGCTATTTGAACATTTTAAAAAATAGATACTAAAAATCAGCTTACCATTACCACTCTTGTCCTTTTTATAAATTAAAGATTATTTTAGTTTAGAAAATTACCTTTACTGAGTTTTTGTGATTTCTTGGCATATTATCTTTTTTTTTAATTATAAATACAGACAGCTTTCCTAGATACCCCAAGATAAATGTTGTTGCTTTAACCACACTCTTCATATCCCACATGAATAGAGAAAAACATGCTAATAAATTTATAATGCAATAGGGAAGTTATTCTGGAATATATGGAATTGTATGCTATCTCTTGGAATTTGATAGTTCTGTTGCATAGATAAAGTACCTTACTAGTCAAGAAGTTTTAATTTCAAACAGAATCATTTTAGCTGAAGCCATTAAGTGACCTCATTTTCAACAGAGTTTTATTGCCAGAGATAAAGGAATCTAAGTGTAGGCTGTTTTAGGTAAAACAGTTCAGTTAGTAATAGACTTCTGAAAGTCCATGATGTCAGTGATGTATGCTAATTATGAAAGTTGTTGATCATAAATTCATGGAACATCCATAGGAATTTCAATGAATGTCTGTTGATTATACATTAGAGTAAATTATTATAATCAACTTTTGTGCATTCAAATTTCAAAGCCTGTGATTATTATTTTTCCAAAAGTGCTTTTTCAAAATAGTTGAAATTATTCACTTTACTGTGTGACAGATTTTTCCTTGTTTAGGTCATTGGAATTATTTACTACATTTATAACAATCTATAAACTAGAGAATTATATTCCTACCAAAATGATCTCAATAAATTTAGAAAGTAGTGTAATTGAAAGTACTTCTCATATTTTGCTGCTTTGTTACTTGTCCTGATGTCTCATCATGTGGGCATTGAACCTTTGAAATGATCATATCCATATCCCTTCCAAGGAGATTGTGAGCCATTTCTATAAGCTTCTCTCTACTAATGGGATAAATTAGAGGTGACATTTCACTCTATCGTAATTGTACAATTCTTAGCAGTTGAATAGTTATTCTTCAAATAATGACTCTCACCTCCAGGGGATATCCAAATGTAGGGGATCCTGTGATAACAACAAACTGGAAGGATTTCTCTAAAGGCCATTTGAAATACCCTGGGGGATGATCCAGAAAGAGATGTCATATGTATATTCTTTTGCTGTTGGGAATCATGGAAATAGTGAATCACATTTTGACAAGAGTGACACAGAACTCATAATCATTTTGGTGATGGAGATTTTTGTACAATTTAGTGGGAAGATATGTTGCAAATTTAACATAGATTTACCACTAAGATTTTCTTAAATAATTATAATTACATAGAAAAATAACAAAGTTTCTGAAGTATTAAATATGAGAGTCCTAGAGATATCTACTCAGTGCAATAGTCATGTATCATTTATAAATGAATGCAATACAAATTGGATGAGCTAGGCTCATTAAAAATGTCTTCTATTTTTTTTAATAACATTACAAAGAAAAACATTTGGGAAGGTAGGTATGCTTACCAACAGTTTTAACATTGGTGAGTATTTTCAAGCACTGTTTTTAGAACTAACACACAGAAAAAAGCAGCTTATCCTATCTAATAAAGAGGGAATATGCTAATTGACCATCACTCCATCACAAAATGGCTGCATTCACAGCTGAGGCCAAGTTCCCTTAAGGAGCCTTAAGGAGCAATCAGCAGGGACCTGAGGCTACACCCTCCTCCACCTCCGTGGGTCTTGACAGGGAACCTCAGGCTGCGCCCCCCCACCCGGCAGGTCTTGACAGGGGACCTCAGGCCATGCCCCCCCGCCCTGCTGTCAGGCTGGAGGACCTCAGGCCGCACCTCCTGCCTTGGCACCAGGCTGGGGGAGCTAAGGCCACACCCCCCACCCAGCGGGGCTTGACGGGGACCTCAAGGTGTGCTTCCCGTCCTGGTGCTGGGCTAGGGGACCTCAGGCTCCTCCCCCCGCCCCAGCGCCAGGCTGGGGGCCTCAGACCATGTCTCCCACCCAGCAGGGCTTGACGGGGACCTCAAGGTGCACCCCTAGTGCTGGGTCGGGGGAACTCAGGTGGGGCCTGATGGGGACCTGAGGCTGCGTCCCCTTCCTGGTGCCAGGCCAGGGGACCTCAGAACACACCCCTGCCCCAGCACTGAGCCAGGGGACCTGAGGCTGCGCCCCTCTGCCTGGCTGGGCTTGACAGGGGACCTCAGGCTGTGACCCCACAATGCGGGGATTGACAGGGACCTCAAGGTGCACCCCCATTGCTGGGTTGGGAGAACTCAGGCCACAACCCACCCCAGCACCAGGCCAGGGACCTCAGACCGCCCTCCCTGCCCTGTGGGGCTTGACGGGGGACCTCAGGCTGCACCCCACTGCCCCAGCACCAGGCCAGGGGACCTGAGGCTGCTCCCTCCTGCCTGGCTGGGCTTGACGGGGACCTCAGGCC
This sequence comes from Cnephaeus nilssonii, assembly GCF_951640355.1. NCBI lineage: Eukaryota > Metazoa > Chordata > Mammalia > Chiroptera > Vespertilionidae > Cnephaeus > Cnephaeus nilssonii. The sequence goes on along the minus strand of NC_137079.1, from coordinate 55,147,518 downwards.
TTTCCCCCTGCCCCGGTGCCAGGCCGGGGGACCTCAGGCCACGACCCCCGCCCAGCGGGACTTGATGGGGGAATTCAAGGTGCGCTTCCTGTCCTGGTGTTGGGTTAGGGGACCTCAAGCTTCTCCCCCTGCCCCAGCGCCAGGCCAGGGGACCCCAGGCTGCAACCCCCACCAGGTGGGGCTTGACAGGGGACTTCAGGTTGTGCCCCACCCCAGCACCAGGCTGGGGGACCTCAGGTTGAACCCCTGCCCCAGAACCAGGCCAGGGGCGCTGAGGCTGCACCCCACTGCCTGGTGGGGCTTGACAGGGGACCTCAGGCTGTGCTCTCCACCCAACGGGGCTTGACGGGGGACCTGAGGCTGTGCCCCCCTGCCTGGCGAGGCTTGACAGGGGACCTTAGGCCATGCCCCCCACCCAGCAGGGCTTGACAGGGGATCTCAGGCCATGTCCCCCACCTGGCGGGGCTTGATGGGGGACCTCAAGGCACACCCCCCACCCCAGTCTGGGCTGGAGGACCTCAGGCCATGCCCCCCGTCCAGGCGCCGGGCCAGGGCACCTGAAGCTACATCCCCTGCCCACCGGGGCTTGACAAGGGTAGGACTGGCCAGGTCTGGATCTAGCCCAATGCGGGGGGTCGGCCGGGTCTGGGTGTCACGCAATTTTGAGGTGCATGTGGGTGGGCGGGGACTTGACTGTGGGTCCTGTGGTGTGCCCCAAACTCAGACAGGAGGAAGGTTTTCATATACATTTTAGTAATTTTCTTTCATCTCTGACACTTCTATTATAGAGAAAGGGCAAATAACAATATTAAATTATTTCCTCTAATTAATCCCCTTTTAATGTGCACGAATTTCATGCACTGGGCCACTAGTTTAATTATAAAGTATTGACCATGTAATATGTATTTTGTATGTTTCAAGTCACTAGGTATACAGCAGTGAACAACATAATTGAAAACTCTCTTTTCATGGCATCTATATTATTGTTACAAGCTTTACTAAAGCCAAGAAAATACTTTCTGATTGACTTGGGAGCTTCTTAGATTTTTGGTTTGTTTGTTTGTAATTTCTATTGTGCTGCAATCATATTTAGAACTAAACTTGGAAACAGGATTTGGTAGTCACAATATTTACCTCTAACAGTAACAACATAAATGACACTTCCCCTTGATTCTAGATTCTGAGATCTGGTAAATAGGTTCCTCTAATCGGTAGAAAAAGTGAATAATTCTCATCTCCATTCATCAATGAAAAAAAAAAAAGACCTGATAGAGAGGTTGTTAATGTAACACAGAGTCAAATGCATGGGATGAAATTTGTTGCTTTTATATTTCACCACATGAAATGTTTCACAAATTTTTGGCATTGGTAGGAATAAGACAAATTAGGCAATTGAGAAAACAAATACATAGATTGGAAGGTTTCTGTCAAAGGTGAATATCCCCAAACTTAAATGCTGGCTGCTTTCAGGAAAATTCTTTCTGAGCCTAAAGATACTCTAGCCCATAGAATGGAAGTTTTCTTTATCACTGAAAGTAAGAGGAACTAAAAGTTACTCAATATAGTTTATATGTTTAAGATGAACTCTGTCTCTTGCATACTATACCCCTAAAGAACAATTTTTTCCCATTTTACATATATAAAGTTACTCATAATATTTTCTGTTGGTTGAGAAGAATTCCTACAAATCATCTAAGAATTGGCTTACTTTTAAGGAATAAATTTAACATTCTAGTAAGGGGCATTGAAGATGATTTGAATAAATGGAAGAATATCACAAGTCCTCAGGTAAAATAATTTAATATTATAAATAGGTAAATTCTCTAAAAATTTAGCCATAAATTGTAGTTTTATCAACCATTCTAGTTGAACAGTTTAAAAACTTGAGAAAAATTTAAATCTAAAGTGTATATGAACAAAGAAGGGTCTACTATAGCAAAAATAAACTTTGAATGCTCTAAGAATAAACTTTGAATGTGTACCTGCCCTCTTATATTTGTAGATTAGACAAAGTCTTAGGGAGAAAATGTTGTGGTTTTGATAAAAAAGCAATTCAATGAATTGAGTGAGAGAAACACACACACACACAATACAGAATTTAATATAAAAAAACGAAACTACAAATCTAAGATGAAAAGATATACTATTTAGTAGAAATTTTGGGAAACTGCATCACTCTAAACTTGAAAACAAAATTGGATTCCTAAATAAAATTATATACAGAAATGTGATTCTAAATTAAAAGATAAAATTGGAAGTTATTGAAAGAAATGGAGAAGGATATCCTTATAAGAAAATAATTGGGAAGGGTTAAAAAACAACACTCACAAAGGAAAAAAAAATCTTTAGGAACATATAAATCTGGAAAATGCAAAATCTTGGTGAGGATGAATAAATAAAGGAACCAGTTTGTCTTTCTATATGGGGTGTTAGACTAAAACACGCCAGAACTATCTGTAACCACCAGGCATTATTTAGTCAAAATAGGAATATCTATACACTACAATACTGCAATTCCAATTCTAGGGGGAAAAATTCTCAGGAAGATATTCACACAATTTCATACAAGTATAAATAAAAGTGTCTTTTTTTCAATATTGCTTTTAATGTTGGGAAATTGGAAGTAATCTGGGTATCCATCACTTCATAGAAGCAAAATATTAGATATGTTTATAGTAACAAGGATGAATCATATAAAAGTGGTATCTAAAAAACATAAATAAGAATGAGACAAATTGTATATTTTTGTGCCTGTAAAAACTAGAAACAGCATAAATGCTGATAAGAAATACTTTTTAAAATGGGTTCTGTTCATAATACCGAATATTATGAAAAACAACATATGTAACTTAATATGCATAATTTTGCATAAGTTATTAAGTGATAAAAATAGAGTGGAGAGAAAAATGTATAGTATGATAGTTTTTTCAATTGTAAAATAAGCAATTAAATAACCATAACTAATAAAACAAAATTCCAAAGTGTGTATGTTTATTCACACACACAGATATGTATTAGCATGAAATAAATTGAGGAACAACACTCACCAAAATATTAACCTTGCCTACCTGTAGGTGGGCTAGGGGGATGAGAGATGATGTAAGGAAAGAGAAAAATAGAGACCTATGCTTATTTAAGGAATCTACACTAATAAAAGAGAAACATGCAAATTGACCGTACCTCCGCTACACCCACAAGCCATTCCCACAAGCCAATCAGGAGTGAGTATGCAAATCAACCCAACCAAGATGGTGGCAGCCATGGAGCTGGAGTGAGCAGGAGGCTTGGGTTGCCCTGGCAATAGAGGAAGCCAAGCTTCCTGCACACCCTGGTTGGCCCTGGCCTCCGCTCAAGGCTACAAAGTTTCAATTATAGAAGATAAATAAATCCCAGATACTTGCTTCCAGCCGGCCCTGGCCTCTGCTCAAGGAGGCACTGAAAAAATAAAGAAAAAAGGAGGGGTTGGGAGCTTGGGTCGCTGGGGGGTGATCAGGCCAGGCTGGGACAGCAGTTGTGGGTGATCAGGCTGGTGGGGAGTGGGGCCGTTGGAGGTAAGCAGACCAGCAGGGGGGCCAGTTGGGGGAGAGCAGGTCATCAGTGGGGGTCAGTTGGAGGTGATCAGGGCAGCGGGGGGGGGGCAGTTTGGAGTGAGCAGACCAGCAGGGGGGCAGTTGGGGGTGAGCAGGCCAGTGGGGAGGTAAGGTGGGGGCAAGCAGGCCAGCAGGGGGGGGCAGTTGGGGGCGAGCAAGCTGGCAGGCAGAGTGATTAGGGGCAATCAGGCAGGCAGGCAGGCAGGCAGGTGAGCAGCTGGAGCCAGCAGTCCCAGACTGTGAGAGGGATGTCCAACTGCCAGTTTAGGCCTGATCCCTGTAAAGCAGCAGTAGGACATCCTTCGATGGGTCCCAGATTGTAGAGGGTACAGTCTGGGCTGAGGAACACCACCCCACCACCATCACTGTGCACAAATTTCATGCACCAGGCCACTAGTAATATATAATACTGTACCTAAACATTTTCTATAATGTAAATATGTCAAAATGTATAATTCAAAGATATGCCTTGAACAAATCAAAACAGAAATTATATTTTGGAAGACATAAATAAGTAAATGTTTTTTGGACTTCTGTTCTTTCAAAGTCATGTCTGTAGTAACACTGGTTTTTAAATAAATATTTTTAAAATTCTTAAATCAGGAAAGGAAAGAGATCCACAACATACTAAAGACTTTTACTATAGGAACTTGTATATAGGAAACAAAGAAGAATGCATTCACAAATTTTTCAACATAATTAAAGAAAATATTTTATGTGTTCTTTATGCTTTCTTTTGTTTTTAAGGAAGAAAGTAAATTAATTTTGCTAAAAGAAAGCTCTAGAAAGCCCCTGAGGATTGACTAGCAGAAGCTGGGATCAATATGAAGGAAAGGATTATTGATAGGAGCAAACAGCCATTCAGAAAATGGTGGAAGTGCTACCTCTGAGGTGCACTGGGCACAGAGCTCATCTCCAGCCGTTGCTTAGCATGAACTGCAGCCTGAGTAAAATGTAGGCATTGCTATAGCAGGTTTTGTGAAAGAGCAATTGTGCCCTTTAGAAAAGGGGAGCCATGTACTGACTATCTCTGAGCTAGTACCTATGCACAGAGATGAACCAAAGAAAACCTTGAGCAGTGGTGTCTAGTTCCCTACTCTCCTGTGGTATGCCTGTCAATTCATCTCAGTAGAATTTTGACTTGGCCTAAGCCCTACCTAGTAAGCTCCCAATCAGACAGCAGCTGAAGATACTGTCAAATGTGGTTAGAGGGGGAGCAGATGTCCCCTAAGTATGACTCTTATTTATTTATTTTTATTTTTATTCTCTTTATTGATTAAGGAATTACATATGACTCTTACCAGAATTTGTGCTTATCAGAATTCATCCACAAAGCAGCTGCCTGACATGCATGAGATCCCTGCTTCGTTAGCAGCAGTCCTTATTGGCTAACTTGGCTTTCAGATGTTGAGGCAAACTGGATCAGCCAAGGATCAAATTAAATCCGGGTAAACAAACTTTACCCTTATCCCTTTACCTGTAATATAAGACTTTGAAAAGTGGAATGTGATGTCTCTGACAGAATACATTTGAACTTCCAACAATAAATTGAATTTGACAAAGAAGAGAATATATAAAGGTTATTAGGTACATTAAATGTCTCAATGGTTGGGAGAGAAAAATGTTTAGGATTCTGAAAAAAATATTTTTGAATGTAAAAGATTTCTTGTCTTCTTATGGTATGTAGTGCATACAGTTCTTGAAAAGAAACATTATCAATATGAAAACAAGAAATTGAGTCCAGAAAATATGCTTTCAAGTGACAAACAAAAATACCATATTAAAATAAAATACTATCAAGAAGACATAAATAATGACTATAAAATTAAATAGTAGAGAAAGTGAAATCAATAACTTATCCTAAATGTAGATGTAACTGATGAATTTTCAAGAACAGCAATGACAAAGGGAGCAACCTAGGGTATGGAACTACTCGTGGTGTATATGTATTAGGAAATGTGGTAAAATGGAAGAAAAGATAATAATAATAATAAGTTAAATAATAGAAGAAACTTGCCTCTAGATAAAATAAGATGCATCTTCATAAAAATAATCCACCATATATAAAAAATGACTGAAAAAATACTCGTGTGTGTGATATTTTTTATTATCTGATAAACATATTCAAATACTAACAAATTTCTTTCCAAAATATATTACTCAAATTTAATCTTGAAAAGCACATCAGGCCTAAAATATGATGTGTATTTTTTCCAAATTTAAAAATAATGTATTCCTAAAATTAAGTTATGTAAATAAATTAATATAAAATAGACAGTAAAAGTTTCCTGAAAATGTAGTGGGGTTAGAGATGAATAATGTGAAAAATATCAACTGCACACATTCCTTAAGGAAAGTAATACCCTGAATGTATACTTGTATATGATTACAATTTAACAAAAGCAATAAATGAGCATAGTGTTTGTGGCCAAATATTCTGTTTTATCTAAAGTTGGGTGCTTCTTGGTCACAGATCAAAGGCAGAAATAATTCTAGCTTCTGTGATAGATATTTGATTTCCAAAAGGAATCCTACTCTAATTTTTTAATCCTCCCCAGAGAATACATTTTATTTTTATTATTTTTATTTTTTTTGAGAGAGAGAGACATGGGTGTGAGAGAAAGAGCTATCAGTTGATCAGTTGCCTAGCAACCTAGGTATTTCCCCTGAGCTGGAATCAAACCTGAAACCTTTTGATGTATGGGAATACTTCAACCAAGTGAGCCACCTGGCCAGGACATGAATCCTACCTTTTCATCAGAAAGCAAATGACTAAACACCTGTTGAAGCAATAGAAGAGTATTGCCTTACTTCATCTTGGAAATTTTTATGTAAATATATAATTTAAATTTCAACTAAGGCCACACAGTTTCATCTAGAAAACAGCTTACCTCTGTGAAAGAAATTATAACTGTTTCATTCTTAATATGTAGCTGTATCGTAATAATATTGAGAAGTTTCTGAATTCTTATTTTTTTCAAGAAAGCAATTTATTCTGTAGTTGAAATAAAGTGAATTTCAACCATAAAATTATAACCTCTAAAATGATTAATAATTACATAAACAAAAAATATAAAAATTTTTGTATATTCAAAATAAAAATATAAAATGTCTTTTTATTCAACATTTACTATATTTTACCTTTGGTTAAACATCTTTAACTGCATTATGACCTCCCTGGGGTTATTAAAATTGAAGGTTTTAGAATTGTATAATTTTTACTCTAATGCAGGAAATACAGTCAAGGAATTTTTAAAAGACTGTGGCATTGCCTATAATATTTAGAGTATTTCTGCTGTTATGTAAAATTTACTTAGATGTTTTATGGACCAATTATTTCAAAAGATTTAAAAATGCAATATTGAAATTTACAAGAGAAAAAAAGAATAGCAATAAATAATTTTTGTGACTACTTTTCAATGACATTAAATATAATATTGTCTGAAGTATTGTAATAGAGATATAGTGAGAGTATCTTTGTTGGATTTAGGAATAAAAATTCAAACCTGTGCTAATACTCTCACCCCTATTAGGAGATCAGGCATATGAGAAGCATTATCTAAGAAGGCTGAGGCAAAATCCAAGGTTATGACTACTTTCTATCACAGTTTTTCTATAAATGCAGAGAATACCCTTATTTTCAGAGAAGCAGTTAGCTACACTATTTTATTGTTCAGTTCTCCAAAGTTAATGAAAAAAACACACATAGTGGTATTAGTTCAACACACACAAACACACACACACCATTTATACAACATATTTTACCAAATACTGTTTATAGTTTAAGTCTTTGCAATACATGCAAAATAAAGTGGAAAGCTATTACTATAACTATTTCATAGTGGAGAAATAAGGTATTTTCTTCTAAATGTTATTGAATATTTTCATTGTGACAAAGAACATGCTGTGCACATAAAATGTAAACACTTATTATGAAACAATTCTACAAGAAATTGTTATTTCCATTCTGTATATTTGGAACCCAAGAAACTGAATGTCAATGTGTTGTCCTACATTGTAAGTGATGGAGCTAGAAATGAAGTCCAGATCTGTTGTGTTCCAAAACCTTCTATCTGTGGTCATTGTGCATCAAGTTTGCTTACATATTTAGTGCCATAGAATTGATGTTCGCTTTTGGCAAAGGATGCTTCAAAGTAAAACCAAGAAATTTAAAATCGTAGACATTTAATAATCATTTAAAGAAGGAGATGCTTTTTCAATGTTGAGGCAAGTGGGAAGAATTTTGCTGAACTCTCCGACTCCTATGTTTGTATACAGCACTGGCTTTCCGAAAATATAACAAGTATGTGATGGAACTCTGGCACCCTCTCCTGACCCTCTGTATGGTGAGTGCTTCTCTTCCCATGTCTCTATCCCTCTCCCTAATTTTCTGATTTCTACAAGCAGCCATTGATAAATTAGGTAGCCATTGATAAAATGGATACCACTTGTGATATTTTGAATATTAGTTATATAGATTACAAGTTTTAATATGTACTTATTTTTTCAATAATACATGAGAGTTACTCAAAATGTAACTTATCGTTTACAAACATGACTATTCAACTATAAAATAGGGATAAATAATTTTATTATATAATGTATTTTAATGCATATATACCTGCATGTCTAATCTAAATGCCATGTGAAATATTTTTTAAGGTATAAGCATTTAATTATATGGGTGTGAAATGCTACAGTTTCTAAATGGCTCTTTCACAGTATTTGGAGAAATACTATAAGCAATCACACTTCCAACTTATTTTATGGGTCAGTAAATGTATATTATAGATTCAATGGTAGCCCTGTTTATTTATTAGAATACTAATGAACTTAGGGCATTTTAAGTGTTTATTCAAATGATTATGGGACTGGTTTTTAAGAAATGACCGATATTACAGACAGTTAATTAGATGCCCAGGAAAGCTGTATGGGAGACTTTTCCTGGCTGTTTCATGACCTCAATTTAAACTGCTCTAGCTTCTCATATTTAGGTGTAAGGCCAGATGTCTCAGAGCATCTGTAAGAGTAGTGAAAGGAGGTGTTTTATGCATTACCATCGAGGGTACAGGCTCATGCCACCACCTGTGAAAGGAAAAATCTAGCTCAGTGTTCATAAAGCAATTTAAAAGCAGATAATTCATACAATTGTAACACCACAAATGCTGTGTCAATCTGCTTTATGCCAGAGCAGAAATGAAGGCAAATATTAACTTCCACCATAAGACATGTCAGCCTTTTCACCCTAATTTATTATTTTCATCATTTAAAAAGTTTCCTATTTTTTCCCAGGAAAATAATTTATAATTTGGTTAATTAACAATCCAGTCAGTAAGATTTAAAATGTTACTATAACATGACAAACAATGTGGAGCAAGAAGAAATCTAATTCATTATTGGTGAGGATGCAAAATAGCACAGCTACTTTGGAAAACAAGTTGGAAGTTATCTTATGATAAGATCCAGCAACCTTACTCCTTGGCATTTACCCAAATAATTTAATATTTACCCAAAATGTATGTTCTCAAAAATACCTATACATGAATGTTTATAGCAGATTTATTCTTAACTACCACAAATTGGAAGCATCCAACATGCCAATATAATGTATAAATGGATGAACAAACTCTCATAACCCATGCAATGGAATAATATTCAGCAATACAAAACGAACTACAAAGTCATAAAAAGATATGGAGGACACTTAACATGAATATTCCTATGTGATAGAAGCTAATGTGAAAAGGCTATATACTAGCCTGATTCCAACTGTATATGTCATTCTGAAAGAGGCAAAATTACAGACCCAGTAAAAAATATCAGTGATTTCCAAAGGTTGGTGGGAGGGAGGGAAAAATGAATGTGTGTATGATACTGTAATAATGGCTATATGTCATTATATATTTGTCAAAACCCACAGAATGTACAACACAAGGAGTAAACTCTAATATAACTATGGAATTTATATAACAATAATCTATCAATATTTGCTCATTAATTGTAATAAATGCACTAGACTAATAAAAGATGTTAACAAGAGGGGAAATTGTGTACAGGGAGTATTGAAAGAAAGAGGTAAGTGGGAACTCACTTTAGCTTCTGGTCATTTTTTCCTGCTAGGATAAACATAATCAACCTAGATAGATTATAGATCTAAATGTAGACAGGTAACTAATGATGTTTTAAAAAGAATAGATAGGATGATATTTTTGTATTCTTTTTTATTTTATTTAAAATTTTTTTTTTGTTAATCCTCATCTGAGGATTTTTTTTCATTGCATGTTTTAGAGAGAGTGGAAGGGAGCTATGGAGGGGAGAAAGAAAGAGAGAGAAGCATCAATGTGAGAGAGACAGATTGATTGGTTGCCGGGATCCAACCTGCAATCCAGGTACATGCCCTTGACTGGGAATTGAACTTTTGACCCTTAGTTCATAGGTCGACTCTCTAACAACTGGGAAACACCGGGCTATTTTTGTATTCTTATAGAAAGATACAGAGCTCTGAAAGCATGTTAAAAAAAATGGAACCTGGTAAATTGAACTTCATTACATTTAAGAAATTCTATACATTTAAATATAGAAAAATCTACACTAATAAAAGAGAAACATGCAAATTGACCATCACTCCGCTACACCCACCAGCCAATCAGAGCGAGTATGCAAATAAACCCAACTAAGATGGTGGCTGCCACAGAGCTGGAGACATCTGGAGTCTTGGGTTGCCCCCAGTGATGAAGGAAGCCACGCTTCCTGCCACCCTGGCCTGCCCTGGCCTCCACTCAAGGCCACAAAGTTTCAATTATAGAAGATAAATAAACCCCAGATACCTGCTTCCAGCCAGCCCTGGCCTCTGCTTGGGTTGTCGGGAGGGCAAACCACCACAGGCCCCTCACCCAGGCCACCCCATGCCCCAAGGGAACCCCCACCCTGATCCGGTACACCCTTCAGGGCAAACCAGCCAGCCCCCACCCATGCACCAGGACTCGATCCTATCTAATAAAATAGTAATATGCAGATTGACCATCAGGCAACACACAAGATGGCTGCCCCCATGTGGAGACAAGATTGCTGCCACAAGATGGCAAGCAGGGGAAGGCAGTTTGGAGGGACCAGGCCTGCAGGGGTGGGCAGTTAGGGGTGACCAGGCTGGCAGAGGAGGGAAGTTGGGAGTGACCAGGCCTACAGGGAAGGGCAGTTAGGGGTGACCAGGCCTGCAAGAGAGGGCAGTCTGGGGGGACCCAGGCCTGCAGGGAAGGGCAGTTGCGGGGTGGGGGGGACCAGATGAGCAGGGGAGAGCAGTTAGGGGCAATGAGGCTGGCAGGGTAGGGCAGTTAGGAGTGACCGGGTCAGCAGGGGAGGGCAGTTAGGGATGACCAGGCTGGCTGGGGAGGGCAGTTAGGGGTGACCAGGCTGGCAGGAGAGGGCAGTTAGGGGCAATCAGGCTGTCAGTGGAGCAGTTAGGCATCAATCAGGCTGACAGGGGAGTGGTTAGGGAGTGATCAGGCTTGCAGATAGAAGCGGTTAGGGGCAATCAGGCAGGCAGGCAGATGAGCAGTTGGGAGCCAGCAGTCCTGGATTGTGAGAGGGATGTCCGACTGCCCGTTTAGGCCCGATCCTACTGGATCGGGTAGGATCGGGCCTAAACGAGCAGTCGGACATCCCTCGAGGGGTCCCAGATTGGAGAGGGTGCAGGCTGGGCTAAGGATCACACCCTCCCATACTTCGTGGACTGGGCCTCTAGTATATTAATAAAAAGGTATGCATAAAATATTATTATCCTTAATACATAAAAACTTCTATATAAAACTTTAAAATTTATTAGTTCAAATAAAATAGACAAATGACACGAATAGAAATTTCACAGGAGATGATAAACTTTCTATATTGATAATTAAATTAAAAATTTAATTAATACAATAAAATTAGATACCAGAACACACATGATTATGTTGGGAAGAAAAGGAGTTACTACTACTTTGAAAAAGTTTAGACAGTATCTGCTAAAAATGAACATATAAATGCCCTATAGTTCAGAAATTCTATTTCTAGGTATATACCCAGCCTAAAAGCATAAATATCTTTACTTCATGGCACTTATTGAATGTTATTAGCAGCTGTATTCATCATAGCCCCAAGTTGGAAATTATACCAATCATCATAATAGATAAAATTAAGTTAAATTTTAGTACATTTATATAATGAAATACTATATTATATATATTCTCAATGTCATGATGCCACCCCTAAAGATTTTTGGGAAGCAAAAATATATTTTCTGCTTTTATCTAGAAAGAATGGATAGATAGATTGACAGATAATGTGTTTGTATACATATTTACATATATACACTCTTTTAGGTATGTAACAAAAAGATATATAATATGTATGTAGTACTAAAACTTCATGATGGAGGGCAAATAGGAAAAAGCTGCCTGGGAAATTTTATTGGGTGGAAACAATAAAACATTAAGAAATACTGCTATATAGCAATGAAATATGATCTCTACAATGATACATGGTAATAGCAATGATGATTATAATGATGAATCTCAAGAGCATAATATTGCGTAAAATAAATCAAACATGTACTATATGCATCTACATATTATATAAATAAAAAATGTCTAAAATAATATATGTGAGTCCCGCCGGAGTGTCTCATTTGGTTGAGTGTCATACTGTATACTGATTGGCTGCTGGTTTGATTCCCAGTCAGGGCTCATACCTGGGTTGTGATTTCAATCCCCAGTTAGAGCACATACAAAAGACAACAGATCGATGTTTCTCTCTCACATTGATGTTTCTCTCTCTCTCTAAGCATGTCCTCTAGTGAGGATTAAAATAGTAATAATAAAAAAATAATAGTAATACATGTTAGAAGTCTAAATTGAAGAGTTTCTTGATTTAGACAATAGTTGCACAATGTATTCAGTTTGTAAGAATCCATCAAGCTATTTAACATGTGCACTTTTATTGTGTACTAGATGCCCAGTTCACAAATTCGTGTACCTTGAAAGGAACTGTGGGCTGAGAGACTGTGGTGGGCACAGGGGCAGGTCTGGGCCCATCCTCCACACCCCTGCCTGGCCCCTCCCACACAGTCCCTGGTCCCCTGTCTAGGGGCAGCCCCGCTCCCACTGCCACCTCTCCCACATGCTGATGGTGCTGGCCCCACTCTCACCCACTGATGGCGCGAAGCAATTGGGGCCGCACCAGCAGTGGGTGTGAGCAGGGCCGGTGATGTCAGCTGGTGCTAGTGGCAGCTGCTTGCCCCAATCACCCCTCAGGAGCAGGGGGAGGTGGAGAAGCCCTCAGGGGCGATCGGGGCCAGCAGCCACCACTTGCAACCACTGTCAGCAGCGAGCGATTAGGACCAGCACCAAGCAATCAGGACTGGTGTTCAGTGCACTTCATAGCGACCGGTTGTTCAGTTGTTCAGTTGTTTGGTTGTTCGGTTGTTCCGCCATTCACTCTATTTGTATTTTAGTGTTTTATATATATATATGTATATAGATTGCATTAGAATAAAAGTTTTAAAAATACAAAATGGGGAGGTTATTATATACATGAGGAATATCTTTCATTTGTGTTTCTAAAATAAAAGTTTGTTTAGCAAAATAATCATTATAATTTAAGAAATAAAAGTGTAATTCATGTTGTTAAAGGTTAGATAGTTGATAATAAATGTATAACAGTTATGGTCACAATAATACAGCAACAATTTTGATTAAGAAACCTACAGAGGATGCATGTAGTAATAGATACAATTTCACTTATAATTAAATAGGTTTAACACAATTCTTTGGTCAAAGAATAATAAGGCAGACAAATTTGTAAGTATATAGAATATCTAAAAATAAAACATAATCAATAATATCTCTCTATGCACACAAGCACACACATCTAAATTCTTCTATTAATAGAGCACAAACATTTTCAAGTAAATTAATAATGCTTTTGATAATTTACCATGATGTGGATTATATTAAAACTCAATGAATTATAAAAATGGAAATGGTATAAAATCAATGTAATAAAATTAAAAATTAAAAACAATTGCAAAAAATTAGAAGTCTCTATTCACATGGGAAATAAAAAACACTCTATAATAGTAATTTAAAAATAATCAAAAGAGGATAAAAATACATAATTTCAAAACATATTGAAAAATAGCAAGAAAGATCTGTGCTGTTAGAATTGGTATAATTTACCTAGAATAACTTTCAGGAAAAAAATTAATAGATTAACTACTCATATAAAGACACGAAAATAAGTGAATTAAAACTTCAGTCTAAAATTTATTAGAAGACAATAAAGAATATAAAATATTTTAGAAGTAATTAAAAAATACAAAAGTACAAAAAGTGGGAGTAATAATGGAATAGTGATATATTTTTAAAAATAACCAAGATATGTAAACCCATGTTTAAAGTAAATAGGAATAAATTTGGGAATGGAAAGGCAATACCTTTTTTCCTTTAGGCTCATTCTCCACTCTTTTCCCAATCCATTATTGGTGTTATTTAATTTTATGGATATAGGAGAATATATTACAATTTGTTTAACCTTTCATTCACCAACAAACATTTGTATTGTTTCCAGTTTGGGGATATTATCAGTAAAGTTGGTCATAAACATTTTGCACATATTTTTGTGAGAAAATAAGTTTTCATTTCTTTGAGATCCATTATGCTTCTTTTCTGTTTTGTCCCCACTCTTTTTGCCTTTTGTTTTTCAATACATTCAGCACACACATCTATAAAAATTCAATGATTTTTTCCTGTACTATGTTTAGTTTGCTGATAATCCCATTGAGGACACTCATCATCTTTTATGTATGTGTGTGTCTATATGTTTACTCTTGGTGTGTGTGTGTGTGTGTGTGAATTTTTTAATGGATACTAGACATTTTGTCTTTTTGAGTATGTTTTTATTTCTATTTTTCAATTACATTTTACTTTCTAGACATTTTGTCTTTATGAACAATAGAGTTTAAAATAACATTTATGGCCAGTAATGGGCAGGGTTCTTCTTTTGTTTGTTAAATATCATATCAGAAGTACTCAGGTGCCATATTGAATAGGCTGCCACTGGCCAAAGATGATACAATTTGAGGTTAATAGAAATTCTAATTGATCAAATCCAGAAGATTAAGGGGAGAAAATAATTAGCTTTATAATGAAAATAAAGAGTCCTGCTAGCATGGCTCAGTGGTTGAGCATCGACTTATGAATGAGGAGGTTATGGTTCAATTCCCAGTTAGGGCACATGCCTGGATTGTAGGCTAGATCCCCAGTGGAGGGCATGTCGGGGGACAGCCAATCAGTGATGTTTGTGTCTCTATATCCCTCTCATCATTGATGTTTCTGTCTCTATTTCCCTCTCCCTTCCTCTCTAAAATCAATAAAAATATTTTAAAAAATGAAATAAAGAGAATGAATAAAACATTTCCCTGTCCTTCCAAGTGAGCTGAATTACTATAATGTCAAATAGTAAATGAAGCATCTGTTTGACTGTAGCCATTCTGCTACTCATTATGCAGCAATGGATCTGGTCATTGAAGATCAATAGCCAATATAATCACACAAAAAAGAAAATTTTTATGTTTCCTGTTGAAAAAACACATCACTACCTATATTCTTGGCAAGAACACTGAACATAGGTCTGATGGATGCTCTAGAGCTGGCTGCCAATTGTGAGAAAG
The DNA here is from genome assembly GCF_951640355.1 of Cnephaeus nilssonii. NCBI lineage: Eukaryota > Metazoa > Chordata > Mammalia > Chiroptera > Vespertilionidae > Cnephaeus > Cnephaeus nilssonii. Next base: position 55,132,224 of record NC_137079.1, on the reverse strand, counting down.
ATGGATGATGGGGAACATACTGGACTGCACAGGAGTATACAAGCAGCAACATTCAGACTATGGAGACCTCTAAAGGTCAATTACTACATATTTTTCAACAGTTAAATTATAAGGAAATGAAAAGGATAGAAGGAAAACTTGTAGTTTTAAAGAAATTGAAAATCACATCACATTAAAATGATATGGACAAGATTAAAATATGGGTTGAGATTCACAATTGAATGACAAAACTATAAAGATATGAAAGGAAATGACTACCCTTGGAGTAAAGGATGATTTTCAAATTAAATCTCAGCCTATGAAGGGCTTCTAGAGTATCTGGCTTAATTATATTTCTTTGTGATATTTACCTTATTAAAACATAATATTTCATTAAGCTATATATTTTATTTTTGTGCCTATTCTATTTCATATTTTAAAGGCTCAGAAAGGAGATATTATATTAAATATTTAGCCTTAATAATTCAGAAAGGCACAATAAAACTATTGAGACAGTAATATAGAATAAGAGCACATTTTCTTCATATGAGAAGAGTCATAGAACATTAATATAGAGTGGGGCAAAAGTAAGTTTACAGTTGTTCCTATGAAAAATAATATAATCATTAACAAATAATGATATAAGAATAATCTCTGTGTTCTACATACTCACAACTGTGAACTTTTCTGATCCCATAAATTCCTTTTTGCTGTTAATTTCCAAGAATCATTTACTTGATGACTCAGTAGATCCTATTACTAAGTTATTTTGAGTACATATTTTATTTTATTCATGGATGATGGTCATTTTAAATGTTTAGATTTTAACTGAATTAAATTATGGTTGAATTGTTGTTTATTTTACTATAACATAAATGAATAGGTCAATTCAATAAACTACATATTTTTCACTTGCTTTGAGTTAATTGGCTTTAATTGGATTTCCTTCTGTTCACAAGGTGACAAGTATAAAAATGCCAATTTGTATGGAGACCTTTTTAAAAGATAGCAGGTGTTGAGTGTAAGCTACTGAGTGATTTCTTGTTATCTGACATTACTAGTAAGTCACTCAATATAGTGGTCACTGATTTTAACTCACCTTATTTTATTTTATTTTATTGCTGAAATCACACATTGTATACAATTGTGGGATTAAAATGTGCTATGTTGAAGATAGACAAGCAACAATGATAACAATAATAAAATTTAGAGATATATATTAAAAACAATATATCGCTATCCAGTCAAAATCTGTACAGTTTTATTAAGTAACCAGCATACTGCTAGTCCAGAAAAATACTTTAAGCATTGCACCTTTTCAGTTTGATTGAGAGTAAATAATAATAGACTGGAAATATTTGAAAGAAATCAAGCTTTCCATGAAAGTGATCTGAGAATGCACAGGGCCCCTTTCCCTTGCTGTGTATGTGAGAACATGTATAGAGTGCAGGTTGGGCCCTATATATTTTTGGTACTGAACATAGAGGTCACTCTCTTGGAAAGAAAAAAGATTTCAACAGACACTGTGTTCCAACATAGACTAGAATAAAAATAATTTTGAGAAAGAGAGAATGAATTTCAGATGCAACTTATTTGAAGATTAGTTATTGTCTCTATAACAAAAAGAATCATACACACACACACACACACACACACACACACACACACACACACACACACACACCAGAGGCCCAGCATATGAAATTCATGCACGGGTACAGTCCCTAGGCCTGGCCTGACATCAGGGCCATCTTCCCTAGCTGCCCACAGCCGGCCCCAACCCCTGCCGCCACCCAATTCCGGTTCCCCGTTCGCCATCGGGTAATCAGTGCCTGATGGCTGGGGAGGGACCAAGAGATCAGCTGTTCCCAACCATTTGCCAGCCCTACCCCTGCTGTGGGTGGTCACCAGGCGATGGAAGCCTGCCAGCTGGGGGGAAGGGACCAAGAGGTGGTCAGTGCGCCTCATATGACTGGTTCAGTGGTCATTCTGCTGTTAGGGTCAATTTGCATATTACCCTTTTATTATATAGGATAGAGGCCTGGTGCACTGGTGGGGGCTGGCAGGCCTGCCCTGGTGGGGGCCCCGGATCGGGGTGCATGGTCCCCACTGGGATGGGGCCGGCCCGGACGAGGGGCCGCTGGTGGTTTGCAGGCTGGCCATGCCTCCGATGGGGTGGGGGTCCCTGCTGGGGGGTGGTGCCGGCCAGGCATGGGACCACGGGCAGTTTCTAGGCTATCCACATCCCCGATCGGGGTGGGGGGTGCTCGCTGGGGGGCAGAGCCAGCCTGGGCAAGAGGATGCCGGGGGGTTTGCAGGACAGCCACGCCCCCATCAGGGTAGGGTCCCTGCTGGGGGGTGGGGCTGGCCTGGGCGAGGGGCTAACGGTGGTTTGCAGGCCGGCCATGCCTCCGGCTTTGTCAGGATGGATGTCCAGAAGACACCTGGTCTAATTAGCATATTACCCTTTTATGACTTAGAGGCCCAGTGCATGGATTTGTGCACAGGTGGAGTACCTCTGCCTGGCCGGTGATGGTGGCCTATCGGGGGCCGGCTGGCCAGGGGGAGGGGCCATGGGAGGGTTGGCTGATGGGGGGAAGGGGCCGTGGGAGGTTGGCCAGCTGGGGGGAGGGGCCATGGGAGGTTGGCCTGCTGCAGGAGGTTAGCTGTGGGAGGGCACTGACCACCAGGGGGCAGCTCCTGTGTTGAGTGTCTGCCCCTTGGTGATCAGTGTGTGTCATAGCAACTGGGCGACTGGTCGTTCCGGTCATTCCGGTCGTTCGGTAGTAACATTTGCTTTGGCTTTTGAAAAAAATACTATATGATCTCACTTATATGTGGAATCTAAAAAAAAATCCTGAACTCATAGAAACAATAGATTGGTGGTTGTGGGGTAAAGGGGGAATAGGGTAAGACGGTCAAGTGATACAAACTTCTAGATATAAAATGAGTAACTTCCATTATCTAATGTACAGCACAGTGACTATAGTTAACAGTCCTGTATTATGTACTTGGAAGTTGCTAAGAGAGTAGATCTTAAAAGTTATCACCACACACACAAAAATGATAATTATTTAAGGTGATGGATGTGTTAACTAACCTTATAGGAATCATTTTTCAGTATACATGTATATTGAATCATTACATTGTACACTTTAAACTTACACACTGTTAAATGTCAATCATATCACAAAAACGCTAAAAAAATATATATACACTTTTTACTTTTTTACTGCTTTGCATGTGTATGTGTGTGTCCATTTATTTGTGTAAATGTAATATTTTTATCACAATTGCTTATATTGTCTATGTTAACAAACTTAGTAGGAAATCTCACTGTTTGTGGAACTTTTACACTATTTATTACCATAATTTTACATTTTAAGCATAAAGAATGCATTCTATTTTTTCCCCATTAGATGTCAGCTTCTCCATTTTCCTCTAGATGGCAGAGTAGCATTCTAAATGTTATATGTCTGTGATAATCCTTTCAAACATTTATGCTGTGCTTGCCAGCTCCATGGAAATGTATTTCCCCCTGTCTACATTTAAAACAACATAGAGTGTATTCATATGGCATATATATTTTTAAATTGATCAATACAACACAATAAGGAATGAGTAAAACAATATATAAAAAATATTAAAGTTAGTACATACCTGACAGTGAGCACAGTATTGCGTCTGGCATGTTTGCATTTAATGCAAGACCTAGAAACAGGTCAAGTGCCTTTAATTTTCTCCATCTAGAGCAGATTGCCTGTCACTCAGTTATACAGCTTTTACTCTCCGATGAAAGGACTCTAAGGCACCCCCTCTAGTAGCTTGGTACAACTATCTCCGATTGAATTTCCCATCAAACTTTCAAGATAAACAATGTCTAAAAGGGGTTCTCAGATAGTCCGGGATGGAGTTTCTGCAAACACTCTGGGTGAGCTCTTCCAAATATCCACAATTCTTTCTCTGAGTTTCTCTGAAGCAGCATGCTATCTGTTTATCTCCTTGCAAACACAGGACAGGAAATGTGGTCCTGCATTTAGAGACAGAAACCAAGGGACTCATGTACTGTAGCCCCATTTGTAGTCTGATCCTCTCAGAGATATTTGTACTGCATTTTCAGCTTCCAAACAGCCATCATGTGCATTTTGCTAAGTGTATTGTATATAAACTAGATTTATATATGGAACATTTATATCGTTACTGCTTTCTTATATAGAGCCAAAAATTAAGATGCATGAAATATGATAGATACAATTAATTATATATTTAATGAATAAAACAGTTATACAAAACTTAATAAGAAGAAATATTGGTAGAGCCTCTCTACAATGATAAATGTTTGAGATCTAATAAAAAAACACACAAAAAAACTTGCTAACAACAGAAACTATTTTTTCTTTTCTCCTCATGAGCTAAATACATATTTTCAGTTGTTTACTACCTGAAAAACGTAAGTAAAATAAGGACAATAACTGTGAATGGGAGAGAGATAAGTGAGAATTTCTCCAATACCCAAATCAAGTTAATTAGTAGAAAACAGGAAATTTCAAAGATGATTATCCAAATGCCACACTTCTGGCCTGATGTTGCAGTCCCACATGTCTCTATACACAAGGGAAAAAAATCCAAATCTTAAGATTATTTAATGAAAATATAATTTGATGTGAATGCCAACTATCCTTCCTCTCTTGTAACAATATGAGGACACATTGCAAGACTCCTTATACCCTTTGCTTTATTTCAATATTCTTATTGCTTGCAATAAACTAAGTAGGACTTATTGAATGTAAAACAAAGGCATTATTTGACAAGATATATACAATGTGCTCATTTACCTAGTCAAATTTGAATAAAAATAAAAAAGTATATTGAAGATATTATTTCATCAAATAAGAATGCTTTTGTTTTAAATATTCAGGTATTTAAAATTTAGTGTTTGATTCTGCTTATATTTTAAAACATTCTATTATCTTTTAAGCGTAAAAGTGATACATTTACTTTACTTCCAATTATATATTTTATTTCTACTTATTTATCCAAATCACGTAAAATATCATACAACCTGTATTTTGGACTATGGTTTTCAAAGTAAAATCATGCATTAACTATTGCCAAGAACTTTCATATATTCCATCACTTTAATGTCCCTAAAAATTCTGAAATGAAATATAGTCATTTTAGTTTACTTAGTATGATCAAGACAACAGGTAAATAAAATAACTAGAATTCCTTCTCCCCACCCCCAATAACTTCAGTCTAAAAATTTAGTTAACTTTTTATTATTCATTGTGGCCACTTATTCTAATATGCTGACATTCAGTATATCTCCTTCAGGCTCCAATATTACTCATGTTATAGCTTCCAAATTATCTAGATATGATGAAATTGATAGACCTTCCCCAAAAAGGAATTTTAGTCTATATGCTGTGCTTCTTAGGATTGCTGCTTCCTATTCATTTGCCTTATTAGTTGGTCATGGCTGTAAAACAGAGTTTCTTCTCTGTCTTTGAGATAGAACCTAAGAGCTCCTTTGGAGATTGTGAATTGCACGTCTCTAGAGTAAATGTCAGGAAAATTGAAATCTTCATGGTTCGTGAGTACCTTGACCTTTCCATTAGCCTTTCTGACTAGCTAAATTGTTCTTAATTTGCAGTCTAACCCTACTTATGACATTTTGGGTTTCTCTCTGAAATCCTCACATATCACTTAATTTTATTGTATTAGAAATGAGGAAAACTCTGGTGTATTTATATTCTTTAGTTGCTGTACAGCTTCTTCAAATTGGCTTTACAAAGGCAGCATTCCTCATGACCTGGAGTTTTTATAACATCTCCATCACCAATGAGTCTTAGTAAGCTTTTAGTCACTATTTTGTTCCAAAAGTTATTTTCATTTGAATTCATTTAAACAGTGTAAGATTTTATTTTTTATAATTTTTTAAGCTTTATATAAATTGCTATTCATTTTTAAGGTTTATTTCATATTAATTTTTAATTGAGTATATTGGGGTGACAATGGCTCACAAAACCATACAGGTTTTAAGAATACAACTTAACAAAACATCATCTGCACAATGCGTCGTGTGCTCATCGCCCAAAGCAAAGTCTCTTTCCTTCCCCATTTATCCCCCATTTGCTCGCCTCCACCTGCACCCACATCCTTTTCCCTCTGGCTATCACCACACTGTTGTCTGTGTCTATGTGTTTTACACACACACACACACACACACACACACATGTTTTTGCTTAATCTCAATCTGTTCACTTTCTTTCATCCAGCCCTCTAACACCCCTCCCCTCTGACAGCTATCAGTCTGTTCTATGTATCCATACCTCTGTTTCCATTTTGTTGATTAGATTCCACATATAAGTGAGGTCATATGGTATTTGTCTTTCTCTGACTGGCTTATTTCACTTAGCATAATAATCTCCAGGTCCATCCATGCTGTCACAAAAAGTAAGGTTTCCTTCTTTTCATGGCTCAGTAGTATTCCATTGTGTAAATGTATCACAGCTTTTTTATCCACTCACCTACTGATGGGCACTTGGGCAGTTTCCAGATCTTGGCTATTGTAAATAATGCTGCAATGAACATAGGGGTGCATATATTATTTCAAATTAGTGTTTTGGGCTATTCATTTTTTAAACCTCACTTTCCAAATTGGTGAAATAAAGAAGCTGAATTATTTCATTGGTAAGTATTCTCCCAACTTTAAAATTTAATGCACTTCATAATTCAATGATTTTTACTTTCTGCATAATTAAGGTATACAAGTAATCAGTAAAATTCCTTTTGAGTACTTATTTATCAACCTATCTAATTTCACTGAGTTTAATGCTGATTAATTCATACACACACACTGATATTTACAATTGCATTGAATTTTGTTACATTCTTAGCACAGCATTATAGCTTCAATATTTTTATTGTATTTATAAAGCACCAATTATCTATACTTACAGGTAATATAATACCCTGTCTATTCTTTGTTAACTGATTATAGAGCTTCAAAATAACATTTAGGCTTATTCCTATCTTTAAAGTGTTTCTTACATTAACCCTTATAAAAAGATAAAACTTTCAAAAGTATATGTTGTTTTTACTTTGTTCTCCTTTCTCATACGTGCTGAATTGTCCTTTCTCCCTATGTGAAAAGCAGATTTTGTGATCAGTTCCTTTACCATGAGAAAATCATCTCCCTTTTCAAAGACCTAAACAGAGATCATGCTATATATACAAAAGTGAATCTCTAAATTCTTAGGAAACTTTCTCTGAGGCCTAGTTGCCTGGGCACTTGAGCACCAAAATCTATCCATAGTGATGCTCAGACATACAACCAACAATAGGTCTAGGAATTGGAAGGACAATGGGATTTACTGTTACCTTATAAATAGCATAAATGGTACCAAAATAAGGGATTGAAATTTAATTTTTATTGTTATATTTATAAACAAGAAACAGAAAGAAGAAAAAGAAATGTAAGAGAAGAGAAAAACTTAAAATGCAAATATAGATTACAAAGTCGGTCTTACCTAACATTTTATGATGGCAAAGATGATGACTTAAATTTTCAACATCTGGGGCTTGGTTAAATAATGACTTCATATGATAAAATATTATGTAATCATTGACAGTAATGCTTATTATTACTAAATGTTTATGATATATTATTAAATTAAGAATTAATATATAAATTCCAAAGTATGCATACATACTGTCTGTGCATGTCACAATCCACATATGCATGTATATGTGGCATGCGTCATGTATATATACATATGAATGCATGTAAGCACAATCCACACATGTGTGTATGATATATATCATGCATGTATATGTGCATGTGTGTAAATAAACATACACATGCACAAGTACTCATATATAGTCACACACACATTGAGAGAGAGTGAGCAAATAAAAGAAAACCTTAATGGAGTTTTCATCTGAGAATAAGAATTATTGGCATTTTTAATTTTCTTTATATTTATGAATATTTTGAATTTTAGATACTGAAAATAAAATCATTTTATTAGTAGTAAAATGTACTTTAAAATTTATTGTAAAAATTTTGTATTATTTTATAAATATATAACAGATTTATAAAAGTATAATTATAAGACATAAAATGAGTTGGTAAAGAAAGATCTGTGATATGTTATTCTTTAAGCATATTCAAAGCTTAATTAACATGCTGGCTTTTTAAATGGGTTATATACATATACACAAATACAGATTTGCACGTATATTACATTTACCATAAACTAAATAATTTTAAAGTTGGCTACTGCAAAAATCAGTTTGTTAAAATCTGAGGCCAAATAGTAAGGTATACTGCTTAAAAAAGGCAAATATTGTAAGAGTTTGACCTCAAAAATAAACAGGAAGTAGATCAAGAAAATGTATACTTGTCCAAAGAAATCTTTAGAAAAAGATAGCCAAGACCTGGGAAATGGCCAGGATGAATTCATGCACTTTTATTTATTTATTGGCTCTGAGTAATAAATATGGAACACACTAATGCAGCATAGAATTTATAACTTTAAAATAATCCTCCATTTTGTTTTTATTGTCACTAGTTGGACAGATTATTTTCTAGCAGACAATAGAAAATGCTGTTTTTTATTGGAAGTTTTTTTTTTTCATAATCTACCTCTTGTCTAATTTAATTCAACCAGTCCTTTTTAAAAAATATGCTTTTATTGATTTCAGAGAGAAGTAGAGGGAGAGATAGAAACATGGATCAGCTGCCTCCTGCATGCCCCTTTCTGAGGATGGAGCACACAACCAGGGCATGTGCCCTGACCAGGAATCAAACCAGTGACCTCCTGGTGCAAAGGATGATGTTCAACTGAGTCACACTGGCCGGGCTCAACAAGTCCATTCTTATTGAGGATAGTCTGTGTTTAGCATGTGCTAAGACACACACATAGAAGACAAAACATTCTGAAGTATATACTTCGGTGCCAGAATAAATAATGAAAAATACAGCTCTGTAGGAATTAGAGGAGGTCAGGACAATTTGGGAAGGTTTCCACATCCAGGCTTTGTGTTTCTTAATTCACTGTCGTGTGTCTAGTGCCTAGGAAAGTGCTTAGAAACTCATGGCTGCTCACTGCATAATTAATTGCATGGCTAAAAAGTGGGACATTACTTCTGAAATGTGTATGTGTTCTGAAATTCATGTTGATCATTACAAAATAGGCATTAGATACAATTGAGACTTTTTTCAGTAGTTTTCATCTCTAAAAAAGTGTTAATGAAAATTTATCATTCAAAAAAGGGAAAAAATCTTACATGAATTCATTATTTTTTCTTAGAGCTATTATTTTGTTTTTGAACAGAGTGAAGTATTTCATATTAAAGGAACACTGAGAGATTTAAATTTTAATTTGTAAAAAATGCCACTTTATAGAAATCCATTTTAAATATGAGACCAATATAGTAAACATTGTACCCACCAATATTAAAGCCCCAAGATGTTATGATTCTTGTTTGGCACATAGAAAGTATTCAAAAGCTTTTTAAATAAATAAACAAATAAAATAAATTTTAGCCTATAATGTGAGAAGGTAGCTCAAATTGTTTTACAAATCAGTACCTCATTTATTTCTCATAATCTTTATAAATATAAATGATCTCTATTTTAAGGATGAGGAAATTCAAACTTAAAGACAGAGATTTTCCAAAATTTTACAAAGGTGAAAGTGGTAACGCAAGATCCAAACCCAGGTTGCCTAACTCCACAGCACATGCTCCTAGAAATGGCATCATTTCTCCCCTAATTACATCCAAGTTAATAAAACATAAGAAACACAATTAATGAGTAATATAAAGCATTCATTTCTAATGCTTTGTCATAAATCTTAAAGCTTTCTATATTTTCACCAAATTTAAATCTCCCAGGAAATATTCAATCACCCCAAGTCTTTTTAAATCAGGAATATATTTAACTCTTTAGAATAATAAGATTTTTTAGCATAAACTTAGAAACATAAGTTCTAAGTTTATACTTAAGCTTGAAATTGGAACATTAAAAAAGAAGAAAGCATTTTTTAAAAAGTAAAAATTTTAGACTTCCTTTTAAATTATTGTGTACTGTCTTATTACTTGGTAATATTCCATGGTTTGAATAAATACAACTTGTTTATTCACCAGTTGAAGAACATTTGGACTTCTTCCATTTTTTGCTATTATAAATAATATTGCAAAAAAAGAATAAAGCATAAAAGAGTTAATATTGATATATATTCTTTCTATTTCCATTTTATTGAGGTATAATTTACAAATAAAACTATAATATACAGTGTACAATGTGACAATTTGATATCTGTGTGCATTGTAAAAGGATTCCTACCATTCAATTAATTAGCACATCCATCACTTCACATATTAACTTTTTTTTTTTTTTTTGCAAGAACACTTTAGTTCTATTCTCTTAGCAAATTTCATTTAAACAATACAGTGTCATCAACTATGGTCACCACATTGCACATCAAACCTTCAGATCTTAGTCATCTTAGTACATACTCTTTTATCATCCTCTCCCTATCTTTCTTATACCCACACCAGACTTGGCAGATGCTTTTATACTTTTTTACCATAAGTTTGATTTTTTTTCTTTTTAAAAAAATTTCCACATAGTAAGTGATACCATGCAGTATTTGTCTTTCTCTGCCTGGCTTATTTCATACTAAAAGCCTGGTGCACAAAATTCGTACACTCGTGAGGGGGGGGTTGTCCCTCAGCCCTAATTGCGAGAGCGTGCAGGCCAGGCCAAGGGACCCCATTGGTGCACGATCGGGGCCAGGGAGGGATGCGGGAGGTTGGCCAGCCAGGGAGGGACCGCAGGAGGGCTCCAGGGCACATCTGCCCTATCTCGCTCAGTCCTGATCAGCCAGACCCCAGCAGCAAGATAACCTACCATCAGAGTGTCTTCCCCCTGGTTGTCAGTGCATGTCATAGGGAGCAGTTGAACAGCCTTAGAATATCATTAGCATATTACTATTTGATTGGTTGTATGGACGACCAGACACTTAGTCTATTAGGTTTTTATTATATAGGATAGCATACATCATGGCCTCCAGGTAGATCTATGCTATCACAAATGCTAGTATGTCTTCATTTCTAGAGGTTAAATAATATTCCATTGTGTTAGTGTGTGTGTGTGTGTGTGTGTGTGTGTACATTTATACATACCATCTTTTCTTTATCCATTTATCCATTGGTGGACACTTAGATTATTTGCAGGCCTTTGCTATTGTGAATATTGCTGCAGTAAACATGGGAGTACACTATCTCTTTGAATAAGTTATTTAGCTTCCTTTGAATATATACCCAGAAGTGGGATTGCTGAATCATCTACCAGTGTTAACCTAAAAATAAAAGGCCCTTCAAAATGAGAGGCAACCAGCATTTACTGAGATCAATAAGAATAGCTATTAGGGATGAACTGATTCAGGCAGAAACCCAAAGAGTATTTCGATTAGGAGACAAAAGCAGTGGGTATTTATGAGAAAAGGAAGGGGACCAATTACATCAATAAAAATAAGGGCTTTCTATTGATGCAGATAACATAGTGAAGCTAATTCTAAGCAACTTTTTAAATCTATAATCTAGTAGTCATCAGTCCAGTAGTCAAAATAACTGCAGTGGATTTTATTTCGGGAGGAACACTGAGCTTCAGGAATCTACCATTTTATGACAAACAGGTAGCCAGCCTGCTTTTTGTCTTGGAATTAAGTTGTAAACACAACTCTCAATTAAATATAACTCTGAAAAATGGCCCAGAGAATAAATGGTCAAGATTTCGTATTCTTGGAATTCCCATAAGACATGTAGCAGTACTAGCGTCCTATGACTGTCTTGCTGAAGTGTTTACTGTACCAGTTCCTATAACAATGCTTTGTATACATCTATAGTTTTCAGCTCCATCCATGGAGCAGGTATGATACCCTAACATACGCACAAATATACACATCCCATTTCCACATTCCTATTCTTCCCACTACCTTGTTATTTTAGTAATTGGGATACAAAACGGAGACAGTTGTTCAAATTCAAACATATATAGAGACCATATGCAAATGGAGGCATGTCTAATTCCCAGTCCAAATTATTTCAGTGTCTCTTGTTCTGTTTCTCCATACAACAAATTACTTACATTTAAAATAAATACATAAGATCAATGAGCAATATCTGTCAGGTTTCAAGTGCTACTCATCGAAGTTTATAAAAAAGAGAGCTCCATTAAAGGGATAAACAGGCAAACGATTAAAAACATGGTGGCTGGAAAAAAACAGCCATTGATATAACTAAATAAGTGAAGAAAATGGAGGATAAAGGCTTAGAATATAAAAGCAAATACTGAAAAATGTCATTGTATTATATCATAAGAATGCAGAAAACAGAATTTGGAAATGGTGAATATTTTAAATGAGAAATAATTTTATATGCATAAAACATTTTCATTTAAGTATCTCCTTTTTCTCCTCTTATGTAGAGTATCACCAGGGTTGTCATTACTGAATTGCAAGAGATAACACCTACCCAAAAGAAGGGTAGGGAAAAGAAAACTACCATTGACTCCTACTCATTATGTACACCAGCAAACCACTTTCACAGCCAATTTACCAAGATCTGTTGCAAAATATTGGCAAGCTATTATACTAAAATATGTAAATAGTGGATGGTATTATTAATAGCTTTTGATTTCCTAATATTTTTATACATTTCCTTGTTTTATATGTTTTCTTTATCATATTTTTAAATATAGACATCATACAACGTATGGCCATTTATACTACATTCAAATGACTGGCAGTGATGGCGAACCTATGACACGCGTGTCATCACTGACACGCGTAGCCATTTCTGATGACACGCGGCCACTGAGATAGCCGCATGCCGAGGATGAAACATTTGCTGCTCCTGAGGATGAAACATTTGCGAAACAATGTTTTTTCCTCAAAGTGACACACTACCCGAGTTATGCTCAGTTTTTTGGCGAAGTTTGACACACCAAGCTCAAAAGGTTGCCCATCACTGGATTAGGGTGACTGCTTGGGATAGCTAGTAAAACCAACTATAATTATCTACATGCAACCCCTTCAATGCACCTATGATGGTATCTTTTGCTTTTTGTGAGTTAATTTTGTGTGTCAAGTTTGAGAATGTTTTTGGTTGAAGTTAACATTTAAATCAATGAATTATGAGTAACACAGATTGTTCTCCATAATGTGGATAGGCGTCATTTAATCAGTTTAAATTCTGAACAGAACAAAAAGACAAACTTCCCAGAGCAAGAGGGAATTCAGCAGTGTCTTTGGACTTCATCTGTACCATTGGCTTTCCTGGCTCTCCGGGCTGCCACCCCACACTGCAGAGTTTGGACTTGCCAACCTCCATAGTCACATGAACTAATTTCTTAATACCTCTCATATATAAAGATGATATAGATAGATATGGATATAGATGATATAGATATAGATATAGATATAGATATAGATATAGATATAGATATAGATATAGATCCCATATTGGTTCTGTTTCTCTGGAGAACTCTGATTAATATCTCCCTTTTTCAAATTTCAATTTCTATAATATTGTTTTATGGGCAATCATAACGATCTTGCATTGTCAGAGTTCTCACCAATAAGGTTAGATTAAAGGTGAGCAAGCCTTCATCTGCACTGTTCCAAATAATATGACATTTTATGGTTTAACATTTATTGTTAATTTTTTTTTTTCAATGTAGAAGTTATAAGTTGTAAGCTCTTTGATTTGGTCCTGGCTAGAAAACTGGTAGATGAAAATAGAAACCTCATCGTTAACTTAATAATTGTGACTGAATAAATATTAGTAAGAAAAAAGAATCTGAACAAAGAGACAGTGGGAAAATAAATTTGTTTTTACATCTATAAGATGAACATTATAATATTTAATTCACAAAGCTGTTGAATATATTAACATATATAAGAAAAATAAATACACTATGAAAAATGTACATGAAAATTTAAATGAAGAATATAATTTTTAAATTCTGTAATATTAAAAATATTAATTTTGTATTATCTGTCTTTATTCTAGGGTAGAGATATAAAAGTGAACAAAACAAAATACCCACACTAATTTGCTTATAGATACAATAATTCTTTTTTCATGTAATTTGTGAATTATCTATAATAATAAAAGCATAATATGCTAATTAGACCAGACAGCTGAACAACCTTCCTGACGTCATTCCAGATGTCCTTCTGAATGAAGCCGTCATGGCGGGGGCTGAGGCAGAGAAGGTTAGTGCTTATTAGGCAGGCAGGTAAGCAGTTTTGGGGCAATGAGGCAGGCAGGCAGAATGGTTAGGGGCAATGAGGCAGGCAGGCATGCGAGCAGTTAGGGGTGATCAGGCAGGCAGGCAAGCAGTTAGGGGCAATCAGGCAGGCAGGCAGATATGATTTGGGGTGATCAGGCAGGCAGGTGAACAATTAGGAGCAATCAGGCAGGCAGGCAGAGGGGTTAGGGGCGATCAGGCGAGTGGTTAGAGGTGATCAGGTAGGCAGGCAGAGTGGTTAGTGGTGAGCAGGCAGGCAGGCAGGCCAGTGGTTAGGAAACAGTGGTCCCGGATTGCTAGAGGGTTCAGGCCGGACTGAGCTCCCCCCATGCATGAATTTTGTGCACCGGGCCTCTAGTATATTATAAAGTTCATTTTATAAATGTAAAAACAAATTTATTTTCCCATTGCCTCTTTGTTCAGATTCTTTTATCTTATTAATATTTATTCACTCACAATTGTTAACTAAGTGATAAGATCTCTATTTTCATCTACAAGTTTTCTAGCCAGAATCAAATCAAACAGTATTTTTTGAATAATTGAATTTAAAATTAACAATTCATTATAAATAATCTAGTTACTCAAATGCCTTAAAGAAATGGTATTAATCATTCCTTAAGTTTTCCTTATTTATAAGATAAATTTATGTAAGGAAACTTTTTAGAAGGAACTTTATACATTAACTTCATGTAAGGTAACTTTATTTTCTTTACTTAGCTCATACAATTGACTTGCAGATTAAAATGATGGATAGATATATAAATGTTTTGCATATTTCTGGCACAAAAGAGCTGCTCAATAAGCATTACCTTTATTTGTAGGTCTGGATGAAGGGATAATGTAAAATCAATAACATATGTGAAAACCAAACTGATTTTTGTATTTTCCATAAATAGTTAAGGATTCCAGTTTGGTTTTATTATATAACCAAGATATAGGAAAATGGTATATAACCTCCATCTTTAAAATATGGATACAATGAAATAGTTAAACATCTCTATCACTAACTTTTATTTTTCTTCAAAAGTTAGGCTGGGATAACTATATTTAAATTTAAAAATTATAATAATAAGGATGTTAGGGTTTTTTTTGTATAGTAACAATGCTATACTAGTACATATTCAATCACATTTGTTTCTCTGACACTGACTTAAAGCTGTTTGCCAAGTTCTGTGGTGTAAATATTCAAACCATGGCTAATTTCAAGCTATAAATGTTACATTGCTGAATGTGGAGTTGCGAAGAGAAGCATAAAATTAGCTCATGAGAGGATATATAATCTGACATCCGGATACTACTCACTTCTCCTATTGTAAGGACATCATAAATATACACATAGATGAAAATATATACTAAACCAAGCTGAATCTACTATTTGTGGTATATATATATATATATATATATATATATATATATATATATATTGTTAAGCATAAGTGTCTTTGGAGAATTCATTGACAATTTATCATTTTAATAAATTATCAAGCCCTCTATATCCCACATATTAAACTTCATTTTATTTGGTACAAACTATGGGCATGAATGCACATACTAGAATCTGAGGGATATTAGCAAAAATACAAATAGAGATAGTGGAAAGGAAAAATACATTTGCCTTTTTTAGAAGGCATCTCTAAAAGGCAGAGTGTGAAACAACATGTGTAAAAAAATCCAAACCTAGGTATCTTTGGTAAAATGTCTAAAATCCTGTCATTTTTCCTTAATCTTTTAATTAAAACCTGCTATGGAAAAAGTATAGATGCATACATCTAAGTTAGTAACTTTTCTTAAGAGGTGTCATCAATCATACATGCTTTTTTTTCAATAAATATATCGTCTGAAAACTGAGTAGGAAAGTCTATTTCTGCCTGCAGTCTGTATTTGCCAATTTCTGTACATTATACATGATTATATTGAACTCAAGAGATTTTAGAACAACAGAGAATAATTAAGGTTAAGAGTTTGAAAGGAAGCAAAAATCATTAATTGGCCAGTTTTATTAGAAATGAACTTTAAAATTCTAAGTTTATTAAATCTGAAAATCCCCATGCCCTTGAATGGAATTCAGAGGCAAGAAAGCTTGCAATCTACAGAGCAGAATCTCTCTGGATAGAATCCCAGAGGACACACTGTATTCTAATTATCTCTTTTCTTCTGAAATTTCTTTTTACTGTGCCTCAGATGACAGCTATAAATGAAAGAAAAATTATTTTTAAAGGAAAACTCATAGAGGCTGACATTTGATTTAGAATCATTGAGAATAAAATTCACTTTGTGATGATATTCCCACTTTCCAATAGTCAATTGGCCAATAGCAGGTCCCCAATGTAATTTAGAGATTTGATTTTGTTGACACTCCAGGAGAAGCTTTAATAGGCACCCAGACATTATCATTGTTAGCTCCCAGTAGTTTAAAGTTACAATTTTAATAAAAATAGTATGAAGACAGTATTACTTACAAAAACTCTATAACTCTCTCTATCCCTCCTCCTTTTTTACAATTTTTGAATGGTCATAGAATGTCTGGTAACTTGGTGTATTAATAGCTAAAGTAGAACTATATTATCATTAGTTTTAGCAGTCAAGTTAAGACGAATAGTTTGTGGGGTCAAAGGTTGTTCCAAGAATGGATAAAAAAAGTTTCTGCTGTCTGAAGAAATATACTATATCAGCCCTGAGAGTCATAAACTCTGTAAATACGTACAGACAGCCTTTGACCCCTTGACTTTTATGTTTACATTAACAAGATTTCTGTTTACTTTGATCAATTGAATTTGGCTTAATAAAACTTTATTGGGCACAATTTTGATGCTAGTATGCTCAGTAGACAAACAAACATATTTGGAGGAATTAGTATGCATATACATGAATAGTAAATTTTATTACTCTTAATATAAATATAAAACATGTACAGAGTAAAGAGATAATACTGAAGGTGTGATGAGCAAATGTATGTGTGTGTGTGTATGTAAGTGTATGTGTGCATACATATATTCAGATTCAACTGAAGAGGTAACTCCAGATAAGCTTTTGAATGGAGAAATAATTGAACTAGACAAACTGGTGAGGAGGGGTGGAGAAAGGGCATATATTATTCTATAAAAACACTTCACAGAGTCTTTTGCCTTCTTTCTGTTTTGCTCTTGCTTTCCTGGAAGATTACCCTAGGTATTGTTTTACATCAGTTAATAGGGACTTTGGTGACCAAAATGTTTTCATCTGTGTATTCTTATAAAAAGTTTTGAGGATCTTAGGCCAAAGTACAAAAACAAATACATAAATAAAATCGAGTAACCCTCCTCCAACCAAAAGCAAAATAAGTGCTTTTTAGATCTACTTAAAAAATGTAGTCTTTTTTTTTTCAAGAAAGAATTAGAAATTTAAAAGATCCCCCCACCCAACAAAATTTGAAGAGGGCACAAATAAATAGAAGGACATACTGGGCTCATTTATTGGAAGGATTGATATTGTTAAAATGACCATACTACCCAAAGCAATTTATAGATTCAATGCAATCTCTACCAAAATACCTATACTGTTCTTCTCAGAACTAGAAAAAATAGTCTCAAAATTCATATGGAACCACAAAAGACCACAAAGAACCAAAATGATCTTGAGAAAGCAAAACAAAGTTGGAGATATCACACTCACTGGTTTTAAACTGTACTTCAAAGCTATAATAATCAAAACAGTGTGATACTGGCACAAAAACAGACACCTAGATCAATGAAACAGGAGAGTCCAGAAATGAACCCTCGCTTATTAGATCATAATGCACAATGAAGGAGGTGAGAATATGCAATGGAGAAATTACAGTCTTTTCAGTAAGTGGTTATTTAGAAACCTAGACAAATACATGCAAAAAACAAACAAACAAACAAACAAAAAAACCCCACAAAACTGGACCTCTCTTACACCATATACAAAAAAAAAAAAAAACACCCCAAAAGCCCTCAAATGAATTAAAGACCCAAATGTAAAGTCCGAAACCATAAAACTCCTAGAGGAAACATAGGTAGTAAACTATTTTTAATCAATCTGAGTAATATCATTTTGCATATGTTCCCTCAAACAAGGGACACCCTGTATATGTATACATACACAATGGAATATTATACAGCAATAAAAGGAATAAAATCTTGCCATTTAGAACAACATAAACAGACCTAGAGGGTATTAAGTTAAGTGAAATAAGTGAGAAAAGGCAAATACTGTATGGTTTCACTTATATGTAGCATCTAAAAAACAAAAGTGACAAACCAGAATATCCTCTGAGAGTTGCTGCTGAAATAATGCAGCATTTGGGGCTGGATAAAAAAAAAAAACAACAACAGGGTGAGAATCTGGGGCACATACTCTTAGGTCTGAGGTTCCTGTATATCTTGCTGTTGTGAGGGTGGTGAACTCACCCTAATTTGTCCATTTACTATGTAGTGGAGAAGTGCACACCGAGAAAGAAGTGTAATAATTTTAGAGCTCAGGAAGAGAGGGAAACCTTGGTCTTGAGGGATGTTAACCTTGCTCGTGGCCCTTTTAAAATTAAATCTTAAAGAATAGAGATTTTTGTCACACGTGCTATTAAGGGTCAGGTGCTCTCACCTTGGCATTATCTCCGAGAGCAAGGGAACATGATTTGCTTCTGGGAAAGCTGGTGAGATTGAAGGTCAGAAAATAGGATGAAGCCTTAAACCAGTGGTATTGACTTTGAACTGTAGTAACAGAAGCTGCAGTCTGAAGAACCAAAATGTGGTGTAACAGGATGGTAATTTGACAATGGCATTATTGAATCTCATGACTAAAGAGTAAGTTTAGTCCAGGGTATTTTCTTAGAAGTTTTGGGGGAAAACATTCAAAATTCTGAGCTATATCTTACTGTAATTGTGTTTTTATTCCGACAGACAATATTAGTAACATTTCAAGTAATCTCAGAATAAATTATTTAGGAAATTAAACTAGTTCCTAAAAGGTTAAGAGGAATTTGGATATAAAATTGTTGCTTTATTTAAACAAATTGTGTTTGTTTATTGAACTGCCAAGATAAGTAGCTTTTTGGATTCAATGAGAGAAAATTTATTATTCTCGGAGGCACTTATAAAATCATGTTTTCTGAAATTTCCTGGAGTTGATCAACATTCTAGTATACCTACAGATATTCCCCAAACTGAACATAGTTTTTAATAGATTTATTTTTTCCACACTTTCTTATCTACTCTCAAGTGCTTATGGGTAAATTATTTTTTAAGATCATTTTTATTTGCTTTATTAAAACTATGCTAAAAATTGTAAGTAGAGAATATTTGCTATCACATATCTCTTTAAATGTAGTTGTAATATATTTTATGTTCAGACATTATAATATTTAATAGAAAAGATATCCCATGTATAGAAACCTCCCCACGAATAGATGGTGATATATATCAAAATTATAAAGAGCTGCTAATATGAGTTCAGGCCACAATCATATGTTGTTCCTTTGACTAAAAATTTTTATTCTTATCTCACTCAATCTCCTGTCAGTGGTCGGCAAACTCATTAGTCAACAGAGCCAAATATCAATAGTACAACGATTGAAATTTATTTTGAGAGCCAAATTTTTTAAACTTAAACTTCTTCTAACGCCACTTCTTCAAAATAGACTCGCCCAGGCCGTGGTATTTTGTGGAAGAGCCACACTCAAGGGGCCAAAGAGCTGCATGTGGCTCTCAAGCCGCAGTTTGCCAACCACAGTCCTATATTAACACTTTCTTTCTTCATTTGAACACAATTGCATCTCATTCTTACCCCACAATCCTAAGTATGCTATCTCTCTATACATTATACTTTGTCTATATCTGTTTTAGAAAACATTTTGATTTTTGTTTCAACTTAGGTTTACTTAAGTCTACTATACTGTATATCTAATCATCTTGTAATTGCTAGGAAGCAGCCAATGGAAAAAAATTTGACAATGGACTGGGCATCAGTTGTCTTAAAGTAGTAATTTCAGTGTAGTTATAATAAGAAATGATATCCCTTTTAAGACACATAATGATGTGTTTAGGGATAAAATTACAAGATGGCTAGGATGTGCTTTAAATTACTCAAGTTGGGAATAACTGAAGTAGCAAAGTGATAATAGCTGTTGATGCTGGGTAAAATGTGTATGGATGTGTGTTGTATTCCACATTTTTGTGTGTTTTTAAAATTTTATAGTAAAACGTTGTAAATAACTGTTATTTGTTGGCTGAAAAACAAAACTTTCTTGGATAATACTCTTTGTTTTCCTTTTACTTCTAATATAATTATTAGCAATTAGGATTATTTCAGAGGTAACTTTCACAAAATCAACTACTTATCACTCAATATGCCATAAATAAAAAAATAACAAAATCAGTAGTGGTGCTTATGCCAACTGGTCAACTATGGTCTTTGCCTATAAATGATATAGCCCACAATTTAATCTTGTATTTTGCATAACTTAAATATGTGCTTTGAGAAAATTAAAGACAGTTACTATATGTCATAGACTTTCTGATCCACTATAAAAACTGTTGAAAATGCAAAATTTCAAAGATTGACTATATGGTGGGATTGTGTTTAATGATAATAAAACGGAAACTTAAGCATTTAGGAAAGACTAGCTCTGAGGAAGGATGACAGATACCCTTTTAAGAGCATAGAATATTGTTAAGAACATGACTAGGCAAAGGATTCTTGGAGATATTATGTAAACTAAATCTTAAGCGGTTTGAAACCATCATGCAAAAAAAATTGATTTGACAATAGATAGAAGAAACGATAAATATGGCAACAAATTAAGGCATAACAACATGTTGTTTTTAAAGATCTTCAATTTGTTTATATTCAGAAGAATACAGAATGCAAGAGAAGTGAAAATAATGAAAACTTGATAGGTAAGAATGAATCAAACAATATAATTTTTACACTAGGCACTAAAACATCTAGTTGCTATTTGAAAAGCTGTAGGTAGACATTGACAATTGATAAATAAAGAAATAAAATTATTTCAGAACTAGTAGAGATAAGATAGCAGACTAGATTGAAGATCATGAGGGAAAAGCATGTTTCTCACCTTTAAATATGATATTAGCTGTGGGTGTTTTATTTTAAATTTTCTTAAGTTGAGGTAGTTCTTTTAATATTTTGTTAAATTTTTTTTTCTATATCTATTCATACTATCATTTGATTTTTCATTTTTATCCTTTTAATGTGACAGATGACGTTAATTGACTTTCAGTTGTTGAAATAGCCTTGCATATATTGAATAATCCTACTTGGTCATGATGTATAATTATTATTATACTAGAGGCCCGGTGCACAAATTTGTACACCAGTGGGGTCCTTCGGCCTGGCCTGTGGGATCGGGCTGAAACCAGCTCTCCGACATCCTCTGAGGGGTCCCGGATTGCGAGAGGGCACAGGCCAGGCCGAGGGACCCCACCAGTGCACAGTCTGGGCCGGGGAGGGATGCGGGAGGTTGGCCAGCCAGGGAGGAACCACGGGAGGGCTCCAGCACATGTCTGGCCCATCTCGCTCAGTCCCGATCAGCTGGACCCCAGCAGCAAGCTAACCTACTGGTCAGAGCGTCTGTCCTCTGGTGGTCAGTGCATGTCATAGCTAGTGGTTGAGCAGCATTAGCATATCATTATCATATTACATTTTGATTGGTTGAACGGATGACTGGATACTTAGCATATTAGGCTTTTATTATATAGGATATTTATTAGAGGCCTGGTGCATGAATTCGTGCACAGGTGGGATTCAGCCAGCCTGCCCTGATCAGGGCCAATCGGGCCATCAGGGGGGAGGGGATGTGGGAGGTTGGCCGGCTGGCCCTGCCCCTATCAGGCAGGTTGAGTCATAGAAACTGGTCGTTCCAGTCGTTCCAGTCACTTGGCTTTTATATATATAGACTAGAGGCCCAGAGCACAAAATTTGTGCACTGGGAGGGGGGGTGTCCTCAGCCCAGCCTTCATCCTATCTAATCCGGAACACCTCGGGGGATGTCCGACTGTGTGTGGGTTTAAACCCAATCCTAGGGATTGGGCCTAAACCAGCAGACAGATATCCCTCTCACAATCTGGGATCACTAGCTCCTAACTGTTCACCTGCCTGCCTGCCTGATCACCCCTAACTGCCCCCCCTGCCAGCCTGGTCATCCCCACTGCCCCCCTCTGCAGCCTGGTTGCCCCTCACTGCCCCCCCACCCCCTGCTGCCAGCCTGATCACCCCCATCTGTGCCTCCTGACAGCCTGGTTGCCCCACGCAGTCTTCTGCTCAGTCATTTGGTCATCCCTCACTAACCCCTCTGCCGGCCTGGTCGCCCCACGCAGACTTCTGCTCAGTCATTTGGTCATCCCTCACTAACCCCCCTGCCAGCCTGGTCACCCCATGCAGCCTGTTTGGTGGTCTGTTCAGCTGTTTCAGTTGTGACGGTCACTTAGGCTTTTATATGTATATATATATGTATGTATTTTTTTGCTAATATTTTGTTGAGAATTTTTATATCTATGTTCTTGAGAGTTATTGGTCTGTAGCATTACTTTCTTGATATGTCTTGTCTAATTTTGGTATTCATGTATTATTGGCTTCATAGAACAAGTTAGGAAGTATTACTTCTAATTTCTGGAAACACATTATGGAGTATGGTATCATAAATATGTGGTAGAAATCATGAGTACAATCATCTGGGACTAGTTCTTTCTTCTGGAAGGGTATTCATTTTTTACTCAAATTCTCTGATGGATATAGCCTTGTTCAGCTTACCTATTTTTCCTTGTATAATATTTAGTAGATTGTACCTTTCAAGGAATTGATCCATTTTATCTTAGTTTTTAAATTGTGGGCAAAGAGTTGTTCCTAGTATTCCTTTCTTGTCCTTTTAATGGTCATCACATTAGTAGTTATGGCTCCTATTTCCTTTCTGATATTAGTAAATTGTGTCTTTTCTCTCTTTTTTATGTCCAAACTGGCTAGAGACTTAAATTTTTCTTGATCTTTTCAAAGAACTCGCATTTTTCCAATGATTTTCAAGACTTCTTTCCTGTTTTTCAATTTCATTTGTGATTACTTACATTTAATCTACTACTCTTTTTCCAGTTACCTAAGGTAGATCTTTCTTTCACATATATGCATTTACTGCTTTAAACTTTCCCCTAAGCCAGGGGTCCTCAAACTACGGCCCGCAGGCCACTTGCGGCCCGCCGAGGACATTTATCCGGCCCGCCGGGTGTTTTGCCGCTGCTGCCTGTCCTGCTTAGCAGCCGACTTGTCCTGGGCCTGCAGTGCGCATGTGTGGAATGTGCGCCGCACTCTCCGACTCCCCTCCTTCTCTCTGAGGGACAGTGACTGGCCCCCTGTTTAAAAAGTTTGAGGACCCCTGCTCTAAGCACTGATTAGCTGCATTTCACGAGCTTTGGTTAGTTATATATTCATTTTCATTCATTGCAAAGTATGGTTTAATAGCTCCAGTGATTTTTTGTATTAATCCATGTATTATTGAAAAGTATGCTATTTAACCTTCAAGTATTTGGGGATTTTACAGCTGTTTTTCTTTTATTGATTTATAGTTTAATTCTATTGTTCACTCAGAGCATGCTTTTATGGTTTCTATTTTTTAAATTTTTGAAGTTGTGCTGAATGATGTGGTTTATATTGGTGAATGTTTTATGTGAACATAAGAAGACTATATATTTAGCTACTATTGGGTGAACTGTAATATACATATCAATTAGAATGAGTTGATTAATTATGTTGTTTCGTTCAACTATATACTTACTGCTTTTTTGCCAGTGAAACTGTCAATTACTGACAAAAAATGTGTTTAATTCTTCAACTATAGCATTAAATCTATTTCTCTGTACAGTTTCATCAGTTTTTTGCTCCATCTATTTTAATGCTCTACTGCTAGAGAGATATAGATTAAGAATCATTAAGATCTTTGATAATCAGCCTCTTTATCATTGTATAATGCTCTTCTTTATGTCTGGCAACTTTCCTTTCTTTATAGTTGCTTGTATGTAATTAATATAGCTATTCAGGGTTTCTTTGATTAGTATTTCTAATACTAATTAAATACTAATACCTTTCTGCATCCATTCATTTTTTAATCCATTTATGCCTTTACTGGCGAATATTTACCATATTTTTAACTGTTTTTGATCTGTTCTTGTTTTTCTGTTTCTTCTTACCATCTTCCATTCTTTCTTCCTTCTCTGGTCTTAATTGAGCATTTATATGATTTCATGTTCTTGCTTATTTTAGTATATTAATTGCATTTTAAAAATGGTTTTGTGGTTTTCCTAGAGTTTGCAATAAACATCCAAATCCACTTTTAAGTCACATTATATAGCTTCCTGAGTAATGTAGGTACCTTATAACGAAGCATTCTCAATCCCTTCTTCCTACCACTTATAACATTGCAGTCATTCATCTCATTTATCCTTAAGCTATAATCACCTAGTACATTGTTGCTATAATTAATTTCAACAAAATTTTTTAGGAATGTGAGAAAAATTTTGTTTTCCCTCATTATTCCTTCTCAACTGCTCTTTTCTTTATGTAGATTTAACTTTCTGTCCTATATTATTTGCCTTCTCATTAAAGTATGCTATCATTTCTCACAGGACAGGCCTACTGGGGACATATTCCTTATTTTTTCTTTGACTAAGAAACTATATTTCAACTTGGAATGATTATTTTGCTGAAGTCAGAATTCTGGGTACTTTTAAAAAACACTTTAAATGCAGGGTAGGAAATAAGTAGGTTTACAGTTTTTTTATGGAAAATAATACAATAATCCTAAATAATAAAGAGCTAATATGCTAATTAGACTGAACAGCAGAATGACAGTCCAGGCTACTGTCCAGATGACCTTCCTGATGAAACTGGGGCTGAAAGGGCTGGCTGAGGCTGCGAGGGGCTGTGAGGGCTGGCCAAGCCTGCGAGTAGCTGCGAGGGCCGGCTGAGGCTAGGAGAGACTGTGAAAGCTGAGCCCCTTGCAAGAATTTCGTGATTCAGGCCTCTAGTATATATACATTAGAGGCTTGGTGCACAAAATTTGTACATGGGGAGGGTGTGTCCGTCAGCCCAACCTGCACTCTCTCCAATCTGGGACCCATCGAGGGATGTCCAACTGCCCACTTAGGCCTGATCCCAGTAGGATTGCACCTAAACGGGCAGTCAGACATCCCTCTCACAATCCAGGACTGCTGGCTCCCAACAGCTCGCCTGCCTGCATTCCTGATTGCCCCTAACCCCTTCTGTCTGCCAGTCTGATCACCCCCTAACCACTCACCTGATAGTCTAATTGATGCCTAACTGCTCCCCTGCCAGCCTGTTTGCCCCTAACTGCCCTCCCCTGCAGGCCTGGTCCATCCCAAATGCCCTCCCCTGCTGGCCATCTTGTGGTGGCCATCTTGTGTCCACATGGGGGCAGCCATCTTGTGTGTTGGAGTGATGGTCAATTTGCATATTACTCTTTTATTTTATTAGATAGGATAGAAGCCTGGTGCACGGGTGAGGGCCAGCTGATTTGCCCTGAAGGGTGTCCTGGATCAGGGTTGGGGTTCCCTTGGGGCATGGGGCAGCCTGGGCGAGGGGCCTGTGGTGGTTTGCAGGCCGGCCACGTCCCCCAGGGACCCAAGCGGATGCCCTGGTATCTGGGATTTATTTATCTTTTATAATTGAAACTTTGTACCCTTGAGAGGAGCCAAGCCTCCAGCTTACTCTGTGGCAGCAGCCATTTTTGTTGGGATTTATTTATCTACTATAATTGAAACTTTGTAGCCTTGAGTGGAGGCCTGGGCCGGCCAAGGCAGGTGGAAAGTTTGGCATCCTCCATTGCCAGGGAAACCCAAGCCTCCTGCTCTCTCTGTGGCCACAGCCATCTTGGTTGGGTTTATTTGCATACTCACTCCTGATTGGCTGGTGGGTGTGGCTTGTTGGTGTAGCAGAGTGGTGGTTAATTTGCATATTACTCTTTTATTAGATAGGATAAGAATAAACTCTGTGTTTTGTGTAGTCATAATTGTAAGACTACTTTTGCCTGACTGCATTTTTCTCCACTTTCTTCTTGCTTACCTGGTTTCTAAAGAGAAGTCAAATGTATTACTTATCTTTGTTCTATATGCAACTTTTGTTCTCTAAATTTTATTAAATGTCAGTCTTGGTAGGTATTGTCAATTTTACTTATATTTTCAAATATTCAAATTTTTATTTTATGGATTTTTCTCTGTTGCTTTTCTGTTTTCAATTTCTGCTCATATATTATTTCATTCTTTCTCTTTGCTTATTATTTATTTTGCTATTCCTTTTTCTAGTTTCTTGATTATGTATTTGAGATATTTCTGCTTTTCTAATGTCAACATTTAGTACTATCAATTTTCCTCTCAGCACTGTTTCACTATGCTCCAAAATTTTTGACATGTTTTATTTTTAATTTTCATTCATTTAAGTGTATTTTTTTTAAATTTTCCTTGAGGTTTCCTTTGATCCATGAGATTTTTAGAAGTACTAGTATGTTCTTTAGTTTTCAGGTATTTAGAGATTTCCCTGTTATCTTTCCTTTTTAATTTCTGGTTTGATATCTTTTAATTAGTACATACTCTATATGATTTCCATTCTTTAAAATTTGTTAATGTTTGTTTTATGCCTAAGAATATGACCTTTCTGGTATATGTTCCAGGGGTGCTTGAAAATAGTATGTATTTTGCTGTTGTAATGTAGACTAGCCTACAAATGTCAACTAGATACTGTTGGTTGATAGTACTATTGATTTCTTCTATACTCTTCCTGACTTTTATTTTATCGTACATCCCAAATATACCACTGTACTCTGGTTTGCAAAAGTTACCTAATCTCTGGATCAGTTTCTCAACATTTAAATGGATAACAGATCACCTATTTTTTAAGATTCTTGAAAAAAAAACAAGCAAATATAAATTAGATGACTCATGACAAAAACTTTAAAAAATTGTAACCTCTACTATTTTAATCTCTGTAATCTGGTAGACAAGGTATTTGACTATCTAGTCTGCACATGCAGTCAGTTTTGCCTTATTTTCTCCAACATGATGTTTGTGTATGGTCAGGCATTACCTTATTCATTTCTTCAAGGAGCCATTTAAAATACTAATACTGCCCTAAGCAGTTTGGCTGAGTGGATAGAGTGTTGGCCTGCGGACTCAAGGTCCCAGGTTCGATTCCGGTAAAGGGCATGTACTTTGGTTGGGGGAACATCCCCAGTAGGGGGTGTTCAGGAGGCAGTTGACTGATGTTTCTCTCTCATTGATGTTTCTAACTCTCTCTCCTTCTCTGTAAAAAATCAATAAAATGTATTTTTTTAAAAATACTACTAACAATAACAAAGTTTTATTTGAAACAGTCTTACTATGCATTGTAAACAGAAAATATAATGATATCATCATTAGGAAATAATAACTCATATTCAAATTGGAACAAACACCAAGGGTAGAAAATTATAAGGAAATGTAAAATAATTTTTATACCTACTTTCCCCCAAATAAGGAGCAATTACTTTCATCTTTGGTTCAATTAAAATAGTGTTGTGTGATAGATGATTGGATAAAGAAGATGTAGTACATATGTACAATGGGATATTAATCAGTCATAAGAAAAGATAAAATACTGCCATTTATCACAACATGGATGGACCTTAACAATACCATGTTAAGCGAAATAAGTCAGAAAAAATTAAGAAATGTGAATTCACTCATATGTGGAATATAAAACTGAAACACATAGACACAGACAACAGTCTGGTGGTTACCAAAGGGGTAGGATGGACTGTTGGGGTAGTAAAGGGTAAAGGGGACCAAATATATGGTGATGCAAAATGATTTGACTTTGGTTGATGGGCACACAATGCAATATACAGATAATGTATCATGGAAATGTACACTTAAAACATATATAATTTTATTAACCAAAATCACCCCAATAAACTTAATTAATCTAAAATACATTCTATCAATAAAAAATGGTGTCATGCACAAGATGGTATTCTAGTTTTGTTTGAAAAGCTGATAAAGCTATGAAAAGCAGATATAGGGCTTGGGCTAAATAAAGAAAGCATAAAGTGTGTAAAAAGCAATTGCAATTTATTTGGCTGTAGTTTATATTAAAATAGAAAGGTAATATGAGGTAAGTTTGAAGAAGTAGTATAGCATGGGCAATTTGTTGCTTAATATACCATGCTAAGAACTTTGATTCCAATAGTAAAGGAAAAAAAGGTCATGGAAAACTTGACAGCAGGTGACTTATAGCATTAGGATTATGATTTACTTGCATAAACAGTAATAAAAACTAAGATTAACTCTATAAAAAGAATGTTAAGGGTTTCAAAAATAAAATAATTTAGAGACATATGATTCTGACCTAATGTATATAAATTTGATGGCATCTTTTTTTTCTTATTTTGTAATCATGCTTTGAAATTACTAATTGACTTACTTTACCCACTTATACACTATAAGGTAATTTAATACCATTTTCTTAATTACACACTTTAGCAAATTGAAAAGTTAAGCGAGTCACCTGAAATCATGACTGTTTTGCAGATATGGAAATGCAAATCAGAATGGTTATTTTAAATTTCTGTGTTTGAATCTATTAACTCTTCTGCTTAACATAATATAGTTTATTTTTTTAAATATTTTATTCAAATGTGACCTTACTTACTCCAGCTAATACTGGTATGATTCATTATAATCATGACAGAAAAATCAATTGATGACAGACCTTCATATTCCAAATGTGTAGAAAATTATTTCTTCTTTTTTTTTTTTAAAGAGTATAGTAGTAGAAGAAACAAGATAGGATTTAGGAAAGAAAACTTGAGGCAGAAGCTTTTTACCCTGGGTGACTCTTTACCTATTGTATCTGGTTTTGAATAAAGCAAATATTCCCTTTGAGCCTCATTTTCCTTAATTTTAAAGTGGGGAAGTAAATACCTGTTCTCCAGTTAAGTGTGAACATCAAGAAAGAATGTGTTGCAAATGGTAAGACTTCCTTCTTTTTTACTGCAGCATAGTATTCCATTGTGTAGATGTACCACAGTTTTTTAGTCCACTCATCTGCTGATGGCTATGGTGAATTGTGCTGCTATGAACATACAATTTGCAACAGCATGGATGGAACTGGAGAGCATTATGTTAAGTGAAATAAGCCATTCAGAGAAAGATAAATATCACATGATCTCACTCATTTGTGGAATATAATGAACAACATAAACTGATGAACAAAAACAGATCCCAAGACAGAGAAGCATTGATCAGACCGTCAAACCTCAGAAGGAAGATAGGGAAGGGTGGGGGTAAGGGGGAGAGATCAACCAAAGGACTTACATGCATGCATATGAGCCTAACCAATGGACACAGACAACAGAGGGGTGAGGGCATGAGTGGGGGTGTTGTGGAGCAATGGGGGATAAGGACACATATGTAATACCTTAATCAATAAAGAAAAAAAGAATGTGTTATAAAAGATAAAGCAAGATGCAATCATTTGATATTTTTATTATTGCTAGACATATCTCTAGATGTTTTTGCAAACACTTTTTATAAACAAATGCCTTCTGTACCACTTTTTTTTTAAATCCAAATTTTGTTTTAGAAAGGGTTTTTCTGTCTTGCTTGATGTGCAGAAGGCTGATCTAATTGTTGCTTTTGTTACCCTCTAGTTCATAATTTTGACATGTTTCTCATACTTCATTGGACCATCCTTTATTTAACAAATATAATCCACTTTTATTACATTCTTCTGCTTTTCAAGCTTAAATAAGAATCTTTTTAAAACTGACCAACTAGCTCAGACCAATGAGTTAATGATCCTCTATTATGTAAAATGACTCTTATTGGGAAATGATGAGCATGTTGCAGATGTGAACAGCTTTCCAACTTCAGCCAGGAATCTGATTCTCCACATGGCATTAAAAATCCTCATTCATCACATATTAGTTCTATTTAAAAAGAACACTTAAGCAAAACCTCAGTTGTAAAATAAATTTTCCAATTTACCACTCCCATCTGCTATGATTCTTTTCTTAAAAAATTCTCTTTTCTTATGTTGTAGCTATTTTGGTTTTTTGTTCTTTTTTGTTTTCTTTTTCTTTTCTTTTTTATCTTTGATTGTGGCTGCATTTTCTCAGCAATGAAACCAGCTCAGCTTAAAAATGATTTGGATTTCTTTTCTTTCTATTCTTTGTTCTATTTATGTCTGCAGCAGACAGCTTTGGGTCCTTGTGGTTCTAGAACACTCCTATCCTAGCAATGTACTTTTCACAAAGCAATGCTGATGGGCTTACCTTAGCCTACAGGATCGGTGCCATGAATACAAAACTGTGGTCTCTTTGATCCATGCATCAATGTCATGATGATGCTCTATTGTTTCTATTACTACTGAGATAGGTTTTCGTAATTTGTTCTTTATAGTGCTTAACCTACATTAAATTTAGAAATTAAGTTATTTTACTCATTACTAGAATATCTCTGATATAAGTGCTTGAGTTCGAAGTAACATAAAATGTTTTCATCAATGTCCAATTTTACTATGTATAAGCAGTAAATCTGTTTTACTTTACATTTATTAGAGTTACTTCTTCAGCATGATATGATTTTCATATTTCATACTGAAGCAATAATAAAGCTCTAGGTTTTCACCTAATATAATAATTCTAAATAGGCATGACAGAAAATCTAAATTGGATAATAAATTTAGTACTCTTTATTATATTTATTCATTTATCACGATTATCCTTTATTACTCTCTCATTGATTGCTGTGCTTTGAAAATCTCAGTAGGGTTTCTGAGTGATCTGAGTTATGATTTAAATAATAATCATACCTTACATCTATATTGCTTTACGGTCCATAAAACATTTTCAGATACATTATCTCATTTTATTTGATCCTCAGAACAACCCTGCCAGAAAAGAGGGCTAATGTATCTATCTTATATAGAAAAAAAATGCAACTCACAGAAAATTTCACCAAGCTCATGCGATTAAACATTGTATGTCCTTTTTTACTTTCTCATATGGGGTAGCTAAAGGGAAGTTTCATTTGGCCATCAGTGCCCAGTACGAGAGGCATCGAACCTCAGGACTCCCCGAAAGGCTGTGTTTCTCATGCTGTGCGGTATAGTAGTCCCCCGACCCCCTTATCTAAGGTTTTGCTTTCCTTGGTTTCAGTTACACATGCTCAATCAGTCTGAAAATATTAAATGGAAAGCTTCAGAATGAACAATTCATAAATTTTAAATTGCTTGCCATTCCAACTAGCATGATTAAATGTTGCACCTCTTCACTTTGTCCCACCCCATCTCCTAACAACGTGAATTATCTTCATGCAGTGTCACTACTTGTTGGCCTCCAAGTAGTTACCTTGGTTGAAAGATAGACTGTCACCCTAGCCGGTTTGGCTCAGTGATAGAGCATCGGCCTGCGGACTCAAGGGTCCCAGGTTTGATTCCGGTCAAGGGCATGTACCTTGGTTGCAGGCACAAACCCAGTAGGGAGTGTGCAAGAGTCAGCTGATCAATGTTTCTCTCTCATGGATGTTCCTAACTCTCAATCCATCTCCCTTCCTCTCTGTAAAAAAAATCAATAAAATATATTTTTAAAAAAATAATGATCCTAAATCATGAGAACAGTAATGCTGGTGATTTGGACATGCCACGGAAAAGCAATAAAGTGCTTCTTTTAAGTAAAATGGTGAATGTCCTCAACTTATTTAAGAGAAAAAATTGTATGTCACAGTTGCTCAGATCTATAGTAAGAATGAATCTTCTACCTGTGAAAATATGAAACAATTTATGCTGGTTTGCTGAGAGAAATACATCATTCACATAATTAATCTATTTTGTCACTAGTGTTAATATCTTAGCATGCCTAAAGTATAAATTAAACTTTATCATAGGTGTGCATGTAGAGGAAAGAACGTGGTACATATAGGGCTCCATACTATCTGTGGTTTCAGGCATCCCCTGGGCATCTTGGAATGTATCCCCCACAGATAAAGGAGGACTAATATATTTCTAAAACCTTCTCATTCTTCAGGACCTAGAACAAATTCTTCACTTTATGAAATCTCCATTATTGCTATAGTTTTAATAAATTACCTCTCCATGGGCTTATTTATAATCAATATGTAAAGTTATTATAGTAACTAGAGGCCCAGTGCATGAGATTCGTGCACTTAGGGGTCCCTCAGCTTGGCCTGCACCCTCGGGGGATTTCCAACTGACAGCTTAGGCCTGCTCCTAGACATCCTTAGCACTGCCGCTGAGGTGGGAGAGGCTCCCACCACTGCCGCTGAACTTGCCAGGTGTGAGCCGGATTCTGGGGTTCTGGCTGAGCAGCACTCCCCCTGTGGGAGGGCACTGACCACCAGGGGGCAGCTCTTGCATTGAGCATCTGCCCCCTGATGGCCAGTGTGCATCATAGTGACTGGTCGTTCTGCCGTTTGGTCGATTTGCATATTACCCTTTTATTATATAGGATTATTTAACCTAGCTTTTATTACTTACTCCCCAACCTACTTCTCAGTTTTTGAATCTCATTATTGTCAGGTTTTCTTTACATGCATTTCTTCACATGTACTTTTTATACATTCTGTTTCTCTTTTCCTCAGCCTATATGTCTCCTCAAACTTGCCTCTTTAACTATATTGTCCTTATTAAATAATATCTGTCTATGACCATTTAACCATGGTTTATTAAAAATATCAGAGAGTACACATATCATGCCTAACCCACAGATATAGAAGTTAAGTGGTCCCTCTTTGGAAATGTACATTTTCCAATGCTTTTATTTTATTTATTAACTACATTTTTATTGTTGACACCAGTGAAGTTTTGGTGCATGAGATGATGCTTAACCAACTGAGTCACACTGGCCAGGGCTACAGCAGTATTTTTTTTATCCACTCATCTACTGATGCACACTTGGGCTATTTCCATCTTCAATAAATGGTGTTGAACAGGTACATGCAAAAAAATGAAAGTAGAGCACCAACTTACACCACACACCTGAACAAACTCAAAATGGATAAAAAGACTAAAATGTAAAAAAATGAAACCATGAAAATCCTAGAAAAAAAATATAGCCAGTCAAGTCTCAGACATCTCTCCTAGGGATATTTTTGCCAATATGTCTCCTAGGGCAAGGAAAACAAAGGAAAAATAGACAGATGGGACTATATCAAACTAAAACACTTCTGTACAGCAAAAGAAATCATCAAAAAAATGAAAAGGGAACCCACTGAATGGGAGAACATATTTACCAATTATACAGCTGATAAGGAATTAATTTCCAAAATGCATAAATAACTTATATAACTCAACACTAGGAAAACAAAGAATCCAATTAAAAAATGGACAAAGGACCCAAATTAGATACTTTTCCAAAGAGGACATACAGATGGCCAATAGACATGAAAAAAATGTTCAACATCACTAATTGTCAGAGAGATGTAAATAAAAAACCATAATGAGATGTCACCCCACACCTGCCAGAATGGCTACCATCAATAAATCCTGTCTAATAAAAGGGTAATATGCAAATTAACCATCACTCTGTCACAAAGATGGTGGTGCACATAGCCACAAGATGGTGGCGCACAGCCCCCTCAACCCCACTGGAGTCCCCCAGTCCTGGGGGGGCAGCTGCTGAGAGTGGGCAGAGTGAGCAGCCTGGCGGAATGCTTGCTTTGTCGCTGTGGCGACGAGGCAAGCGTCCCACCCCAGCCGCGGAGGGCCTCTGGGCCACAGGGAGCCTCTGGGCAGTAGGCGTGGAGCAGCCAGGCCCTGCAGAGAGCAGAGAAACACAGGGAGTGGGCCTAAGCCATCACGGCTCCCAGGTTGGAGAGGGTGCAGGTTGGGCTGAGGGACCACCGCCCGTGCACAAATTTTGTGCACCGGGCCTCTAGTTAACAAATAACAAGTGCTGGTGAGGATATAGAGAAAAGGAAACCTTGTGCATTTATTTAATTTTCACTTTAATTGCAGTGTGTTAACTTCCCTACAAACTATGTCTCTTACGGTCATGCATATAGTTTATATAAAATTAAGATAATTAAATTCATATTTATTATACAGTACCTGGACTTACAAAATGCATAATGGTGATTAGTATATACATGTAGAAGTAAATACTAAATTAACTTTGGTAGTGACACTAACTTCTTATACTGACAGGACTATGTATGTGTTGACAGAGAAACAAGCTTTTGACATTCTCACTGCTGATGCTTTAAAAGTGCTGTCTGAGCTTACTTCTCCCTGACCAATGGATAAAACTATGGGCTAGTGTTTGGTCCACTATCTGTAAATCAAGAGCTCCTCTAGTTTCATATAAAATTTCCAAGCCTCAGTGCAGATTAGATTATCCTCTCCACTAATTCACATCTTCTTCACTCTGTGAATTCTGCAGTACGGAAGGGAGGCATAGCAATTCTATTTTTCCTTTTTCTCTCCAGCTTATTTAATCAAATTTTGGGTCCTTTGGTGGGTAAAAAGCAGACAAAAGGAAGAGATTAAGTTGTGAGGAAGAACTTGCTAAACTGGAGTTATAAACTGGGCTTCTCTTCTTGTGGTGGGTTCCAAAGCTGAATCTTTTCCCTTTATAGTATTTCTATGGGCTAATCAGATATATTTTCTAGAAGTGGGTCTTTCTTCTGGGTCAGTTTATCTCTCCAAGCTGATTTTTGTCTAAAGCTGTCTAAAAGGAAACACGTATCTTTGCCTCAATTTTGGTGTAAATATAGTTGAAGCTAAAATACAGGGGTGTGCAAGAGTAGGTTAATAATAATGATGATAATAATACTAATATAATAAATTATAATGCAATAATAAATTCTGTTTGGCATACTAATCACTGTAAGCCTACTTTTGTACACCCCTGTATTACTCTTCCTCTACTCAGACACCTTAGCCAAATTTATCCTCATTATCTAATCTTCAGACTTCTACCAACAAGCATCAGTCATCAGTGTTTGAGTCAAAACCATAGGTTCAGTGAAGATTTGTTTGAGGGGCTCTGATGGAGGTTAACAGGCATGGAGTGAATTATGCAATGGCAATAGGCCAGCAACAGTGTCTTGGGAACAACTTTATGGTCATAGGACCTTCACTGTAACCTTCCCCCTTTGGTTCCGGGTGAACACTAGTTTTGTGAGATACTGGATATCCTTTAATAAAATATGCAGACTCATAGGTTCAGAGAAAAGACTGACAACTATCAGAGAGGAGGGGGAAGTCGCTGGGTGAAAAAGGCAAAGGGATTAAACAAACAAACAAAAAATCTCATAGACAGACAACAGTATGGTGATTACCAGAGGGCAAGGGGCAGTGGGGAAGTTGGAGGAGGGTAAAGGGGGGATAAATGGTGATGGAAGGAGACTTGATTTGGGATGGTAAACACACAATACAATATACAGATGATGTGTTATACAGTTGTACCCCTGAAAACGATATAATTTTATTAACCAATGACACCCCAATAAAAATAATTCTAACATAAGTTAGCAGTTATGTCTTTTGCTTTTTTTGTTAGCAATAAATAATAATTAGTTGTACAAAAGAATATAAGAGTTAATGAGTGAATAGAATAGCGGCACTGTACGAATTACCAAAATAGATAATTGCTTCTTATTTATTTATTCTATTTTTTTGTTAATCCTCACCTTAGGTTATTTTTCCATTTATTTTTAGAGAATGGAAAGGAGGGGGAGAGACAGAAAGAAACATCGACGTGAAAGAGACACATCGATTGGTTGCCTCCTGCATGCGCCCTGACCCAGGCAGGGATTGAGCCTGCAACTGAGTTACATGCCCTTGACCGAAATCCAACCCAGGACCCTTCAGTCCACAGGCCAACACTCTATCCACAGAGCCAAACTGGCCAGGGCTAATTAGTTCTCTTACTGTTGTAAGATTATTCTGTAATACATTTGCTGAACTATCATCCTGAATTTATTGTTCCTTGTCATGAGGGTGAGTAAACGTAATAAACTAATAAGGTACAATGCAGTTACCCCAAATTAGTGCCCATTTTATTTTTCAACTACCACTACTTTTACATATAGAGCATTGGCCTATATCTTAATTTCTAAGCATAGGAAGAAATTCAAATAAGCAGTGTTATATTGAACCTAAACATTTAGAAATTAAAACCACATAGAAATTAAGACATTTAGATAGTGTTTAATAAATGCAGCACAAAACACATATAGAATTTAAGAAGTCTTCATACTCTGTAACTACATGCTACATAGAAAATGGTCACATGCCATTGTAATAAAATTGAAATAACTGTATTGCTGATAAGAGTTGTAAAGAAGAAAATATTCAAAGTTTTACAACTGACCTTTATTACAGTTTCACAATTGGAAACAAATAAGCTAATTTTACTAAATGTCTGCTTCTATGACAGTCATTCTTGCCTAGACAAGTTTGAAAGTGCTGTATCCTATATAATGTCAAGCCATTTGAAGTCTAATCATATCACAGATAAATTAACCAGTACAATAGAACAAATTGTAATTTAAATGGATTTGAAATCTCTACAGAAGAAATTTAAAATGCTAAAAATGTATTTGTAACCCAGTAGGAACTTCTAAAATTCTTCTTTGCATTATATAAACTACACACATTATCATGTACCCAAATTTCTCTTTCCTTTACAATCTCCTTTAAATTTTACATGTGACCCAAATGTAAACATCAGTAAATATCTAGTGTGGCATGGCTCAGTGGTTGAGCATCGACCTTTGAACTAGGTGGTCTCGGTTCGATTTCAGGTTGGGACACATGCCCAGGTTGAAGCTGGGTACATTCTCTCTTTTCATTGATGCTCTCTCCCTCCCCCTCTTCCTTCCTCTCTGAAATCAATAAAACAAATTTAAAGAATAATAAAAATTTACATCTGTATCACCCTGGAATGGATTTAAATTTTTCAATTGATTCACCTAAGACTTTTGGAACTCTTCATTTGTTCTCTCGCCAGTAAATAGGCTCTAGTTAAATAAATCTACCAAGTGAGTCTTAGAGACTCTCAATTCATCTCCTCAAACTTTATCTTGATTTTGCAAAACAAAAGCTCACCCTTAAAAGAGGAAAAAAACAATTTTCTTTAATCATTGCAGAAATAGAAGAACCTGTGAAAAATCATGCAGTGATATTTGTCCTGCCTTATTAGGAACATTATGAATATGAGATAATTTTATTTACTGTTTTACAAATAATATAAGATTAAAATAAAAGAATTTAATAAATACAGCACAAAACACATTCAGAATTTATGTTATACAGAATAATATGTGTGTGTGAGAGAGAAGTCTTTCCATCTGTAAGTTGACTAAGTGACATTACATTGATGTGTACAATACAGTATTGTTAACTTTCCATACTGTGTTGTATAGCATATTTCTAGAACTTATTCATCTTACATAACTAACTTGATACAGTTGAAAAACACCCTTCATTTCCTGCTTCTCCCAGTCCCTGGCTACTACTATTGTATTCTCTGCTTCTATGAGTTTGATGATGTTAGTACCACATTAAGTGAGATCATACAATATTTATCTTTCTATAACAGGCTTATTTAACTTATCATAATGTTCTCCAGGTTCATTCATGTGGTCCCATATAGCAGGATTTCCTTCTTTTTAAAGGCTGAATAATAGCCCGTTATATTTATACTAGAGGCCCAGTGCATGAAATTCATGCATGGGGGGGGGGGTGGGTTGTCCCTCAGCCCAGCCTGCACCCTCTCCAATCTGGGACCCCTCAAGGGATGTCCGACTGCCCGTTTAGGCGTGATCCCACTGGGCATTCGGACATTCCTCTCACAATCCGGGACTGCTAACTCCCAACTGCTCACCTGCCTGCCTATCTGATTGCCCCTAACCGCTTCTTCCTGCCAGCCTGATCACCCCCTAACCACTCCCTTGCCAGCCTGATTGATGCCTAACTGCTCCCCTGCCAGCCTGTTTGCCCCTAACTTCCCTCCTCTGCAGGCCTGGTCACCCCTAACTGCCCTCCCCTGCAGGCCTGGTACCCCCCACAACTGCTCTCTACTGCAGGACTGGGTCCTCCCCCAACTGCCCTTCCTTGCAGGCCCGGTCACCCCCAACTTCCCTCCTCTTCCAGCCTGGTGACCCTTAACTGCCCTCCCCTGCAGGCCTGGTCCCCTCCAACTTCTCTCCACTTCAGGCTTGGGTCCCCCGCAACTGTCCTTCCCTGCATGCCCAGTCATCCCCAACTTCCCTCCTTTGCCAGCCTGGTCTCTCCCAACTGCCCTCCCCTGCTGGCCATGTTGTGATGGCCATCTTGTGTCCACATGGGGAAGTCATATTTGACCACATGGGGGCAGCCATCTTGTGTGTTGGAGTGATGGTCAATCTGCATATGATCCTTTTATTAGATAGGATAGAGGCCTGATGCATGAGTGGGGGCCGGCTGATTTGCCATGAAGGGTGTCCAGGATCAGGGTGGGGGTTTCCTTGGGGCGTGGGGCGGCCTGGGTGAGGGGTAAGTGGTGATTTGCAGGCCGGCCATGCCCCCTGGCAACCCAAGTGGAGGCCCTGGTATCTGGGGTTTATTTACCTTCTACAATTGAAACTTTGTACCCTGGAGCAGAGCCAAGCCTTCTGCTTGCTCCGTGGCAGCAGCCATTTCTGTTGGGGTTTAAGTATCTTCTATAATTGAAACTTTGTAGCCTTAAGCAGAGTCCTGGGCTGGCCAGGATATGCGGAAAGCTTTGCTTCCTTCATTGCCGGGGGCAACCCTAGCCTTTCACTCTTTCTAGCTCCGTGGCTGCCACCATTTCTGTTTGGATTTGTTTACCTTCTATAATTGAAATTTGTAGCCTTGAGTGGAGGCCTAGGCTGGCAAGGGCAGGTGGAAAGCTTGGCTTCTTCCATTGCCTGGGAAACCAAAGCCTCCCTCCTGCTCTCTGTGGCTGTAGCCATCTTGGTTGGGTTTATTTGCATATTCACTCCTGATTAGCTGGTGGGCGTGGTTTATGGGTGTAGCGGAGTGATGGTTAATTTGCATGTTACTCTTTTATTAGATAGGATACCACATTGCCTTTATCAATTCAGCTATCAGTGGACATTTAGGTATTGTGAATAATGCTGAAATGAACATGGGAATGCAGATATCACTTCAAGATTGTGATTTCTGTTATTTTGGATATATACCCTGAAGTGGGATTTTTCAATCCTATAATAGTACTATTTTACATCATTTGAGGAAACTCCATACTGTTTTACATAGCGATGGCACCATTTTATATTCCCACCAATAGTGTACAAGGATTCTAATTTCCTCACATCCTTGCCAACACACTATTTTTTTAAAATTACCATCCCAATGACATTTTATTTCACAGAAATATTTTAAAATCCTAAAAGATTAAACAGAGATTGAAAGTAAACAAAAACTAGTGCACTTTGCCGGAGTTAACAACCTGAGAATTAATGAGGATATTGGTCTGAGTGCTGGGAATCAGATGTTCATATTAAAAAAACGTAACACTGCTACTAAGCCTGCAAAACAAGAACTGCTGCTGTATAAAGCTGATGTATCACCAAGAGCCCCAGCCATGAAAAGGAGACTAGATTAATAGCCTTTTCTTGGCTGTGATATTGCAAAGAAGCTGTGACTAAAGAAAAATGTTATGTGAAATGTTGTTTACAACATAAGAAATGTTATAATGCTCATGTTAATGAGACTCTGAATTATGGGAAGAAAACGTGAAAGTTGATCCTGTAATGGAAGAAACCCTGCAGCCTTAGAAGAGTCAAACTCAAAAACTTTTAGTCAATCATACAGCACACAATGGACTGCCAGGGGGAAACCATCCCTTAGAAAAGGTAAACTTAGTATCAAAGTTATAAAACCTGCTCAAATAAACCACCAAGGAAAATGAAGCAGTTCACAACAAACATATAAATTAATATCATATAAATTGGAGATAAAATAATATGAAAGGGACACAAACTTAACAAATAAATGAAAAGGTAAAATAAGAATAGAAATTAAACAGCAAAGAGTATGGAAAAGAACACAAATTTGAATGAAAAATAATGAAAACTTCTTGATATAAAAATATATGTTCATAAGGATTAAATACTCACTGGAGAGATTAAATAAAAGTTTATTAAAAAAATAATTGGTAAACCTGAGATTTTTATAGAGCTGAAGGAAAAACAGAGCTGAAAGAATAACAGAGAAAAATATAGGGGTTAAAATAGTGAAACAAGTTAATAAACATGGAGAACAGATTTAAAAGGCATGGGATGTATGTGTCATGGAATGCATCAAAGAGGTTTAAAGATCAAGGTATTATTTTTGAGAATAATGACTGTAAATTTTCAGGATTTACAGAAAGATTTTGGGAAAATATATTTTAAAAGCAATCAAGTTCAAAGAATATGTAAAATACACTTTGATCAACCAGAAGCAGAATATGAAAGTCAAAGTGGATATATTAAATGTAATTAGAAAAGATAAAGTCGATTAGCATAAATGCAGTTTACCATGTGTAATCAGATAATTCTGGAAGAAAATAAAATAAAATTTTTTTGGTGAAAATAAATGAGAATATTAACTTTTGGGGAACAACACTAATATCTGGATTATGTTTAAATATTCTTCTTATCTGTTTACTATACAAAATTGACTATGGTGAAGTTATGTGAATGGTAAAATTTCCTTTAAAACACTCCATCAAAATAAATAAATAAAAAATAATAAAACTGCAGCAACAAAAGCTTGTATGAAGAACAAATAAAAAATAAAAAGAAATCAGGTAGTTATTAAAATTGGGTGACAATTACATGAGGGTTCATTTCACTATTTTTTACTTGCTTTGGTGTATGCTTGAAAATTTCAATACAATTTGTTGAACTAAATTTCAGTGAACATTGATTATAAGTTTCTAACAAAAATGTTTATTTGTGGATCTTTAAGAAAAGATAGGATTAAAATAATAACAAGGGCACGATGTTATAGAGAGACATAAAATTAATACATTTGAAAGATATTATCATTATACTGTAATAAATCATGTATATCTATTAAAATTTTAAAGGCTTCCAAAGTTTTCAAAACGGCCTGGTAACAGCACAAGAACAGACATATAGACCAATGGAACAGAACGAGAACCCAGAAATTGACCCAAGCCATTATGCTCAATTAATATTTGACAAAGGAGGCAAGAGCATACAATGGAGTCAAGACAGTGTCTTCAATAAATGGTGTTGGGAAAATTGGACAGATACATGCAAAACAATGAAACTAGACTGTTAAATTACACCATAAACAAAAACAAACTCATAATGGACAAAAGACTTAAATGTAAGAAGAGAAACCATAAAAATCTTAGAAGAATACATAGGCAGCAAAATATCAGACCTATCTCATAGCAATATGTTTACTGACACATCTCCTAGGACAATAGAAACTATGGAGAAACTAAACAAATGGGACTACATCAAAATTAAAAGCTTCTGCACAGCAAAAGAAACCATCAACATAACAACAGGAAATATCACTGCATAGGAGATAGGAGAACATATTTGCCAATGTGACATCCAATAAGGGTCTAATCTCCAAAATTTATAGGGAACTCATACAACTTAACAAAAGGAAGATAAACAATCCAATCAAAAAATGGGCAAAGGACCTAAACAGACACTTTTCAAAAGTGGACATATAGAAGGCCAAGAGACATGAAAACATGCTTAAAGTCACTAATCATCCTAATCATACGAGAGATGCAAATCAAAATGACAATGAGGTAATCAAAATGACAATCTCACACCTGTCAGAATGGCTATCATCAACAAATCAACAAATGACAAGTGCTGGCGAGGATGTGGAGAAAAAGGAACCCTCGTGCACTGCTGGTGGGAATGCAGACTGGTGCAGCCACTGTGGAAAACAGTATGGAGTTTCCTCAAAAATTAAAAATGGAACTCCCATTTGATTCAGTAATCTCACTTCTAGGAATATATCCAAAGAAAACAGAAACACCAATCATAAAGGATATATACACCCCTGTGTTCATAGCAGCACAATTTACAATAGCTAAGATGTGGAAATAGCCTAAGTGCCCATCACCAGATGAGTGGATTAAAAAACTATAGTACTTCTACACAATGGAATACTATGCTGTTGTAAAAAAGAAAGAACTCTTACCATTTGCAACAGCATGGATGGACCTGGAGAGCATTATGCTAAGACAAATAAGCCAGTCAGAGAAAGATAAATATCACATGATCTCAATCATATGTGGACTATAATGAACAACGTAAACTGATGAACAAAAATACATCCAGAGACATAAAAACATGAAACAGACTGTCAAACCTCAGAGAGAAGGCAGGGAAGGGTTGGGTAAGATATCAACCAAAGGACTTGTATGCATGCATATAAGCATAATAATGGACACAGACAGGAGGAGGGTGAGGGCATGTGGTGGGGGGTGGGAGCAACCAGGGAGAGGTCAATGGGGGGACAAAGGAGACATAAGTAATACTTCCAACAATAAAGAATTTTTTAAAAAAATTAAAGGCTTAGTTATTTAAGTAATAAAAAGATAAAATATAAATTTTAAATAGTAAGAGAAATTAAGGTAATGTAGAAAACAAATTATATAGAAGAAAAGAGAAAAAAGGTAAAAGAAGGCAGTCATAGAAAAGAAAATTAGATGAGAGAAGTTAGCTCAATTATACCTATTACTGAAATAAACAGACATATTATAATCACTTCTTCAAATCTGAGATTATAATGTATTTTTTTTTAAATCTTGGTGCATACATTATAAAAAGATATACAGAAAACATAAATGTATACAGAAACATCAGTGTAAGAGTATAGAATGCATATCAGAAAAATATTAACAAAAATGTTGCTAATTCATATAATAAAAATACATTGTAGGACAAAAACCAATAAAGTGTGTTTTTTTTCCTTAATAATGAATAGTTACTATTTAGAGGAAAATTATAATTCTGTTTCTTTTTGCATTTGAAAATAAGTTAAACTGACAAAATACTTTAAAAATGCATAGGAAGGGTATTGGTGCAGAATCTCATAGTTCAAAAAGATAACAACATAGTTAAGATATAAATATTTAACACAGTCACCATACTAATTAATAGACATTAATAGATTCCGGCAAAAAAACAAAACAAAAGAGAACATAACTTTTAAAAATATACAAACTACATATATATATATATACATATATACTTATAGTTATATGTATGTATCTATTACCAT
This sequence comes from Cnephaeus nilssonii, assembly GCF_951640355.1. Taxonomy (NCBI): domain Eukaryota; kingdom Metazoa; phylum Chordata; class Mammalia; order Chiroptera; family Vespertilionidae; genus Cnephaeus; species Cnephaeus nilssonii. The sequence goes on along the minus strand of NC_137079.1, from coordinate 55,088,609 downwards.
GTGTTAAGCTACAAAGAAAATATCAATAAGTGCAAAATTATCAATAATTCATAGTCAATAAATAAATTTATAGTCTGAACAAAATGCAGTACAATCTGAACTATATGTGCAAAATTCCTCAGATGACCCAGTGGGCAGCTGAGACAAGTAAAAATTCCCAATACCTCTCCACTCTTTGACACTAAGGTACCAGGATGATTTTGGAGAGTCATTTAATTTCTTTGTGGTTTATTCTCCTCCTTTGTAAAATCAATATGCTGCGAAACAAATGGTCATGTTTCTTTTTATGACACATTAAGCTGCTAAAACATATATGGGACTTTCTATCTCACTGTTAGAGGAAAATCCTATCAGATGGGTGAACATTTATAAAAAGGACATGGCTCAAGAAATAGTGACCAATAATACAAGCTTTAATGGATCATGGCTTTAGTAGAAAGTGTTACTTTTATTGTAGTCAAATAAAACACAGGAAATAAGGCATCTTGAAAATTACTCTGTACTCCATTCTTTCAACTGCTTTAATAATTTATAGTGATAGCATGTAAGGTGACAGGAAATTGATACTCAAACAAATATGTTTCCCCAAACTACTGTCAAATGAGCTGCCCTCTGGATGTGTCCTGAATGGCAGGCAGTTAAAGTAGTCTCTAAAGAAATCAGCGAGCTTTAGCAATTTGACAAAATGACTCTGCAGAACATGCAACCTTTACAAATTACTCTTTGTTTGAATACTGAAATGAATAATAACACTTTCAAGGAGCATGTGGGGATAATGCTGTATATCTTTTACTCCCTCTGGATCAAAGTGTATCTATTTTATTCATTTTGTGGAGTAAATTCTAATTTACTCCGTTCTTAGAGAAATGCTCCAATAAAATCGAAAAGTGCTGCACAGCAACTTTTGCTTCACAAAATGTTACTCTTGCTGCAACTTTTTAAAAACAGTTATGAGTAAACTCACAAAGAAACTGGTGCAAGAAACAGATAGAGGAAAATGTCCAACTGGACTTTTAATTACCCACAAACAGCAAATGTTTCCAGTTACTATGGGATGTTTATTTATAGAAATATCTATACTGAAAATTTTTCCTTTTTCTTTTCATTGTTATCATTATTCTTTCTCTCCATGCTAATTTTCTTCTGTCCCCTCTTCCTCCCTTTCTAACTAAAATATCTAAATGTGAAACAATTATGTGATACAAAAATGCAAACATAACAAGCCACAAATTCTCCTAGTATAAAATGGGGAAAAGATTTTATACGTGTGAAATATATTTATTTACAGTCCCATATAGATTTGTGGGGAGAGTTTCTTAATATTGTATCTTGAATTTTTCATTTGTAAATATTTCTATTATTTATCTCATAGAATAGCTCTAATTACCAAGCAAGTTACTGAATGTGAAAGTATCTAGTAAATTTCAAAATGCTATTCAAAGATCATGTCAGGTTTTTTAAGTACAGTGTTCAGAATGCTAGAATGGGAGAAAAGAACAACAAACACTATCTATTTTCACAATCATCCCATTCTTAATATGAATGTGAGATCATGTATATTCTCCACAATTTGAAGTCAAAGATATAATAAACTTGTTTGCTGCATATCTAGATATAGAGTCATTGAGAAATAATTTGTTAAATAGATCTTCATCTGATGAGTAACACCATAGTAATCAGTTCTTGTATCAGGAAGGTCTTTCAAAAGGAATATTTATTTTAATATTTGCTAATTATAAAGATTCAATAATTACTGCATGGAAAAACCAAATTATGTTTTTCTGTGAACAATCAAATTATATTCAACTTCATGATGGAAGAGCCTCATAAACTAAAACTAATTATCTCTAATCAAATGACTAGAAGTTTTCTAATAATCAGCATGTGAATTTAAAATCTAAATATATTTGGATGTGATACAATTTTAATGATGATATTAAACTTTTAGCTTTGTGAACTTCAGCTTAAGTAAATTATTCTAAGAACAGTAAATATTTTTTCTATTTTATTATAAATTGTTGTGCTTTCTCTTACAGGTAAAGTCAGTTTGACATTATAGGGCTAATAGAGACAAGGTAGGCTTTGTACGATGTGTTTATTCTGAGTCCCTGCAACTCAAAGGTTAGCAACATTAGGAAAGAAGCAAACATTCTGATTTCAAGACCAATGTCATGGTTGATTTTCTGCCAGTTTTTGCTTGAGCTTTTTGAAGCCTGTACTTGAACTTCTCCTGAGAGACCAGCACTTTCCTCCTGGTCAGCAATGCCTTTGCAGAGTGCAACACCTCTGTTTTCTGCAGCCAGCTTCAGTTTTTTTGACCTTCCTTTGTCTCTTGTGCACATTTTGCAGGGGAAGGAATTTGCCACTGATATTTAGGACAATACAATAACACAATCAAAACCTTACTCTGCTAAACTCTGATGTGATGTATTTGCTCTTTGTAAAAATTACAAAACCAAAATTTTCTGCCTCTATCACATAAGTCTTCTTCCTCCTCCCTCCTCCACCAACACAATATGGACTTGTCCAGTCATCTGCATCCTAAATTAAGGCCTCTTTGTTGCATGATTTACATAATTCATTTCCCAAGCCCTATTTATCACAGCATAACACAGATGATCTCTCAGCATGCTACGGAAAACACACACACAGCCTGACTCTGTGACCCTACTGTGGTTTGCCGTTCCTCTGACCATAACCTACTTGACTTAATTCATCTATAGATATCCTAGTAAATGTTTAAGAGCCATTTTTTTTAATTACCTTTATTTGTAATGTTTGTAGATTTCTGTGGTTTAAATATCCCCACCACAGATGATTTCAAATCACCAGCATGATGTCTAAATTACCTGAAAATTTAATTTAATTTGGCTTTCTCATTTTACTAAAAGGTAGGATGTTTAGGACATAAAAATACAGGTTTTAGGTTAATTCAAACCTTGCTCAAAATCCTGCCTTCAGCATTGTGGGAATTTGGGGAAGATCTTTAACCACTTTATACATCAGATCCTACCACTATAAAAATGAAAATAATAACAAAAATTTATTAGATTGGATTTGTGTGTGAAAAAATTAGATAAACCAGGTAAAAGTTTTGCCCATAGGACATTGCACATAAAAAAATTAATAAATATTAGCTGCTATGATTAGTATTAGAAATAGTGACATAGTATATTCAGAAGCACGCCCTCCTGACTCCACAGTTGTTATAATCTGTATGCCATTGCTCTATGATTCCATTTAAGGTGTACATCTAGGATGCTTCAGAATCTGCACTGCTCTTTTCAATTTTTCCCATACATATGACAATGTCTAATTATTCTAAGAGTATAGATTTAAAAAATTACCATATTTTGATTAAATATGAGAGAATTAAATATCATTTCTCTGCATTTCTTTAGCTTTCTTGAATATTATTGTGATTCATAAACTAGATGGTTCTATGGAAACTTCTCAGGTATAAAAGAATATCCTATGGTCCTTGTCAATTTTACTTGATTTTGAGGACTGCTAACACTCTTCAGCATGATTTCATAGATTTTCACAACATGACCACAAATGATGTTCACATCACTTTTGGGTAGCAATTTATGCTCTTTATATTCAACTAGAGGCCTCGTGCATGAAAATTCATGCACTGGAGAGGGTTCCCTCAGCCCAGCCTGCCCCCTCTCACAGTCCAGGAGCCCTCAGGGGCAGGAGGCAACCAAGCGATCAGGGGCAGGCAACGCCCCCATCATACCTCTGCTGCTGCCACTGCCAGCAGCGCAAGCCTTGGCCAGCCCTGGTTACCTGAGCCTCGGCTGGCCTGGGCGACTGGGGGGCTGAGGGGACTGGGTGCCGCTATCTTGTGGCTATAGGCGCCACCATCTTTGAGGGTGTGGCAGTCAATTAACATATTTCCTCCTTATTGGCAGTGGGCATCACCATCTTTGCAATGGCATGATGGTCAATTAGCATATTCTCTTTATTAGATAGGATTCCTCTTTACTTCTCTTTTCAACAAACCCATCACTTAACTATTTTGTTAACAGGACTCAAATGGAGTCTCTTACTTGAATGCCTGGATTCCTCTGAAGGTAAAATATTTACTCATACTTAACATTTGTTAAAGTATCTACAGACTTGAATATTTAATGAAATTTACAACCATTTATTCCTTTGTTTTTATGACACTGGCACCTATGTGAATAATTCTCCACCTAGAACACTGTGATATTTGTTAATGTACCTACATTTATACTGTGTGCAAGCATAGGCCTGGTCAGAAGTGAGAATAAAATTGTGGCGGTACTTTCCAAGTGTAAAAATTACAGGTACAAATAGTATTCACCCACACAACTGCTATTCAAGTTCTGTACTTTGTTCATTGTAAGTGAAATCTAATATACTTTCCATCATTATGGAGGACTCATCATTAATATTTACAGATTAAGTAATTTTTGTCACTTTCCTCTTTAAAAATCAATTCTTTTCATTTTCCTTAATAAGCTATATGTTTTTTAATGGCTTTTAATTTTTTTTTAAATTTACTAATCTGGCCCCTTGTATCTGGTAAGCTCTAAGAAAAGTATTTGAGTTCTGGTTAAGTGTTGTGCTTCATCTAAGCACTGAACCTCCCACACTGTTTCCTTCACTTAGATAATCCTCTCCTTCTCCCTATCCTCTCACAGCACATGCTGATGGCATATCACCACATATTAAAGAACTCTACCTGCCACCCCCTGTTCATTCCTCAAGCGGCAGTTCAGAATCAGTTAATGCTTTCCCTGATGTTTTCTCATTGTGGTTTGTCTCGTCATACCCTTCACTTGCCTAGTTAATGTATTTATCTCACATTATATTACTTTCTTATTAAATCTTTTGCTTTCCCCATTAGCCTATTAGACCTCTAATGACAGAAAATATATTTGTATTCTCTTTTTTACTTTCAGCAAATAGTCTGCCTACAATATAGATTATAAACATCTATTTATTGAATAATTGTGAATAAATAATCTTTTACATTTGCTTAGTTTTAGTTTGAAGATCACCTATTTTTCAAGTTTTGATGCAAACTACACACAGGGAGACATATATATATAACACATTATAATATTGAAATAAGAAAGAAAATCACCACATCGTTGTCTCCTATCATGCCAGAGAGACTAGTACAAATCGGGACTGTAGCACTTGCTGCATATAACTTCTTCATTTGGAATAGTATGTCATGTCACTTCTTTCATTATAAGATGCCAAGTTCCAAGATATGTGGGATGAAATATCAGCAAACAAAAGTTCTTCATTGGGGGTTATAACACTGGGGAAAAGATAGTCACAGAGTGAGCAAGAGTTTTATGAGTCTGTCAATTGACTGATTGGCAGATCTCTGTAAAATGAGCCTTGTGGGATTTGATACTTGAATTTTAATTAAACCAAAATTATTCATTGTTCAGTTCTAAATCCCTAAAGAGAAATTGAAAATCTTGCAGAGACTCCCAATAGTAATTACATGTTCTGCCGAAATTAAATTGACTTGCATTACCAAGACAGACCTGACGAATGAAGAGCTATGTCACGGCATAGATTTTTTAGAGAACTTAGATGAAAAGCAAAAAGCTAGTAAAAAATGAAACAATGACCAAGATTCTGCATTGCATGCTCTAACACAACAGAAGAAAAAGAAGTGCATTTTTTTATGTGAGCCACCTAAATATGTATATAGTAAATTTATATTTTATTTTACATTCCTCTTTTTCTTTAACTAAACAATGTGATTTTCAATGTAAAAATGTCTTTGAAAAACATTCTGGACCAATATTTTTTGTAGAGTATCATATTAATCTTCAAAATGATATCTAAAATATCTCTTCTTTTACAAGTAACAGTGACTCTCAGTTGATTTTTTAACCAATTTCCCATGTATTTATGAATTTATAAACGCTAATATTATTCTTCAGGTACAAAGATGACACTGTTGATTACCATGTTAAAATGTTACCCTGAGTGTGTTTTTTTCTTATGGTGGTAATTAAATGAATATATTAATTCGCTGTCCTGCTTAAGCTTTTCCTAGACCTCTTACTATTAAGGCCACATATTAGCTTATTAGTCCCACAGGCATAGGCTACCCAAAAGTAAAGAACGTAAGATCACAGAATTATAGTCAACTTTCTTTTACTAACTCCACTATCTATCTCTTCAGTGAAGTATCAGGCCTTATTTTACCATTCCTTTTACCTTTTGTTATCTTCTTCTGCTTACTTCATAGTGCCTGCTGTAAATTTTCATTCTTCTCATGCCCTTATTCCTACCCATGTCCTGGGAGAGGCCCTCGTGTAGGATATGAAAGGTGGAAGAGCAGACAAAGTCATATTCCTTAGAGGCAGTTGCAGTCAAATGAATGCAAGGGCAGCAGACAGGACATTTCTTGGCAGTTTCCAGGTGACCTTTGGGAAACCCCTGTGTTGCTAGTGCAGGGCGCTGACTTTCATGTCCTGCACCATCGAAGCCTTTCTTTCCTGTATTAAAATATTTGATGTTTGAGGTACATAATGTGGATCCCTTTTTCTCATTAAGCCATAAGGAAATATAAATTTCTTATATTTATTCAAAAAGGCAAATAAAACCTGAATAGGTTATTGCCATGTGGTACATTTAAAAAGTTGTCTGGGAGTGAATCGAAAGTGATATTACATATACTGACAAATTTTCCAATTAGTCCCTTCCAAGGGAAAGATAATTTTCATACATGTGATGACAATATTTTGTCTACAAAATAATGAGAAGCTATTCATTTCCTTTATAAATGTCACAAAATCCAATTTTAAAAAAAATCTAAAATAACACAAAATTCTTATGAAGCATGAGGAGTCTGGCTCCTGGCTAAAATCCTAAATGTGAATTTTCAGTCCTGACAGTAGGCAATGACACATCTTTCCCTGGGAGCCTGATAGAGGAAAGCAGCCCTCCCCACACCAGGCTGGGTGCACAGCCAATGCACTGCGGTCTCCGAAGGGCGTGCAGTCAAGGACTCAGCCCCTCAGGCTGGCCATGCTCAAATGCGTATCTGCATTCCTAGCCCAGGTGCCTCCATCAGGAGGTCTCTTTATGGTGGGAGGGGGCACCTTTGGAGAATGTTTAGAGCCTGGCTCAGTGGTTGAGTGTCAACTTATGAAACAGCAGGTCTGGGTTCTGATGCTGGTTTTATCTCTGTAACTACGAATAGATGTAAACCAAGTAGCATCTTCATCTTACAAGTGAGAATGTTGTTTCAGAAACTTACAGCATTTGCAAGCTATGGGTCTCTTTAACCATAAAATAACTTATGCCTCAATGCTATGCAAATGTTAATGAATTTCTGTGCTTATAGCTATACATGAGGTAAGATGAAATTGAATGGGTTTGGCTTGTGAAAAATACGTTAGCTAGCATGTGAAACTGTTCTGAACTCCATCAGGAAGTACCTTGTAGAAATAACATTTATCCATCATGTACAGAGTGTTACAGAAATAGAAAACTTGTTTTGCATAACACTGAAGAAATATACCCAAACTTCTCCTTGTCTTTCACATACATCAGATCACAGAATCCAGTGATGCTTTAGGCTTCTATTTGCAAAGCTAAAAATGAAAGGTGTTTTTAGGGTTTAAGTAGGCAGGTTTAGGGAGTTTTAGGAATTATGGGGGGGTGGTCTATGGGGGAGGCAGGCATATTTAGTTGGGGACTTGGAGCTGGCAAAAGGTGCCACAGGATAAGGGGAGAGAAAGACACCCATTCACAGAGGATAGGGGAAAGCCACAAGGGGTAGAGAAACAAAAGGGAGAAAGAGGAAAACAGATTTTCACAGGGAATAGAGAATTCTACCACTGAAGGGGGAGAAATGTGGGGGGCCCAGGTGGGGTTTGAGCTTTAAAGCTGCTATAGTGACCAATCAGAAGGGATTATCAGGACACAAAGAACTGCAGCCTTTATCAACCTTAGAAAGAGGAGCTTAGTGGGTTACCCCTTTTGAGACCCCCTTCCCATGTGGGAGAGTGTTCTGATTTCCACTTTTTCATCTACCACCTTTTGTCTGTGGCTTCATTCTTTGAATCCACCTGTATAAGAATCTAGGAAAGAAATCACCTTTGCATGCTGCCCAGAAGAAACCATGCATTTCAGTTCAGAAAGATGTATATATGTAAGAAATCCAGCTTTCTTTCCCATGATGTTGTCTTTAAATTGAATGATTTGATCTAAATAACTCAAGTCACCATTTATATTCCCATAACATTGTTGTGGATGACAAGAAAAGACATTCTAACTCTACTCCTTAAGTGATATGGCATTTGATTTATGGGACTTGTCATGAATGAACTCTGGTTTACCTCACCAGTTCACCTTTTGCCATTCAGCCCTATACACTATAATCTAGCCACACTCAATTGTATAAACTTCCTAAACATGTTAATTTCATCTGAATTTTGCAAATGTACCTTCCTTGACCTGGAGAGTTCATCATCTTGCTTATGATCTAGAAAGAGTTCATCATCTTGTTTATTATCCAGAAAAACTCTACCACATTCCAGTCTCTTTTTTCAAGTAGTTTTTCCTGACCCTCCATAAGTGCTCCCACAGTCCTTAGTACTTTCCCTTCCCGTAGCACTTATTGATATGGAATATTTAAACTGGAACCCAGATTCTTTGTCTGCTGGAATAGAAGAATGAATCCATGGACAGAGGGTAGTATAGCAAAGGTGAAGATTTATTGAAGAACAAGTACAGACTCCCACATGGGGAGAGGGAAAGAGTCCCAGACTTTCAGTTTCCGGGGTTTATAAAGGCTGCACTTCTTGTGTCCTGATACCCCTCTGATTGGACAATATTCCCTTTCGAATTGGTTACTATAGCAACTTCTGAGGCCCTCCTCCCCCATGGTCCTCCTATTCCCTCTGGGCTTTCTTCCTCCTTCTTTATTTTGTAAATATAGACCTTTTTTTGGCTACTTCCAGTTCCCTTGTCTTATGGAAATGTAGCTACACCTGGCTTCCTTGTGTAATGGAAATGAACCTTCTCCCAGTCTGTAGCGCATTGTTTTTTCCATGGACCTCAATTCTAAAAATTCCCTAAACCTGCCTATATTCCTCTAAAATTCTGTTTCAGTATGATATTCTAGTAAAACTGCCTGTTGGCTTCTCAGGTGACTTATTTACATTTTATAGCCTCCCTACTGTACAGTCAAGTCAGTTCTTTGTATGAAGTAAAATTTGGATAAGTATTCTTATTAAATAGATGTGTAAATAAATATTATTTTTGTGCTGGAAGGTACCACTGATCTGCAATGTCTCTCAATAGACTGACACACAATTTTTACAGGATGGATCCAGGTTCCAGGGGAGATGTTTTTCACATATTTCCACATCCTAATGGGTAAAGCAGATGTATGGAGTGCAAGCAACTATAGTAACTAAAGTGAAATGAGTAGTGTTCTGATAGATAATAACTAGGGATAGAGAGCAGTCATGAGGATTCTCCGGGATAGTGGCACTTAATCGGGCCAGGACAATTACAAAGGCTCCAAGAAGACAAAGGGAACCAAGCACCATACTCTCCAGACTCAACTATTGCAGATTAAAAAATATAACCACATGAAACAAAAGCACATTACTTATTATCTCCAAAATAAAAAATTATATGAGTATAACTTCATTACAAAATGGAGACATATTTCAGAACACATAATATTTTCATTTTAGAATTGTAATTTGATTATTCTAATAAGAATTTAAATAATAGTTTCTAAGGTTAAAATAATTGCTTTCCACAAATTAGAAAGCAAAAACTTAACAGACACAAGAGTTCTGAATTTACGAACTTATGTCTATTAGATTATTTAATCATTATAGCAACTATTCCAGCCTACCATCAGCTCCTTATTTTATTTATTATATAAGAAGGATATATACACACACACACACACACACACACACACACATATATATATATATATATATATATATATATATATATATATATATATATATATATGCCTAAGCAACCTTTACAACTGGTTGACCAAACAACCAATCACTATGATGCACACTGACAACCAGGGGGCAGATGCTCAATGCAGGAGCTGCCCTTTGATGGTCAGTGTGCTCTCACAGCCAACCTCCTGTGGCCAGCCAACCTCCTGTGGTCCCTCCCCTTGGCTGGCCCCTATCTGCCCCAATTGGGACTGGGCGAGACGGCCTCGAACAGCCCTGATCGCCGGCCAGGCCAAGGGACTCCACCCATACACAAATTCGTGCACTGGGCCTCTAGTATGTGTGTGTGTGTGTGTGTGTGTGTGTGTGTGTGTGTGTGTATATATATATATATATATATATATATATATATATATATATATTTTTTATTAAGTAAAATGTGGCTTCCTGAATTGAAATATTTTGGAAGAGTCTTTGTTTATTTTCCTGAAAATGCAATTTGTAGATTTAACTGTTGGAGGATAAATGTAATTATATTAAAAGCATATAAAATTATGAGAATGAAAATCTTTGAAGTTATTATCTTAGTGGTTTCTTTATGGCAACTGTTACATATTAAGAAAATTATAAGAGATAGCTTAACAAGGAAAATACAAACCAGTTTTAAAATAAATGAGTGCCATTGAAAAGTGACAACATATGAGGCTTTTCACAATAAAGATACAGATAGGTATGATTTAACAGCATGGACTTGGTTGAAAACTAGTGATAGGCAATGGTTTTTGATGTGGGCCAAGGAAGCAATAAAAAGACTAGCAGAAATAATAGTGTTTGTAGCTGATAGTTTTTAGCAGGAAAGATGGTACAGGGACTTTTAGTAGAAAGATTAGAGAACACTCACTACCCTGGTAGTTGCTATGGCATATTTCAATATGGGGAGCAAATATGTCAGAAGGGCAATGCATTTTATTAACTTTATTTTGAATAGACATCTATGCAGGTACACACAATCTGTAAAAATAGGGACATGCATAAAATTAGCTTGAAACCTTGACATCTGTATTTAAGATAAACTGAAGAATACATGCTAAGTTCCTGACATTTTATTGTCACTTGTTCTTTATGCATTTAGTGCTAGATTTGCTTTTGTTTTCTTGATGTTTTATATTCTTACTCAGTACTGAGACTTAGAACATTGTAAATTTTACTGAAACTGGCTGTTAAGGCCAAGTTATTAACATTACAGAGACTGACATCCTGACTGATAGCCTAATAGCAATAATTGTTGCTTAGGTTTTATTTGCTACCCAGAGTGTGAGAGCGCTGGGTAGTTTTATAGTTCTTGTTTCCATGGGAAACCAGGCTAAGTGCAATGATAAGACTGTTATTTTGTGTAGTCCATTAAATTACAATCCTTCCATTTTATATTTTTAAACATGATTGCTATCCTCATTGATAGAGTTTAATGCTAAGCTTCATTATTTGCATGACATTTTCATAAATATCCATTTTGGTTACAAAATAAGATAGTGGAAGTGGTTTTTAGAGAGCTGTCAGGATTATTTTCAAGACATTTTTTATCTTCTTTTTTTTCAGAATAAATAATATTAAAATGCTGCTGTATAAAAAGATACCCTGCTTATCTTTAGAAATAAACATTTACATACCAACTATGATGTATTGCATTATTTGTAGCTTCATATATATTTCTCTCCAAAAAATATTATCTATATATGTATGTGTGATATGTATATAAGCACATACATACATGTCTGTTAGTTTATTTAATCCTTATAGCAACTATTCTAGCCTACCATCAGTTCTCTATTTTATTTTCTTATATAAGAAGGATTGGGGAAGGGAGAAAGTGCTTGTGTGAGTGCATGTATAAGAGAGAGAGAGAGAGAGAGAGAGAGAGAGAGAGAGAGAGAGAGAGAGCCGGAAAGAGAGAGAGAGAGAGAGAGATCTCAATTTATGGTACCTGACCAGGACCGGATTATATTTAAAAAATAGCATGATAAAAAGACAGCTAAAAATCCAAAAAGGCAAAGCCTATAAAATCCTTAGGAAAAAGAAACATCACATATCAACAAATACACACACATATACGCATATATATTTAATCTAATTTGTCAAACCACACTGTCCCAGACTCCAAGAATATCTTCATTAGAAGTTGAAAGTCAATGGGGGTGGTGAGTAGAGTGTGTGTGTGTGGAGGGATTGAGCTTAAAAAAAAATAAGCAGAAGAGAAAAGAAAATACCTCATGGACAGGGACAACAGTGTGGTGATTGCTGGGGGGAAGAATGAGGTGGAGGAAAGTGGAGAAGGGTATGGGGGAGATAAAGGGTGATGGAAGGAGACTTGCCTTCAGGTTGTGAACACACAATACAGTGTGCAGATGATGTGCTGTAGAATTGTGCATCTGAAACCTGTATAATTTTGTTAACCAGCCAGTGTTACCCCAATAAACTCAATAAAAAGAAAAAAACTAAAAGTCAAAAGCAATGATGTTATAAAGTTACATATACTGTGTATTCAAAACAGATGGAGTCAATTAATACTTGAATTTAATTGAATTGACTACATGCAATAACAATGTGAACTTCTTAGAGCAGATTAAAATGTTAGAACGATAGTCAATAAACATTAAAAAATTCTACACCAAATGCGAAGTGTGGAATCCTTTATAATAAAGAGATAATATGCTAATTAGACCAAACAGCAGAAAGACCTTCCAGATGAAGCCAGGGCTGCCAGGGCCCCAGGCAGCTGCGGCTGCAAGGGCCGAGCCCCTTGCACGAATTTCGTGCATCAGGCCTCAAGTAATATAATATTGCAGGTGATATAGGGATATAATTAAATTTCCAGATAATCACCGAGGTCTAATTTGGGGAGAATTAAATCTTTTTATAGTAACTATTTAAAAGTAGCTTTTAAAATGTTAATATGTTTACTTGTCAATGGTGAATAGAAGTTATAATGAACATTTGAATTTTTATTGTAGTTAACCCAGTATCCAGCCTATTTTTAATATGACTTTTTTAAGGGAATAAATTTACTCAGAAATTTTATATTCTTAAGGTTAATTTAATTCATGGTGGCTACCTCTCAGTTTGGGAGCCAAAAATACCAGTTTGCAATTCTTCTTTTCACTTACATAATTAGGTTACAGGCAATGGAATTGAGTTTACTCAATATTACCTGTTTAAATTTCAAATATAAAAATTATAAATCGTATACCATAAGACAGATAAGTATTATAAGACTCATTAAATTTGAAAACTAGCATAAATAATATTTTAAGTATAAATAATAATTATTTTCCTAGGTTTTGTCACTGAATTTTATAACATAAAAGTTTACCTCATTTTACGCACTTCACTTTATTGTGCTTTTTACAAATTGAAGGTTCGTGGCAACCCTGCATTGAGCAATCTATGGGCAGCACTTTCCTAACAGGCTCAGATGATAGTAAGGATATTTTAGCAATAAAGTATTTTTTAATTAGTGTATACATTGATTTTATTTTAGACATCAAGCTATTTAACATTTAATAGACTACAATATAGTGTAGGCACAATGTATTTATATGCACTGGAAACCAAAATATTCATGTGACTTGCTTTATTGCAATGGTCTGGAACCAAACTCTCAATATTGCTGAGGTATGCTCATAATATTAAATATTGATTAAATTTACATGTGATAAGCAGTTAGCTATTTTTTCTCTAAGTCTGAATCTTAATCACTTTTCATGTATTATATACTGTCCATATCACTATGAAGGGTAGCAAATCATGCTATCTCAAAATATGACTGTATTTGTTCAGGCCATGCAACCCAAAATATGCAACTTTGCTATATTATTTTGAGCTGGAGGCACTTGGAAACAGGAAATATTGAGAGAGGATTTTTATCTACTTAAAGACAGTTCTCGAAAAGGAATTCAATTGTCATGCTTCTCCTACCTAAGAGCTTATCAACCAGGAACATTGGCTTATCGTTGGAGAGGAGAATAAAAGTCTACACCATACCCAGAAAATTGTCAGGCACTATCATATCTCCCACTCTCAGGGCTTATTCATCTTTTCTAAAAGTCATTTACCCTAATGAGAGGCCTATGTCCTCCTCTCCATTCCCTATTAAGATGGTATTTAAATCTGAATTCTAAACCACCTTGGGGAGTTATTCATTTTTGGGTACCTCACATGTACATATGATGTATACATGCTAATAAATTTCTGTTAGTTTTTCTTTTGTTAATCTGCATTTTATTACAGGAGTCTCAACTAAGAACTCAAAGGGTAGAGAAAAAACTAATTTTCCTCCCTTACAACTGTTAAAAGGCAAGGAAAATAATCAGGTAAGGAAAATCTTGATAGGCATGTACCCTAAGCTTTTGAATTAGAACCAAATCGATACTAGATGAACCCTTGCCTTTGATAGCAAGATTGATGAAATAGTCATTTTGGTTCCCTTTATTCCATATTTTGGGGAAACTCTACAATATTTTTTAAAGTCTTAAATATTATTAAATTATTGAAAATAAGAAAGATACTTGATGCATGTTCCTAATACATCCTACATTTATAAATGCACCTTTCCCTCTCTCTTGCATGCTGTGCTTTGGAAATCTTTCTTCTAAGTGTTGAACTTTTTAAAGCAGTTTGAGAGTACTGAGAGAAATTTATGGTCATGACTTTGAAAAAGAAAGAATGAAATGACGTGCCACATTGTCTCAAAGAGTAGATATTTTTCTTTTGGATTGTTGTTTTTATGATACAAGAGCAATGAGTTCCTATATAAGAAGAGAATGCATTTTATGAAAACCTTAAGCTATCGATTGGCAAGATAAACTCTACTGCTCAAAAAGGCCTTAAGGTAAAATTTCAGGAGAAAGAAAAAAAAACAAAAAACACAAACAACAACTTTAGATGAAACAGTTTGATAAAACACAATCGAGTATGTAGTATTAATACAGAAAAAAAGAAAATTGATGAAGATACAGGATAGTTCTGAAAAGGAAGTATGGGGATTAGTTAAGATATTTTTAGCATATACAAAAACAAATCAAAAATATAAAAGAAAAACTATTGGCAATAGTCTAATGAATTTGCATAACTTATATGCTATGTTAAATGGGCACTGAAATTATTCCCATTGCAAGAAGGCTATTGTTTCTTAATTTTATTTTAGTATTAAATTATTTTTTTAATAAATGAAGATGGATTAATGCTGTTTGTCAAGGATGCACTGAGTTCTAGGAAAATCTATGTACAAATGATACATTCTTAGCATTCTTAGTAAGTCAACTGATTAAACAGGAATTGATATAATTTTGTGGCACTTTTTAAAAAGTTCTGCCAAGAGCCCTAACCCAGTTTGGCTCAGTGGATAGAGCTTCAGCTTGCAGACTGAAGGGTCCCAGATTCAATTCCAGTCAAGGGCATGTACCTTGGTTGTAAGCTCCTCCCCGGCCCTGGCCCTGGTTAGGGCACATGCAGAAGGCCCTAACTGATGTGTTTCTCTCACATCAATATTTCTCCCTGTCTTTCCCTCTTTCTTCCATTCTCTTTAAAAATCAATGGAAAAATATCCTTGAGTGAGGATTAAAAAAAGTATATTTCTGCCAAGAAAACATATAGCTATAATTAAAATATCCATTTAAGTTGATATATTATCATAAAAACACATTAAAACATATGTTTGGATTTATTTTCCAACTTAACTTTAGAAGTTAATTGCTACTCAAGTGGGGGAAAAAAGGCAATAGTTCCCCTCCCTCTAGGGATCAGGGTGATTGGGATTGTTTCCAAATTTATTAGTTGTTTTTTTAAATTAAATTTATTGGGATGACATTGGTTAATAAGATTATGTAGGTTTTAAGGGTATATTTCTATGATTCATGATCTCTATATTGCATTGTATGCTCAACACCCAAAGTTAAATCATTTTCAATCACCGTATATTGAATCATTTTATCCTTTACTAACTCCCCCATCCTCCTTCCCTCTGGTAACCACCACACTATTATCTGTCTATGAATTTTTGTTTGTTTGCTTTTCTTGTTTGTTCATTTGTTGCTTTCAATTTTATTTTGCACATATGAATGAAATGAGATGGTTCTTGATGTTTTCTGTCTGGCTTATTTCACTTAGCATGATATTCTCTAGATCCCTCCATGTTGTCGCAAATGGCAGTATTTCATCTTTCCTTATAGCTGAGTAGTATTCCATTGTATATACTATATGTACTCTATCTTCTTTATCCAATATTCTATCAAGGGACACTTTTGGTTGTTTCCATGTCTTGGTCACCATGATAATACTGCAAATGTACTAGTTTTAAAGACTATCATGGATGCAAAGGGTGAATGGTAAGCAGTGCCCAAAGGCTAAGAATATAAATTGTTTTTTTAGGCCCTACAAAAGTTCTTCATGAGGTATCTTATATTTTTAAAGTCAGTAATAACCACAAAATCCTATATAATAAAAGCTTAATATGCTTAGTGTCCAGTTGTCCATTCAACCAATCAAAGCATAATATGCAAATGATATGCTCATGCCTCTGAACCGCTCACTATGATGTGCACTGACCACCAGGGGGCAGATGCTCCAACCAGTAGGTTAGCTTGCTGCTGAGGTCCAGCCAATTGGGACTGAGTGAGATTGGCCAGACACACCCTGGATCCCTCTCATGATCCCTCCCTGGCTGGCCAACCTCCTGCGTCCCTCCACAGCCCTGATTGTGCACCAGTGGAGTCCCTTGGCCTGGCCCTCTCACAATCCAGGACCCCTCAGGGGATGTCGGAGAGCTGGTTTCTGCCCAATCCTGCAGGCCAGGCTGAGAGACCCCATTGGTGCATGAATTTGTGCACCAGACCTCTAGTATGATATAATAGCCTAGACTTCAGAAAAAAAAATACATTTAAAAAATCAGAAAAACACAAGGCAGTGAACTGTTTTAGAGAAATCTATTAAGTTCTAAGATCACAATGAATGCAAAATTAAAATGTCTGTTAGTGCAAACACTAATAATTCATCAGTCCTCTTCAAAAAGAAGACTGTACTTTTCATTGTCTCTTCATCGTTTTCCCTCTTCTTGTGTTATCCATTTCAGGACAAAGGCCAACTTCTTTTGGTATTATTTTCCTTATTGCTCTAGTTCCAAATTAAATGTCACTTTTCCCTTTAAAAAATTACCTTTTCTCTTTCAAGCAAATTTAGTTTCTCTGTCCTAAATAATCTAAGCATTTTCATCTCCTATTATCTAAAGCTGTGTCCACACAACTTTCTACTAAGTAAATGTTCATTTATTGAATAACTGTGTTTTTTTACTAAAATGACTCAGGTTCTTTGCTAGGTACTCAGTATATATGGCAAAAACAGTTCATGTTTTTACCATTTAAAACATGTACCAGGCTAATCCTCCCCTTGGTAAAATAAACACTAAACCTATAAATAATTATTTCCTCTATCCCATCAGCTCTATTTCCTAAGCTTGCAGCTTGTTATTTCATTCTTCATCTCTTTTATTGACTTCTTCATCTCTAGAATTTCTATTTGGTTCTTCTTCTTTTTTTTTTTCTCCTGCAGGTATGTTTTTCTTTGTTTGTTTGCTTGCTTGCTTGCTTGCTTGTTTGTTTTGGAGAGAAGAAGGGAGAGAAAGAGAGAGAGAAGCATTGATGTGAGAGAGAAACATCAATTGATTGCCTTTTTTACACACCCCAACTAGAACTGAACTCATACCTAGGTACTATGTGCCCTGACTGGGAATTTAACCCACAAACTTTGAGTGTTCTGGAGGACTCTCCAACCATCTGAGCCATACTGGCCAGGACTGGTTCTTTTGAAAAATTTCAATATCTTTGGTAAAGTACTTTTGTGTTCATTGATTTGATTTCTGGGTTCAATAAAATGCCTATCTGTGTTTTCTTGTATCTTGTTGAGTTTTTTTAGAACTGCAATCTTGAATTCTCTGTCATTTAAATCACATATTTCCACTTGTTTAAATTTATTTTCTGGAGATTTTTCATTTTCTTTCCTAGCTGCCTCATTACCTTGGTTATTCATGGTGTTTGATGGGTTCTTTTTCTGTCTAGGCATCTATGAAAATGAGATGTACTTTTTTTTTTTTTTTTTTCCCAAGAGTGGCACTTTTCTATTTGGTAAATTGATAAGAAGTCTTTCTTTTGTTTTTCAGTAGGTGGCGATGAAGCACAAGTTTTTTTTTTTTTTTTTTTCTAGTTTCTCTTGCATTTCTCTGGTTTCTGGAATCTCTGTGGGGAGGTGGTAAATGCCCTATAACTAAAATCAACACTAGTGAGAGGTATATGAGAGGTCCTTGGTGGATTAAACTAATTCCACTTCATCTATACAAGGAAGCAAAGAGATTCTATGCAATTAACTGAAATTGAGTTGAGAACTGTTGGGTGATGTGTTTGCCAAATAAAGAATAGTGGTGAGTCTGCCAGGCAAACTGGTCAGCAGATTGAAGAGGCCCAGAGGAGAAAGTGCTGCTCACTATAAGAACTGGCAGAAGTCCAGCAATATGTCTGAAGCACAGAGTACAAGATAAAGATTGGAAAGTGGTCCCTGGAGCAAGAGCTGAGACCAAGATGTGAGGACACTCTTAACCACCTGAGGATATTGGATTTTATCCAAGATCAATGGGAAGACATTGAAGGATTTTATATCAATGGGAAGAGCATCATATTACAGGGTGGGACTAAAGTAGGTTTCCAGTTGTGAGTACACAAAACACAGAATTTATTCTTGCATTGTTATTTGTTAACTAGAGGCCTGATGCACAAAGATTCATGCAAGAATGGGCCTTCCTTTCCCTGGCTGCCGGCACCACCTTCACTTTGGCCGGAGCCACCTTTCTGCCTTCCCACGCTGCCCAGAGGCCCGGAGTGGCTGGGGCAGTGCGGAATGCCTGTGTCATTGCCATGGCCCCAGCCGCTCGGCATCTGCATATGCAAATTAATCCGCCATCTTTGTTGGGTTAATTTGCATACTCACTCCTGATTAGCTGGTGGGTGTAGCGAAGGTATGGTCAATTTGCATGTTACTCTTTTATTAGTGTAGATCATTGTATTATTTTCTATACAAACAATTGTAAACCTAGTTTTACCCAACCCTGTATAAAGATTATTATTTTCTTATGAATGAATGCTTTTTTTTGTAGTTTACTCATGAAATTTTGTATAGTGTACACTGTCAACTATTTTGTATAGTGTACACTGTCAACTAGTGGATTGATTTTTTCCATCCTCAGCTATGGCACCTCAGCTCCCTTCAGCTCAGCTCTCTCTCAGCTCCTGAACATTAGTATATTCACAATATTGTGCAACCACAACACTATTTCATTTCAGAACATTTCCATCACCTCATAAGAGACAGTAATTGAATAAATATTCCTCAAGAGGTAGAGAAGTGGAAGATGTGGTGATAAGAAATTTTTAGTATTACATAACCCAAACATATATTCAGTTAAGTGGATCAGAAGTCTTTTAAAATTTAAAAGATGAATGTTTTCCTTAAAGCAATCTAAAATACTGAGATCTATAAAAGAAAGTGGATCAAGGTTTTAGATAACAGTTGTGCTTAAGCATGTAAAAGAGAGGTTAGTCATTTGTGTCTGCTTCATCTATTTAAATCCAAGGGATAGAATAAGAAGTAATTATTAGAAATTTCATAGAAATAATAATAAGCAGAATATGAAAATTTAAAAATTTCTAATATTTTGATCTTTTTAATAGTAGAAAATGAACCTTTTCAATCAGAATTGGATAGACCTTGTTAAATTTGATGGAAAGTTAAACCACATGATACCTATTTTCATTTTCACTGTTAAGCTATTGTTATTGTATTAATTTGTTTCTCAAACTAGAAAACTCTAGAGGCAAACATTGTAAGCAGTACCACTAAACAAAAGCTTTGTTAGCATGTCCATATTATTTTCATTTCAGTTTTTTCAATCTAGATGCATTCATCTGTAACTCAATTAGTCTGAGTCATTTCAAGAAACATAAACAACAGGTATGCCAAATAGAGGCAATTTAATACAATAATTTGGTTAAATAAATGATGTTGGAAAGGCAAAATAGCAAAAGGGGGATGATAAGATAACTCAAAGAGTAATAATTGCAAGCAGTAGTTACCACTACAATAGCTGACAAAATAATAATGTGAGAGGTGGTGTTACTAGAAAAAAAGAGCTCAGGTTTTGCTGATTTATAATTATGTCAGCCTACAGAATAGCAGTGGGAAAGATGTATTTTAAAAGGGGACAGAATGTATCATTAAATGGGCCAAATTTGTTAATATGGCTACACTTCTCATAGATTTTGGATTTAGTAGGTTAAATCGGCTCTAATAATTTGTTTGCTTTGTTTACTGAAATCTGGGCTTAATGGCTGCCAACAGTCATTGAGGCTGAAAGAGCAGAAATTCTCTAACATAATACAAAGAGTAAAAATAAAAAATAAAAACTTTAGGGAAACAGGAACACAGGAATAGATGTATCATGTGCCATCTGCTTCCTCATTATAAAGCAAAAGAGGACCGAGTAGACTCCTCCTTCCCTGTGGCACAGATCATACATGATTGACTGCACAGGGCGGCATCATTGAAATCCTGATGGCAGCAGTCCTGTGTGCACTGGGAAAGATGGTCGAAATGTCATTATTGAGATGAGCTTTCTTTTTACAGTGAGGATGAAGGATCCCAGAATAACACATGCTAGAGGACATATTTACATGCTAAAGAAGAAGGGGAACATATATTCTATCATGGGCTTTAGAAACAAATAGAGAAGACAGAAAGGTGGGACTGTCATGGAGATTTGGCAGGTGCTACTTAATCTCAGGATTCCAAGATTTAAGTAGGTTGGCAGTCTATTAAAGCATCACTTGATTGATGTTGCACAAACTCTGGATTCGGTGGATGGAAACCTTATAGGAGTCATCACAATGGACAGCTACAGCCTCTCACTTCATTTTGAATTCACTTGAAGGGGATTCTGGTTATATTTAAAAACTGACAGAATAGCCACATTTGGTTCTCATACTTGCGAGGTATGCTATTATGGTAAGAAAAACACACATGGAAGTCCCTGAAAATATTTCTCCCTAACCGTACAATAAACAAAAAGCAATGTCACATCCTAGTGGGAACTGCAAGAATTAGTACTGCCATCAAAGGCTTTAAAGACGCAGGGCTAGGGAGTCCTATGTATTTTATTTAAATTGTTCCTTTGCCCATGCTGTGGTGAATGGATATTGAGCAATAATTGTAGATTAGTGTAAGCTTAAACAGGCAGTGACATAAATTGCAGTTGCTTTTCCAGCTGTGGTAAATGTTAGAAATCAGTCAATATGCCCGTGGAACACGGCATGCACTTAACCGTCTACTTTTCCTAGACCAGGACAGTTATGGGTTGAATAGTGTCCCTCCCAGATTAGCACCTCAGAATGTGACTTTATTTGGAAATAGGGTTGTTGCAGATGTAATTCGTTAAGATGAGGTCATATTGAAGCAGTGTTGGCTCCTACATCAGTATGATCGGGATTTTTATAATGGGGGTTTTTTGGACAAACACTCAGAGGAAGAACATATGAAAATTGGAGTTATACTGCCACAAACCAAAGGACTACCAGAAGCTAGGACAGAGGCCTGAAACAGATTCTTTCGGAGAAAGCATGACCCTGCCAAAAACTTGATTTCAGACTTCTAGCCTCCAGAATTGTAAGACAATAACCTTGTTGTGGTGGCCCTAGGAAACTAACATAATAGGTCAGCAATTTTTTTCTGTGCAGGGCCATAGAGTAAATGTTAAGATTTGCAGGCCATTTGGTCTCTAACACAACCACTCAGCTCTGTTTGTATAGCATGAAATCAGCCATACACAATATATAAATGAATGAGTCTGGCAGTGTTCCAATAAAAGTTTAAAAGATAAAAAGGTAGCAGGCTGGATTTGGTCTATGGTTCTTGTTTGCAGACCCTTGTTCTAGACCATTTGCAAGTACTGGCAAAACATCTGTTCACACCTGGCAGTAGCAATGCTATATAACTTCATGGTCTTGCCTCAGCGTGATGTCAGGCTTTGTACTCTAACATGTTCTAGTCTCCCTAGATCTTTGACACCTTAATATTGCATAGATCATGCTACACTACTACATTTCTCACTTCAGGGCAATTGACTCTAATGAGCATAGGTAGCAACTATCTTCGATCCCTTAGTACACTAAAGGGTGAAGTATACTTTAGAATTCAGAGTTTGAGCAAGACTATGAAAAACACACTGATAGATGTGTCCCTTCCTTGATGGGAAACTTCTTTAAAAATTTTATGTATATCAAATCATCACATTGTACACTTTTGCCAACTATACCCCAATAAAGCTGAAAAAAATACACTAACTGTTTAAACAGAAAGAATTTTAAAGAGGGAATTTGTTGTACATGTAGCCAAATTGAAATGATTAAAAAAGGGAGATCTTGATATAACCCAGATATTATTAATGGCAGGAAGCAGTTGCCACTACTAGGCTGAGAAAACAAAAGGGAAAGGGTGGGCTACCGTGTTGTAGGAACTGACCACAGGAACTGATCATCATGCCAGGAACATACGTACCTAGTGCTCAGATCGCTGAAAGACCACAGCACTGTTGATGATAGACCCAAGATCTGATACTCAAAACAGCAAGGCAATCGGGCTGGCGGGGGCAAGTCCTCTGAGAGCCATGCCATGGCTCTTGCAAGCAGTGACAAAGGAAGCTGGAAGCTGTGCTCTAGAGCTGGTGTGATGCTTACTGAAGCTGCAGACAGAAAATTTGTCTCTTCCCCTAAATTCTGATCACACTGAAGTGTCAGAATCATAGGGGTAGGCAAAAGGCAAAGCAGTAAACTCAGAATCACAGAGCAGACTCTAGGAAAGAAGCCTCAGGGGTAAAAGACAGAAAGCAAAGGATAAGCACACTAAATACCAAATTGATTGCTCTTTCAAGTCTTTTAATTTACTTCTGGGTTGTTCTGTATATGGGAGTTTCTGTAGAACTAAAGAAAATAGGCATGCAGATTATTTTCTGAACAGGTATAAATTCCATGAAAGGAAGTAAAATTGAGAAGCATGAAAGCTAGATTTGGTGGTTTTTGTAGCTGGACAAAGTATAAGCGAACAGAGCAATGCTCATTCTGGCTTTTAGCCGTAATGCTGCTTTGTGGACAAGCGGAGAACATATTGCCAATTGCAAAGGCATGGGAACAGTTTCTACACTTATCACCTTGGAACAGGCATAGGAAAGAAATTTTCCATTAAATATGTCATTGTTCTTGAGAAAATGTAAAAATAAGCTCTGTGGAGTAACATTTCACTACATTATCTGATATCAGAGTTTAACTAAAAACAACCAATTGATATTCAGTAAGGAAATAAAAAATGTATCTATGTTGAGGAAAATATCCACAAATGTATAAGTTCTACAAAATTATTAATGTGAGATGTTGTTCAGTATACTTACAAATAATATCCAAGAATTTTACTGTAAATGATAAGTAACACTAACAACAACAAAATACCAGAATGGGTACATACAGTTTAAGAGACCATTTTAGAGTGGTGTGTAGTGATCCAGAAAAAAAAAGGCTTATTTATCACCAACATATGTATATAAGTATATATTAATATATGTATATAATTATGACTTATATGTCATAATAATATAATAAAAAACAATCAAAAGAAATAAATTGTGCAAAGGTAGTATTTTGTCAAGAATACTATTTGCCTATCTCTCCCTACTCTATAATGTTCCAGAACCTTGTTTATAACCTTAAGGCAAGTTTTTTCACTTTCATGCATCTATATGTGAAATTTGGGGCATAGGTTTTCAACACAGAATGCATCAAAAAATATATATATAAGCAATTATTACTACATTCGTGTTAAGGAATAAGAGCTATGTTCATTTCTTTATAAACCTACTTAAATGATAAATATATACATTAGATACAATTTTAAATTTCTTACTGATAAGTACCTTGAAATTTCCTAGGCCAGTTTAGATATCCATTTTACATCTATTCAAGACTTACCATGCAAATGCCTCCATATTCTTCCTGATGTGCCCAAAGTTTTTATTTCACCATATCCTTCTTTATTGTACTGACTCTGAAACAGGAATTTTTAGGGGTGAAAAAGACAGGTTTTAGGAAATTTTAGAAAGTTTGGAAGTTAAGGGACCATGGAGGAAGCACAGAGCTACAGAGCAGCAGAAGGTACATTTCCATAGAATAGGGGAGCTGAAAAGCTGCATCAGGTACATTTCCAAAAGGTCTATATTTACAAAATAAAGAGAAGGAAGCCCTTCATCCAGAAGGAGAAGAAGAAAACCCAAAGGGAATAGGAAAACAATAAGGAAAGGGGGTCGGGGGAGAAGCTCACATGTCCCATGTGAGTTTCGACCTTTGAGCTCAGGAGTTACTATAGTAACCAGTCTAAGGGAATAGTGACCAATCAGAGGGGATATCAAGGCACCAGGATCTGCAGCCTTTATAAGCCATAGGGAAAGGGAACTCAGTGGGACTCTTCCTCCTCCCTACATGGGAGTCCATTCTGTGGGACTCTTTCCCTCTCCCCATATGGAGTCTGTACTTGTTCTTCAATAAATGTCCACCTTTACTATAGCACCTTCTGCCTGTGGATTCATTCTTCAACTCCAGCAGACAAAGAATCCGGGTTCCAGTCCAAAAATTCTGCATCAACACTTTCTGTTCCTTAGATCCCTATTACTATTCTTAAAAAAAAAAAAAAGTGTTTTGGACTTTCATAGGCACATGCTCAATGTTCCACTTTATTACAGTATTTTATCAATGGGCATTTCTTAAAAGGCCTCGTTTTCTTTTAGGGTAGCCTGCACAGCGCCAGTGCTGGTTTTGCTGAGGATGATTGCACCTTCCCTCTTCCTCACATAACCCTATCCTCTTGGTGCTGCACACTCTACTGTCTCTGGAGTGGGAGGCAGGGAAACCAGATTCTGATTAACATAAGAACTCACCATTTTCCCACCCTTTACCCTCCTCTGCCTCCCTCCACCCCCTTGCCCTCTGGTAATCACCATAAATGAAAGGAGACTTGACTTTGGGTGGTGACCACACAATCCTATATAATAAAAGGGTAATATGCAAATTGACCCTAATGGTGGAACGACCAGAACAACCCCTCGACCAGTCACTATGTGGCTCACTGACCACCTCTCAGTCCCTTTTCCCGGCCAGCAGGCTCCCATCACCCAGTGGTGAATGGGAATCCGGGGCGGGTGGTGGGGGATGCGGGCAGCGCCAGGCCAAGTTCCCCAGCCCCTCTGGTCACCCCACACACAGAGGGTGACCTGTGGCAGGGACGGGGCTCGCGAGCGGGTAGAATGGCTGAACGGCTGACCTCTCGGTCCTTCCCCACCAGCTGGCAGGCTCCAATTGCTGGATGGCAAATGGGGAACCATGAATAGGGAACTGCGAGTGGGTGGCGGAGAAGGGGTGGGGCCGGCTGCGGGCAGCTGGGGTAGATGGCCCTGATTGCAGGCCAGGCCTAGGGATCGCACCTGCACACGAATTTCATGCACTGGGCCTCTAGTATAATATTCAGATGATGATTAGAGAATTGTACCTCAGTAATCTATATACTTTTATTAACCAATGTCACCCCAATAAATAAAGAAATAATAAAATAAGAATGGGATCTTAATCTCATAGAGCACTCCAAGCTGTTAAACCAACATAAACAGAGAAAAAGGAGACACTATGAACGAGATTTAAGGGCAAAGGGAAATCTTGAAAAACAGATATGAAAAATCTCAGTTATAAAAGAAATACTATAATCAATAAGGATAAATATATCCATATAGAATTCTTTAGATTAAATTTAGTGCTTTATTTATTTATTTATTTATTTATTTATTTATTTTATTGTTATTATTTTATAAATCCTCACCCAAGGATAAGCTCTCATTCATTTTAGAGAGAGAGAGAGAGAAACATGGATGTGAGAGTGAAACATCGATTACTTGCCTCCAATCAACCCACAACCCAGAAATCAAACACACCACTTTTCAGTATTCAGGACCATGCTCCAACCAACTGGCCAGAGCTAAACTTAGCTCTTTATAAACAGCTACTTTGAATGTCAAATATTGTTTAATATAAAATTTTGACTCATTTGCCAAAATAAATTGATATGTAGAAGTCAGTTTTGTTGTCTACGGTTAAGATTTGTCCTTCAGACATCTTATTTCGTTTGTCAAAAATGGTATTAAAATATAAGAAACACTTATACTAAAATAATTCACTACATTTTTTAGAACATACTTGGCTTCAATCTGGTGGAATAATTAACTAATGGTAACTTACCCAAACTAGGGTTCATTTTTCTCACACAAGAAAGGTCTAGAATTAAAATATTGTTGATAGTGACTCAGTTACTCAGCAATATCAATTCTAATGGACCCTAGATGGCTACTACAGCTCCAAATTGCACATCCTACTTAAGTAAGGAAGAGGGATAAAGAGAAGATGCTAGAAACATTGGCCATCTTTTTTGAGAAAGCAAAAGCTTTGCCACAGTCCCAACTCACTATACCTGATTTACTTTCCCGGGGGACAATGTATTCACTTGTCCATCCTTAGCATAGAAGACTGAAAAAAAATTTTACTAGGGTTGGAGGACTTGTTGTTCCCCCCAATACATGTTTTGTTTGTTTGTTTGTTTGTTTGTTTACTTGCAATAAAGCATGGATGAATACATTTGAGGTAGGTGGCATAAAATGTCAACACCCATAT
This sequence comes from Cnephaeus nilssonii, assembly GCF_951640355.1. Taxonomy (NCBI): domain Eukaryota; kingdom Metazoa; phylum Chordata; class Mammalia; order Chiroptera; family Vespertilionidae; genus Cnephaeus; species Cnephaeus nilssonii. The sequence continues at coordinate 55,061,815 of NC_137079.1, read as the reverse complement.
TTACTATTGGAGGATAAGAAAAAAGGGAAACACTGGGCTTCATCCCTTCAATGGCATCAATTGATTAGAGCGAGAAACAAAGTCTCTCCACCACATATCTTATTTATTGCCTGTGAGGCTCCCTTGGGAATTTATGTTTATGGTTCTAGTACTGCAGTAGTAACTAGGGACTTGGCTATTTATCCTATAGCATATAAAATGTTATGATGATACTTATTGTATATGCATAATTGTTCTTTGGGTGAATAGTTGTTTTTTTTCCAGTCCCCCTTTGCATTTAGTTCCCCTTTATGTTTCCTCTAGCTTTTTTTTTTTCTTTGAATTCCTTTCTCTATTATACTTTTACCTATTTCTCTACTTTTTCTCTTCCCTAATTTTTACTTCTTGCTTTTGATCAGATTTATTTTGTAACACAATTTTTTCTTTCATTAGCCTCTGTATTATCTTTTCATCTACCTAAATCTTCTATTTTCTCCTTTTTTTTCAGAAGTCCTGTGCTTCCAACATGTACTGTATTGTTTTTGTTCCTCACTACTAACTTTCAGTGTACTCTTTCTATGTACGTGCTATATTTCACTATTTTCCTCATTCTTTTTAGACCTTGTTTTTTAAGTTTCTCATAAATTTCTTTATTCAATTCCTATTTTTATCTCTAGTAAAACATAACATAAAAGTTATATGTGATATAAGATTTTAAAATACTTAAATGTATTCTTTTACTAATAGAAGAATAAACAAGTGATCCATGACTATATACATATTCAATAAAAATAAAATGAATTTGAACACATTCTTAATGAAAAAGAATGTTATTTCAGAAGTTTATTGTTCAGTGTGTATATATAGTTTCATCAAATGAAAACTTTCTTGCAAAAAGTCTTGAGAAGGTAAGCTGACAACGCTAATGGCAAGATAAACAAAGACACAGAGAAAGCACAGATGTATGGCAGAACGATTAATGCTGTATCTAAACAGTACAGGTATTTGAAACTTAAGCAAGAAGTCAGAAAACAAATTGAACATTTACTTTTCCAAAGGGATTAAGAAATGTGGTTGATTATACCTTCTAAATGAAGCTTTGAGTAAACTGCCATCTTGATTGATTTCTTTGGTATTTGCTAACTCTGCAACTGAACATTCTGTTGGGAATTCTTTTATTTGTATGTTTCCCAAAGATGTGAATTAACTCATAATTAATGAGATTAATAAAGACATTATGAAACAGCTGTTATATTTCTATTAACAACTATACTGGAATCTAACCAAATACGAATTTTTTAGAGACAGTGATGGTATTTGCATAAAACTTTTCACTATTAAAATGCCAGAACTTAAAAGAGCATTTCACTAGAACTTGATCAGTAAAAATAAACTCAAAATGTTATTTAATTATGAGTCTACCATAATTTAATTCTATTGTTTATTTGAAAACAAATAACTATATTTATTTATTCAGGATTATTAAAACTAGATTTCATCATGCATCAAAGGCACTTTTTGAGTACCTTCTATACACCAGACACTATAGGGATACGAAGTTGAATAAAACGAAGAAGGTTAATACATTGAAAGATCTGGCTACGTAGTACTAAAAACAGTAGTGAGGATTATTAAGGGAGCAAAAGCAATGCTCTGAGAGAGAATAGCATAAGTGGTGGGAGCTTTTTTTTGACACATTGATCATGGGAAGCCACTGAAAAAGTGTTAGTTGTGGTGACATCTGCAAGGTGACAAAGGGCCAGCCATACAGGAATGGGGGTGACAGCGTTATAGGCAAGAAATTCCCAGCAGAACAAATTATATCAGAAGAAAAACTTGGCTCTTTCAATTATTCCAAAGAATTACCAGTGTGGTTAGCACTAGTGTGAGAGGGAATGTGACCAATTAGGCAGGGCCTAGGTCAGTCAAGGAGTTTTGATTTTGTTTTAAGTGCAGCAGAGAGAGGTCCATTCATGTGTCTTTCAGTTCTACAATTTGTGAGGAAATGTACATTTGTTTTGAACTTTAATACTTAATACAATAATTTATTATTAGTTTTCAAATATATACTTTTAAAAAGTATAACTTCTCATACACCTGTCACTCATATTTACTGATGCTGCTATAAAACAGTTTGTTCTTAGCCATTTGGTTGATTGATCACCATACTCAATGGGCTACTACATTTCATTTTTACATGCCACATTATTTGGAAAAAGCCTGTATTTTTTTTGTTTAATAAATATTTATTTTGAGATTGTAATGAATGGTATATTCATTCTTGTAAATATAAACATGATAAAGGGAACTTTTCTTACTGTGACAAAAATAGGAAGTAAGTTGTATGGTGAAAACAAAATTATTTTAAATGTCCCACATTCCCCCAAAACAAAAAAACAAACAACCTGAGAATTGTCTGGGAAGACCCCTTTTTAGGACCTATTAAAGTTTTCCTAATCAATGAGTCTACTTGCTTCTCTAGGATTTCCAAACAAAAGCCTAAAGCAAGAAAAGCAGTCATGCCGAGCTTCTTTTCCCAGCCTTACAAAGGGTTCAGCATTCTGAAGAAAGGGGCTGTGCGTAGATGATTAAGAAGAAGTCCAAGGACGAAAGATAATTTTGAAAGGCATTGGGGGTCAGAGGATCTTCAGCTGAAGGGAGCTAAAGACTCCCCTCCTTGACTCAGGACCCTGCTTTTATTAGTACAATTTGTCCTAAGGCAAGGTGTAGATAATATACACTTCAAAGGGTAAGGTATCAAAGAGTACAAAATCATTGTCATTTTGGGGAATAGCCTACACTGTTCAGGTGTTTGGCCAACAGGAGGCAATAAAATGCCCTGAGCTGTCTGGCAGTTAACAATCCTATTCAGGTTTGGGGGAGTGCCGTTTAGCTGTTTCCAACAGGTAAACTACATATGTGGCTCACCCTTGTTGAGCTGCCCAAGTTCAATCAACCTTTCGATGGAACTCTTGTAATTATTACATGCTGGAATTGGTTCTCGGCACAGTCATTCCTCATAAGCAATCCAAATAGGATTTGAATATTTTTTCCCTATATGTAACTTGCAAATCAAGTGAAGGGAGTAGAAAGAGCTTTAACTAAACATTTTAGAGATTATGAAACCTGCTGGGCTGAAGATACCAGCAGCAAGAGGGTTTGAAGAGACCAGTTAGATGAGTTTTTATGGGTTGTTTTAGGTACAACCAAGGCAGATCTCCTCTGCACTGTCCAGGACCCAGGAAACCATTTTAAAGCAATTGATGCGGGGGGATTGGGGGGACCTGTAAGTTGATGAGCTGGTTCATACTCAGTAAGTAATGGCCCTACCTATCTGTGGAGATGCCCAGCTGTTACCACTTTTGCGTCACCAGAAGGCCAGTATGTAGATGGCATTTGTAGCAGCCAGTTGCTATTAAATAGGGAGATAATCAACCATGAGTAAACTATGACACAACTGAAGAAGAGTGCTTGCCTTTTTCCTTTTCTCTCCTCCCCACGTAATATGTCTAAAGAGTAAAGATATGGAGTTAAACTGAACAGCAAAGACTATTTTAATATATGAAACTAGTGATAAAGTCATATGATTTCTTGCCATGTCATTATCAGCTTGGTACTTATGAGAAAAATGATGGCACACTCATTTTAGTATAATTTCTGAACAACTTATAATTGAAAAACTTAACAAGTATGTGGAAAGGCTGTAAAAAAAGACATAGTGATCATGCAGTAGACTGGGTTAATAACAGCAGGACTCTTACAACCTCAAACCTAAGGGCAGAGGGAGGTAGTGGTTCTTAGGACTCAAAGGAGAGTCTGATGAGAGGTTACTTTAAGAGAATCTGTGAACTTCAAAGTTACCATAAGCTGGAGAATAAATGTATTAACCTTATTACCCTCCTCCCTATGTCTGATCTGATTAGCTTCCCAATAGCCAATAAGATTGGAAGCCAGAGTCCAAGAGATAGTCCACACATGTCAACTGCTTGAGCAGAGATGAGTGTCAGGCTAGGGTGGAAATTGGATCTGAAGAGGCATAAACAACATGTCTGGTACACTAAAAAAAAACAAAATAGAAAGTTCAGCAGAGCATAGTTTGAAGTAGGTGATTGTGATTAAGAAAAGAAACATTTTTAACTCATTGATTTTAAACTATAAATTAAACTAACACCTAGATTTACCAAAATCATGTTTCCTGAAAGCTTACTACCAGGAGTTTAAAATAATTTCCAGAATGTCTTTCTCATTTTTAGATCAGATTTAGGAGAGGAATAATTAAATGCTGTCAAAGTAAGAATGAAAGACTAATTCAATCAAATAAAGATGGAATCTAAATTCCTCTTTGCAAGATAGCTTTGCAATAGATTTTATAAAAGTAGTAAAAGACATGTAATAGTAGAAATGAAACTGTCTTTGCCATCAGAGAACTGGGTGTGATTCCTGGCCCAGTAATTTAATAGTTGGCATCATTAAAGTCAGTTGTCCATTGGAACTTCAATTTCTTCATTCATTAAATATTATTATTCATCTACAGGTTTTCCATGTAAATTAAATAGAACATCATAATGGTAAGTATAATATCATTTCAACTGGGCTATAGTTCACCTCATATATTCATTTAAAGTAGTTAAATAAATTTTTTAAAAAGAGTAGGAAAAGGGAGGTTGGAGTATGGAGATAATATTAAATATACCATTATTGGGTCATTTTAATTGTCTTATAACCTTTTTTAAAAAAAGTTGATAATTTTGACTTGAGTCTGAAAAGGATTAAATAAATCAGTATCTTCAAATGGGAATACAGATTTCAAGAAGAAATTTATTGTTTTAGAATTATGATATAACAAAACTATCTATGACCAATTAAAGCCACCATTTCATAAGATCGGCACATTTTTTCTTTGAGAGGAAACAGGTTGATCACCTAAAAAGGATCCCTGAGTGACAAAGTCAGGAAAACTTTGGAGTATTAGTAAACAAGATGTAGCTACAGGGGATTGCAATGAGCCTCTGAAGTAAATTTACTTGGGGAAGGTGGAATGCAAAGCCTTGGGGTTGACTTTAAAGTAAGCAGAGCTAAGCATCCTATGACCTGTCGATTTTATGTCCCCTACATTTAAAGCATGTCAAAATAATTGTAGTTCCCTGAATCTGTTATGTTTCTTCTCACTTGTGTTTTTGAACTGCTTTCCTCCTTTTGGAATGTCATACCTTTTTCTACCACCTCTCCATCTTCCTTAAATTAGTTTCTCTTTTCCATTCTTGAATTAGCCCAAGACATGACTTAGCTAAATCTCTGTCTCTCATAACTTTTACCACACTATATTAATGTTGGACTTCCAACTAGACAGAGAAAGAGAAAGTTATGATTTTTCATTACCAGCACCTAGTGGTTTGCCTGCCACATAACACTTCTTTTCCTAAATAAATGCAAGGATGGCTGAAAGAATGGATGAACATTAGAGGCTGGATATTACCCTGTCATTATTCAAGGCATCAATAGAAAGTTTCAATAAGTCATTGTTAGCCTTCATTTGACTTCCAAGAAATATGACTTCAGTTCTTTCAAGATGCTTAATAGAATCCAAATCTTCTTAATTATGTGTTCTTTGGTATATTGATATAATATGTTTTAATTAACTTCTATATTTTAATTTTTGAAAGAATCTAGAAGCATACCTTTTACCTGTAGAAGAAACATATTAAGTGAAACTTTATGATCTGGTCATTGATGTATTGCCTATACCTAGTCTGAAATATAGTATGTTAAAAATAAATACTTAGACATTAATGAATAAATTGATGCTGACTCAGGTTCCTTCTTTACTATGTAAATTATTAGGTACATATTAGACAGGTGCAATACTAATACTAATTTGAGATTTTAATGTTACTTGGAAAAAATTAAGGAAGTTTATGTGATTTATTGGATTTTTATAATTGTCCTATTCTGATACAAATATAAAAAATGTATTGGTGTAATAATTATAAAGTATGTTTTTAAGATTTTAAATAAATTTATCTTCTAAGATGTATAAAAATTGTGTTCTCTTTTTATTTTCTAGATATACATTTAAATAGATAGAGCATTTTACCTGTATAAAATTCTATTTGTTTATTATGGCCTTTCCACCAATAAAGAATAATTTACATGAAATAGATTTGGGGTATTTCACAAAACATCCTATATAATAAAAACCTAATATGCTAAGTGTCCAGTGGTCCAGTCATCTGTTCAATCAAAGTGTAATATGCTAATGATATGCTAAGGCTGCTCAACCACTTGCTATGATGTGCATTGACCACTGAGGGCAGACAGTCGACCGATTGACCAGTCGCTATGACATGCACTGACCACCAAGGGGAAGATGCTTCAACTGGTAGGTTAGTTTGCTGTTGGGGTCCAGCCACACTGGGACTGAGCCAGATGGGCTGGACACACCCTGGAGTCCTCCCCTCGCCCCTCCCCACCTGGCCAACCTTCCACGTTTCTCCCCAGCCTCGATCAGGCACTGGTGGGGTCCCTCTTGCAATCCAGGACCCTTCGGGAGATGTCAGAGAGCCAGTTTCAGCCCTATCCCGCAGGCTAGGCCGAGGGACCCCACTGGTGCACAGATTCGTGCACTGGGCCTCTAGTTGTATAATGATGACTGTAGTGGGTATATATGAGTGGTGACATAGTAAGAATAGTGGTGAAACTCAGTAGCCATAACCCCTGTCTGCAAAAATGTTATTGCTGATTCACAAAAATAACAAATTACAAAAGGAAGATAAAATAGAATAAAACATCTATAAATCACAACTATAAGAAGAAAACAGAAAATGAGAATCTAAACTATTTCATAAATAAAAATCCGCCCAACCATGTAGCAAAAAAAAACAACATCTTATCCAAATCATATATCATTAAACAAAAATGATCAGTTATGAAACAACACCTCAGATCACAATTAAGGTTGATAAACTAAATAAATGGAAGCTTAACAGTTTTAAAGAGTTTATGCAGCCACAGAGTCATTGAATTTACTCAAAAGAATTTTACTTGCTGGAAGAAATTTTATATTCATATTAACCAAAGGACGTATCAAACATAAGTCTAATATCATTGGATTCAAATATGAAAAAGCACCACGAAAATGTGCTTTATCTTATCACATTCATATGCCTAATAATGTTTATGTCAATATATTAAGAGTCTGGGTAGGTTTTCCTATAATCAAAATCATAGAGTTCAAGTGAATACATTAATCCGTTAGACCAGTGATTGTGCTGCCAGAATTTTTAAAACATGCAATACCTGACTATTTAGCAGGGACACTGACCTCTTTTTTCCTTAGATTGCCAAATAAAAAAAATGACAACAACCAATGCAACAATAGCTGTTGGTGTGAATGAATCAAAATTATGCCTATTTTTTTTGTCTGTGTGCCACAGAATGTTAACAGTTAATGTGTGCCATGAGATAAAAAAGGCTGAACATTTCTGCTTTAAACCAACTGATTATCTTGAGAAAGGGCTTGATGCAAAATTCTTTCTTGAAGATTAGACCAGCTGGTAAGAACCAGGGTAAATTAGGGGTATCACTTATTCCCATAAAGGACATGAGATTCTATCAAAACTCTGAAGAACACAGATAAAACTCAAAATTCTATGACTCACAAATTGGTCTTATAATACTACTCCCAAATGAACAATTTGAGAAGCAATAATCTTTGGAAAATGATTAAAGAAAACTGATTCCACCAAACTGGTTGGTAGAATGAGATAAAGGGAAAAATAAGCTAGAGAATAGTACTATTTTTTGCAAGACAAAACCAAAAATCAAACTTAAAATATAATAATTAGAAAATACAACTTTCCCTGGAAGAATATTAAGAAATGTGATATACTATTCTGAAATATTTATCTATTATTATACAGGTCTGGGTACATTCTTTGAGGCATTACTTAATAACTGTATGAGATGTCCCCAAGTGTTTGGAAAGTCAGTGTTTCACCAACTTCCTATCTTCTGGAGAAAAAAAATAAAAAAGATTTAAGATTTTAAAAAAATCAAAGTTTGCTTATTTTATGAGTTTTCTTATAGAATCCAATATTTTATGTAGCCATAACAATGCTTTCTATTTGAATGATGATCTTTTTTTAAAAAATCTCTAAAAATCATTTTAATTTATTTTTTTATTGTTTAAAGTATTACAAATAGCAGTACATATGTCTCCTTTTTTTCCCATTGACCTTCCCTGGCCTCCCCTACCCCCCAGCACATGTCCTCACTCCCCACCCCCAGTGTCTTGCGTCCATTGGTTATGCTTCTATGCATGCATACAAGTCCTTCAGTTGATCTCTTACCTCCACTTCCAACCCTCACCAGACTTCGCGCTGTAATTTGACCGTCTGTTTGATGCTTCTCTGCTTCTGTATCTATCTCTCTGATCATCCTATCTAATAAAAGAGAAACATGCAAATTGACTGTACCTCCAGTATGCCCACAAACCACACCCACCAGCCAATCAGGAGCGGGTATGTAAATTAATCCAAAAATATGGCGACAGCCATGGCACTGGAGCAAGCAGGAGGCTTGGGTTGCCCCCAGCGATGGAGGAAGCCAAGCTTCCCACCCACCATGGCCGGCCCTAGCCTCCTTTCAAGGCTACAAAGTTTCAATTATAGAAGATAAATAAATCCCAGATAACAGAGCCTTCACTTGGGTCGCCAGGGGGCATGGCTGGCCTGCAAACCATCACAGGCCCCTCGTCCAGGCTGCCCCATGTCCCAAGGGAACCCCAACCCTGATCCGGGACACCCTTCAGGGCAAACCAGCCGCCCCCACCTGTGCACCAGGCCTCTATCCTAAAAATAAAAGAGTAATATGCAAATTGACCATCACTCCAACATACAAGATGGCTGCTCCCATGTGGTCAAAGATGGTTGCCCCCATGTGGACACAAGATGGCTACCACAAGGCAGCCAGCAGGGTAGGGTAATTGAGAGGGACCAGGCCTGCAGGGGAGGGCAGTTGGGGGCGATCAAGCCTGCAAGGGAGGGCAGTTAGGGATGACCAGGTTGGCAGAGGAGGGAAGTTGGAGGCGACCAGGCCTGCAAGGAAGGGCAGTTGAGGGGGACCCAGGCCTGCAGGGGAGGGCAGTTTGGGGTAACCAGGCCTGCAGGGGAGGGCAGTTAGAGGCAATCAGGTTGGCAGGGGAGCAGTTAGGCATCAATCAGGCTGGCAGGGGAATGGTTAGGGGATGATCAGACTGGCAGGAAGAAGCGGTTAGGGGCAATCAGGAAGGCAGGCAAGCGATCAGTTGGGAGCCAGCAGTCCTGAATTGTGAGAGGGATCCCAGATTGCAGAGGGTGCAGGCTGGGCTGAGGGACATGCACAACACCCCCCGTGCATGAATTTCATGCATCCGGCCTCTAGTCAGGTTATAATGTCCTTTATTATCCATAAATGAGTGAGATCATCTGGTATTTTTCTTTCACTGACTGGCTTATTTCATTTAGCATAATGGTCTCCAGTTCCATCCATTCTGTTGCAAATAGTAAGAATTCAATCTTTTTTATAACAGCGTAGTATTCCATTTGTAGATCTGCCATAGTTTTCTAATCCACTCGTCTGCTGATGGGCACTTAGGCTGTTTCCAAATCTTAGCTATGGTGAATTGTGCTGTTATGAACATAAGGGTCCATATATCCTTTCTGATTGGTGTTTCTGTTTTCTTGGGATATATTCCTAGAAGTGGGACTCTGGGTCAAATGGGAGTTCCATTTTTAAAATTTTTAGGAAACTCCATACTGTTCTCCACAGTGGCTACATCAGTCTGCATTCCCAACAGCAGTGCATGAGGGTTTATTTTTATCCACATCATCGCCAGCACTTGTCATTTGTTGATTTGTTGATGATAGCCATTCTGACAGGTGTGAGGTAGTACCTCATTGTTGTTTCAATTTGCATCTGTCAGATGATTAGTGACATTGAGCATGTTTTCATCTGTCTCTTGGCTTTCTGAATCTCCTCTTTTGAAAAGTGTTTATTTAGGTCCTTTGCCCACTTTTTATTGGATTATTTATCTTTCTTTTGTTAAGTTGTATGAGTTCCCTGTAAATGTTGGATATTAAATCCTTATCGGAGATAGCATTGGCAAATATGTTTTCCCATGCATTGGGCTTTCTTGTTGTTTTGTTGATGGTTTCTTTTGCTGTGCAAAAGCTTTTTATTTTGATGTAGTCCCATTTGTTTATTTCCTCCTTAGTCTCCATTGCCCTAGGATCTGTGTCTGTAAAGATATTGCTACAACATATGTCTGAAATTTTGCTGCCTATGGAGTCTTGTAGGATTTTTTATGGTTTCCCGTCTTACATTCAAGTCCTTTAGCCATTTTGATGGTATAAGTTGGCGATCTAGTTTCATTTCTTTGCATGTATCTGACCCAATTTTCCAGCACCATTTATTAAAGAGACTGTTTTGACTCCATTGTATGCTCTTGCCTTCTTTGTCAAATATTAATTGAGTATAATAGCTTGAGTCAATTTCTGGGTTCTCTATTCTGTTCCATTGGTCTATATGTCTGTTATTGTGGCAGTACCAGAAATTTTGAGAATGGTGGCTTGGTAATATAGCTTCATGTCTGGTATTGTGATCCATTCAACTTTGTTCTCCTTTCTCAGTATAGCAGTGGCTATTTGGGGTCTTTATTTATTCTAGATGAATATTTGAAGAGGTTGTTCTAGATCTTTGAAATATGCCATTGATATTTTATAGGTATTGCATTGAATCTGTAGATTACTTTAGGTAGTATGGACAATTTAATTATGTTGATTCTACCAATCCATGAACATGGTATGTTATTCCATTTGTTTATGTCTTCCTCTTTCTCTTTTTTCAATGTCCTGTAGTTTTCCAAGTACAGGTATTTTACATTCTTGGTTAAGTTTATTCCTAGGTATCTTAATATTTTTGGTGCAATTATAAATGGGATTTTTTTTTTCATTTCTGTTTCTGTGAGTTCATTATTGGTGTATAAAAAGGCCATATATTTTGGGGTGTTAATTTTGTATCTTCCTACATTGCCAAATTCATTTATTAGGTCTAGTAGTTTTTTGATGGAGTCTTTGGGGTTTTCTATATATGGTATCATGTCATCTGTGAATAAGGACAGTTTTACTTCTTTTCCAATTTGAACGCCTTTTATTTCTTCTTCTTATGTGATCGCTATGGCTAGTTTTTCTAGTACTATGTTGAACAGGAGTGGTGAAAGAGGGCATCCCTGTCTTTTTCCTATTCTTAGGGGAAATGGGCTTAATTTTTACTCATTGAGTATGATGCTAGCTGTAGGTTTGTCATAATGGGCTTTTCTTATGTTGAAATATGATCCCTCTATTCCCACTTTGCGGAGAGTTTTTATTAAGAAAGAGTGTTGGATTTTGTCAAATGCTTTTTCTGCATCAATTGATATGATAATGTGATTTTTGTATCTCAATTTGTTTATGTGATATAGCACATTTATTGATTTGCAGATATTGTACCATCCTTGCATCCCCTAAATAAATCCCACTTGGTCATGGTGTATTATCTTTCTAATGTATTGCTGAATCCTATTTGCTAGAATTTTGTTGAGGATTTTTGCATCTATGTTCATCAAAGATATTGGCCTGTAGTTCTCTTTTTTGTGTGGTGTCTTTATCTTGTTTTGGGATTAGGGTAATAATGGCTTCATAGAAAGAGCTTGGAAGTGTGCCTTCTTCTTAAATTTTTTGGAATAGTCTGAGTAGGATAGGTTTTAGTTCTTTTTTGAATGCTTGGTAGAACTCCCCTGTAATGCCGTTCAGACCAGGGCTTCTGTTTGCTAGAAGATTTTTGATCACTGTTTCAATTTCTTCGGTATATTATTGGCCTATTCAGGTTTTTTTATTCTTCTTGGTTAAATTTTGGGAGCTTGTATTTTTCTAAGAATATGTCCATTTCATCTAGGTTGTCCATTTTGTTGGAATAGAGTTGTTCATAGTATATTTTCATAATTGTTTGTATTTCTGTGGGATTGGTTGTTACTTTACCTCTTTCATTTCTAATTTTGTTTATTTGGGTCCTCTCTCTTTGCTTCTTGGTGAGCCTGGCTAGAGGTTCATCAATCTTGTTTATCCTTTCAAAGAACCAACTCTTGGTTTCATTGATCTTTTGTATTGTTTTTTGGTCTTTGTGTTATTTATCTCCACTCTGATCTTTATTATTTCCTTCATTCTTTTTACATTGGGCTTTTCTTATTGCTCTCTTTCTAACTCTTTGAGTTGTAGGGTTAGATAATTTGTTAGCATTGTTTCTTGTTTTTTGAGGTAGGCCTGTAGAGCTATGAACTTCCCTCTCAAGACTGGTTTCTCTGTGCCCCATAGATTTTGGATTGTTTCACTGTGTCCCATAGATTTTTGGATTTTTTTCATTGTCATTTGTTGCCATGACGTTTTTTTATTTCTTCCTTGATTTCTCTGGTAACCCAGTCATTGTTTAATAGCATGCTATTTAGCCTCCAGGTGTTTGATTTTTTTGGATTGTTTTTATTTTAGTTGATTTCTAGTTTTATGCCATTGTGATCTGAGAAGATGCTTGATATGATTTCTATCTTCTTGAATTTAAAGAGACTTTGCCAGTGTCTCAACATATGGTCTATATTTGAAAATGACCAATGTGCACTTGAGAAGAATGTATATTCTGTGGCTTTGGGGTGAAATGTTCTGAAGATGTCAATTAATTCCATCTGATCTAGTGTGTCATTAAGGATTGCTCTTTCTTTGCTGATTTTTTTTGTTTAGATGATTTGTCCAGTGGTGTTTGTGGGGTATCAAAGTTCCCTACTATGATTGTGTTGCTGTCAATCTCTCACTTGATGTCCTCCAGAAGTTTTTTTTATGTATTTGGGTGCTCCTATATTGGGTGCATATATGTTTACCAGAGTTATATCTTCCTGTTGGATTGCTCCCTTTAGTATTATGAGGTGGCCTTCCTTATCTCTTGTTATGTCCTTCACTTTGAGATCTAATTTGTCAGATATAAGTATTGCTACCCCAGCTTCTTTTTCATTTCCATTCACCTGAAAAACCTTTTTCCATCCCTTCACCATCAGTCTGTGTGAGTTCTTTTTTCTGATATAGGTTTTCTGTAAACAGCAGATATATGGGTCATGTTTTCTTATTCACTCAGCTACCCTATGTCTTTTGATTGGGTCATTTAATCCATTTACATTTAAAGTTATTGATAGGCACTTGTTTGTCGCCATTTTTATTCTTTACCCCTGTGTTCCTTCTTTACTTCCTATTTCTTCTTTTTACAGCAGACCCTTTGACATTTCTTGCATTGCTTGTTTGGAGGTAATAAACTCCTTTATTCCTTTTTTGTCTGTAAGGCATCTGATTTCACCCTCAATTTTGATGGATAGCCTTGCTGGGTACAGTATTTTTGGATTCAGACCCTTCCTTTGCATGACTTTCTATATTTCATTCCATTCCCTTCTGGCCTGATGTGTTTCTTTTGAGAAATCAGTCGCTAGTCTGATGGGGGATCCTTTGTAGATAATTTCCTGACTCTCTCTGTCCACTTTTAAGATTCTTACTTTGTTGTTGGTGTTTGCCAATTTAATTATAATGTTCCTTGGCATCGGTCTTTTAGAATTCATTTTGTTTGGGACTCTGTGGGCTTCTTGGACTTGTGTGAGTTTTTTCTTCTTTATATCAGGGAAGTTTTCTGTCATTATTTCTTCAAACAGGTTTTCTATTCCTTGCTCAGTTTCCTCTCCTCCTGGCACCCCTATTGTAGGGATGTTGCTTTGTTTAATGTTTTCCCAAAGTTCCCTTAGGCTCTCCTCCTGTTTTTTTTAAGTTGTTTTTTCTAAATGCTGCTCTGCTTGGGTATTTTTCCTACCTTATCTTCTAGCTCTGCTTGGCAATGTGGTCCTCTGCTTCTTCTAGTCTACTGTTGATCCTTTCTATTGAGTTCTTTATTGCAATGATGTCATTTTTCATTTCTTCTTCATTTCCTCTTGGTTCTTACACATATTGTTGAATTTGTCTTCCACCTTTTCAGCAACCTTATGACCATTGCTCTGAACTTTTTCTCTGACATATTGCTTGCCTCCATTTTGTTTACTTTCTTTTCTGGTGATTTCTCCTTTTCTTTCGTATGCGGGCTGTTTCTTTGTCTCCCCATGATCTCTCCTCTCCAGGTGTCTGGTTATGTAGCTCTCTCTCTCCAGCTTTGACTTAAAGGCACAAAATACAACACAACAAGGCACAATGCACAAGGCACTGAACATAAATATATTCATGATACTAATAACCCCAAATAAAGGTGACCACCAGAGAAAAGAGAATTAGGGGGTTAAAAAGAGGAAGTACAATAATGATATTGAGAAAAGGGGAAAAAAAGTAAGAGAGAAAAGAAAGAGAATTAAAAAGAAGGGGGCGGAACTATTTATATGGGGAGAAAACTCAATAGAACAACAACTAATCCAAAAAAATGAAAACAATTAACACCCAGAGATGGATGCAAACTACAAAAAACAACTAATAGCAAGTGAGGAGAGGAAAAACAGAAGGAAAATAAAAAAAAAGAGAAACAATCACAAAAACAAAGAAAAAAATACCAACCTAATCAACAATCAAACAAACAACAACAATAGGCCAGCGAGAAAGAAGGGCAAAACCAAACAAAATAAAGCAAAAAACATAATAAAAAAACAACAACAACAAAAAAAATGGAAGAGAGAAAAAAAATTGGATAGTGAAGAAAGAGAAGAGAGAAGTGTGTATGGACTTGGAGCAGGGGATCAGAAATTAGATATTTAAGTGGGATGAATTTTTAACAGGGGTTAAAAAGAAGGAATATGGAAAATCTAAAGCAAGAATAGGGTAAGAGAAACAGGACAACAAAAGGGGAAAAGTGAAGAAGAAAGTGTTGGCATAAAGGTAAAGTTGAGATAGAGTAAAATGATGCTAAAGGAAAAATGAAAATAGAATATAACGTAGTTTCCGGCGTATAAGACGACTGGGCGTATAGAAGATTTTCCTGTGTTAAAAAGTTGTCTTATATGCCAGAAAATACGGTAGAACATTAATCCCAAAATAAAGTAATATAAAGAGAAATAAAATAAAACTTTAAAAAAGGTAAAATAATAGTAGTAAAAATACTGATTAAAAATAAAAATATAATAACTAAAAATGTAAAATCAAGTGAGAAAAAAAGGAAAAAAAATAGTTTCTTAAGTAAAAGATAAAAAATAAAAAGGTGCAGTAGTGAAGGTCATTCACTTCCTCTACTGTTATGTTTGACACACCTATTTTCTGTCAGGTAGTGAGTACTTTATTGAAGTTCCCTGCTTTCCACTATTCCTCTGTGTTTTAAATCACAATCTTGTTTTCAAGCAAGCAGTGTTTCTTTGTTACTCAGCCTACTTGTGGTTGTATTTACAAGGGAGTCAGTTTGTGATTTAACCCCTGGGTGGCAGTGTTTCTATATTGACATCCAGGCCTGTAAGTCCTCTCTACCCAGTATTTAGATTTTGTTTTCCCTGCCACACTTAATACTGGTATGGGATAATGGACTACCCCAGAGCTGGTTTTCTGATAATTTCTCCCTGCTCTGATTCCCAGGTTCCACAAAAACAACTTTTCCCTGAAGACTCTGAGAGTGTTTTTAATTGGGTGATCCTATGTACTAGGCTTAGTAATCAAAAGCAAGGATTTAAAGAGAAAAAAAGAGCCATAGTAAGCACGTGAACTCGAGACTTTTTTGTCCCAGCACTGTGCATGACTCTGCTCACATCTCTGCGCACAATCTTTCTTCCTCTGGCACAGCGCAGCCATTATACTGATAAAACTTCAGGCTGCCTTTCTGTGCCCAGCCCAGCTATGGGTTGATTTCTAGAGTTCCCTCTGCCAACAGCCCTGTGAACCCCCTTCTACATTCGCGGACTACGCTGGCCCCAACTGCACTGGATTTTGTGGGGTGCAGACTTCCTCTGAACCTCTAGATCCCACTGCACACATTTCTCCCTCCAGCCTGGATTGCAGACCACGCCTTTCTCTGGGCGGAATCTGACCTTTCTGTGAGAAGGCACAGAGCTCGTCCAAGTCTGCATATTTGAGCTGCTTGAGACCCCATGTTTGTGGGTTCGCTGCTGGTCCCTAGGTATAGTGGTTGTAGGATCCCAGGAGATATTCGATTCTTCCTAGATGAAGGTAAGGCTAGGCTTCTCATCATAGCCACTCTCCCCTTCAAGATGGAGTGTTATGAAGAAGCCAAAAAAAAAAAAAGGCTATATATGACAAACCTAAAGTGAATATCATACTCAATGGGCAAAAACTAAAATCATTTCTCATAAGAACAGGAACAAGACAGGTTTTTCCACTTACACCACTTTTATTCAATATAGTACTAGAAGTCCTAGCCACCGCTATCAGACAAGAAGAAAAAATAAAGGCCCCCAAATTGTAAAGTATGATATAAAACTCATTATTCACAGATAACATTATATTATACATAGAAAATCCTAAAGTTTTCACAAAAAACTACTACATTTAATGAATGAATTCAGCAATGTATCAGGATACAAAATTAACACTCAGAAATTAATGACATTTTTATATACCAAAAATGAGCTCTCAGAAAGAGAAACTTAAAAAAAAGAACATTTACCATTGTTCTAAAAAATTTTAAGATAATTAGGAAGATTTAATATTCAGGTGACAATATTTCCCAAAAGTTATCTACAGACTGAATTCAATCTGTATTTTTCAGAAATTAAAAAGCTAATCCTCAAACGTATATGAATTATGAAAGACTCTAAATAGCCAAAACAATATTGAATTAAAAGAATTAAGTTGGAGGACTTCCTAATTTCAAAATCTACTATAAAGCTACACTAATCAAAATTTATAGTGCTGGCATAAAGATAGATATATAGATCAACAGAATAGAATTGAGAGCCCAATAATAAATCTATACATTTATGGTCACTTGATTCTCAACAAAGTGCCATAGCCATTCAACGAGGAAAGAAGAGTTTTTGTTTAATAAATGATGTTGGGACAACTGCATATTTACAAGCAAAAGATAAAAGTTGAACCCCTATCTCACACCATAGACAAAAATTTACCCAAAAAAGATGAAATAATAGAAAATATATTTTAAAAAAACAACTTGTAAATAAATGTTCATAGCAGCACCATTCACAACAGCTAGCCAAAAGGTAGAAATTACCTGAATGTCCATCAGGTGATAAATGGATTGAAAATGTAATATATCTATACAATAAACTATTATTCAGGCATTAAAAGAATAAAGTAATATATGTTGCAACATGGATGAACCTTGAAAACAATATCCTAAGTGAAAGAAGCCAGACACAGAAACATGTATTTGTAGTATGATTCCCTTTACATGAAAAATCCAGAGTAGACAAATCCATAGAGATAGAAAGCATATAAGTGTTTGCCAGGACCTGAGTGGTGGGGGAGAATGAAAAGTGACTGCTTAATGGTGGGAGTTTCCTTTTGTGGTGGTGAAAAGTTTCTGGCATTCAATGGTGATGACAATTGCACAACTAAAACGTACTAGTATATGTAAAATTATTAAAAGGGTAAATGTTTGTGTGTGTTTTACCACAACTAAACAAAATTTAAAACTAAGCACACTGAAAATCAACATCAGTCAAACTCACTCATAGACCCACACAACAAAAAGTTTCCACCTCCAAGTATTAAATTGTACATTTACTCATTAAACATAAGATTTTGTTTTCCCTTTTGAAGAAAATTTGTTTACCAAATCAATAGCTTACTAACAGTTACTTCTTAGAAAGCTCTCCTTTCTTGTTCTGTTTGTTCCATTTTAATAAAATTCTATTCACAATTTTTTACCTGCTTAGCTCTGTAGTACTTTTAAGATAGGGACAATGATTATCAATGCATTATATTTTCTTCTATGAACAAAAAGTAAAATAATTAAGCATATAATACATAAAGCATATTTTCAGAATATTGCTTAAATAATAAAAAGAATTGAACATAATATTATCATATATCATTTTATTCTTACCTCATTTTCTTAGGCCACTTATATTAATTCCCTAATTCCATAAGATTTTTAATTAAAATATATCTGGATCTGTATTTTTCTCCTTAATTGGTTTCCCTCTGCTATGAGGCTGAGTCTTATCTCACACCAGGATGATTGCATTAGTTTCTTCTCTCTGACTTAAGTTCTTTCCATTTCAATCTATTTGATATATTTCTGCCCTATTAATTTTCCTACAGTGTAGCGTTCATGTATCTCTTCTTTGTTGTAAATTTTACAATGACTCCCTGTGACTTCATACTCAAGTTCAGTTTCAATTGTGTGGTATTTCATGTATTTTCTCAAATTACTGATTTTACCTATACAACCTATATTCTCTTACTCTTTTTCAAGAAGTTTTCTCACTTCATAATGGCTAGTTTGAAAATAAGATTATGCACAGCCTGATTTGTCTCTGGTGTCAGACAAAATAAAACTGAACCGTACTTTTAGGGTTCACTATTTGGTCATTGAGAGAGTCCAAGATGGTCAGAATCAGTTACCACATTTTTAAAATGGAAGCAAAATATTTTGTCCTATTTCCTATGGCTGTTATGAAGTTATAGTGAGTTACTATATGTTAAAACTTTTTTAAATATAAGTTGCTGTTAGTGTGTGTGTAGGGGCATGGTGCCTTACCCTTAGCAGAATATCAATGTAGTACTTTCCACCACTGTTTACAAGGAAATTATGGTTTTGCCCTTTGATTTTACCCATTTTTATCATGGTGCTTGCCTTTATTGAAGAGAGGAATATGTGTGAAAAATGGACTTCACTTGAATATTCCTCAGGTCAGTGGGCAGCATTATTTTTATTTCTGACCACTAGGATAATACCAGTATGGCCTTCATACAGCCAACATAATACATGACTAACTTTGGAAACAGGTCCTATAAAAATAAAATTACACTCTAAATAAATTTATTATTTCTTTCCCTTAAACTGAGTAATGATTAATTTTAAATATAAAATGTATCAGTGGAAAATCAGATTCTGTTTGTTAGCATCACTTTTTAGCAATAACATCCAATGTTAAAAATTGTCTACATCAGTTAATGAATTTTTAGAACAGGATTAAATCTATATTTCTAGAATATAGCATCTTATAAGTACCTATCCCAAAATTCTGCTCACATGAAACAATCATTTGGGGCTAATAACTGGCTAGCTTAGTATCATAATATTTTCTATTTGAAAAATATTATACATTTTACATTTATTTTTGTTTTGCTCAGAAAATATTATTTAAATTATTTAAAAAATTGTTTAAATTACAGTTTACATTTACTAATATTTTGTATTAGTTTCAGGTGTATAGCACATGGGTTAGATAATTGTGTTCCCCCCTGATTTTTCCAGTTCCCAACTGGCACCATACATAGTTATTAAAATATTATTGATTATATTTCCTATGTTGTACTTTACATCCCCATGACTATTTTGTAATTACCAATCTGTGGTTCTCAATTCCTTCACTTTTTTCACCCAGTCCGCAAAACCTCCTCCCCTCTGGCAACCATCAGTTTGTTCTCTGTATCTAAGAGTCTGCTTCTGTTTTGCTTAGATTTCCACATATAAGTAAAATCATATGGTATTTGTCTTACCCAGCCTGATTTATTTCACTTAACATAACACTCTCTAGGTAGGTCCATCAATGTTTTGGCAAATGATAAATTTTCTTTCTTTTTTATGGCTGAGTAACATTCCATTGTATATATGTACTACTGCTTTTTTATCCACTCATATATTAATGGGCATTTGGGTTGCCTCCATAGCTTGGCTATCTATATACATATATAAAAGCCTAAGTAATTGTCTGACCATTCAACCGTCTGACTGGTAGCTATGATGTGCAATGACCAGCAGGGAGCAGATGCTCAATGAAGGAGCTGTCGAGCTGCGGTGACTTGGCAGCTGCAGTTCTTGGGTGATGCACCTGGAACCAGAGAGGAGGGAGCCCGATTCCGGGGTGCGTCACCCGAGAACCACCTTCTTGCAATCCAGGACCACACAGGGGATGTTGGAGAGCCAGTTTTAGCCTGATCCCTGCAGGCCAGGCGAAGGGATCCCACCAGTGCACGATTCCATGCACCAGGACTCTAGTTGTAAATAATGCTGCAATGAACAGAGGGTTGCATATATTCTTTCAAATTAGCGTTTTGGTTTCTTTGGATATATACCCAGAATTGTGATCATTGGGTCATAAGGCAGTTTCATTATTAATTTTTTGAAGTAACTCCATACTGTGTTCTACAGTGGCTGCCCCAATCTGCATTCCCACCAATAGTGCACAAGTGTTCCCGGTTCCTCATATCCTCTCCAACACTTGTTGTATGTAGATTTATGGATAATAGTTATTCTCACAGGTGATATCTCATTGTGGTTTTAATTTCCATTTCTCTGATAATTATTTACATAGAGCATCTTTTCATATATCTATTGGCTATCTGTATGTACTCCTTAGAGAATTGTCTATTTAGGTCCTTTCCCCATGTTTTAATTGGATTGTTTATTTGTTTTTTTAGTTGTATGAGTTATTTATAAATTTTGGATATTAACTCCTTATCAGATGTATCATTGAAGAATAAATGGTGCTGGGAAAATTGGACTAATACATGCAAAAAGAAAAAAAAAAAGAAACTGGACTATCTTCCTACATTATATAAAAGAATAACCTCATTGAACTCAAAATGGATTAAAGACTTAAAAGTAAGACTCAATACCATAAAATCCTAGAAGAAAACATAGACATTAAAATCGTGGACATTTCTTTTCGTAATTTTTTTCTGATATAGCTCCTTGTGCAAGGGAAACAGAACAGAAAATAAACAAATGGGACTGCATCAAACTAAAACATTTTAGCAAAGCAAAGGAAACCATCAACAAAGTGAAAAGACAACCCACTGAACGGAAGAACATATGTTTCTATTTTTATATTTGATTTAGTTTCCCTTCACTGAATTAGAACTATGTTGATTATATTATTAGTCTCACTTTTGATGATGAGAAAGCAAAAGTGAAGGCTGCAGCTTCTACATCTGCAAATATATATGTACACAGAATGTCAGTTACATAAGCAGAAAGAAAAATACTCTATCCCAACTTCCCGTGTATTTCCTTTTTTGCTACTATACACAAGAAATGTCTTTTCATGGCCTGAGTGCAATTGAAACTGGAATGCTGTACTCTTCTGCTTAACACTTTTTTTCCTCCTGGGTAAGACTACAAAAGTAACATCTAAGCAGATAAAACATTGTCTTTATGTTTGTGATAGATGTGTGACACTAAACAGGAAGCCTGACACCGAGTTCCAGGAAGTGATGCTGCCTCATTCAGATCACAGCAGTGCTGTCACTCTTCCCAGTTGAAGGGGCCTTTTTTCAAACTGTTCCTTGCTGAGATATGAAATGAAAGAGCAGACGTAGAGTTGAACTGAAAGAAATTTGGCATTAGAAAAGATCTGTCTTTAGGGGTGGATAGGAAAGGTTTATAACAAAAATCATCAGGAAATTTTAGACCCAAATATTTTCCTTTCTAACAGTTTAGACAGCAGCACGAACAATGAAAGGTTGGTCTCCAGTTCTACATGTGTTCACATTCTGTTTTGTGGATTCCATTGATAGCTGCTATTTTAGTCTTTCTTTTCCTAGTTGGGTATTTGGCACATGAAATTGAATTAATCATACTCCTGAACCATTATTGCCATTAGTCTACGCCTCTTATTAGTTAACTAGAGGCCTAGTGCATGACATTCGTGCACTTGGGAGGGGCTCCCTCAGCCCAGCCCTCACCCTCTCACAGTCCGGGACCCCTGGAGGGTGTCCGCCTGTCAGTTTAGGCCAGCTCCCCACAGGGGTCCTTAGTGCTGCTGCGGAAGCAAGAGAGGCTCCCGCCACCACTGCTGCACTCCCCAGCCGTGAGCCTGGCTTCTGGCTGAGCGGCGCTCCCCCTGTGGGAGTGCACTGACCATCATGGGGTAGTTCCTACATTGAGCATCTGTCCCCTGGTGGTCAGTGCACATCATAGCTACTGGTCGTTTCACTGTTCAGTCTATTTGCATATTAGCCTTTTATTATATAGGATTTATTTGTATGTATGTTCATTTCCTTTCAATCGTCATCTTTAGTACAAATATTTTCACTTATATATGTTTATATAAACACTAGTGGCCCGGTGCACAAAACTTGTGCACATTAAAGGGAATTAATTAGGGGAAATAATTTAATATTGCTATTTGCCATTTCTCTATAATAGAAGTATCAGATATGAAAGAAAATTAGTAAAATATATATGAAAATAATGTATAAATTTATTAACAAATAAACAATAACAATATGATATAACAACAACAAAGACATGATATAAAAACAACAAAAACATGATACAAAAGCAACAATGATGCAAACAATGACTGATAAATTGATTAAACTTATTCTAGTAGCTCCCTGTATACCACATTCATAGTAAAAACACTTTCAGAGTGCTTGACTAATTTCACTTGTGATGAAGTATTTACAACTTTAACTTTGATGTTACACACTCTTTGAACTCGAGAGAAAGCAACATATAACTGACCATGTCCAAAAACGGGTTCAGGTAGGAAAATTCCTACTCTGTCTCAAGTTTGTCCTTGTGATTTATTAATAGTCATCACAAATGTTGGCATCACTGGAAACTGTCTTCGAATTAATTTAAATGGGAGGCTGTGTGGGTCCTGGGTGTGGGTGAATGGTTTTCCTGGCTGTCAGGCCGCCGACAGCAAGCTAACCAATGGCCAATTCCACGATGGATGGGGCTCCCACCACCCTGCTCTGTGGGTCCTGGGTGTGGGTATCAGGCTCCCTCCCCCCTCTTGTCAGAGTCTGGGGAGCGCCGCGGAACCCAGAATCAAGTCCTTGCCCACCTGCACATGCCTCAAAATCACTTGAGACCCAGACCCAGCTGGCCCCACCCCCACTGGGCGAGACTCAGACCTGGCAGGCCACACACCTGTCAAGCCCCGCCCCCTGCAGCATCACGTCAGTGCTGGGCGAGCACGCACGCAGGCAGTGTCACGTCAGTGCTGGGTGGGGACACACGCAGTCAGTGCACATGCCCGGCCAGGGACGCACATAGGCAGCTTCACGTCAGCGCTGAGCAGGGATGCACTCAGGCAGCATCACGTCAGTGTTAGGAGGGGACGCACACAGGTGCAGGTGCCTGTGGTGGCCTCTGCTGGGGGCCACCCCTGGGCTGGGCCATACAGAGGCCCTCCTGGTGATGGATTGCATGACCTTTATGATTAGATGCCCAGGTAGAAAGTGAAGACGTTGCGGAGGCATTTTGTCCAGAGGCAGATTCTCTGTGATGCGCTACTAGAAAAGCCCAGACAGATAGAGGGAGTGGGTGTGCAGGATGGAGGGGTACCACCTTTCTCTGTGATGTAAGGCGCGGGGGGTCACTGCTCTGGCCATTTTCCCGCAGGAGATGTTGAACCGCCTGGCTCTGACTTCGAAGGAGGTTTTCCAGGGGACTCCAGAGGACTCGGGTTCTTGGGAAGATTCGGGGGCTCTGGAGGACTCAGTGGCTCAGAGTATAGCAGGGCAGGGTGGCGCGGAGGCAAGGGTGGTGCGCTCAGCCTCTTACTCTGGATCCCTGGGAAAGGTTGCTTCTCAGCGGCTTAGAGGAAGCATCTTCCAGGAGAGCTGACAGCGCCACAACCCAAATGTTTTATATCCACCAGGACGGCCCAGGGGGAGAAGGTGCAGGTACAGGTGCCTGTGGCGGCCTCTGTGCACCCCCCAGGCCAGATCACATGGAGGCGCTCCTGGTGATGGCAGTCCCTGCCCACCCACGCCTGCTGTGCTTATAGCCTGCTGATCAGTCGTTACGTGATGGTGTCCCTACCAATTTGCATATTACCCAATTATTAGTATAGATGTATTATTGTTTGCATGTGTATTTTTAATTCACATGCATGTTGTTACTTTACTGATATTTTCTTTCAGTTCCATTTTTAGATCATCACCATTTCTATATGTACTGTATGGCATTCTATAGTATCTATCTATCCCTTTCTACATTGCCACTCCCTCCATACTTAAACTGCTTCAACTCCCTACCAACAAAACAAATATGCACTGACTAGCTTTGTAGATGTCCCTCAAAGGGCATATTGATCATTGCTTTAGGGCAGTGATTTTCAACCTGTGTGCAGCATGAATTTTTGAAATATGCTATACCTGACTAGTCAGGGACACTTACCTCTTTTCCCTTAGATTGTCAAATAAAAAATAACAACAGCCAACACAACAATAGCTGTCCTGTGTGAATGAATATCTATTTTTTGTTACATCAGCAAAACATATAATTTATTTTTTGGTATGCGACATAATTTTAGTAATTAGTTCCTATGTGCCATAAGATGAGAAAGGTTGAAAATCATTCCTTTAGGATCTAGGAAAAAAGCTGCATGGACATAGACTGCATCAATGATATTTAATTTTGTTAAGTATTTCAATATGTGAAAGGTTGACATAAACAGAGCAATTTTAAAATATATCTGAAGCAACCAGTCCAGAAAAAAAATGGCCTTGCTCATTCTGGTCCTCAAATCTTTGGAATGTTTGAACTGGGAAATAAACCTTTGTACTGGGCCAAAGCAACATTGTATTTCAAACAAACAAACAAACAAAAAAGCTAACAGGGAAGCTTACATCCTGACGACCAGCCTAAAAATTAAGGACATTCTTTAGAATTAACACCACCATGTGTAGCTAAATAATAACTTAGCTTATTTGCATCTATAGAAATTCCTTCCTTTACTTGTGATATCAATGGAAATTTCTTCCTTCTATTCATGCAATTATCCCACTCCCCTTTCTCATAAAAACTTCTTTCCTTCACCTACTAATCATAATAGTGTTTGAATTTCTTCCTGAATCAGTGTTTCCCAAATAGCTATGTTTTTTAATCTCAAATAAATGTTTGTGGCTTCTTACATTTATTTTTATTTTTTAGCTTATTGCAGATAATTCTGCAAATTGGTATCACCAATGTATACCTCTCCCAGCTGAGCATGAGTCCTATAGGTCTGAGTCATATTCCTCCTACAGCTTGTGTAATTTTTGTTATTTTAACAATTGCAGAATGATGTTTTATAATTATAATTTGAAATACTCTGATTTCTTATGAGTATAATCATCTTCTTGCAGATCTTATATCCTGTTACATTTCCTATTCTGAATAATACCCATTAATGTATTTGCCCATGTTTCTATGACATTAACAATTAATGTGTGTGCATGTGTGAATAAGAAATTAAAAGAGGAAAAAGAAAAGAGAGATTGTGAATATTATTTATATTTGCCACAAACTACTAACATTATGTTTGGTGTTCTAGGTAATTCAAATTCAGAAAGATCTCCTGAGTCCAAGCAAAATTTATATTTTAGAGGTACAAAATTCTCAGAAATATGCAATTTGTAATAATATTTGAAGTTAGTATGCAATATCATGATATACAAGTGAGGGAACAATGATTGATAGAGGTCACCAGTACAGAGATTGATCCTTACAACCTATATTAGTCAAGGAAGGATCCTGGACAATTTCCACACCTAAATCAACACAAATTGAACCCTTGAAGAGTTTAATGTGTTGTGTGAAAGTCAAAACAGAAGATCTCACACTTTTCCTCTACTTTTACATTTCTTTACTTTCTACTCATGTTTTCCTACTCAATATTTTTTGCCTCTTTGTATTTAATCCTGGTTTTTTCATCTCAATATTTAAAATGATGAGCTTTAAAACTTATTTTTAGCAGCAGAGCACCAGCTTAAAGAACATATGTACATATAAATAAAATAATATATGTGTGTGGATGTGTGCATGTATGTACACACATTAAAGTAGTGCCACTGTGATTGCATAGGGGTGGAAGTAAGTAAATTAATAATGGCATTGTCTCCTACCTCTCACTCCCCTTAGGGGCATTTTGAAATATTCCTAATGATACCAGATGAAGTATGTGTATGTGTGTGTGTGTGTGTGTGTGTGTGTGTGTGTGTGTGTGTGTGTGTTGGGGGCGGGGGGTCCTCTTCCCCACTGGTGCTAGGGTTAGAGTTCTTGCAATATCTCCAGAAAATGAATTTTCTGAGATTTGCATGGGAGAATGTGATCTGATAGAAAGCTTTATTTCCATGGAATTACATCTGGGGTTTCTTCAGTCCCATTTCCCTTAGTCTTGTCATAGTAGTTTAGCTGGGGCTTCAAAAGGCTAGAAGCCAAGCCAGTGTCCAGTTTCCTTTTCATGTTGGAGACAGGTCCAGTACAGCATGAGGACAGTTGCAGTACACTAGTACATTGTGTGTGGGGTCCACATGGCCACGGGCCATGTAAGCAAATGCAGGGAGGCAGTGATTTGGGTTGTTTGTATAGAGCAGGGTGATTTGTTTCCCTGGGTTCTTGTCCAGATGGATTCAAAGAATGAAGCCAAGGACAAAAGGTGGTATGTGAAAAGTACAGAAACTTTACTGCAAGCAGACACTATGTCTAAAACCTTAATTCTAAATTCTAAGCATAAGACTCTGTCCCTCCTGGACAGACAGAGGGGTTGGGTCCTTGAGAAAGGTGACCCCAAAGGGGAGCCCTCCCCTATGGGAAAAGCTTATGCTTTCTCTCTCTTTCAATAATGGGGAAATCAAAAAGTCCCCCGTTGTGCCCTAGCTGGTTTGGATCAGTGTATAGAGCATCGGCCTGTGGACCAAAAGGTCTTGGGCTCAAATCCAGTATAGGGCACGTACTTCAGTTGCAGGCTTCTCCCTGACCCATCCCTGGTCGGGGTGCGTGGAGGAGGCAACCAATCAATGTGTTGCTCTTACATCAATATTTCTCTCTGTCTTTCAGTTTCTCTTCCACTCTCTCTAAAAATCAATGGAAAAATATCTTTGGGTGAGGATTAAAAAAAAAAATCCCCCTTCATGTTCATTTGTCTCTAGTTTATATACGCTGCAGTTCTTTGTTCGAACCTGACCCTTTCTTATTGGTCATTCTGCTACATATGTGAGAATGAACAAGTCATCTTTTCTGTCAAAGAACAGTTTAGACAGCCGCCATTTTGGACTGGGTGACTTGGCAGCCGCCATGTTGGCCGCATGACTTGCAGTTCCCCTCTTGGCTGCCATCTTGAAACAGCAAAGGCCAACCCCTCCCTTTGAATTAGCCAATTGCAAAAGGCTGTATGCCTGAGCTCCAATCAAGAGCAAAGGACAGGTCACGTGCATCAGGGATTATAAACCCGAGCAGACTGCCTGCTCCATGTGCACGTGCTTCCAGACCATGTGTACACACCCTTCTATGTAGAAGTAAATATGTTTGCCTTGCTTCCTGGCTCCCGAGTATGTTTTGTATTCTACTAGGACTCCTGACTTGGGGGGGCTCGCCTTATTTCTAACACATAGAATTAGTTTTCAAAGCTCAAAGCCCACGTGGTGTCCCCATTTTCTCTCCCCCTTATCTTGTTGGTTGGAGTCACTGTTGATTTATCTTATAGCTCTCCAAGTTGTGCTGGCAGAGAAAGCCTTATCTTATAGCCCTCCCAGCTACTCAGGTCAGGGCTACTTTTGGCCTAACTTATGGTCACTTTAATTGCACAGGCCTGAAATATTTCTACTTGCCTGTGGCACTTCTCTATCTTCTGTGCAAGTAAGATAAACACCCTGGCGTCTTCAAGTCTCCATTATGTATTCCTCTCCCATGGACCCTCCTTATCTCTATGACTCCCTAAACCTGCCTAATTAAGCTGGCTACCTGACCCTTTCACAGGGACAAAAGAGTCCCACAAACCAGGAGCAAGTGCAAAGGGCCAAGAGGAACCAAGAACACAAGCGGATTAAGTCTTCCAAATTTCAGTGCTTACAGTGGCCAGACCCATTCTGGCCAAAGACATCTGTTCCCAGGGCTAATTGATTGACAGCACCTTTCCTAGTTATCTCAACTTTATTGAGCATGTGTCTATCTTCTCTTTGTTGGACCCCTGGGGAGTGTAAAGTTGTAGCTTCTTGGTGAAGCTGCCCAAATGACATGCTTATAATATCTGGCCTTCCCTTGGTTCCCTTCCTATTATTAATAACTAGCTAATTACAAGGCTATCACTAGAAACACTAGCATCCAACTAAAAAACATTTTAAAACCTTGAGAGATTTGTATAACTTCTAAGGAAGAATGTTGTACTTTAGTATAGAGAAGGAAGCTAGGTAGAAGGCGTGGGAGCATGGGAAAGGAAGTAGAACCAGGAACCCAACTAGGCAGAGTTACTAATGCACCCAACTGGTGGGGGAGGAAAGAAGGGCACTCAGGAGAGAGGCATGAACTTAGAAATGTATGGAAATTGCTAAGACAGGCAGTGTGCAGCTAACCAACCACAAGACAGTAAGGTGCATGAACCAATCCAAAGGATATTGCTAAGGCAGAATTCTTTGAAAACACCAATTTAGGAGCTAGCAAGACTACCAACCCTCTAAATTAAAAGGCACACACTTCATCTCACCCTCTCACTTCTCTCCTGCATGAAATGGGTTCCTGATGTTACTGTTGTGAGGAAGCACATCCCTGCTCCTACGTGGCTTACGGCTATGTGGACCTCCACACGTGGACTATTAGACTTTAACTAGCTTGCATACCTAACTGCTCCTGACTGTAACATGGAAAGGAAGCTCTGGACACAGGCCTGCTCCTGGAACCCCAGCTACTCCTTTTCCAGCTCTGGCTTCTCCCAATTAACTTTGGTTCAATTAATCATGTTTGTCCATGATTTTATTCTTCAACTTTGTGAAGCATGATCCTGGGAAGAACTTTGGCTCGCCCTTCGTTTGAGTATCACTCTAGTTAAAGAGAAAACCACAGGTGCAAAATCCTGTCACTTATGCTAAAATCCAGGATACCAAACCTAGTTGTAATGCCTGACCTAGCTGTTGTTTTAATTTTTTTCAGAAATACAATTTTAATCAACCAGTCTAGATTTTTCTGGTCAAGCATCAGTAAGGTAATCTTTCATATCTGCCCTCTCTATCCACCACCCACATAGAAAGAAGAGGCAATCTGCATGATAAAAACCCTCCCTGGTTTCTTCCCTCCAAAAAGATATGCTGGTCTAAAAATAACCCTTTCTTTTCTTTTGTTAATAGCTCCCTTGCCCCACCCTTCTTCCTATGAAAAACTTTTGTACAACCTCTCCTTGAGCACCCTTCAGGTTGCTGGAAGGGATGTTGACTGATTCATGAACTGCTTTATAAAACAAATTAGATCTTTACATTTACTCATTGAGTTTTATTTTTTAACACTCTTTAATAGACATTCTAGCATAACTTATGCCCCAAAGTGTCAAAATTAAAAATGAGTATAATGTACCACAATTTTATAAATTTGTAAAAACTATGTGATTGCATAGTCAACAATCTCTCTTCTGTTTTTACTAATGGAATGTATTTGTATTTGGGGTAGTTCAGCTTGGTGGGGTTGATGGGAGCCGCTCTTTGATATAGCCAGCAACCAAACCAGACATTTTATTATGTTAAGAATGAGCACAAAGTTTCCTATGCTCAGAGGGACATTAGCTTCTAATAGTGTTAGAATTAAGAATTTATTTCTCAGAATTAAGGACACATTTGTGTTTGCTGTGAAAAACTTGAAACCAATTCTCATTCTTGTTCTTTACTTTCCCTACTCTGACCACTACTCAAGCTATTCTACTTTTTTTTTTTTGGTCTCTTTCTTTTCAAATTGTACCACCCCTTCAAATTTCCTCCTATTCCATAGCTATGCCTTTATTCATGCCTTAAAATAGTACCTGAACCACTCTGAGCCAATTTTGTTAGTTAACTGCTTCTTGTCTGTATGGTATACTTATTTATTCTGTAAGCTTCAATCCAGGGACAGTTTTCTATTTTTCCTATTGATAATCTTAAATTCCCTGTTTTATCATTTTTTAGCATAAAGTGCATTCAAGGTGCCAAATGTGATTAGCTGTTCATTCAAACCTTTGATATATAGCATGGTTTCAGTCATTAAGGAAAAGCCCTAAAATGATTTTGCCTAGTTAAAGCATCTCTTCTTTATTCTATATATTTTTATAAGGAATAAAAGTGCATCAACATCTGAAGTGTTGAAACATGAAAATTAAACTGAAACTCATTGTTTTCCTCTGGGCAGGTTGCAAAGATGATTTCCTGGGTCCTTGTCCAGGTGGATTCGAAGAATGAAGCCACAGACAAAAGGTGGCATAGGAAAAGGTGGAAATTTATTGGGAAACAAGCACAGACTCCCACGTGGGGAGGGGGAGAGACCCACCAAGTCCCTCTTCCCTAAGGTTTATAAAGGCTGCAGTTCTTTTTGTCCTGATATCCCCTCTGACTGGCCACTACAGCTGCTTCAGAGCTCCAACCCCAAGTGGGGTCCCCCTCCATTTCTCCCTTTTGTTTTTCCACTCCCTGTGGCTTTCCCCTTTATTGTGTAAATGAGGGTCTTCCTCTCCCTTTATTCTGTAAATGTATACCTTTTGGTAATCCCCAGCCCCCCAGCTTTGCAGCCCTGCAGTTCTCCCCATGAACACCCTAATTCCTATAACTCCCTAAACCTGCCCATTTTACCCCTAAAAACTCCTTTCAATGACAGTGTTGATTCTTGTTTATTCCTTAGCTTATATGACAATGTATGTTCAAGAATATCTTCATATCGTCATACCCATGAGATGTGCCTGTAAAAACCCTGCACCTCTAACTCTCAGCATTATACTATTGTGACAAATTAAACCAGTACCTGGTACTATCAATTAGCAAAAATGAAAACCTTTTATAGGCCTTTTATGCAATGATTATACTCCCCTTAAAATTCCCCAATAACATGAGCTGACAAAGACCTTGGTTAGCCCCAATCTTTGTTCATCGCTAGATTAAAATGGTTAGATATACTTGACTGAATCAAACTTGGGATAAAACTTTGACATAATTTTATATTTGTTGAACATTAATACTATTCATTTATTACTGCCTTTTGTGCCCATTTTACAAATATATAATTGTAGAGTTGCATTAAATATTGCTCTTAAACATTTTATTTGGTAATGTAAATTATCATTAAAATAGTGTTCTCAAATTGAGGAAAAGTACAGAGAGACTGTTTTATCCCATCTAATAAAGAGGGAAAATGCTAATTGACCCTCATGCCATCACAAAGATTGCAGCGCCCACAGCCAATAAGGAGTTAATATGCTAATTGACTGCCCCACCCTCAAAGATGGCAGTGCCCACAGCCAATAAGGAAGGAATATGCTAATTTGACTGCTATGCCCTCAAAGATGGTGGTGCCCACAACTACAAGATGGCGGCTCCCAGTCCCCTCAGCCCCACTGGGGCAGCAGGTGCATGGCAAGGCCTGGTCCGCCTCCAGGTGGGCCCGGCCACTCCGAATGCCTGCCTCCGGATTCCTGCAGTCCCCTCAGCCCCCCAGGGCTGCCCAAGGCACAGGTAACCAGGGCTGGCAAAGGCTTGCGCTGCCGGCAGTGGCAGCAGCAGAGGTTTGATGGGGCGTTGCCTTTCAGGTCGCCTCCTGCCCCTGAGGGCTCCCAGACTGTGAGAGGGGGGCAGGTCGGGCTGAGGGACCCCCCCTCCAGTGCATGAATTTTCATGCACTGGGCCTCTAGTATGTTTATAAATGCTGCAGAAAGTTGTACTAGATCCTAACAAAGTGTGGACTCTGAGAGATTTTGCCTGTATTAGAAATTATTTCCATATTAACATATCAATATTTTTTGGATAACTTGCTTTGCTCAGATAATAATATTCACAGTGTGGTGAATCTGTCTTTACTAGAACTGCAATCCAGCTCATATAGTAGTTTATCTTACTAGAGTTAAGCAGCTTACTTAATTATAGTTTAAATGATAAAATAACAGATTACTTTATAGTAAGCTTTACAGATGGCCATAAACCTTACATTCTGAGATTTTTGTGTATCAGCATTTTTTAATTCTTCAACATAACATTTTAGAATTGAGAAGAAAAATAGGGGGGGCAACTTTGGGGGCTTATATCCTAGTTCAGTATCTAGTTAAACGGTAATCTTACTTCCCCATTCTAACTGACTTGGGTGGAGCTGCAAAGCCAACCTCAAGGGGCCAGCCACAAGAAGAGATATATATATATCAAAACGTCCCCACATTGGCAGTTCAGGCTTTGGATCGAAGTCCCCTGGACTAGCAGCACTACATAATAAAGGTTTACTTTCCTGATTCCTCTGGATGCCGGCTGTCGCTTCTCCTGGGCCATTCGCTACAACAGAATGATTGAACACAAAAATATTTGGAACTAAGCGTTATATGGTTTTGGAAAAGTGTATTTGAGTTCTGGTTTTGACTTGTTCTAAATGTTTTCTCCAATATTCTTAAGGCAAAACTGACTTCATAGTAACTAATTGTTCTTATGTTTAATATTTTGCCCCTTTTAAATGAAGTACAAACAAAAATAACACCTGTGCAAAAACGTGTCACAGAATGGAAGCAATATATGTAGTATATACTTAGAAATATAAATGTGAATATAAGGACAGTGAGCTGCATAGCTCTAACTAGTGAGTCTGTTGATTAATGGAAATGAATTGAATTGCCTAAAACTCCAAGTGCATCCACTGGAGTAAATGAATGTTCTGAATTCTGTAGTAAGCAACTGGAGTGTGTCACACAAGCATCCAAAGTAAACAGGTGGTGATTTCAGATTTCCCTGGTGAGGATTACAATCAAGTTGCCATTGTGGCTCTCTCCTGTGTAAGAGCAAATACGGATTTTCCTTCATCATCATGCTCAGTTGGTGTTCTGTTTGCTGCAGACACTGCCTTTTCAAGCAACATCTCCTTTAAAGGCAGATAAATTCATCCTTTGCCAAGGACATTCGTAATTGTTAGAGCCTTTGCTGTTTTCTTTGACGGGGTGAATCGGTTGTTTAACAGAAGAGTGAAAAAACGCTCACACATTTCTTCTTTCTTCCTCTAGCCATAGCTTTCTTTCATGCTCTATGAAATGCCTCCTGCTAATCACAGCCAAACAGTGCATAATGGACTTCAGTGAAAGCAGAAGTGTGTTTATCCCAAGTACAAAGCATCTGTGCAGTTTGTGATTTAATCCTTGCTATTTGTTTTCCTTATCAAGTGATTGACAGGATGAGGCAGGCACGATCAATTTTTCTGAATAATACACTACAATGCACTTTGATTTCCTTCATTTGAAAGTTGCCATGACTAGGTGGTACCATCAAGAAAAGGATGAGTTCTCACAAAGGAAAATGCCAAATACATTCTTTTTCATAAAAGATAGCTGAGGCTGTGAGGTTTAATGGAAGAATGAGGTGGGTTAGAGCCCAAGAGGCCTGGGAGTAGATTTCAGTGGTCTAACTGACCTGCCTTAGACACATCTTAGTCTACGGTATCATTCTTGAAGGCAACTTTCCCACCCACTCACCCTACTGTGTTAATATTTTTGAATCAGTACCAGTCTACTGACAAATATTATAATTATATTTTGCAACATTTTCTATTCCTTGTGGCAATAACATGATATGTATGAAATTTGTTTTAGGTTCACTGACATATGGTAATCTTTATGAACATCTGATCATCACTGGAAAATTCATTTTGATATGTACCCTTATTTGCATATTTTTTATGTATACTTAAAAAGAAAAACAAGAGAAGCTATACACTTGATAACAACAGCTATTTGTAAAAAATACTAGTATACTCTTTTAGACAAGCATTTTTAGAGAAATTCCTCAAACTATTAGATTTTTTTTGGTTGAAAGTTTAACAATTATAAATGAATGAACATTACAAAATGGCTACATGAATGGAAACAAAGAGATACTAACAGAAAACAAACACTTTTCTCCAAAGGGAGCACTTGGATTGGAAAGGAATCTTCACATAACCCCAAGGAAATCTTAATTCCTATTGGTGACAATTTATATTTTTCTCTTTTTCTCTATCTTCTTATCACTTCTCCATTTCATTTATTTCTCCTAATTGCTTGAGTTTTCCCTTATGTTACTTCATTCATGACCTCACAGATTCTTTTTGTTTTATTTTATTTTTTCCATCACCCATTATCCCCTCTAAGCCCTCTTCCACCTCCTCCTGGCCCTCGCAGTCACCACACTGTTGTCCATGTCTGCCTGCAATCTATGGGTCTGCATGGTAGGTCAGATTGTTAATTAAATTCCACATATGAGTGAAATCATATGGTACTTGTTTTTCTCTGACTGGCTTATTTCACTTAACACAATTTCTCCAGGTCTTTGTACTTTTAATCCCAGGAACATATTCAAAGTAGTAGTGAAATAAAGCTAGAATAGCTGTTTTATTCTAGAAAGATGGAGGATATTTTGTGACTTATTATTCCAAAGAAGTTTAATTTACCTAAAAGGTTACATTTTGAAATGTTAATGGGTTTGATTTTGATTTTTCTCTTTTTTGTCTCTTTCTTTCCCTTATTGCTTAGTCTGTTCTGCACATACTAGTTCAAAAAGGAACAGATGAGAACAAGAGCCATCTCAGCACTGACCTGCACAGACTCCAAACACAAACACACACACACACACACACACACACACACACACACACACACACTCCATCCTTATATCACCTAAACATCCTGTATAATAAACAGGTAATATGCAAATTAACCCTCACGCCTTCACAAGACCAGGCCGGCAGGTGGGTTAGTGAGGGACGACCAAACGACTGAACAAGCAGGTTGTGTTGTGCAACCAGGCCGGCAGAGGGGGACAGTTGGGGGCAACCAGGCCCACAGGGTGGGCAATAAGAGGCAACCAGGCTAGCGGGAGGGGCAGTTAGGGGCAACCAGGCTGGCAGGGGGGCAGTTGGGGGTGACCAAGCCAGCAGGGGGGATAGTAAAGGGTGACCAGGCTGGTGGGGGGAAGTTAGGGGCGATCAAGCTGGCACGCAGAGTCAGTGAGGGGTGATAAGGCAAGCAGGGGGGGCAGTTAGGGGTGACCAGGCATGCAGGCAGGTGAGTGATTAGGAGCCAGCAGTCCAGGATTGTGAGAGGAATGTCCGACTGCCAGTGTAGACCTGATCCTGGGTTTGGGCCTAAACTGGCAGTCGGACATCCCCCGAGTGGTCCTGCATTGGTAAGGGTGTAGGCTGGGCTGAAGGGACCCCCCACCCCCATGCACAAATTTCATGTACTGGGCCTCTAGTATAAAATGAAAAGCTCAAGTAAAGAATTTAAAATTGTTTATTTTTATCTCTATAGTAGAACAAAGTTAGTTGAGTTAAAGAAAAAAAAAGTATAATTTATTTACATGCCTATTACTGACGGTGATTGCTGTGACTTCAGATACTGGGTACTGTATCTCAGACTAGCTATATAATGTGAAAAAAAAAAAAAAAAACCTCTGTGTGAGGAAATGGCCATGTCCCAATGGATAAATCAATATAGAATATGTGACTCTCAGAACTAAGTGATAATAAGATGACATTAAAAAGAATTCTGAAAATAGTGGTGCTGAAAGAGTACTAATGCGTTAAATCTATTAAAAAGTCACTAGGTGAGGATACAAGATGGTGACAGAGTAGAAAGATATTACACTCACCTCCTCCCAGGACCAAACTGGAATTGCAACTAAAATACAGAACAATCAACCCAAGAAACCAACTGAAGACCAGCTGAAGAGAGGTCTTATAGCCAAGGATTTACAAAAGAAGCAACATTTACAAAAGAAGAGACTGGTAGGAAGGGTAGAGATACACAAAGGGGTGGCCCTGCTCCCAAGAATAGCAGCTGAGCTTCTGGAGGGATATCTTGACTGCAAAGTTCCCTCAGAGAAAAGCAGGGTTTCAACCCAAAGCTGGGATCCTCAGCCCAGAGCACCAGAGCTGGGAAGAGACACCCACAATAATATCTGACTGTGAAAAGCAGTGGGGATTTGGCCTGCCTGGGAAAGACAGAAGTCTGCTAGAGACACAGGTACCCTCTTAAAGGGCCAATGCACAAAATCTTGTTCACAGACCCTCACCTTGGGCTCTGGAGGAATGAGAACAAAGAGAGGGCCAGTGGGCTAGAGTCACGTAAGGAGAGACTGGGGTCTGTGGATCAGGGGAGAGAGCTCAAGAAACAGCCACTGGGATTGCTATGTTGAGTACCGCACCCACATTGCAGATGCCATTTTTCTTGGGGGAGCATTCCTCTCCAAAAAGCATCAGCCTGGTGGAAAGCAATAGCCCCACCCACTGTATTCCCTGTCACACCACCTTGAGGAACTTGTGCCCTGCTGAGGAGCCAACTGCTGTGGGCCTCAGAATTTGCAATACTCATAATTAATAACAATTTCCCAGGTGATGGTGATGCTGTGTGTCTAGAACAAGACTTTGAAAAGCAATGCCTTGGAGGATTGTGGTTACTCACCTAGTTGGAAATGTATTGCTTCCATGTCTGGGTAACAGAGAACAGGAAAGGAGAAGAAGAAAACATCTAATATTTAAAGGTTCAACCTAGAAGTGTTTTTAATGACTTCTGTTTACCTTACATATCAAATACACCAAACTACAGAGATCCTGGAAAATGTTGTACATGATTCTATAACTCTTAAATAAGGGGATAATGAGTTTTGGCAGTAAATCAGCAATCTTTGCCACAATTCCATTTATTGAAAGTAAAACTGCATGAACACAAAGTAAAAATATCCATTATATAAGAGCATATAAAAAAAAGCATGTTAAATCATTAAATTGGTTGCCTATGTGGGAAGAGAAATGTGTATCTATATATATAAAAGTCTAAGCAACCGTCCAACTGTCCAACCATTCGACCATCCGACTGGTAGCGATGAAGTACACTGACCACCAGGGGACAGATGCTCAACACAGGAGCAGAAAACACAGGCATGGAAACATGGAACAGACTGATGAATCTCAGAGGGAAGAGGGGAGGAGGGAGCACAGGAAGAGATTAACCAAAGATCTTATATGCATACTAGAGGCCTAGTGCACAGATTTGTGCACTGGTGGGGTCCCTCGGCCTGGCCTGCACCCTCTCACAATCCGGGACCCCTCGGGGAATGTCAGAGAGCTGGGTTCAGCCCAATTCCTGCAGGCCAGGCCAAGGGAACCTATCTTTGCACAAATCTGTGCACAGGGCCTCTAGTATATATATATAATCTTTCACAATTTATATCATGAGAACTAATTACCAAGTAAAATAATTAATTCAATTCTCTGAATCTTTGGTTTAAAATATAAAATCAGTCATCCTACAAAGATGTTTTTAATTTAATACTTAATTACTATAAAATTTGAAAATGTTTGCTATGAGCAAAATTATCAAACAAAAATTGAATCACTGATTATTCAGATAGGCTTGTTGGTTCAAATAGTAAAACATAAAAGGTTATAAAATAACACAGCACTTTGTGGTAGAAACAACACAAGTCTGTTTTATAAGACTTGATTCAAAGCCTAGAGGTTATACTTAAAAGCCACAGGAGATTTGACCATTTCTCATCAATAAAAAATAAAACAATAAAACAATGGTAATTGACATTTCTTGAAAGCTTACAGTATGCCAAGTATCTGGCATTAAGAATTTAGTATGCATTCACTCTAATCTGTGAAATAACCCAATGGAATACATACTATTACAATCACCATTTTATTTATCAGGAAATGGGGAGGTGAATTATACAAGATCACTAATTAGTAAAAGAGCCAGGTTTGGAATTTACATCAATCTGCTTTCTGAGCATGCACATTTACAAAAGGAGAGTATTGTTAATAGCTGGAACAACGACAGAGCAATGCACACACACACACACACACACACACACACACACACAGATACACACACACATACAATGAGTACACATGAATACAGGAAAGTATTAGTACCTGGAAGGAAACAAGTGTTGTTTTGTTGTGCTCTTGTCAGAGAAAGGAAGGATAAGTTGTAGTCACAGAATGAATAAGAATACCTTTTATATGCTCCACAGTCTTAAAATAAATTCTGTAATTCTGTGATATAGTAAGTAGAGAGAATGGTTGCTTAAAACCAGTATAGTAAACTTTACTTAAATAATAGTATCTGTGTAAGTCAACTGTGGCTGAATGGCTTCATTGAATGAAAAACCCTGAAAATGAAGGGTAAATTCATCAGGGATGAATTACCAAGTACTGGCTTCTGTTTTCTATTTTCCACATTTTGAAGTAGAGGGAGTGTCCTATTTTTTCTGCTTAGGGAGAAATGAGGGTTATTTCATCCAAGGTTGGCAAACTATTGCACTCTGGCCAAATTTATCCACTGCCTAGTTATATAAATAAAGTTTTATTGGAATACAACTACACCTGATATTGAGTAATTATCTGTGGTTGATTTTCTGCTACCATGGCACAGTTGAGTAGTCTTCAGTGCATAAATACTATACAGTATAGCTATTCAATCAGAGCTCAGTGACACTCTCATGGCCATCTGGATTGGGTTGAGAATGGGCAGGGGACTCAATTTGGACAATGAGGTAAGGGGAGGGGGGGTTTCTGAGGGTGCATGGATATAGCCCTTAAGCAACATGTAGTGGTTTGAATAGTATCACCCCAAAATTAATGTCCTCCTGGGACCTCAAAATGTGGTCTTACTTGGATACAGTGTCTTTGAAGATGTAATTAGTTAAGAATCTCAAGAAGAATCCTACTGACTAGTAGGATTTAAATCCAATAACTCATCCTATATAATAAAACCCTAATAATCAAATTACTGAACAGCAGAATGACTGGCAGAACAACCAGTTGCTATGACACACACTGACCACCAGGGGGCAGACGCTCAACGCAGAAGCTGCCCTCTGGTGGTCAGTGCGCTCCCACAGGGGGAGCACCACTCAGCCAGAAACCGGGCTGGCGAGTGCAATGGTGGTGGCGGGAGCCTCTCCCACTTCCACTGCAGGCAGGCAGTAAGGAGTGAGGAGTCCCAGACTGTGAGAACCCCAGACTGTGAGAGGGATGTCTGACTGCCGGGGAATTGGGCCTAAGTCAGCAGGTGGACATCCCCCAAGGGGTCCCAGATTGTGAGAGGGCTCAGGCTAGGCTGAGGAACCCCCATCCCAAGTGCACAGATTTCGTGCACCGGGCCTCTAGTGTCTTTATAAGAAGAGAGGACAAAGACACATGCTGAGGGCAGAAACGGTCAAAACAAAGATTGTACTGGTAAAAGTTAAATAGTCAATAAATAGTTTATTAATGGGCATTGTAATAGGGGGAGAGATTAACCAAATACTTTATATACGTATATGCATAGCCCATGGACAAAGACAATAGTGCGATGAAGACCTGGGGTGGGGCAGAATCTGGGTGCAGGGAGATAAGTGGGTGGGGGGAAGTGGGAATATCTGTAATACTGTCAACAATAAAAATATATGTTAAAAATGTAATAGATTTACTAAGAATCTAAAATTTGCTGGTACTGTTACTATGACAATGATTAAAGTGGTCCCTCTCCTATTGTCATTGAAATTATAAAGTCACTGCAGGTTCTACAAATAAAAGGCACTGTAGGTGTATGAAAGTAATCCTCTGTGGCTATAGCACTGTATTCACTTCAATGTTGTAATAATCAAGTCTGAATACAATGGCAAAGACCATTCATCAATTTTTGGATGAAAAAGATGCTGGGAAAAGAAGCTAACACTTTCCACTATATAAGAAATAGGCAAGTAACCTTAAAAAAATTAAGTAATAAATCAATGCCAATATAATCATACCTAAGAGGGGCAAATGGAGAATCTTACTTTTATAAAAAAGGCTCACAATGTCAGATAAATTACATTGCCTGATTTCTAGACGTATTAGAAGCTATAAAATCCAAAAAGGTTGAAGAGACTGACATATAATTGATGAATAGATGAAACAAAGTAAATATACAGTAGAGTCCATATATGATGCTTAACAAATGAGTCAAAGCAAGTTAATGAGGAAAGTATGTTTTTCAACCAATAAGATATAGAATATCTCGATATCTATATGGAAAAAAAAACAACTCTTTGTATCTCATTTTCTGTGCCAAATTTAAGTTAAAGTGAAGCAGAGGTCCAAGGGCAAAAGCTGAAATCATCAATCTTCAAAGGAAAACACAGAACATCGTATTTTCATGGCAATAAGCAAAGTATTCTTAGATTGGTTATAGAAAGCAATAGTTAAAAGAGAAAAGAACAGACACATTAGGCTTCATTAAAAATAAATAAGAAAAATTTGCTCATCATAATACCCAATTAATATAAAAACTGGTCAAGACGCAAAGTGGAACAAAATATTCACAAAATAGTATTTGACAAAGAGCTGAATATTGATAATATACATAAAAATACAACTCAATGACAAAAAGACACAGTACCCAATACAAAGATTAATTATTAAAACAGAAACTTCACAAAGGTCAAGCAAGAAGCACATGAAAAAGTTTTGAATATATTTAATTATCAAACAAATGCAAATAAAAGCCACATTAAATACCAGCACATACCCATCAAAAATAAATAAATAAATAAATAAAGACAACACAAATAATGCAATGGACTTAGTAGAAATGTAAAACTGTTATAGCTTCTTTGGGGAGAAAGTTCTATTAATTTCTTTGGAAAATAATCACATATACACTGATACACTGAGTGGCCAGATTATTATGATCTCTGAACGCATAATAATCTGGCCACTCAGTATATATATTAGAGGCCCGGTGCATGAATTCGTGCATGGGTGGGGTCCGGCCAGCCTAGCCAGGGGGCGGGGACATGGGCGGTTGGCTGGCGTGCCTGCTGGATGAACTCCTGGTCGAGGGGACAATTTGCATATTAGCCTTTTATTATATAGAATATACACTGAGTGGCCAGATTATTATGCATTCAGAGATCATAATAATCTGGCCACTCAGTGTATAGTCTACATTCCAGAAATTCCACTCCAAGGTATTCATTCACTATAAATGAAAACATATCTTCACAAAAAGAAAGTATAAAATATTCAAAGCAACTTTATTCAAAAGAGCAAAAAAATACTGGAATCACCCCAAATATCAATCATAGAAGAATTGATAAACAATATGGATTTATCTATAGATAAATGGATGGATAGACAGATATGCAATAAAGCATTTATAGTAAAACAGTAATATTAGAAACTTGATGGTAGTTATATGGGTTTCATTGTAAAATTCTTAATCTTTGCTGTATTTTTATCCTATATAATAAAAAGCTAATATGCAAATCGACCAAACAATGGAACGACCGGTCGCTATGATGCTTACTGACCACCAGGAGGCAGACACTCAATGCAGGATCTGCCCCTGGTGGTCAGTGCACTTTCACAGGGGGAGCTCCACTCAGTCAGAAGCCGGGCTCATGGCTGGTGAGCACAGCAGTGGTGGCGGGAGTCTCTCCTGCCTCTGCAGCAGTGTTAGCATCACTAAGGATGTCTGCCTGTAAGCCATCAGTCAGACATTCCCTGAGGGTTCCCGGACTGTGAGAGGGCACAGGCTGGGCTGAGGGACTCCCTGATTGCACGAATTTTCATGCAACGGGCCTCTAGTGTTTCCATAATAAAATATGACAAAAGAGAGAAAAAGTTTCAACAGAAAAGCAGATTTGTTTGCC
This sequence comes from Cnephaeus nilssonii, assembly GCF_951640355.1. NCBI lineage: Eukaryota > Metazoa > Chordata > Mammalia > Chiroptera > Vespertilionidae > Cnephaeus > Cnephaeus nilssonii. The sequence goes on along the minus strand of NC_137079.1, from coordinate 55,020,062 downwards.
AAAGCCACTCATGTCAAGTTGCACGCTCATTCAAACCACTCCCAAGGATTTGCCTGTGTGTTGGGCAGATGAAGGGTAGCAACAAGTTTACTGTTAAACAGGACCAAAGGCTTCATAAAAAATCCATAGTGAAGGTCATAAAAGCAGCTTAAGGTCGTGGGTGCTAGACAGAAATGAAAGAGGTCAATAAAGAAGATTGAGATGCAGGTCAGCTAGTATAAAAAACTGAAGTTCCTGGAAGGTTAGAGATCATTTGGAGGATGAAACAGATTAAATAATGATCAAGTGAAGTGTAAAGGAACAAGAGATATAATTAAGTATGAGTCTCATGAAAATATATTTATACTCACGTTCAGTGTGAGGATCATATAGATTGTGCTTTCTCTCTCAAAGTTTAGGAAGATTCCTTAGGTGACCTGCTTGCCAGCAGGGCATTTGCTTTCACATTGGTGTGCTGAGTTCCTATGTGAATTGCAATAAGTTTAGAGAGACTGTATATTTTTATTAGTAAGATTATCTTCTCTGCTCAAAATCCACAAATTACTTCTATTTTACTCAGATATAAATGAGGATACTCAGTCAAAATCCTCAAAATGCCCGGTTTCTTTCTCACCTCTTTTTCTACTATTTTTGTACTAACTCACTACATTAAAGAGGCATTTTTGTGTTTTTTGGAAAAACGCAAGGCCCACAAGTCAATTGATAACAAAATATAAAATCCTATAAGGTTTCATGTTATTTAACCTAATATATATATATATATATATATATATATATATATATATACACATATACATATATATATATATGTATATATATATATACATATATATGTATGTATATGTGTATATATATATATGTATGTATATGTATACACACACACATATATATGTATATATATAACATATATATATATACATATATATACATACATATGTGTGTGTATATATATATATGTATATATATACACACACACATATACATACTAGAAGCCCAATGCATGAAGATTCAGTCAAGAATAGGCCTTCCTTCTCCTGGATGCCAGCACACCGTGGGCTCGCTCAGACAGCCTGTGCAGCGGCGGAGGCAGTGGTGGCAAGCCCTGTGCGCTACAGTGCTGCTTCCTCTTCACCCTCCTTCTCCGGAGAGTTCTGTGCAGTGCTGGCGCTCTCAGGGAGGCGCGGAGAGGAAGAGGTGGGGGGAGCGAGGCAGGCGGGGAGGACTGGAGAGGTTGGGTATGCTAGTACGTTTCACTTTCCCATTGTGAAAGTGGAATGCAACTGGCCCCCTTCCTCATCCTCTGCCCTCTGCCTCCTGCCCGCCCACCCTTCCTCCTCGCCCATCACCCCTTCCCTCTGGATTTGGCGAGATAGGGAGAAGGGAGATCTGATAATTTGGGTTACTGTGTAGGTGGCCTCTTTGATCTATTCAAAACAAAGCTGAGCCACCACCATCGCCCCTTGGCTAGCCCGTGGCTCCTGGGGTGCACTAACTGTGCATCGAGCGAGCTCCCGTGCATGTCCACACCTGTGGGACTGCTCCAATACTAGGGTTTTGTTTACCAGAGCTTCAGGGCAGGGATGGGGTAGAGGGAGATGCCAGACACCTGAAGCTATGACCTCAGGCACCAGAGGGTTGCCTCTGAGGCCGGGGGCTGGGCCACAGGGAGGCTGCAAGGATGGTTGACAGGTGTGGAGTGGGGCAAGGAAGTCCTGAGGAGGCTCACTGCCCAGAGGCCCGGAGCAGCTGGGAGGCGAGGCCACTGCCATCTTTGTTGGGTTAATTTGCATACTCATTCCTGATTGGCTGCGGGCGTCACAAAGTGACAATCAATTTACATGTTTCTCTTTTATTAGTGTATACACACACACACACACACACACACACACACACACACACACACATATATATATATATATATATATATATATATATATGCCACTTAAAAAATCTGTTGATTTAGAGTATTATAAAGTGAAAATCTTAGCTAAAGGCCTTAAGAGACAGCTCACCAAAGAAGTTATACAGATGGCAAATAAGCAGATAAAAAAGATGCTCCATATCATATATCATCAGGGAAATGCAAATTAAAATAAGAATGACAAACTACTGCACACCTATTAAAATGGCCAAAAGTCAGAACCCCAACAACACCAAAGGCTGATGAGAATGTGGAGCCATAAGAACTCTCATTAATTGCTGGTGGGAATGCAAAATGGTACAGCCACATGGAAGATTCTGACAGTCTTTTGTAAAACTAAACATACTCTTACTATATTATCTTGTGTCAGACTACTTGGTATTTACCCAGATGAGTTGAAAACATACAGTATGTTTATAAAAAAAGCTACACATAAATGTTTGTAATTGGCAAACATAAAACATCTAGGCATGAATTTTACTCCAAACTGGCAAAACTTGGAAAGAACCAAGATGTCTTTCTCTAGAATGATGGATAAGTAAACTGTGGTACATTCTGACAATGGAATATTACTCAGTGCTAAAAAGAAATGAGCTATCAAGCCATGAAAGACATGGAGGAACTTTAAAATTATGAAATAAAAGAAGCCAATCTTAAAAGGCCACATGCTGTATCATTTCACCAATATGACAAGTTGGGAAAGGTAAGACCATCCTATATAATAAAAAGCTAATATGCAAATCTACCAAACAGTAGAACAACTGGTCGCTATGACATGCACTGACCACCAGGGGACAGACGCTCAATGCAGGAGCTACCCCTGGTGGTCAGTGCACTCCCACAGGTGGAGCACAGCTCAGCCAGAAGCCCGGCTCACGGCTGGCAAGCGCCACAGTGGTGGCAGGAGCCTCTCCTGCCTCCGTGGCAGTTGGACATCCTCTGAGGGCTCCTGGAATGCGAGAGGGCACAGGCCAGGCTGAAGGAACCCCCAAGTGCACAAATTTGTGCACTGGGCCTCTAGTGGAGAAAATAAAAATATGAGTGGGGAGGAAAGTAGGATAGATAGGCAAAGCATAGGGAATCCTTAGGCCTTGAAACTACACACTGTTTGTTGGCTACACGTCACTAAAATTTTGTGCCAACCCATAGATGTACAACACCAAGAATGAACCCTAATATAAACTATAGACTTTGAGTCATAATGATGAATCACTATAAGTTTATCAATTTTAACACATGTACTACTCTGCTGGAGGATGTTGATAATAGGGGGGAGCAATGCATGTGGAAGGCAAGAGGGTATATAGAAAATATCTGGCCAAAACCGGTTTGGCTCAGTGGATAGAGCGTCGGCCTGCGGACTGAAGGGTCCCGGGTTCGATTCCGGTCAAGGGCATGTACCTTGGTTGCGGGCACATCTCCAGTAGGGGTTGTGCAAGAGGCAGCTGATTGATTTTTCTCTCTCATCGATGTTTCTAACTCTCTATCCCTCTCTCTTCCTCTCTGTGAAAAATCAATAAAACATATATATATATAAAAAAGAAAATATATGATCTTTTGCTCAATTTTGCTATAAATGTAGAACTGCTCTTTAAAAAGGTTTCTTTTTAAAAAGTTAAAACAAGCTGGTGGTTGAACATTGACCTATGAACCAGGAGGTCATGCCCAGGTTGCAGGCTCGATCCCCAGTGTGGAGTGTGCAGGAGGCAGCCAACCAGTGATTCTCTCTCATCATTGATGTTTCTATATCTCTCTGCTTCTCCCTTCATCTCTGAAATCAATAAAAATGTATTTAAAACAAAACAAAATAAAAAAGGTAAAATATTAGAATTACCTTCCAAATCTATTTTCTTACATTAAGATATGGAATACAATATTGGTCACACTCAGCTCTTAATGAAGAAGAGGTGATGTTAAATATGAAAAACTTATGCATCAGTTGTTATGTTAAGATTTTCAATTAATTTCATTTTAAAATATCACTTAACTAAATTAACAATGAATAACTAGTATTATCATGACAAATGCAATTATAACTATTTGGTAATATTTGTTTAATTTAGGATTAAAATACTAAAGTTGAATTTTTCAAAAGAAGCTTTTATCCTTTTTAAAAATTCTCTTTCTCTGTACATAGCCATTGTACTTGATGAAATAAGACTAAAGCTTTAAAAGTTTTTAAAATTTACTTTGATTTCTAAGATTCATACTTAATTTCCACAGTTGCAGAAACTGCAAGGTTGGCTGTTAGCTAGTAACCAGGTGTTAGCTCTTCACTTTTTTTTTTTTCCTGCCAAAAAGCTGGAAGCAATGAAATGAAATGTCTTTTTTAGTGAGAACACCTACAAATATCATCTCAGGGAGAAACTATAAAATTGGTAATCTTTTTTAAAAAACTCAAATATCTTTGGGAATATTTTGGTGATATAACTTTCCATTTATACAAGTCAGAAATTTTCAGACTTGTTTTATACTGTATTTGATATTAGATTAAGATATAGATATGTCCCAAATAATGCCACATAAAAATTAAATATAAAAAGTTAATTAAAAAATTAGTTTACTTGGAAGAAATACTGTGCAATGTATGAAAAGTTATATTCTTTCTTAAACACTTCCAAAAATTTTATGGTTATATATCAAGTAGCCTTGCTATATAATTCTCAAATGTCAGTTACTCTCAGGGTATCACTATTGGAGATCATAGAATCATATAGACACTAAATGATGCCTTATACTAAATTAATTATTATAAACAGATAATTTAAATTCAGCATGTTGAATTCTGACCTTTGTCCTTATAGGCTTTAAGCTCTAAGTTCAACCAACAATGGTTATATTAACATCACTCTTCTTTCTACAAAGCTCTATTTTTTAAACTGTTGTACCTAAATGGGGGTGAGAAACGAAATAAATTACATTTGAATTTTTAGCTTATCATTGAAATTGGATAATTTATCATTAATAATAATTATTAGTAAGTATTATCAATTATTGGAGGGAAAATTAACATACTGTAATTTATAGGACTCACTATTTAGAATCTACTCTCAAGTCATTATCAAATGTGAAAAGTACTTGGTAATTGGAATATAATTGCCTTATTTCTCATCAAAGCAAACCCATTAGACTAGAGAGACTGTATATGTCTTCTGTAAAATTCTTTTCTTCTTAAATAAATGAAGGTTTCTTTGATGAGTAATAACCTCTTCCCTTGACTCTATACTTCTGATAGTTGTATATAATAACACCAATAACATAAACTAATCATGAATGACTAAAGCACAAATATGCTTGTAAATCAAAGGCTAAAACCAACTAGTGACTAAAGTTGATTCAGTTAATGAGCTGAAAATAATAATAGGAACTGAAAAATTGCATATCTTTCCAGAAAGAATACTAGAATTGAGTCAAGAGCATGTGTTAACTTAGATCTGTTACTAAAAAACTCATTGGAGGATCTACATAGGGCTTTGGTATTTCAGCCACAGTCTTTCTCTAGCTGATATAATTAATATAATTTCCCCACCCCCTTGGTTTGAAAGAGAACACCAAGGTATTAAATTAGCATGAGTATATATTCAGTGCTGAACATTTTCCATGTTCCAGACCTAAATTTTACACAACCAGCTGGACCATTTAATTTGATATTCCAACACAATGATAAAAGTGACAGGTATAAAATTGAATTTCTTACATTATTTATTCTCCCAAATAGTTTTCCTTCTGAATTCCCTTCCCTGCTGGTGCTAACACTATTATTTCTGTCACACAATTTTGAAACATCGAGTAATATCTGCCTGTCGTCTCCCAAGCTATCCATACACACTTAGTCATAAGTCCTATCTATTACCTTGTGCTTACATTATCTTAATATGCATAACAACTGCTTTCAAATTATATAGAATGCTGAGAGTATATTGAACTGAATCATTATTCCTAAATTGCACCTAGAGTTAAAATGATTCTAGGGAACATCAATAGTAAAAAAGATGACAGTTATTCAGGCACCTTATTTATTCCCCACTTTCATTACCACCTTCTTCTGAAGCAGAAAACACATAGGTACACACATTTCTCTTCTCTTCTCTTCTCTTCTCTTCTCTTCTCTTCTCTTCTCTTCTCTTCTCTTCTCTTCTCTTCTCTTCTCTTCTCTCCTCTCTCTCTCGTGCTCTCTTTCTCTCATACACACACACAGTCACATTCACTCTCACATATGCATAGAGTCACTATCCAAAAGAGAACTCAACTTGAGATGTTTTATATTTATATATTCAACAAATATGAACACTTCCTATGTACTAGGCATTGTGCTAATACTAAGAATATGATATCTTAATAGAAAAATTGATTCTGCCATTATAGAGCTAATTTCTTTCATGATCTAATAGGCAAAAAAATTATAAAGACAAATAATAAGATTTAAATTTGAAATAAGTTTTTGAGTAAAACATACAATGGGCAGAGATAGATAATTATGTAGGGGGGGGGTGGTTCCTTTCAATATTGAAGCTCTTGGCAGAAGTAGCATCTAGAATGAGACTTGAAAGGTAAAATGAAATAATCCAAGAGAATATAAGAAAGAAGGAATACATGCAAAAGAGCAAGTATGCAAAAGCTCCTACCATGGGTATGAACTTGATATGCAAAAAAATAAGAAGCTGAAATAAAACTAATGTTGCTAGAGTGATTGTCCAAAGGGATGGTATGTGGGCATATGTGTATGTCCATGTGTGTTTGTATAGAGGAGGGCAGTTGGTGTATGCATGTATATTTGGCTGTTGTAACAAATACCACAAACTGTGTGGCTTAAAGAGAAATTTATTTCCTCAAAATTCTGTAAGCCAGAAGTCAAAGACCAAGGTGTCGGCAGGGTTGATTTTATTTTGAGGACTCCTCCTTGGTTTGTAGATATCCATTTTCTCCTTGGGTCTCACATGGTTTTCCCCCTGTGAGTCTGTGTCCTCATATCTTCTTATAAGGCCATCAGTCATATTGCATTAGGGCCCAACCCCTATGACTTCATTTTACATGAATTACCTTTCTAATGGCCTTTTCTTCAAATACAACCACATTCTTAGGTAAAGGGAGTTAGGACTTCAAAATATGAATTGGGGGGGCGGGAGAGGAGAGGTTGCAATTCAGCCCAAATAGTATATATAGATATGCATATACTATGTGCATAAGTATGTGTACTTTGTGTATGTAGTAAGAAATGCATGTATTTGAGTGTGTATATGTGAGTGTTTGCATATGTAAATGCAAGAGTGTAAGAGGAGGTATGTGTATGTGTGGGCGGGAGCAAAGAATTTTCAGTAACTACCAGAGGCTCACCCCAATGACAGCGACTGGTGCCCTGCCTTGGTCTGGCGCCCCCGCTCACCAGCTCCATCATCCCGCCACGGCCGACGCCCACCATGTTTCGCACATGCCCCCTGATGGTCAGCGACTAGTTTGGTTGTTCCAGTTGTTCCACTGTTCGGTCTATTTGCATATTAGCCTTTTATTATATAGGATAAGGGAAAGTAGGAGGAAATGGGCAATGGGATACATAGGTTTTTAAGTTTGGTAGTGGCAATGCAGGAGATGCCCCTTTATGAGGCCTTTTATTTTCAAAGTCAGTTATGCTATGCTGTTATCAGACATGGGAGAAGAAAAAGGAGGAATCTGGGGATTTTTCAGAATGGAGGATAAAATAGGAGATGGTATTTGGAGGTCTGTGAAAGCACCTACAACTGAAAAAAGCATATGTTGAAAGTTGCCGTAAAATATTTGATGTCAATTTGATATAATAAATTGGCTACTGAAACTAATAGTTACATTTGTGTTTTTCCTCCAGAAAATTCCAGGAAAGGAGACTGTGAGTGTTAAAGTTCATGAAGATTGGGATTTCGTGAATGAAGTAGAAAGAGAAACAAGGTAGTGAGGGTATTTACAAAGAATAATAATAATAATAATAATAATAATAATAATGGATTGTGAGATTTCTGCCAGAAAAGAGGCAACTGCAGACAAGCTGATCTTGAAATTAACTTTGCAACTTCTCTCTCCACATCGGTGGTTTTGCTGTTATTCTTTTTGAAATTATAATAATATATTAGTCTTCTCATATGCCTCTAGCTTCTCTTCCCAGATTTTACTGAAATTTTGCATTACTTTATTCCATTACAAAATACCCCCAGGATTCACTCCACAGTGCTTTATTCTGGAATATGCTATGCACTCTACCACAGTACACATTTTTTTCTTTCAAAGTAATTTTGGCACACACATACACACACACATAAATTAGACCAACTTTCCTGATTATGAATGGCAATGTAACGAAAAGAAAATGTAAAATGTAAGAGGAAATAGAAATTAGGATAGCAAAAGAAAATAAAACACACATTCAAAAATATTAAGATAATAACATACACTTAACATTAGACTCCTTCTTACTAAATTCTTGCACTGTATAAAACAGTCCTACAAAGTTGGCAGTAATATTTTTATCCCTACTTTGTATTCAGATAAAGAGGTGAAGGGTTAGAGTGCAATTAATTTCACAAATGTTGCATACTCAGCAAATCACAGCATATATACTTTTTAAAACATCTAGATTTTTTAAATGAGTATTTTCCATTATTTCTCAGTACCCACCCATATTAAAAAATGGAAATAAAATTAAACCCATTTCTATCTTTATGTGATGCTACTTCAGTATCCACACTTGCTTTTGTTTAGTATTTACAGTCTCTTGTTATCTTCTGGGCACATAACTTAATGTGTTTTATTCCAAGAAATGAATCCCTCTTTTAAAGAAACTTTAATGAAAAATTAACATTTCCCTGGCTTGCTTCCTCTGAGTGCTAAAAAAGCTATCCTGTTTCTTGGTCATATATTTATACCCCAAACACAGTATTTTGGGAAGCTTTAATTGAGAAATTTATGATTGAAAACAAAAGGGACAGCTTCTGAATGGCAACATCCTATGATATTATATGCAGTCTATGACAAGGTAATCATTTCATTTAATGCAAATGATGTACAGTGAGACTGCTGCATATTATTTTAATTCTCTCCATATAAACAAATTTTAAAGAGCCTCATCTTTATCTATGTACTTATCTAGTCTAGAGTTCTCCATTTTGTTTTATTTCCTATGTGTCATCCACATCATTTTCCCTCAAGTCATTTTATCCTATATAATAAAGAGGTAATATGCAAATTGACCATCACTCCAACACACAAGATGGCTGCCCCCATGTGGTCTAAGATGACCACCCCCATGTGGACACAAGATGGTCACCACAAGATGGATGGCAGGGGAGGGCAGTTGTGGGCGATCAGGCCTGCAGGGGAGGGAAGTTAGGAGGGATCAGGCCTGAAAGGGAGGGCAGGTGGGGGTGATCAGGCCAGCAGGGGAGGGCAGTTAGGGGGGACCAAGCCTGCACAGGAGGACAGTTGGGGGGGGACCCAGGCCTATAGGGGAGGGCAGTTGGGGGGGACCAGGCCTGCATGGGAGGACAGTAGGAGGGGGACCCAGGCATGCAGGGGAGGGCAGTTGGGGGGGACCAGGCTGGAAGGGAAGCAGTTAGGCATCGATCAGGCTGGCAGCGGAGTGGTTAGGGGGTGATCAGGCTGGCAGGCAGAAGCATTTAGGGGTAATCAGGAAGGCAGGCAGGTGAGTGGTTGGGAGCCAGCAGTCCTGGATTGGGAGAGGGATGTCCCAGATTGGAGAAGGTGTAGGCTGGGCTGAGGGATACCCACCCCCCCAACCTGTGCATGAATTTTGTGCACTGGGCCTCTAGTTGTATTATAATTTGCAGTGCGCTCCTCAAAAATTTTCTGCTTATTTGTGCTTAAGCGAAGTAGTCAGGGACATTTTCTGTTTAAAATCCACAGCTTAAATAATGATATTTGAAGGTTGCTTCCTTTTAATAGAGCTTCCAAAGGATTTTTACTAGTTATCTGTCAATCACAGGATTACTTTCCTCTTGTGTTGTTGGTTTTTCCAAATTGGCCGTATATTTTTCAATTTTTAAAAGTTAAATGAGATTATCTCCCCATCAGGCTGAATCAAGGATGGCACAATGGCTTCCCTGAATACTAGAATTCATTCTTCTCCTCTGCCTCATCCTGCTGCTAATGCTGCTTCCTACTCTTCTTCCTATTCACCTCTCCCTCCTCCCTCCTCCTCCTTGTCCTCCCCCTCCTCTTTTTTCTTATTTTAGACCATTTTATATGTACTCTCGGATGGCTTCATAATAATTAAATTTAGTGTTTCAATCAGGATTCAATTTGAGAAGCAGAATCATAAGAGCATAAGCAATATAAATATATATTTATATTTTGCATTTGTTATAAGGAATTGCCTTATGCAACTGTCAACACTAAGCAATTCCAAAGTCCTTAGGAGAGGCAGTCAGGTTTTAGTCACAAGCAAGCTAAAACCCCTATAGGCAAGTCTAAAACCTGCAGTCCATAGGCAGCAGTTAGAAAGAAAGATTCACAGGGAAAGAAGAGCAATTGCAGAACCAGTGGCTATTTGGAGTCTTTCCCTATTGAAGGCCTAAGGCCTTTTTAAACTGACCTTTTGACTGGCTACTATATACTGTATATACTAGTGGCCAGGTGCACAAAATTCGTGCCCATTAAAAGGGGACTAATTAGAGGAAATATTTTAATATTGCTATTTTCCCTTTCTCTATAATAGAAGTGTCAGAGATGAAAGAAAATTAGTAAAATGTATATGAAAATCTTCCTCCTGTCAGAGTCTGGGGCAAGCTGTGGGACCTAGAATCAAGTCCCCGCCCACCTGCAGCACCTCAAAATCGCGCGAGACCCAGACCCAGCCAGCCCCACCTACGTCAAGCCCCGCCAGGTGGGGGGCACAGCCTCAGGTCCCCCTGCCCGGTGCCGGGTGGGGGGCGCAGCTTCAGGTCCCCTGTCAAGCCCTGCTGCATGGGGGGGCACAGCCTCAGGTCCCCCGTAAAGCCCCGCTGGGTGGAGAGTGTAGCCTCAGTTCCCCTGGCCCAGCACTGGGTGGTGGGTGCAGCTTAAGGTCTCCCGGCGCCGGGGTAGGAGGTGCAGCCTGAGGTCCCCCAGCCCAGCACCGCGGCAGGGGGTGCACCTTGAAGTCCCCCGTCAAGCCCTGCCGGGCGTTGGGCGCCGCCATATTTGTGATGGTGTGATGGTCAATTTGCATATTCCCTCTTTATTAGATAGGATAGATCAGCTGCCTCCTGCCTGTCCCACACTGGGCATCAAACCTGCAACTCGGGCATGTGCCCTGACTGGGAATTGAACCATGACCTCCTGGTTCATAGGTCTGTGCTCAACCACTGAGCCAGCCAGGCTTTACCGGCTATTTAAAACAGGCCCCTCTACCACAATTTTCCTTTTAATTACCTTAAAGTCACTGATTAGGGACCTTAATCACATCTACAAAATCACTTCATAATAATCACCTATATCAGTAAATGTTGAGTAATTAGAAGAGTCATAAAATGAACCCTGCATGCTTGTGTCCTTCAACTTTCCTAGGAGAATGCCTGTTGTAGCCTGACCTAATTAGAATTGCACTAGAAAAAGTTTTTCTAGGGACTGTAGTTCAGTCTAGCCAAGTTGCTATGCCAAAAAAGCTATCGCATCAAGAATTCAAAGTCCTAAAATTAAATTAAATTCTTCTTTAAAAAATATAGTATGTTGAAATTGGGCCAAAGAACTGTAAGTAGTTTTATTAATATTTATTTAAGAAACAACAAGTAAGCATTGTGAGTTGCATATGTAATACCCTCTTTCCCCTCCAATGTCTCTCCCTTTCCTGCACTGTCTTGTATATGTGTTTTGACTTATTACCTGGTCTTGGTCAATGAGAAGTAAAACATAATAATGATTATTGGAAGGTTCTAAGAATATTATTGTTTTGCTTGATACTGGATCTCATGGTTATTCTACCTTTGAACATAGCATGAAAACAGGAGTTGAAAGAACTATTTTATGCCCATCACAGGAAGTTTCTAAGAATTATAGAGATTTCAGCTTGGGAATTCCTAGGGAACTGGCCCTCCTACTTATTTGAGAGTGATAAACCATATTTAAAATCGAATATAGTCAGGTTTTCTATTACTTGCAGGTGAAACCCCAGGCAGAATTCACACCAGGTAGTTTAACTTTGGAATACATGCTTTTAGCATCTACCCTAACTGCTTCTATATGCATGAATATAGGAATATTTTATAATAAATCATTAACTACAATAGCATATGATAGAACAGTATGATTTCTAGAAATTTATTTATACAAATGGCATACTTTATATTAGTAAATATGTGCATTTTATGCATGCATAGAAAGCATATTTAATTATATATATTATTTCTTTAAAATAACTATGCACACATTTTGAAATTCTCTTGAAGTACTTTATTTTGAAATTGAATACATTAGAGTCACATTTTTGTTTATCTTTTTACTTGCATAACCTTTGTAAGAAGAAATGTGTTCAAATTGTGTTTTAAACAAATGATAGCTTGTGTAGCTCTAATATTCTGGTTGAGTCAATGTTTTAACTGCATCACTAACACCATAATAGTTTGTGTAATTATAAGAAAACTAGAGGCCCGGTGCACGAAATTCATGCACGGGGGTGTGTGTCCCTCAGTCCAGCCTGCACCCTCTCCAATCTGGGACCACTCAAGGGATGTCCTACTGCCCGTTTAGGCCCGATCCCACTGGGTTCCCCAGGCAATGGATCGGGCCTAAACAGGCAGTAGGACATCCCTCTCACAATCCAGGACTGCTGGCTCCCAAATGCTCACCTGCCTGCCTTCCTGATTGCCCCTAACTGCTTCTGCCTGCCAGCCTGATCACCCCCTAACCACTCCCCTGCCAGCCTGATTGATGCCTAACTGCTCCCTTGCCAGCGTGTTTGCCCCTAACTGCCCTCCCCTTTAGGCCTGGTCACGCCTAACTTCTCTCCCCTGCAGGCCTGGTCAACCCCAACTTCCCTCCTCTGCCGGCCTGGTCCCTCCCAACTGCCTTCCCCTGCTGGCCATCTTGTGGCGGCCATCTTGTGTCCACATGGGGGCAGTCATCTTTGACCACATGGGGGCAGCCATCTTGTGTGTTGGAGTGATGGTCAATTTGCATATTATTCTTTTATTAGATAGGATTAGATTGGATAGAGGCCTGGTGCACGGCTGGGGGCCAGCTGGTTTGCCCTGAAGAGTGTCCTGGACCAGGCTGGGGGTTCCCTTGGGGCATGGGGTGGCCTGGGTGAAGGGCTTGTGTTTGTTTGCAGGCTGGCAACACCCCCCAGCGACCCAAGCGGAGGCCCTGGTATCTGGGATTTATTTATCTTCTATAATTGAAACTTTGTAGCCTTGAGTGGAGGTCTTGGCCCGCCAGGGCAGGCAGAAAGCTTGGCTTCCTCCATTGCCTGGGGAACCCAAACCTCCTGCTCACTCCGTGGCTGCAGCCATCTTGGTTGGGTTAATTTGCATACTTGCTCCTGATTGGCTGGTCAGCGTGGCTTGTGGGTGTAGCAGAGGTACAGTCAGTTTGCATATTACTCTTTTATTAGATAGGACTAGAGGCCCGATGAATGAAATTTTTGCAAGGGGCTCAGCCCTCGCAGCCCCGGCTTCATCTGGAAGGTCATCCAGAAGGTCATTCGGCTGTCTGGTCTAATTAGCATATTACGCTTTTATTATTATAGATATGTGAGCACATTTAACTTTCTAAGAAATATAGTTTAATAAACAGCATGTTTGAGAAAATATTTTGCAATACATACTTAAAAACATTGGCGATCTAAAGTTACAAGTAATAATATGTATTTGAGAGGTAATTTTAAAAGAAATATTGAGTAATTACATGCAAGTTTTTACATGAAAACCTACTTAACATCTTCCATCTCTTTCTAAAAGTAGGGTGACATCTAACATAGTGTTTTGCATTCTCCAAAGAATTTGTATCAATAACTCCTTTACTGAAAGTTTCTACTTAAGGATTTCATAAGTAAAAATATATATATATTAATTTTAGTCTCATGAAACCCACTTACTCCAAACGTTTATCATATGACATAGTTTTAATACTATACTACTTAAATGTTTACAGGTCTACTTGCTGCCTCCACCTGCCCTTCCCCACCTCCCATCCCTATCAGTTGAAAGAGAAACTGAAGATAAGCTCTGTGCTCTAGTCTTCACTGTGGAAGAAACTACTGGTACATAGGAATTTATAAATATTATATGAATTTGTGATTAAATGAATGACACATTTTATATCAGTCATTACTTTCTTTTTATGGGTTATTTTTCATTAGATTGGGAAAATACAATCTATTTCATACAGCCAAGAAATATGAGGCATATCTCAACATTATTTATGGTCTCATGCCTTTATTCCTAACCAAAATGCCTGCAACCATTTCTTTCCTGTGGGAGTTCATACAGTATCACCTCAGCCTACTTTCATTGCCATACATTGTTGCCAAATCACCACTTCTCAACTGCATATATTATTTTGAAAGATGTCTTTCTTCTAATCACTATTCTCAATCCATAACATTTCAATGGTACCTACTTAATCATAATCATTTCGGTATGTTAGTATTTCTGGAACATTTTGTTTCTTAGGTAGAAATGGTGTTATATAAATCATGATAGGCAAAACAAAAAGAAACAAAATGAGTGTTCTCTGTCAATATTCTCATATTAATTCTGAGAAGTAGTTTCTTGCTTATCTTTACCTGTATTCCTACTTATCTATTTCAGACTTATAATGGAGCATTGATCCCCTTCCTCTTTGAATATAAATTTGATTAAATTGGTGATTTTACTAATATGTTTGATATACTAGTAGTTTTCTCATGAGGTAATTTTTAAAAATAAGACTTTATTTTTATTTTTATTTCAGAGAAGAAGGGAGAGGAGAGAGATAGAAACATCAATGATGAGAAAGAATCATTGATTGGCTGCCTCCTACATGCCCCACACTGGGGATCAAGCCCACAACCTGGCCATATGCTCTGACCAGGAATGGAACTGTGACCTCCTGGTTCACATAATTCAACTCTTAACCACTGAGCAATGCTAGCTGGGCTTTCTTGAGGTAATTTTTTTTTTTTGGTAAAGAAACAATAAAATTATTCTCTCTGATATCTAGAGCCATTCAATTCCTATGCCTCCCATCATTGTTCAAAGGCAAAATGCTTCATCTGTAAGAAAAAAATGAAATAATCTCCCAAGTAATTATTTTTTTCATATTCAATTTCAAAGTTATTGAAGATACATTCATATAACAATCATAGAATATTCATTATATGTTTGCTAATTTCTTTGATAAGACTTAATTTTCTATATAAAACTCTTTGTATCTGGTACAGGAGTGAATCTTCAAACTCTATTATGGTTTTCTTTTTATTGACCTAGTAATGGCATTCTTTACCTAAGCTAGCCTTATTGATTCTTTGTAAAAATGAAAATAAACTAGATATATAGAGAAAACAAACAGAATCATTTTCAAACATGAGAAAAGATGGCTTCTTACCCATATGCTAATCTTAGCTAGTTTTGAGATCCTGGGTCTACTAACTAAAGAGGAGGCTGAGTCCCTTGATAATATATTATACAATGCCATTGAAATAATATAAAAATAAATTAAGGAGATATAATGTATAATAAAGAGAATTTAGTCAATAATATTGCAATAACTTTGGTGACAGATGGTTATTAGACTTGGTGATCGCTTCATAAAGCATATAAATGTAGGATCACTCTGTTGTACAGTGCACCTGAAACTAATATAGTATTGTACACTGAGTGGCCAGATTATTATGATCTCTGAATTCATAATAATATGGCCACTCAGTGTGTGTGTGTGTGTGTGTGTGTGTGTGTGTGTGTGTGTGTGTGTATAAATTAGAGGCCCGGTGCATGAATTCATGCATGGGTGGGGTCCGGCCAGCCTGGCCAGGGGGAGGGGACATGGGCGGTTGGCCGGCCTGCCTGCTGGTCGAACTCCTGGTCGAGGAGACAATTTGCATATTAGCCTTTTATTATATAGGATATACACTGAGTGGCCAGATTATTATGCATTCAGAGATCATAATAATCTGGCCACTCAGTGTATGTCAGCTATAATTAAGAATAAATTAATTAAAAAGAAATTTAAAAACAAAACAAAATAAAATAAGCATTCTTCTAATTCTTTCCCTAAAAATGTATGCATTCATTTACCAACATTAGTATACATTAAGGAAATTATGAGGGCTGCTGGATACAGGATGTAATCTGACACTGATGATAGGAGATTTAAGATGTCATCAAGGTCCTTCAGTTAAAGTGAAGGCATAAAGAACTGGTGATAAATAAAATCTTGACCCAAGTCTGTCTCACAATTATTCCAGTGAGTTCACAGACCTGTGATTTGTAATTTAAAATAAAAATATATATTCAGTCTTCATTCTAGTTTTTAACACTGAGCTAAAACCCTTGAAATTTCCTCAGTGAGAGGAGCCATAAGGTGTCTTTTGTTATATGTTAACTATAGGGTCGGTGCACGAATTTGTGCACAGGTGGGGTCCCTCTGGGTGGTCTGCAGGGATCGGGCTGAAACACGCAGTCCAACACCGCCTGCAGCTCCTACCTGCCACTCCAGCTCATCCTGGCCCCACTGTGCCTGCCACGGGCTCATGCCCAATCAATCCTGATCACGAGAGGCTCACGCTGCTGCAGCAGTGCTCACCAGCCATTAGCCCTGCCTCTGACGCTCTCCTAAGGGGAGTGGTCTGTGGGATCAGGCTGAAACCAGGTCTCCAACATCCCCCGAGGGGTCCCAGAGTGCGAGAGGGCGCAGGCCAGGCTGAGGGATTCCATTGGTGCACGATTGGGCTAGGGGAAGGATCGAGGGAGGGTTCCAGGGTGTGTCTGGCCCATCTCACTCAGTCCAGATTGGCCAGACCCCAGCAACAAGCTAACCTACCAGCTGGAGCATCTGCCCTCTGGTGGTCAGTGAACGTCATAGTGAGCAGTTGAGCAGCCTTAGCATATCATTAGCATATTATGCTTTGATTGGTTGTTTGGTCTATTTGCATATTACCCTTTTATCATATCTTTTGGAACACCAGAGAAACCAACCCAGGGATTAGAGGATTGAAACTTTCAGTTCAACCCTCTGATCTCAGAGGTGTGGCGAGGGGTTGGTGATTGAGATTGATCACCTGTGGCTGCCAGTGATTTAATTGACCACATCTACATAATGGAACCTCTATAAAACCCCAAAAGGTTGGAGTTCAGAGAGCTTCTGGGTTGGTGATCACCTGGAGATGTGGGAAGAGAGGCTGGCTAGAAGAGGACATGGAAGTTCTGCAGTTCTTCCCACATACTTTGCCCATGCATCTCTTCATCTGGCTGTTTATTCCTATCCTTTAATATCCTTTGTAATAAATTGGTAATCTAGTTAGTAAGCAGTATCACTGGATTTTATGAACTGCTCTAGCAAATTAATCAAACTCAAGGAGGGATTATGGAGGTTCCCTCCAATCTGTGGATGGTCATCTGACAAAAACACTGATCACCTGGTCTTGTGATTGACATTTGAAGTTGGAGGGCCCGGCTTCAGGCACATAAGATTGAACCCTTGTGGCATCTGATGCTATCTCCAGGTATGTAGTGTCAGAATTGAGTTGAATTGTAGAACTCCAACTGGTGTCCAGAGCATTGCTTGTTGAAATTGAAATTTACAACACTTAGGTTATTCCTAGTACTTGGGAACACAATTAGTATGATTATACCAAACAGCTGGCAGAACACTTGCACAGGTTCACTAATTTATAGTGTAATAGCTTTTTCTTTTTTTGGTAGGAAGGAATAAGTCAGCTCTACGACACCCTCTCCCCTCTTCCCATGCTACATCACCCAAGGCAATAAACTAGAAGTCATGCTACGTATTCTTGGTGAAATGGCAGAGATTAAGGACACTGTCAAATACTTCAAAAGGATAGAATTCCTTGTTTTCATGTATCTGCTTTCATTCATCCATATGGTTCTCTCAGGGGGAAAAAAGTTGTAGTATGGTAGTTTATTCTACATTACCTTAAATTTAACTAAGTGGCACATTCAATTCCATTTGTTTTGCCAGATGTCACATTTTAATTGGAACAGATCCACACAGCCTCTAGCAATTGCTTTGCAGCTATTAATCTAGTGAATGCATTCTTTTTGAACCCAATTAGTAAATAGGACCAAAATCAATTTGCTTTTATGTGAAGAATGGCAATGCTGTATAAACTTCTTGTTTTTTGACTATATCAATGCTTCTTCAAGTCATTGTTACCTTGATAAGCTTGACATAAAGAACATCACACTGACTCTATGTACTCTATCACACAAATACAGCTGCACAGATGAAATGTTGGAATGGCCATGAAAGGCCAAGCTAAATTTCTAGTTTAGGGATGGCACAATGTGGGATTGAGGCATTGCCCTCCAGGATGCAGTATATATTTTGACCAAGTGACCAATATCAGTTATTGTGTTCCTAACATGTCTCATATCCAAGTCTGAAAACAAAAGGATGATACAGGTTTAGCCCATTTCATTAATTGCAAGTGACCTCCTTGCCAATTTTGTGCTTTTACTCCCTGTATTATTAGACTCTGTTTTACTAGAGACTTTAATTCTTGAGCTTGGAATTAAGGGTCACACTTCCAAGGAACACACAAAGCAGTCCAAGGAACTGTACTATGTGACTGTCGTCTATTAGCCACTTTTGATCTCTCATCCCTGTGGATCAGCAAGCATGGAAAGGAGTTACTATACTAATAGGGTCAACTGACACTGATTACCATGCCGGACTAGAAATGCTGATAAACAATAGTGTAGGCAATATTATGCAAAAGAATCTATGGGTTCACTGGATGAAGTTTTGGGTTTCTATCCTACTAATAATTATAACTTGGGCAGAAAGATTGCATGAAATGTGGCCTAACAAAGATAAGGCAGTGAAGGATCTGGTTTCTTCCTACTAGGTAAGAAATACAAACCAACTGAAATGCTGAATGAGGGAAAAAGAGACTTAGGATGATGGTTGAGGAAGAAAAGATGGAGTAACAGTTCTGAATTTGGGACTGGCTACAGCAGTGGGAATCACAGCTGGCTGAAAGAGACTATGAGGCAAAATGAATTTGTATTTAGCTTTGCAGGAAAGTAATGAAAATATTCGGCTTCACAAAATGAAGACCCATATTATAGAGTGGTTGCTGCATATTGGAAGAGAGTGGGGGCCGCTTTCTGTTGCCAGGTACTCTTGAAACTGTCATTCCAGCCATGATAAATGACCTTGTTTGTGCATAACCATCACTTGCACACATTTGGGTGGCAATGCTAGGTTTTCTCTTAGGCATAGGATCATAGATACCATGGAACTTTCATTTTGCTTGTGCATGTGTAACAAGAACTGCAGGGAAGTTAATATCTTATAGAAAAAAATATTTGATCCAATGTAACACTGGAGCCAAAAGATAAATTATTTCTCTTTTCTAACCTGGAAAGAATTTCCAAAAATTAATATAGCTTCCCAGGTAAAACTTCTGAGAAGTTGAGTAATATGTTATACTAGCTAAAAGGTGGTAGCTAACTCAATATGCACTGCCAAAATTGCTCTTCTTCTTTCTCAGTCTTATTACCTTTTTCAATCAATATTGCATTCTTAGGTTTGTACCTCTTCATAAATTATCAACTTATAAGATTTTCCTCAGAAGAGTTTCCTCAGTATTTTTTAAGAAATTCACTCTCAAACAAATATATATAAGGTAGACCATTTTTTTTTTTATATCACATACATTTTTCAGGTTTTATATATCCTAACTCTTGGCCTCCATTCCCCACCCCCACCGCCCAAGTTATTTAGAGAACCTTAAACTTTATCTTGTTTGTCATAATCCTATCTATTCTTCAAGGTCCTAAATGATTCCTTTAATGATCTTCTTTATTATTTCAAAAATTGTTTCAGAATCTCTTAAAAAATGTATAAATTATATTAATATCCTACATTTTTATCTATAGTTTAAGTTTATTAAAGCTAAGGATAATTTCCACCTATTACATATTTTACATACCTATTACAGTCTTGTAAAAGTGCATTGTAAATGTTTATTTTGATGCTATTAATCTATTTTTTCTCTCTGTATGTAGTATTTTTTTTCCACTTTTTTCATTCTATTCCAATAAGGTAGCCAGGCCAGGCCTCTGATGCTTTCTTACTGCTGAGAATGTTAAGTATCAAGACTTAAACCTTTTGTATAACCCGCCTTCTTGCATTTTTTCCCTTTAATTCTCATTGTGTGGGGCATTATCCACAAAATAAGACATTTTCTTCTGCATTTTTTCTTGACCTGTTAAAGTAGCAGGAAACAAGGTAGATTTCCACCTTTCCTTTTTCTTGACAGATTATTGAGATCAGATAAGCTTGTGATATTATTGACTCATGCTCTGATTTATAGGTAGTATTCACATCCTAAGGAGGTAGCAAGACCTCTGAGGTGAATGGTTGCATAATGCATTCTGGTGGGCTGGACATTGAGCTTTAGGAAAAATGGGATCAATCAAAAATGTTGTGGTTAATTGTCCCAAAGAAGCAGTACTTTCTGAATTATTGCACAGGCCCTAGGGAGGTCAAATGAGCTCTTATAGAAACATTGAGGTCTCTAGCAAGCATGTAAGATTGAAGTTCAAAGTGAAGTTTATTAGATTAAATTAAAAAATAACATTCAACATTAATTTGTCCCTCAGCTTATTAAATGAGATTCATACCCATAAGACTCAAAATAGACAATGAATTGGTCAAATACCTCAATTATTAATGTGAGCAATCATTTTGCCTTTGTCTCCTCCCCACGGGCTATGTTTTTAAGCAACTTCCACTAAGTTATTTTATTGCTACAATACTCTGAATAATGTGGAATCTTTTCAATCTGCCTTCTTTAAGCACCAAGTTCTTCTTTCTCCCTAAAAATGTGTATTTACTTTTGTCCTATTGTTAACTACTATATTTGTATCCAGCCAGGTCATATAAGTCTATTTGCCATAGTTATAAGTTAAACCATCCTACATAATAAAAAGGTAATATGTAAATTACCATCACTCCCCTACGCCCACGATTGGGTCAGCGGGAGGCGCAGGGGGAAGGACTTGGGGTGGCCTGGGTGGTGATTGGGCCGGCAGGACGCTGAGCTCGCGTCGTCAGCGGCAGCGCAAGCTCAGTGTCTGTGCCATGGCTGTGCTGCGGCACAGAAGGGGCCTCTGGGGCAGCAAGCTGGGCGTTTGGAGGCCCCGGCTGACGAGGCAGCGTGGGGGAGGGGGCGGGGGACGGGGCAGGCGGCGCGGCTCCCGGGGTAGGAGTCTGGAGGCAGTTGGGCCATAGGAGCACATGGCGGTGTCCGCAGAGGACGCGGGTTTCCACGCAGCCCGGGCTGGCCCAGGGAGGGCTCATGAGGGAGCCGAAAGGCAGAGGAGGCGGCGGTGGCCCCAGCCTTCCTGGGCGGGAGGGGAAGGCAAGATCCAGGCCTCGGCTCTGGCCGCCGGAGGACCACGCCCCCGCCCCGCCTCGCCCTAGGGGCCCAGGGACTTCGGAGCTACCGGCCACACCGGGTCCCGACCAGTGGACAGACAGCCTACACGTGCATGATTTAATCATGCACTGGGCCTCTAGTAATTAATAAGGCTATTTACCATCTTCCATATCTCCTGTTATTAGCACCATAAAAATTAGTCAAAAGCAGTCATATATTTTTCCTTATTTATCACTTCTCTTTATTGGTTATTTATTCTACCAATCTCTTTTTCACTACAAGAAACCATTTAGCTAATGTGTACACAAAGAATACTTTCTACCAGCATTGACAATTTTTTTTCAAAATAATATGCCCAACTATGTTTAGTTGCTGCATCTCATTTTAATAGTTTTTTTACAATTAGGCAGATTTGTTTAAAGTCAGAATATATCATTATCTCTAAGATTTACACTATGATTATTTAATATTCACAATTTAAAATAGAGAAACAAAGAGGCAAGTGCTATTTATGATATTGAAAATTTGAAATCAATACAATTTTAAGTTTATAGGATGTATATGGAAACAATATAATGCCAAAGTCCTACAGTTCCATTTTGAGATTTCTTATGGATTTTGGTTGATCTTAATTCACCCATGTTGAAGAACATATTTTTAAGTTGTTGAGAAGTTAGGCTGTGAGAATGAAGACAAGTGTCAGGAGCTACACAATTTTGTAAATGTCATAATTGGGAAAATTAACACTAGCATCCCATAAGTACCTCTTATTAGTTATCTATTTCTGCATAATATATTACCCTAAAAATTAGTACCTTAAATCACCAAACATTGTTATATCACAATTTCTGTGTATCAGGAACCTGGACAAAGTTTAGCAGAGTGTCTCAGGCTCAAGTTCTCACATAGGATTGTGCTCAAACTGGCTGCCAAGGCTACTGTCTCACCTAAAGTCTGGACTGGAAGATGACCTACTTCCAGGCTCACTCTCAAGGTTGTTCACAGTTTTTAGTCCTTGAGAGCTGTTTAACTGAGGTCCTCATTTCTTCACTGGCTATTGGAGGGATGCTTCCTAAAATCCTTACTATATGGGCCTATCTATAAGGCTTCCCTTAGAGAAAGTGTGTGTGTGTGTGTGTGTGTGTGTGTGTGTGTGTGTGTGTGTGAGAGAGAGGAAGCTGGCCATGCTTAAGGGGAAAGGATTTGACAGGGGTATAATTACAAAGAGGTAGGGATTGTTGGAGGCCATCTTAGAAGTGCCTACCACACAACTGTTGAAATTCTCCTTTGGTCACCTGTTATGGATATAATGCAAAACTACCAATAATAAAAAGAATTTAAAGCAGGAAGGTTTATAAATTTTTAAAATGAAATGACATTGTTTAATGTCCAAAGAGAATATTTTCACACAACTTTTTAACAACTTTTGGAACTTTAGAGTTTAAAGGAGTATCAGTGCTAATAATATAACTGTTGGACATATTAGAAATTTGTAAGAGTTCTGAAATAAAATATTGGGTTGTAAAAGATAATTCATAGTTCTATTTTACTCTACCATTTTCATTAAGAAAGAGTAAATAAACACCTACTACTGCCATATTTATGTGTGTGAAATTCTACAATCTGTGCATATATGGATTATCTAGCAAAAGAACTTCTATAATTCTTTTCACCTTTGGAAACATGTTTATCCTTTGCTAATTAATCACTGCAATATAGCTCCTTGAGACTATAAAGGATCTTGGAAACACTTTTAGATCAAACAAATTGCATCATAAATTTCACATAAGAGGTTTTACTAAACTTTGTTGAGTGAGTTACTAAAGGAATACTCAGTGGAGTGTATTAGTATGGGTTACAATCTGCAATTTATCTCTTTACAACTCTTCACGTAAAACAATCATTTTAACTTGTTTTTTTTTTCATATGATGAGGTGAAGTCAAATTACTTTTTTTCTGTTCTTTCTATAGTCACACAGTTATTTATTCTGTGGAAAATTTGGGACTGATGCCTAATTATGAATAATTATTTGAACATAAACTGGCTACACAAATTAATTTTTCTGAACCATTACACAGATGTTAGCTATTTAAAATAAATATTAATAAATTAAGAATCTGAAAAACAAATACATTTTTAAAATTATTATTATACTCATTGTACTATAGGAACATACACTGGCATTTCAACAAGGATTCTGCAGCCAAATTATCTCTGGAGTAAAGTATTTGGTGCCTGTCTAATGCTCTTTGCCAAAGTTCTCTAATTTTCTGTGCAAATGAGCCATGGTGAATTATGTAGTTTTAATGCTTTGTTTGCATTTATAAAAACATGAACAGTCTCTTAAAATATATTAGATGTCTTAACTGAGGGGAAAAGGATACATGCTCTTACATTTATTTATTAGTGCTAGTGAAATTGAATTTTAAGATCTATTGACTATAGTGGTGCTTTGGTGAATCTGAATGTAATATTTTTTTTCAAAAGGAGCTTCTGTTTTTAGTTAACATAAGTTTACATCTATTGTTTGCTTTCTGTACATGTGCTGACTGGGGATCGAACCTACAACCTGCAATCTGGATATGTGCTCTAACCAGGAATCGAACCAGCAACATTTTGGTGCATAGGACGATGCTCAACCAACTGAGCCACTGGCTAGGGCATAATGATATTTTAATATGAAATAATCAACTATAATATATTTGTTGATAGGAAACTATTTTCAGTAATGTTCACATTGCCTATCAGGGAGCCTATAATTTTTATCATATATTTACCACTGTCTATGGAGAATGAAACCTTGAGAATTCTGTGCCTTGTCCTTAGGCTAACTTAAGGCTATAGTGTAAACACTAAATTATTTGCTCCCCATACTCATTTATCTTTTCTCCTCCTCTATCCGCCTTCAGGCCTGTTTATGTTCCAGATTTCATATGAAACTTGAGTTTCTAACTTGTCATGTTTCAATGATCTCATATTCTAATAAAAGAGAAGTAAGAATGTGATTCATCATTTGTAAAATTTTAAAACAGCAAATGAATAAACCCAATTCAAGTACAAAAAAATTGCTGCTAATGTCCACTGAAACAGTAATATCTTTGAGATAATACCCAAGACTCTTGTGTAGATTTCATTCACCAAGGTCTATCACTATTCATGACAGCTAGAAGTCACTCTCTATAGATTTAGCATTTAAGTTGTTGAGAATATAACCCCCCTCAAAATTCTGCACAGTCCCTTTGTAGAAGTCGGGGTTAGTGTTGTGAATCTAAACAAAAAGGATGAGATTGGCCTGTTTTGGTAGTTTGTTTTCAACCATTTTGTTTCCCTTGATGATGTGATGGTTGCCTGCCTTCCTCCCCACAATACATACAAAACTTTCAGATCTTCCTCCTCCCCACCCCTAGATAATCATAAAAATATTTTCTGGTCTATTGTCAAGGTAAAAGTTTGTAACATCAAACGTCTCAGTGATGACTTTATTTTTTCTATGTTCCACCCCTCTACTTTTAAAAAAATCTACGCCCCCTTCCAGTGGTGATTTTTTAATATGTGTTACCTAATGAGAATATTTGCATTTCAGAAATGTAATGGTATTAAGCAAATATCTTTACAAAAAGAGTTTTGTCTTCTAATGTTAGACATTCAAATTATGATACATGGCTTGGAGAAGTGCCACTCAAATTACATTACAAACATGAGTGCTATATTCCTCCTTTCCAAAATGCCTATTTACACACACATAGTTACAAAGAAGCAATTTAACAGCGCAGATAAAACATTGAGGTAGCCTTTGAGGTATGTCTGAAAACCAATCTGCACTCTGACATTTAAAAATTCAATTTTGCTTTATAATCCCGTTTCGTCCATTGATGAGACCTGGTCTCTGACTTTGGATCTGGCCCTGGGGTTAGCTGTTGCCACAGGCTTTGCTTTCTTCTGTTGATGTCAACTAAACTTCAAGACTCTGTTTCTCTTCCCCCAAAGTGAAGCAAAAACTGCCTTACTGAGACCTTCACTCCTCACTAGTTTTCCCATGAGCAAGAGTCTACCCCTGGTTTCCACATTTGAATGATATTCCAGTGAGATCCACTTTTTATCAGCTATCCCTCAAGATTCCCCTGGAGATGACATGGTGGGAGCAGTGTGCTCCAGGATGGCTGCCTTTTACTCCTCAGGAAGGGCGTCGTAGCCTTCTCCCCAAACTGTCATTTAAAATAGACATCAGCTACCCATGCAGAAGCTGTAGACACTCACTCCAGTCCTCTCTGCTTGCCTTTCTGGATCGCAGAAGCATGCGGTCATCTTTCCACTCTGTGGTAAGTTGAATGGACATGCGCCAATGTCAGGTCACTAGCCTATGAGCCCTATCGTCCTATGCCCAACAGTTCTTCCTGAGTAGTGCAATCATCAACTATTTTATTCCCCGGCTTCTGGCTGGTATATTGAAATCTATTTGAGGCCATGTGCTCTACATACCTATTTTTCAAAACAGACAATCCTCATGCTTTAACATCTGAGATTTTACCGAATCATGTGAAAATCCTGGATAGCTATGATACACATGTTTTTATTTTATGATACTTTGAAACTTTATGTGTGTGCGTGTGTGTGTGCATGTGTGTGTGTGTGTGTGTGTGTGTGTGTGTGTTTAATAATAGAAAAATATAAATTGTAAATAACTGATGTTCCTCACCAAAGATGGGAAGAGGACACAATAGTATAATGGGAAAAAAATAGGAATTAAACAGAACTTTTTAAAATATAGCTCATCTTGAGCCAATTATTTAAACCATCTGAGTTTTAGTTTCCTCATCAATATATCAGGATAATTATTCCTCCCTTACAGAGTTGTTAAAGAAGCTGATGCATGTAAAAAGCACAGTAGAAGAGTGATTTTGGGAGGATAGCAACATATTTTTTACTTTTTCTTCCACATTCCCTAGATTATTGTCATGATAATGTCACTGTTTAGGCTGCTTGACACAGGGTAGGAGCACTGTGCTAATTATTGGTAAACATATTTCTGAGCATTCAGAAGGCATGCTCAGCTAGGCTGCTACCTTAGACTGATGCTTATTTTCCTGAGGATGATTTCTCTCCCTTCCTCTCTCTCCCTCTGGAATAGCTAGAAAACCACCAAAAATATTTTTTCATTTTTAGTTTAATCTTCAAGTCTTAAGAAATAACTTCCTATTCTACCTCACAGCAAAAAATGACATTTAGAAAGCTAAAACCATTACCTGTCACTCTTTTCTCTCCCTCCACACATTCTGAAACAAGTCCAGATCCATTTACTTGTAAGTAACAGATGCTTTCTTTATTTGCTCGCCCCACCACCCTGCCTGTATTTGATCTCCTTCTCTCTGAGGAAGGAAGCATAACTTCCAGGCAGACCATGGAAAATCTCTGCACATCTGTTTCTGCCTGTTTTCTTCCTGGGTAAAGAATCTTTTGAAAGATTTATGCTATACCTTACCAAAAGCAGGACATTCTGATAGGGCTTATTTTAGTTATTGGCAACTTTACATATATAAGAAAAATAATTTAAAAATGTAAATTGCCAGAAGATCATATTTTTTAAATATGAAAAGTATCCCTTAGTGACTTATTCACAAACTTTTACTTTAGAAACATGTTTTCCCATAACTAAAATCTCTCAAATCATTTGTATTTAATTCTTCTGAGAGTTTGGATAAATAATCATCTATTTAAAACAAACACAAGCAAATATTAGCCATAAGGTTTAATGGAAGCTGAATCTTATTCTGATTATTTTTTTCACATTTGTCTTCTGGCATTTTAGTTGTCTTTACAGAGCTGAAAAGAATAACAATTTTTATCATTATTACTGACCTGTAGTGATTCACATATATAGATATAACATTTTAAAGCACTTCATAAATTAACTATTCTATTTTATAACCACAATGTGAGAAAGAATGTATAATACTCTTGGAAAGATAACAGCTTTTTTTTTTGCCTCTTTTAAATTACTAGATGGATAAGACACGTCAAATTTGTGAAAAGTTATAATTATGAGTTCAAATTGAGCTTTGTCATGTTTTCTGGCATGCTTTTTACAATCCATGATAGTTTTAAAGAGGACTATATTATAATGGAATATGCTGATATAAATAATGCATATTTATTGATAGAATTCACATTAAAATGCAAATACAAAAATATATGCATTTGTGGCCTAAAATAACACTGGTACATAGATGTAGCTTTCTTATCACATAATCAGCAATTTTATAGTTTTTTGCTAGAAGTAAGCCATTTTGGACTATTAGAAAAATATATGTATTAGCCCACATTAGTTTCTTAAGAGAGCATTACTGGAAGGATGGATAGATAAATGGGTCATTGGATGGATGAATCACTAGATGGATGGACTAATGAATGGAAAGATAAGTGGCATAGTAACTTACTAGGTTTTAATGAAAAAATAATGAAGTAAATACTTGCCCTGGTCAGTTTGGCTCAGTTGGTTGGGCATTGTTCCAAGCATCAAAATGTTGCTGGTTCAATTCCTGAGGAGTGCAGGAGCCACCCAATCAAAGTTTTGCTCTCACATCCATGTTTCTCTCTCTCTCTCTTCCTTCCTCTCTCTAAAACAATCAATAAAAACATCTTTAAAAATCAGAAATACTCAAATTTTGTTTTTCAAGCTTAAGGTATCTGAAAGACACATTTTTTTTTCTAAGAATATGTGTATCACTGCATTTTATTATTATTGTGAAAATAATCGATAATATTTGCTATCTAATAAAATTTTCATTTGTAAGGTTAAGAAAATAATTTTATCCAGGGAACTTAGATGCCTACTAGAGGCCCAGTGCACAAATTCATGCACAGGTGGGGTCCGGCTGGCCCAGCCCCAATCGGGAGGATCTGGGCTGGGCCTGTAGAGAGGAGGAAACTACAGGAGGTTGGCTGGCTGGCCTGCCCTGATCTGGGCCCGATCAGGGCCAGGCCAGCTGAGGGGAGGAGCTGAGGGTGATTGGCCGGCAGGCCCCACCCCCAATTGGGGAGAGGATACAATTGGTGATGGGGCCAGCAATGGGGAGGGGCTCTGGGTGGTGGTCTGGCAGGCCCCGCCCCTGAATGGGGTGGGAGGGTCAATTGGGGGCCAGCGGCCTGGGGAGGGGCCATGGGTGGTTGGCCGGCCGGCCCTGCTCCTGATCAGAGTGGGGTGGCCAATCGGGGGTGGATTTGAGTGGGGGAAGGGACCACAGGCTGATCAGGATGGTGGGGTCCCATTGGGGGCGGGGCCATCCGGAGAGAGGGGTTGTGGGAAGTTGGCTGGCTGGCCCCACCCCCTGATCGGTTGGTTTGCTGGCCGCAGTGGGCGTCATAGTAACCAGTCGTTCCAGTGTTCCAGTCTCTGGCTTTTTATATATATATACAGATATGCATAGCCCATGGATACAGACAACAGTGTGGTGAAGGCCTGGGAAGGGCAGGTGCACAGTAGAGTGGGTCAATGGGTGAAAACACAAAGGAGACATTTGTAACACTTTTTTAAAATATATTTTTATTTATTTCAGAGAGGAAGAGAGAGAGAGAGAGAGAAACATCAATGATGAGAGAGAATCATTGATTAACTGTGTCCTGTATGCTTCCGACTGGGGATCGAGCCGCAAGCTGGGTATGTGCTCTGACCGGGAATCGACCTGTGACCTTCTGGTTCACAGGTTGATGCTCAATCACTGAGCCATGCCAGCCAGGCAACACTTTCAACAATAAAGATAAATTATAAAATAAAATAAAATAACTTTGTCATAAAGAAAAACACTTTGGTAAGAAAAAGATTATGATGACAAATCTCATTCTATAAACTCTATTTGTTAATTCTAAGAATTGGTGTGATTTAATTTGCATTCCTTCAGAATTAGTCTTGAGAAAGGATTCTAAGGCAAGTGTTTTCTTTGGGGTGTAATCCCAGAAAAATGCCAGTACAAGAGAGGGATCCTGAGTTCAGAAAAAACAGAAGCCAATAGAGGGACTGTGGTTGAACAAGTTTCTTTGGTGGACAACTGGAGTTTAATCCTGCCATGAACTCTGCTACCAGTGTAGAGAACACAATTTCCAGAACTTGACCATCAAAGGAGCTGAGAAATCTACTCTCAATCCTGTCATGTAATGATTGGGGACTGTTGCTAGGAGAGAACATTCCTTACGTAGCACTCCAGACATTCACTTTTGTGGAGCAGCACCAGTGGCCAGAGAGAATCCTCATGCAGAGCTGTGAGTGCTGTGGGTTGGGAGCTGACCTGGAATGCATAGTACTATTATATAATGTGGGGATCTCAGTAGAGCATTGATAGCAGCTGTTACATCACACTCCTTTCTCATTTGGAAATTGAGACATGCCATTGTGTGCAAAAAGGATCATTTATTCATTAATTGAGTAGAGGTCAAGATAAACATACATGGAACTTCTTACGTAAGTACTATTTTACAACTGTAATAGTTGCTAAGAAGTAGTACATGGTGTTATGAGAACATAATAACTGGAAATGTGTGCTAGTGTTGTTCATCCATCAAATAAAAATGTTACACAACATGGTAAAATATGAATTGTCAATTTGATATGATGATCCATTTTTTATCCTCTATAGCACATACTTTTATTATCTTGTTTATTGATTATATTAGAAAGTACTGTTTTCTCCATTCTCACCAAGACAATGTTATCTACACATTGCTGGCTGGTTGTAAGGCCTTAAAATGAACAGAGGTGACTGAGAAAACCTAGCAGAAAACAAAAGCTGAGACACAGTTTTAATTTGCCAGTACTTAAAGTCATTCCTCAGCCCATCAGCAAAGGATGGGAGGCTTACTGATCGAATGGGTTTAAGAACTTCTGACCAACTATTGGGTTACTACCACTAAACTATGATAATCTAAGTCCAACTCCTAGGGTTCTGTTCTTAAAAATACAACAATTAAAAGGGAGAGTGAGAGAGACATATACCATGGAATCAGGCCAGGCAAATCAATGAAAAAGCAAACAGCAACAACAATCTCTAAGATGGTAGACCTGTGTTCAGAGTGGTTAGAATATAATATCAAAAATATCCAGTTTTCAGCCAATAATTACAAAATACACAAAGAAACAAGAAGCATGATTCCCACAAAGGGGCTATAATGTTGGTCTTAACAGAAAAAAAATTTCAATGTAGCTGTTACAACTATGTTAAAAGATCTAAAGAAAACCATATTTAAAGAACTAGTCAATTAAAAGATAGAACAATACAAATTAACCAAAGAGGAAAAAAATAAAATAATTTTAAAAATAAGTGTTACTAGAGAAAAACAGGTACATTTTGTAATCACCCTGCACATGTCAACTAATCAAGAAGATAAAACAAGTATCAACATATTCACATGTAAAAACAGATCCATACAATATATTAAGCAAAAACAAAATGTAAGCAAGAAACAGACAACTCAACACTAATAGTTAGACATTTCAGTACAGCTTTTTGGAGTTTATACAAAAACTGGAAGAAAATCAGTAAGTATATGGAAGCCTCAAACAAATTTGAGCCAGCACAAATCTCAGCAACACTGCATCCAACACAGCATACCACGTAACATTTCCAATGGAGCATCTGACATTCTCCAAGATACCCAAGATAGACCATATATTCAAACAATCTGCAATATATATAAAATAATTGAAATCATAAACATTGTATTTTTTGTTGCCGTGCTTTTTTGTTGATTTTGTTTTCATTTTTATTTTGCATTTGGCTGTTAGAAGTCTGTATCACTGGACTAGGGACCTACCCACCTGGATGTCAGAGAAGATCCCCTTCGGCATGGGAGGGATGGTGAATGCTGAGGAGCTTTCACATGCCAGCTGATAGAACCCAGGAAGTTTATTTTTTTAAAACATATTTTATTGATTTTTTACAGAGAGGAAGGGAGAGGGAGAGTTAGAAACATTGATGAGAGAGAAACATCCATCAGCTGCCTCTTGCACACCCCCTACTGGGGATGGCCTGCAACCAAGGTACATACCCTTGACCAGAATCGAACCTGGAACCCTTGAGTCCACAGGCTGATGCTCTATTCACTGAGCCAAATCGGCTAGGGCAGAATCCAGGAAGTTTTTATTAGCTTCTGCAGAAAGTCAGTCAGTCCACCCTCTTCTGGATTACCACCACCTATACCTAGAGGAACACAGGATTGCTCCCGTGGGGTTGTATATAAGATTGATTACTTACCCATGGTGAAACATTTTGAATGTTTGAATGCAAACCAGGAACCTCTTATGATGTGCTTGTACTAAATGTGTAGCCATGGGAATTAAAAATGGAAGGAAGAAATAGTACATTTCTACAAGGTTTAATGAGAAGTTTTGATATTAATTATTTTGGGGGAGAGTTTAAGGTGATACACAGAATGTAGCAAATACAAAGTTAGGGCCCAGGCAACTCGGAGAAAGAAAGAATGATCTGCTGCTTGAAAGTCAGATACATTTTCATAAAAGCTCATGTATGCAGTAAAGTCAAAAGTGAGTCAGGCTTATTAGGGATTGGGAATCACAGTATCCTTCACTATAAACTTCCTCTGCCAAATCCTTTACTGAAGCTCATAAAAAATATATTTTAAAAATAAAAATAATAAGAAATTAACAACAACTAAAACTGAATTTTCTAATGTATATGTATGGAAATTGATCAAATAAGAAATCACAAGAGACATTAGAGAATAGTTTGAGCTAAATGAAAGAAAAACAAAAGTGTATTCATACTAACAAGGTGTAGCTTAAAAAAATCCTATATAATAAAGATGTAATATGCAAATGGTTGCTATACCATGAAGCATAATGACCGATCGTGTAATGACAGGATCACAGATCAGCAGAAGGGTGATGGGGCAGCGAGCTACAAGTGGGCGGTGGAGAGCTACAGGAGTGAGCAGGGCAGCAAGCTATGAGGTGGGGGTTGGGGGCAGAGGGAGCTATAGGAGGGTGGGGCAGCAGGCGGAGAGCTACTGGAGGGCAGCAGCAAGCTACTGGCAAGCTACTGGAGCATGGATTCATGCGCAGGGGTACTAGTACTTAAATAAAATTTGTATATCAAACACACAGGTACATATATTAAAAAAGAATAATCTAAAATTAATTGCTTAAGCCTCCAGCTTTAAGAAACTAGGAAAAGAAGACAAATCTATATCTAAATCTAGGAGAAGGGAACAAATAATAAATATTTGAGTAAAAATCATTAATGCAACAAACCAGAAAAATTAAGAAAATCCGAGAAACCAAAATCAGATCAAAATTCACAAACTCTGAACTAGTCTGACAAAATATAAAACAGAAGACAAAAATTCCATAAATGAGGCCTTGAAAGAGGCTGTTGCTACTGACACAATAGAAATTAAAATGATTTTAATGAAATACATTGAATGAATGTACAGCAACAAATTATACAAGTTATATAAAATGGGAAAATACTTGTAAACACAAAAATTACCAATACTTTATTAAAATAGAAAATATTAATAGCCCTAAACTCAATAAATAAATATAATTAACTAGAGGCCCAATGCATGAAATTCATGCAAGGGACTCGGCCCTCCCAACCCTGGCTTCGTTGGGAAGGTCATCTGGAAAGACATCCGGAAGGTCGTTCGGCTGTCTGGTCTAATTAGCTTAGTGTGCTTTTATTATTATAGACTAGTGGCCCGGTACATGAAATTCATGCATGGGGAGGAGGGGGGGGCGGTGTCCCTCAGCCAAGCCTGCACCCTTTCCAATCTGGGACCCCTCGAGGGATGTCTGACTGCCTGTTTAGGCCCGATCCCACAGGGATCGGGCCTAAACAGGCAGTCAGACATCCCTCTCGCAATCTAGGACCACTGGCTCCTAACCACTCACCTGCCTGCCTGCCTGATTGCCCCTAACCACTCTGCCTGCTGGCCTGCTCACCTCCAACTGCCCCCCCGCCCCCGCCAGCCTGCTCGCCCCCAACTGCGTCCCCTGTCGGCCTGCTTGCCCCCAACTGCCCTCCATTGCCAGCCTGATTGCCTCCAACTGCCCTTCCCTGCTGGCCTGATCGCCCCTACTGCCTCTTCCTTGCCCCGCCACCATGGCTTTGTCTGGAATGACGTCCGAAAGGACTCTTGGAAAGTCTCCTGGTCTAATTAGCATAATACCCTTTTATTAGTATAGATAAGTAAACTTCACACAAAGGAAAGCCCAGACTCAGGTGGCCACATTGGACAATTTCACCAAACATTTAAAGGAAAACAAAATAAACAAGCAAAAAAACATTTCTTAAAAAACTCTCCCAGAATATAAGCGAGTGAACTCTTCCCAACTCATTTTGTGCAGCCAGTGTTACCTTGCTACTAAAACCAGACTAACATATCACAAGAAAATACAACAATAGACCCATATCTCTTAGGATTCATAGCCCCCCAAATGCTCACAAAATATCAGGAACATAAATACAAAATATATTAAAAAAATATATAGCCATGGCCAATTTGGATTTATTCCAATAATGAAAGGTTGATGTAACATCTGAAAATCAATCAAGGTCAGAGCTGAGACTGAAGTGAGTTTAGTGTGGTGCCTGAAAAAAATGAGTAAGTAAAAGAAGTACTCTAATACCACATGTGCCTGAGAGCCAAGGAGCCTCACCACACTCACTCTAACCCAGGTGCTGATCATTATTTTATATTTTATTAATAGAATAAAGAATAAAACCACATGATAGCTCCGTTGATGTGAAACAAGACTGGAGAAAATCCAACACCAATGTAAAATAAAAATTGTCATTCAACGATCCAATCAGAAAAATGGTATTTATATAAAACTTAGCCAAACCACATGAAAAATTATATTAGAATGGTAATTGAGTTTAGCAAGGCTACAGATCACAAGATAAATATATCCAAAAAATCATAATTCTTTATACTAGCAAACTCAGAAATGGAAATAAAAAACAATACCATTAACAATAGCATTATAAATGTGAAATGCTAGGGTGAATCATTTCATAATCAAGAATATGTACACTACAACTAAGAAACATTATTGAGAGAATTTAAATAAATGATGCTGTTAAGATTTCAACTTTGCACAAAATGATTTAAGAACTTAATACATCACAAATCTAAATCATAGTGGGTTTTTTTGCAGTTGAAAAAGATAGTGTTTTAATAAACTTTTCAGATAATTGGAGATTTTCTTTGATACTACACCAAAACATGTTAGAAGATTGTTTCTCAAAGGACAGTAGCGATATTGAATCTAAAACCATATTTATTTTATACTCCACTTCATTAAAATATAATGTTGTGTTGGGCTTTTGAATGTCTCTTCTACCCATGCATGATTCTGTAGTATCACACATCGATCATTTGCAAGTTCACAGAGCTATGCTGAACTTCCTTATTGCTCACCCATTTCATTATACAAGACCCTTCCCCACAAAAATATCACATTCATTAAAACACCATTAATCTCATCAGAAAAGTCTTTAATAATTGTAAAGCTAGCAAGCTAATGAAGGTGAATGCAAATCTTCCAAAATGCTAATTTTTGCTTAAAAGCTCAACTGCTAAAACTGGCAACACATATTGTCAACAGTTTTCCTTACTGTCACAGTCACATTTCATTCATTTTTGAGAAGATGACTATCAAATATCCAAGTCTGAATAGCATAGTCTATAAGTAATTCTTTCACACAAGAGGCAATTTTTGCATCTGAGTAAATGTAAGAAGTATTTTACACATACTTCCAATTTCATCATGGACAATATTAAGAAGACAAGTTGTATTTTTTTTTTTAATGAAAAAGCCAATTCAAAGTTCTTATGGAAATGCCAAGGAAGTACAATTGTCACAACAACTTTGCAAAGGAAGAACCAAGCCAGATGACCAGCAGTATTTGATTTCCATTTTATTCTAAACTTAGCCAAACTTCTCACAGGTGGGCACAACTGGTGAAAGTTTTAATTGTACCCTTAAAACACTTTTTCAAGTTAGCTTCTAAATAGAATCCAGTTTTACTTAATATGTAAATGATAAAGAATAGGTTAAGAAGTTATTTAAATTAGTCTTAGATGAAGAATTTGTATGTAATACTGTTAATTTCTTTGAATTTTCAAATGCATATTCATAAGTATAAACTAAATTATTTTAATGATATGCTTATTATTTAAAAAATGAAAATATATAACTTCTGATGGCATGTTGATTTTATATTTGAGAGTTAAATGACATATTTATCCCACAATTTCTAATCTTAAGAAAGGAGTCAAATTAAGAATGAATGTGAATACATAATTGTGCTTGCCATTCTAGTAGGAAAGTTAGGAAAACACCAGGAATTATTTTCCTACTTGGTATTAATTGCAAAAGTCTAATTAAATGATACTCAGAGAACTCTAAATTAATGATAGATGACTTTAACAGTAGCAGATGAGTGAATATCAGTATAAATTTAAATTATAATGTTAAATAAAAGATAGGAAGACACATTATAATAAAAATGAAGTGTCAAAATATATTTAAATACTAGTTTTATATGTATTGTCATTGTTTTCATTCCATTTCATACATTTGTCCTTTTCATTCATGAAATATTATTAAATATTGAAGAATATCTTTCAACTATTTTACTATT
Source organism: Cnephaeus nilssonii (assembly GCF_951640355.1). Taxonomy (NCBI): domain Eukaryota; kingdom Metazoa; phylum Chordata; class Mammalia; order Chiroptera; family Vespertilionidae; genus Cnephaeus; species Cnephaeus nilssonii. Next base: position 54,983,919 of record NC_137079.1, on the reverse strand, counting down.
AGATGATTAATGGTTAAGGTCCAATTAAATTTGTTCTTTTTATTGCTTAACTCTTTATTTGTATTGCAGAACTCAATACCAAGTTATATTAAATTTTGCCTTATCAATTTGAAGAAAATAAAAAGAGAAGAAATATTGCCTTAAGGATATTACAATCTTTGCAGCCATTTTCAAAAGGAATACTGGCTACATTGAAAAAGGCACATGAACACTCTTCTGTCTCTTTATACAAGATTTAACATGATACTATTCACTAAACAGAATAATTAACATTGTAATGTTTACACACAAATGCAGTTAATGCACATTAATGAAGCACAGCAGAAAAAGTAGAGGTATTGCTATTTTTCTAGTTTATTTAAACTTTTCATTTTAAAAATATTCAAAATTTAATTCTCATTATATAGAGAAAATACACAGTTACTGGAGTTTATCTTTGTCAATCTAGATAATAGTGAAGGTGAAAATTCGAAAACTGAACTGGAATGCAAAGGTGAATTCCAAGACATGAAGGCAGGGGAGAAGATCACTGAAGTATATTAGATATCTTCATATATTTCAAATAAAATTAAATAATTTGTTAAGCCTTGAAGTGAGCTGCACTGAGACACTGAAGATTTAAATTCCATCCTCAATTTTACAACCAATGTTACGTCTTTACACTCACTTCTTTCACTACAAAATGATTAATAATGTGAAATTGATCACTGTCAGGAATTAACAATATAAGTGGCCTCTTTAAATTACCTCTTAGAAAAATTATTAATGATTTCTATTGCTTCTGTTGAATTATCATTATTTTTCAACACTCTATCCAGGGTGAAATGTTTTGAAGACTTTAGACAATATACTTATTTTAAGGGGGAAAAATTGAATACCTCGATTATTATATTTTCAAAAAGTTAAACGAATAGATGACCAAGTGATATAACTTTATGTTTCTCTTCTGTAAAACAGTGACTCACCACAGTTGATAACTTATATATTTCTGTCATTTGTCAGAATGAAAGATTTCTATATTTTCTCATTGTGCTTCCTTTTAGAAATGCCATACTATTGTGGAAGTACTAATAATTTATCAAGGGTCTAAATGTATAAATGCTTAATTGATTAAGACTGGACTATAAGAATGCTACATATAATAAGAGAGCTGAAATATACTATCTTTCTAAATTTCTATCATAATAAAACTATCACAACCTTAGATTACATTTTTAATATAATTACACAGTCCAGGTACTAATGTAAGTAGGTAGATTTGCGGATGACTTGGCACTTGATTTTGAATTGCAATTTTGAACATTATTTGTGCCTGTGTGATTTTCAAGAAGATGTAGTACTGTATATGGAAATAACTCCTTGACTGAAGTAGAGGAAACTTAAAGACTGCATGCACGTTTGTTCGGCTCTCTCACCTACTCAGATATTACTACCTGCTCATCATTTCACACTTTAGTTAATAATGGGAGAAAATACAAAATATGTTCCTTTTGTATTTTCCTTGAAAGATGTCATGTATGAATTATTCATGACCTCAATTATTATCCATAGGATATGCTTTTCTGCAGCCTTCATATTTATTTCTACAGGAATACAATCCTCAAAAAATAACCCTTATTTTAAAGAAAATATGCCTTTTATTGATGGGGCATATATGAAAACAAAGGAGGAAGTGAACTAAAATTTTAATTGAGCACCTACTAGAAGTGCATATCATGCATCTTTCAAAACAATCATGAAAAATATTTCTATTTTAGAAAAAAACACAATTGAACAAGAAGTTAAGATATATTTTAAGACATATCGGAAACAAATAATAGATTAAAATTAATTCAAATACAGTTCTGTTAGAAATCTCTAACTTCTTCAGAGCATACTGCTTTTCTTTAACATAGATATCCTCCATAAACTATAAATACCTGAAAATTAATTTAAATTTGTAATTCACAACAAGCATCATCTTTAAAGCATAGAGGGGTTTCATAAATTACTAATTGGAATTGCTATATTTATAAGGCAGTTGTTATGTCTTAAGCTAATGTAGTGAGAGAGAAGGAACATTCAATAATCTTGATCTATAATCTAATACCCAAATTTCTATTTCTTGGTAGGAAAAAACATTATACCTTCTCAGTAAATTTATCTCTCTATATATTTTGTGGAAGCTTGCATTATTTGTTCAAGTGATCGTTTGATCCCCTTACCAAATCTCTGTTTATTCAACCCTTTTTGAAGGGAAGATTACCCTTCCCACACACTGACCTTAGGCTTGTCATGTGGCTTGCTTTGCCCATTGAATGGGAACTTAGAGCTATTATGGTTTACCATTGTTATTTTTCCTTTGACCTCAAAATGTCAAGGGTCCTAGATAAGTTCTAGATAGTAGTTGCTTCTTTACTTTAGGTTCTGAAGTGAAGAGAATATGGATCTTATGCTGAATAACAGAAATACATAAAACAACAGGAATTAAATATTTGTTAGAAAACCACTAAAATTTGGTGTGTGTTTATTATAGTGGCATAACTTAGCTTAAGCTGACTTATGAAATAATCATTTTTTATTTATTGGACAGCATTTACTCATATCCTTTTGGCTCATTTTACTGACATAAAGTAAAAGCCTAAATGTCCTTAATTGAAAAGCAATATAATATTTATGTATTTTTCTTAGATAATACATATATGAATAATTAAAAGCTGAAATATACTTGTAGATTTGATGACAACTCTGGTTATACTTAACTTTTTCTTTTCTTTTTTTTCTTTTTTCTTTGTGGGGGGTACTGCATAAGAAAGAATTGCCCACAAGCAAATTACATTTTTCCCAATATGTCATTGAATGTTAGAGAATTAATAGCTCCTCTTGATTAGTGTTCTAGTCTAATTGCACTCTGTCAGCAAACTCATTTTGACACTTTTGAGCTACAACTATAGCAATTCATTTACAACATTCCTCAAACAAATTTCAACTTCACTAACAGATTGTGCTTGACTGAGGGCTGTTGGTGATTTAAAATAGCTGGAATCCTAATGGAAGTTTATAATGAAATGTCTGACAAGACTCTAACATGGGAGTCTCCTAATGGTTTGGTAATGTTTTGACAATCTTAAAAATATGCTTTAGAAAAAGCTAGCAAATGCAAGTTTTCCTAAAGCAAAATATCCATCTGTTCAAAATGTTTCAAAATAGCAAAAGCACTAACCACAGTGCAGCAATAGCGACTGTGTGATTTCATTTCTTTAAATAAATGATCCTTTTGATGAGATAAATAATAAGAATTGTAGACACCTTTAAAAATCTTCAGTTTACAAAATAACCTTTAAAGGTAACTGACTGAGGGAATTGTCAAAGATCCCTCAACTGTGCCTAAATGTGTACTGAATGCTCCTATTAGAGGCAATAAAAAGGATATTTAAAACCTTATTAGTTTAAAGCACCAAGAAAAAAAGTAAGTTTTACACTTAATAGGGTTCTGAATGTGCTCCCTTTTGACAGCTGTTGTGAACATTCATCATTCATTGCTTCAGTTGAGGGAATTTTGACAATTTCCTTTACAAGGCACCTTTAAAGCTATTCTGCCAAGCTGATGAGGCCACAATACTCATTTGAGTTGTCCACTCGTTGGCTCAGATGATTGAAAGTCAGCTTGAGTTCCATGTTCTGTTCTGAGCTTTTCATCTACATAACCTTGAGCAGTTTAAAATTAACACCTATATTGTGTACATTGCTGTTTCCAGTTTTCAAAGTTACTTCACATACTTCATTTCATATAATACCTACATATCTTAGCTTCTCCACTTCAAATCTAACAAAATGGAGACCCTAAGGTTTAAATAATCTGCATGTTTAACATACATGAGAATTTCTAATGCAGATTCATTAAAGTGACTTTCCGTTCTCTCTCCCTCCTTACTTAACTACCTCTTTCTTCCTTCCCTTTCATTCTTGCTTTCTTTCTATAGAAATACATGAAGATTTTTTTCCTTATAATCTTGCTTTTAAAAGATAGGGAATAAAATGGTACCTATTATTGATGGGGAAAATGAGACATTTTTGAGAGGGCTAGCAATCTGAATCTGTGCCATTAATCTAAATGCACATTCTTGTTAGCCTATAGTCTAGTCACTGCTCCTTTAGTTATCTGGTCCTGCAAGACTTGTTTGCCTAAGTACTACTCCCATTTTAGAGAGGCCATAAACCATCCCCAGACGGAGTTATCAGCGCTGGCACCAGGCCAGGCCTTTAGTTGTGGTCTCAAGGTCCCAATACCTGGGGCTTTTTGCAAAAGGTCCGGAAGAATAATCCATATTTGGGGGACAAAGAAACCAAAGGGGTATAAAGGGAAAGCTTCCTCCATATTGGGAGACTCAGGTTTTGAGAGAAACAGTCTCAACCACAGCCTATTGATTTTAGCAACTGCCTCATCCTTGGCATGGATAAACCTCTTGAATTCATGGATAAATCTCTTGAGTGTCTTCTTTCAGATGCATTTATACACGCCTTGGTGACATCACCCCAAGTTCAAGCTAATTAACACATCCATTACAATACAGCATTACTGTGTGTGTGTGTGTATTAAAAACACATAAGATGTAGTCTCTTAGCAAATTACAAATAACTATAGTCACAATGCTATACATTAAATTATCAGAAATTACTCATTTTGTCACCAAAAATTTGTACTCTGGCCATTGTCTCCCAATTTTCTCCACAGCCCCAACTCCTGGCAACCGTCTTTTTACTCTCTTGTTCCATGAGTTTGACTTTTTCAGATTTCACATATAAGTGAAATTGTATTTTTTTTTCTGTGCCAGGCTTATTTTACTTAGCATAATATTCTCCAGGTTCACCTACGTTGTAGCAAATGACAAATTTTCTTTTTTGTGGCTGAATAATATTCCATTGTATGTATGTATGCATGCATGAATGTAATTCTTTATCCATTCATCTGTGGACCAGCACATACCTTTGGTATTATGGATAATGCTATAATGACCATAAGAGTATCTATACCTCATCAAGATACTGCTTTTATTTTCTTTGAATATATATTCAGAATTGGGACTGTTGGGTCATATGGAAGTTCTATTTTTATTTTTTTTTTTGAGGAAACTCGATACTATTCTCCATATTTGTAGTACCAATTTTCATTCCCACCAGCACCTCACAAGGATTCCCTTTTCTGCATGTCTTCACCAATATTTGTTCTTTCTTGTCTTTTTTATGATAGTCAACCTAACAGGTATAAGGTGATATCTCACTGTGGTTTTCATCTGTATTTCCTGATGAGCAGTAATATTGAGCACCTTTTCATAAACCTGTTGGCCATCTGTATAACTTCTTTAAAAAATGTCTATTTGGTTCTTTTTCACATTTTTAAATCAGTTGTGTGTGTTTTCTGTTTGTTTTGTTTTTTTTGCTATTGAATTGTATACATTCCTTTGTGTTTTGGTTATTAACCCCTTATGGTTTGTAAAGATTTACTCCCACTTCATAGATTGACTTTTCATTCTGTTGATTGTTTAGCTTGGCAGAGCTAAAAAGCTAAAAGTTTGATATACACTGAGTGGCCAGATTATTATGATCTCTAAACACATAATAATCTGGCCACTCAGTGTATATCCTATATAATAAAAGGCTAATATGCAAATTGTCCCCTAGACCAGGAGTTTGACCAACAGGCAGGCCAGCCAACCATCCATGTCCCCTCCCTCTGGCCAGACCCCTTCCATGCATAAATTCATGCACCGGGTCTCTAATATATATCCTATCTAATAAAAGAGTAATGTGCAAATTGGCCATCACTCCAACACATAAGATGGCTGCCCCCATGTGGTCAAAGATGGCTGCCCCCATGTGGACACAAGATGGCTGCCACAAGATGTCCAGCAGGGGAGGGCAGTTGGGAGGGACCAGGCCTGCAAGGGAGGGCAGTTGAGGGCAATCAAGCCTGCAGGGGAGGGCAGTTAGGGGTGATCAGGCCTGCAGGGAAGAGCAGTTAGGGGTGACCAGGCCTTCAGGGAAGGGCAGTTAGGGGTTACCAGGCCTGCAGGGGAGGGCAGTTAGTGGCAATCAGGCTGGCAGGGCAGCAGTTAGGCATCAATCTGGCTGGCAGGGGAGTGTTTACGGGGTGATCAGGAAGGCAGGCAGGCAAGCAGTTGGGAGCCAGCAGTCCTGGATTGTGAGAGGGATGTCCGACTGCCCATTTAGGCCCGATCTTATCAGGATCGGGCCTAAATGGGCAGTCGGACATCCCTCAAGGGTCCCAGATTGGAGAGGGTACACGCTGGGCTGAGGGACACCCCCCCCCCCGTGCATGAATTTTGTGCACTGGGCCTCCTCTAGTGTGTGTGTGTGTGTGTGTGTGGCCAGATTATTATATGAGTGGCCAGATTATTATGCGTTCAGAGATCATAATAATCTGGACACTCGGTGTAGTTCCATTTATATATGTTTGTTTTTAGTGCTTGTGCTTTTGTTGCCATATACAAAAAAAAAATCATTGTCAAGACCAAGATCAAGGAGCTTTTCCCCTGTGTTTTCTTCTAGCTGCTTTACTGTTTCAGGTGTTATATCTTAGGCTACAAGGTGACCTTTGATGCCACCTACCAACTATCTGGGGGACACCAAACATATCATGGGTATCAGAGACAGCTTCCTTCTTGTATTATTCTGAATGTAAAATTTAAGCAGAATTTTCAGATAATACAAGTCTTCAAATAGGAAATGGACTGTTTATTTAAAATTGTCTTTTTATTTACTAGTATGCATTTGATATGCTTATGTATATAAAAGAGTCTAACATAACAAACCTAAGAATTTTCATTTCTTTAAAAGTGAGGCAACCTCATTGTGATTATGCTTCCTTATATTTTTGCTTATTTACTTTTATAATTGTCTATTTTTGCACAATATTGAAAAGCATCATAAAAGCATGCAACCAAAAAAGGTCAACATGAGAATACAAATTCAAATAAAATAAGCCAGATAAAATTTGCCATCCAGGTAAAATATGCAAAATGTAAATAATCATTTTATTATTACTACTACAACTTGAGAACAAACTGTGTATTATAATGAATTTGCATCATCAGTTCTCTCCTTTCTCCTTTCAATTATACATAAGTTTTCTTTGAAGAAATAATTTTTACATATCTCAATTGGTATGCATGTTAATTATGCAAGTATGTATTCAATTACTCAATACAATGATAAATAACCACATTATTTAAAGCTTTAATAATTAATCAATTTCCAGGTTTAAAAATATACAATAATTTTACAATATTGGTTTTATACTTAATTTTGAAAAGTTTTGAAAAAATAATGACTTAAGTATGTAAGTTGACTTGGAACTTACATACAGGGGTGGACAACAGTTATAATACAAACAACTCATACAATAATTAAATAATAATAGTATAAGAATAAACTGTGTTTCATGTACTCACAACTGCAAACCTACTTTGCATACTGGACTGTAGTGGTCTGTTTTTTGTTTTTTTTTAATGATCTTTACTCTGTTTTAATCTCACTGGGGATGAAGAAATTATAAGTTTTAATGACAGATTTACTAAAATAAGGATCCATTTTAACATTTTTATTATATTTTTATTTACTTTTTGTATGCATGCCATATCTAAGTATTCCTTTATTTTATTTCTAGAGGCCCAGCACACGAAATCATTTGTGGTTAGGGACCCTAGGCCTAGCCTGCGGTCAGGGCCATTTTCCATCTGCTTGCCACTCCCTGGCCACCGCTGCTGCCACCAGCCAGCTGGTTCCCTTTGCAGGCCCTTGTCCCGCACTGCCACCACCACCAGCCAGCCGTTTTCCCTCACAAGCCCCAGGTCCTGCCCCATCCCCTCCGCCAGCCAGCCAGATTCCCTCGCTGGGCCCACACCTCATAGCGACTGGTCGAGCGGTCGTTCCAGTTCTTACGATTATGGTCTGGCCTTTAATTATATAGGACTAGAGGCCCAGTGCACAAATTCATGCTTGTGTGGGGTCCGGCCAAACTGGCCCTAATCGGGGCGGATTGGGGCTGGGCCTGTTGGGAGGAGGAGATAGTGAGAAGTTGGCTGGCCAGCCCACCCCAATTGGGGCCCAATCAGGGTCAGGCCAGCTTGGGGGAGGGTCCGTGGGCAATTGGTCTTCAGGCCCCACCCCTGATTGGGGTGGGGGGACTGGTTGGGGGCGGGGCTGGCCATGGGAAGGGGCTGTGGTTGGTGGGTTGGCCAGCCCTGCCCCCAAATTTGGTGGGGAGGGCCGATTGGGGATCAGTGGCTTGGGGATAAGACATGGGAGGTTGGCCAGCCAGCCCCACCCCTGATTGGTGTGGAGGGGTCATCAGGGGTGGAGATGGATGGGGGGAGGAGCTGTGGGCCAATGAGGTGGTGGGGCTGATCAGGGGTGGGGCTGGCCATGGGGAGTTTCTCTGGGCAGTGGGCTGGCTGGCCCCAGGCCAAAATGGGATTGGGGAGCTGATCAGGGGCCAACAGCCTGGGGGAGGGGCCATGGGTGGTGGGCTGGCTGGCCCTGTCCCTGATATGAGTGTGAGGGCCAGTCGGAGACAGAGGAGGATGAGGGGAGGGGCCATGGGCTGATCAGGGTGGTGGGGGCCCAGCAGGGATGGGGCTGGCCAGGGTGAGAGGCTGCAGTTGGCTGGCCAGCTCTGCCCCTGATTGGGGTGGGGGGGCTGATCTTGGGTAAAGGTTGTATGGGGGAGGGTCTGCAGGATGGTAGCCAGCCAACCCTCCCCCATATTGAGATGGGGGTGCAATCAGAGATGGGGTCAAGGGGAGGGACTGCAGGCCAATGGGGGTGTAGCTGGCCTAGGGGAGGGGCTGCAGGAGGTTGGCCACTGGCCCCACCCCATATTGGGATGGGGGTCGATAAGGGGCAGGGCCGGCCAGGGGGAGGGGCTGCGGGCTGATCTGGGTGGGGAGGGCCAATTGGAAGTGGGGCCAGCCAGGGGGCAGGGCCATGGGGGGGTTGGCCAGCTGCCCCATCTTCGATCAGGGTGGGAGAGGTCAATCAGGGACGGGGAGGCTGGCGGAGGGGCCACAGGAGGTTGGCTAGCCAGCCCAACCCTCTGATCAGCCAGTTTGCTGGCCACAATGGGTGTCATAGCGACTGGTCATTCTGATCATTAAGGCATTCCAGTCACTGGCTTTTTATATATATAGGCTAGAGGGCTGGTGCATGAAATTTGTGCATGGGGATTTGGCCTAAACCAGCAGTGGGACATCCCTCTCATAATCCTGGACTGCTGGCTCCTAACCGCTCACCTGCCTGCCTGCCTGATCGCCCCTAACTGCCCCCTGCCAGCCTGATCACCCCTAACTGCCTCTGCCTACCAGCCTGATCGCCCCCAACTGCCCCTCCTGCCAGCCTGGTCGCCCCACGCAGCCTGCTGCTCAGTCATTTGGTTGTCACTCCCTTACCCCCTGCTGACCGGGTTGCACCACACAGCCTGCTGCTCAGTTGTTTGGTCATCCCTCACTAACCCCCCTGCTGGCCTGGTTGCCCCATGCAGCCTGTTCGGTAGTCCGTTCAGTTGCGATGGTCGATTAGGCTTTTATATAGATAGATTAGAGGCCCGGTGCTCGAAATTCACGCATGGGTACAGTCCCTAGGCTTGGCCTGAAATCAGGGACAACTTCCCCTGCTTCCGCAGCTGGCCCTACCCCCTGCCAGCACCCACCACCAGTTCCCTATTTTCCATTGGGTGATCGGCTGGCTGGTAAGGAACCAAGAGGTTGACCATTCTACCTGCTTGCCAGCTCTATCCCCCAACCCCCACTGCCACCCTCCCCCAGTTCCCTGTTCGCCATTAGGTGATTGGAGCCTGACCCCCAGGGGAAGGGACCAAGATGTCAGCCTTTTCCACCCACTCGCCAGCCCTGCCCAAGCTGTGGGTTGCCCTCTGTGTGTGGGGTGACTGGCGGAGTGGGAGTCTTGGCCTGGTGCCACCAGCATCCCCCACCACCCATCCCTGGTTCTCTGTTCACAATTGGGTGATCAGAGCCTGCCGGCCATGGAAAGTGACTGAGAAGTGATCAGTGAGCCTCATAGTGACTGGTCGAGCTATCGTTATGGTCATTCTGCCTTTAGGGTCAATTTGTATATTACCTTTTTATTATATAGGATAGAGGCCTGGTGCACAGGTGGGGGCCGGCCGGTCTGCCCTCATGGGGGCCCCGGATCTGGGTGGAGGTCTTCACTTGGGGGCAGGGCCAGCCAGGGCAAGGGGCCACAGGTGGTTTGTAGGCCGGCCACGCCCTCGATTGGGGTGGGGGGTCCCCACTGGGTGGCAGAGCCAGCTGGGGTGAGGGGCTGCTTTCATTCTGGTCTCTGGTCTTCTGGTCATTCTGCTGTTTCAGTCACTGGGATTTTATTATATGAGATAGTAATCTATTGATATGTAAACTAGGTATAAGAAATACCCCTCTTGTATGGTTATAATAATAATGTTCTATGGAAAGCTATTTGATAAATATCAAACTAGCATTCTTCCATGACTCCTCTCTGGTATTGATCCTGTCTGTGTCTATGGTCTAGTTATCAAGCCCCTATGGGATTTAATTTGATTTCTACCTTCACTTATATTCCTTCATTGAATTAAATTGAGAGCATCTTTAAAATAAACAAATATGTCATTTAAGTATTAGTCATTAAAACACTTGAGAATACAGAAAATGCTTTACATATAATTCAGACAGTGAGTCAATTCCGTTGAGTTTTGAGGGTAATATACTAATAACCTAGTTTCATTAAGGGGTAGAAGGAGGGCAAACATTCTTTCTAAAATTGTGATTCTAAAATTGTGTTTCTAAAATTGTGATTACGAGATGTTGAAATAAGACAAAGTAAGCAATATATTTTTCTTACTAGGCTTTGATTGTTTTTCCTTTTTCTTGGGCCAAAAGTATAACATTTAGGAACTTGTTTCACAAAGAAAATGTGTCCTACTTTAGAATTTTAGGAACAATAGAAACCTTCAGACATTATCTATACATTTACCTCATTTGTAAAATGATAAAACTGAGCCTCCTGGTTTTTGTCATCTGACAACATACCTATTAAGGAGATCTTCAACACACCCTTGTATATGATTTTCTCTGTCAGAGAAAGGCAAATACCATATGATTTCACTTATATGTGTAACCTAAATAACAATATAAATGAACAAACAAAATAGAAATTAACTCATAGATACAGAGAGTTGCCACTGGGCAGGAGGGTTGGGAGGTCAGGTGAAAATGTGAAGGAATAAAAAAGTACAAATTGGCAGTTACAAGATAGTCATGGGGATGTAAAGTACAGCATAGGGAGTATAGTCAATAATCCTACCTAATAATAGACAAATATGCAAATTGACCGTACCTTCGCTATGCCCGCGATTGGCCAGGAGGCGCAGGGGAGCGGGACTCAGGGTGGCCGGGGTGGCCGATTGGGCCAGCGGGACGCTGAGCTCGCGTTGCCAGCGGCGGCTCGAGCTCAGCGTCTGCACCATGGTTGTGCTATGGCACAGAAGGGGCCTCTGGGGCAGCGAGCTCATGTCCCACCGGGGACCATCAAAAGCGGGGGAGCTGGGTGCCTGTCCGCTCAGGCACCAGGCCTTTCAGAAGCCTTCGCCTCGCCGGAGGCTTCTGAAAGGCCTGATGCACCAGCGGACAGATACCCAGCTCCCCTGTGATCAAAAGCAAAAGCATGGGAGCTGGGTGCCTGTCCGCTCAGGCACCAGGCCTTTCAGAAGCCTTCTCCGTGCCAGAGGCTTCTGAAAGGCCTGGACCAGCGGACAGATACCCAGCTCCCCAGTGATCGAAAGCAAAAGCATGTAGGGGACCCTACACGTGCATGATTCAATCATGCACTGGGCCTCTAGTCCTATATAATAAAAGCCTAATATGCTAAGTGGTCATCTTGTCATCTGTTCAACCAATCAAAGCATAATATGCTAATGATATGCTAAGGCCACTCAACCACTTGCCATGACGTACATTGACCACCAGGGGGCAGATGCTCCAACCGGTAGGTTAGCTTGCTGCTGGGTCCAGCCATTTGGGACTGAGCGAGATGGGCCAGACACACCCTGGAGCCCTCCCATGGTCCCTCCCCAGCTGGCCAAACTCCTGCATCCCTCTCCAGCCCCGATCATACACCAGTGGGGTCCGTTGGCTTGGCCTGCACCCTCTCTCAATCCAGGACCCCTCAGGGGATGTCGAAGAGCCAGTTTTGACCTGGTCCCGCAGGTCAGGCCGAGAGATCTCACTTGTGCATGAATTCATGCACCGGGCCTCTACTATTGTAATAACTATGTACAGTGCCAGGTAGGTACTTGAAATATTAGAGTACCATTTTAGAAAGTATAAGATTATCTAACCACTATTTTGTACACCTGAAATTAATAAAAATAATATTGAATTTAAACTGTAATTGAAAAATACACAAAAAATTGCTTTGGTTATATTAGGTCTTTTTATATGGACAAAGTTTAGAATTATTTTTCTAATTCTGTAAAAAATTCTGTTAGAATATTGATAAGGATTACATTAAATCTGTAGATTACTTTTGGTAATATGGACATTTTAACAATCTTAATTATTCTAATCTATGAATATGGAACATCTTTCCATTTATATGTCTTTATAAATTTCTTTTAAATATTTAGTTTTCAGTGTACAAGTCTTTCACTTTCTTGGATATTCATTTCTAGGTTTTCTTTTTTCATGCAATTGGAAATGGAAATACTTTCTTAATTTATTTTTCTGATAGTTCCTTAATTGTGTATAATTTTCTGCATATTGATTTAGTATCCTGTAACATTACTGAATTCATTTATTAGTTCTAATAGTTCTTTATGGTAGACTTTTTAGGATTTTCTACATGTAGCATCATGTTATCTGCAAATAGTGACAGTTTAACAGTTTTACTTCTTCCTTTCCAATTTGAATGTCTTTTATTTATTTTGCTTGATAAATTGCTGTGCCTTGGATTTCCAACACTATGCTGAGTAACAGTGGTTAGAGTAGTCATCCTTGTCTTATTCCTTATCTTAGAGGAAAAGCTTTCAGTTTTTCACCATTGAGTATGATGTTAAATATTGGTTTGTCATATATGGCATTTTTATGTTTAGATACATTCCCTCTATACTTATTTTGTTAAAGTTTTTATCATAAATGGATGTTATATTTTGTCAAATGCTTTTTTGTATGTATTGGAATAATCATAAGATTTTATCTTTTATTTTGCTAATGTGGTATATCACATTAATTGATTTGCAGAAAAAAGACATAGAGATGGTCAAAAAACTCTTGAAAAGATGTTCAGCATCACTACAAATCAAAACCACAATGAGGTATCACCTCACATTTGTCAGAATGACTATTATAAAAAATCAAGAAATAACATGTTGGAGAGGATGTGGAGAAAAGGGAATCCTTGTATACTCTTGGTGGGCATGCAAGCTGATGCAGCCACCATGAGGAACTGTGAGGTTATTTTTTCAAAAACTTAGGAATAGAACTTCCATATGATCCAACTATTCCATTTTTTGGTATTTATCTGAGGAATATGAAAACACTGATTTGAGAAGATATATGCACCTCTATGTTCATTGCATCATTATTTACATTAGCTAAGATATGGAGACAACCTAAGTGCTCATCGATAGATGAATGTATATGTACACATACATATATATGTATACACACACACACACACACACACAGTAGAACACTACACAGCCATAAAAAAGGAAATATTCCCATTTGCCACAATATGGATGGACCTTGAGTGTATCATGACAAGTGAAATAAATCAGACAATGAATGACAAATACCATATGATTTTGCTTATAAGTGGAATCTAAACATACACACAAACCTAAACAAGTAAACAAAGGAAAACAAACAAAAGCAAAATCACAGATGCAGAGAACAGACTAGTGGTGACCACAGGTGTAGGGGTAAGGGCAAGGGCTGGAAACTAGACGTACAGTGGTGAACACTATGTAGTGTATACAAATATTAAATTATACTGTTGTATACAGGAAATATATATAATTTTGTATTCTCACTTTACCACAATAAAATAATCTATAAAATTTATAGTTACCAATGCTTAAGCTTGTGTATAATTCCTTATTGAACTTTATTATCTCAGCCACTCTATTCTATTTTAGGGCACTTGTAATATTTCAAAATGTTTATTCTATATTTCTACTTGATAATTTTAAAAAAGATCAAATTATTTGTGTCTGAATGCAGTCAACTTCCACTGTTTTCTGCCCCACTTGATTTTGAGAAGTTGACCTCCCATCTAAGGCCTTGTAAAGGCATTCAATCGTTATGTTTGTGTTACAATAGTGCGTCCTCCTGTCTTTGCAATTCCTCCCATACTTTGGTTTCATTGGAACAACGCTACTTTTACTCAGACTCTTCTTTGATTTTAGTAGCCAGGTCTCTGGTGCCAAGTTTTTTGCTCCAGAAAATTATCTTTACATTAAACCCACAAATACATTACCTTGACAGTTTTGCGACGGGTTATAAACCCTTAAATTTTACGGATAGGCTTAACACTTAAAAATACAACCAGAATATGTTTTAAAATGTTATCATATGGTATAAATTATTTTAGCAAGAATTAATAAATGAATATGAGTTATTCATATTTTTATGTCAATAATACCCACCATGTTTGGAATGAAGTTGCTATTTACTAATGCTTATTGAAAGGATAGACTGAATGATCTCTGAATCATGCAGTATTCTTTATTCATATATGAACATCATAATTCAGAATTCTCTAATAGATATTTTTCACTTTAATAGACTTAATTCTTTAAAAAAAAAAACTCTGTTCTTAAGGCTATGATTAAGTGCAACTTCAGTGTTCATATAACTCCAATAATATATAGACCTGTCTGCCAAGGATATGTAGGAAACTAGATACATGAAGGGACATATATTGTTATTTCATCATGATATGTTTTATTTATCTGGAGAAAGTAGGATAAAGATATTTCATCTTTATAAAACAGCCTTGGAAAATAATCTATATGTATTATTTTGCCTTTTTATTGCTCTATTCTTTTAAGGAGCTCAAGATGCTTTATCAAAGGTTTTTTTTTTTTTATTTGTTTGTTTGTTTGTTTTTTTGTGTGTGTTTTCTGTGTTTTTTTTTTTTGTGTGTGTGTGTGTTTTTCTAATGATAAACCACACAGTACCTGCTGACACAGGTACATATGCATAAAGCCATATCCAAGGTTCTTTTCCCTGTGATAAATGTAATATGTTAAAAAAAGAAAGCATTTAATCACTTGAATGTCTAAGACAAAAACCATTGAATATATCACAGCCTGCCTTCAAAAAAGTTAATACCAAAGGGTATTTCTTTCTGGCTTACACTTTCTATAATTAGATTCTTGGTTTTTAGACCCTACAGATTTACCGGGAGTTGAGGTGGAAACATTTAGTTCAATTTTGGAATGATAAATTTGTCACTCAATCTTCAGTTTTAAAAAGTTGCATATATGTTGAGAGCTCAGAAATTCTAATCTTTCAAAAAATCATGTGCAAAAATAACTTCAGAAATGATGTTATGCACAATTATTACTACTTATTATTGTATATAGTAGAAATTTTCTATTATCTTAATTATGTAAACATTAAGTAAACAAAAGTCATTTTTACCAGTCATTTAATTTAAAAATAATGTACAGTATACATAAAAACTTTGAGATTTCAGGGTAACTGGAATTTTTAAACATCAATGTAGGAAAGCAATACAGAAATTTAAAAAGCCTAAAACTATTCAGAACCCTTTTTCCACATCCCTATATTTCTTACTCCAGAGTTAAGAAAAATATAAAATGAGAAAAATTATAAGTATGTTTAGCTAAATTAATAAAGAGGAAAAGCAATAGGTAATCTAAATGTTCAGCAACAGAAAACAAATTAATTATAGCATAGCTGCTTATTGGAATAGTATGCAAACTATTATAGTAAAAACTGAGTTAAACAATGATTGGAGCCCTAGCTGGTTTGGCTCAGTGGATAGAGCATCAGCCTGTAGACTGAAAGGTCCAGGGTTTGATTCTGATCAGGGACACGTGCCTGGGTTGCAGGCTCAATCCCCAGTAGGGGTTGTGCAGGAGGCAGCCGATCAATGATTCTCTTTCATCATTGATGTTTCTATTTCTCTCTCTCCTTCTTTATTCCTTTATAAAATCAATAAAAAATATATTAAAATAATTAGAATATATACCACTAAGTGGAATAAAGTAAATTACAAAATTTTACTTACACTATTATCAGTGTAGAGATTTTATATGCCCACAGAAACAACTTAAAACAATTACTCTATTGTTCAATTTAACTAATTATCAACAATCTTTTCTCTTAATTCTCACATCAATTTGGCTACCACTCCATGTCCATCTGCCCCCTGCACCTTATCTCTCTAATTCAAAATACCTCCTGAGAATAAATTGCTTTTGTTAAGTTTTACACATTTTATATTCCATAGCTTGAAAGGAAGGTCCTTTATTCACTAGTCTTGTCCTGCTGCCCATCCTAACTTTTTCCTTTCAAACAAAACACACCATACATTCAGATATACTGAATAATTTAGAATTTCAGGAAAGTACCACACAGCTCCATAATTTTGGATACTGGGTATATCATATCTATCTTCTCTTTGCAATGCTATTCTTTTCTGTTGTTGAATCAGCTGGCAGTTATTCATGTTTAAAACTCTTCTCTAGTATCCACCTCCTCTTGCCAGTTTCCCTGAACTATCTTGTCATCACTCTGTTTATTAAATATCCCAATATGGCTATAATGGCATCCTGGGTAACTATTATATGAATAATGTTCTTCTTTATATTTCTAAGTTCCAGGATAGAGCAGTAGATGACAAATCAACAACACAGTTTTTAGCATAAAAGTCAAATAGGAGCAAATAGAAACCATTTTATGTTTTACTATCTCTACACTAATAAAAGAGTAAGATGCAATTTGACCATACCTTTGTGATGCCCACAAGCCAATCAGGAGTGAGTATGCAAATTAACCCAACAAAGATGGCGGTTAATTTGCATATGCAGGTGCCAAGCAGCCGGGGGTGCTTGGGCCTCTGGGCAGCGTGGGATGGTGGAAAGGCGGTTCCAGCCCGAGCAAAGGCGGTGCTGGCAGCCAGGGGAAGGAAGGCCCATGCTTGCACAAATCTTCGTGCATCGGGCCTCTAGTAGTGTAATATTACTAAGACATTTTTAACATACCCGTTATATTTTTGAAAAAAATAAAATTTGAAACTTAAGCAAACTTCCGTGATTCTTATAAATACAATGCTTAGTTGAAAAATACCAAGGAGTCAGGCTAGAAGGCTAACTTAGAAAGAACAGGCAAAATATAAATAGTGTCAATTAACAATAAATAATCAAAACTTTAAAACATACCTTTCATACTTTTCAAAAGTACATCAAAAATATGAAATGAGTTGGTATGAATCTAATCATATATGTGCAAGATATATGCTGATAACTATAAAATATTGATGAAAGAAATCTAAGGAGACCTAAATACCTGGAGAGAGATGCTGGGTTCTTAGAGTGGAACACTCAATATTGCCAAGTTGCAAATCTTTCCCAAATTGATCTACAGATTGATTAATCACTGTCATAATTTAAATTCCAGAAGAAATTTTGGTGAAACTTATAAGTTGAGTCTAAAACATATGAAAATGTAAAGGATCAAGAATAACAAAAACCTTTTTGTTTTAATTGTACAAAATTGGATGACTCATAATTTTCAAGACTTACTATAAATTTACAATAATCAGTATTCTGTGGTTTTTGTCATAACTACTGTCAAATAGATCAACAGTACAGAGTGGAAATACAGCCACATGAATGTGGTCAATTGATTTTCAGTAGGCTGCTGCTGTATTCTATTTGAACTGCCATAGCAGAATACCACAGACTGGTTGGCTAATGAATTGAGTTTTTTCTTCATGGTTTTGAAGTTTAACATCAATGTGCCAGCAGGTAGGTTTCTATTGAGGTCTATATTTCAACCTTGTTTTATCTTGACATGGCCTTTACATGGTACAGTATAGAGAGAGGGGGGTCCCTGGTGTCTCTTCCTTTTCTTTTCTTTTTTTTAAATATTTTTTCTTTATTTCAGACAGGAAGGGAGAAGGAGAGAGAGACAGAAACATCAATGATAGAGAATCACCGATCGGCTGCCTCCCGCATGCCCCCTACTGGGGATTGAGCCCGCAACTCAGGCTCAACCAAACCTGGGACCCTTCATCCCACAGGCTGAAGATCTAGCCCCTGAAGCAAACCAGCTAGGGCTCTCTTCCTTTTCTTATATGAACACCAGTCCTACCAGATTAGGTTCTCACTCTTATGACCTTGTTTAATGTATTACCTCCTTAAAGAACCTATCTCCAACTACAATCACATTGGGGATTAGTGCTTCAACATATGCATTTTGTCAATATATAATTCAATCTATAAGTGTTAAATGGACAAAAACTAAACATTTGATAAGGTGATGTGTGAACAATTAGGTATCCTTATAAGAGAGAGAGAGAGAGAGAGAGAGAGAGAGAGAGAGAGAGAGAGAGAGAAATAAGAAAAGAGAGAGTGAGGGAGACTGAGACTCATATTGGTCACTACGTTAAAAAAAAAAAAATCAATGCAGTGAGTGTCCTAGACCTAAATTTAAACCTGAAACCTGATAGAACAACTAGAAACATTACAATAGAAAATATGTCACTTAGGTAAGGTAAACACTTTTTAATAATGACACCTACAGCAGAATTAATAGAAGAAAAAAAAAAGATAAATTGCACTCCATCAACGTTAAATGTAAAATCACTGGGATAAATGAGTGAAGGAGAAGAAATCATAATAACTGTAGTAACATCTGTAAATCTAAAATATTTTATATCTACCTCTAAACAAACATAAAATTTTCTATTTCTTTAATCACCCTTCTTAAATTCTCTTTCCATACTATACAAACTAAATGGTTTTAATTACATTTCAATATATTTAAGAACTGGTTATATTAGATACAAATTGTAAGATACAGTAAATAATCAAAATTAGAGATCAGCAATATTACATTAATTATCCAGAGAGTAAATATTTTACGCTTTAAAAGCCATAAGCCTCCGCTACACCTAAATCTACTATTAGAGCTCCAGAGAAGTCATAAATAAGTAAATAAGATAGGAAACAAAAATTTTATTTAGAAACAAAAGTGGTCAGCCCAGGCTCATAGTATGTTAAAAACAGAAACAAAATCTATGGAAAATCTCTTCCTGGTTACTAACAAGTAACATAAAATCAGGAAAATGACTTACCCCTTTGACCATTAAAGTTTTTTCATGAACACACTCTGAGTTTGTTTCTTTGTGGGATTTTCGTTGTTTTTGTTTGCTTTTGTTCGTTGTGTATTGTAGTGAAAGAGTGCTAAACCTAAAATTAGAATGTTTCCTATTCTGTTGTTTCTATTTATTGAATTTGGTTTGAATCACTCAAACTTTCCGAGTCAGTTTCTCCTGCAGTATCAAACACAATAAGTAGGAGGATTATATAGCTGAAAAATCACTTTGTAATGTAAAAAGCGTTATACAGACCTAGCATCACTTGAACCGTCTCCTCCTCAACCCATTCTCCATGGCTGCCTCACTTCCAGCTCTGACTAAACTCTTTGAAACATACTGGCATTACCTCACATCCCACCTTCTCTTCACAGGGACCATTCTCCTGCATCGATACAGCTGTTACCTAAAATGCTAACATTATCTAAATTGGTTTCTCTACTCTAAGAGTCTCCCTTTGATTCAAGCAATTCATTCCATGAATACTACCAAAGTTATCTTCCATAAATTCATTATTTATTTGCTTAAAAAGGCAGTGATTTATTACTCTCTAAGGATAAAAACATAACCTCCTTGTCATGGCCTATACAAGCCTACCTGTTCCTCAGCCAGCACCCAGCTGGACCTCTGCCATTCCCTGCTCTTGGGCACTCTAGGCTGAGGGGTCTCAGCTGGCATAGAGTCACCGGGCTCACCTCTTACCCAATCCTCCCACCATGAAGGGGGCAGCAGGCACTGCTCCTGTGAGTCCATGCCTTTGTGTGTGTTTGTCCACACATTTTAGGTGCCTTGGCAAAGGCCAAACTTTAGGCACTATCAACCATTTGGAAGCCCCTGTGGCCATGTGTATGGGAATAACAAGTGTACAAAATAAATTCTATTAATTGCTACTTTACCTTCCCCCCAAAGAAAAGGTATTTCAACCCTTTTATTAAAAAGAAAGGTGTATCAAGGTTTTAAGGATAAAAACAAACTTATATTGACATATGCAATCTTCTTCAAAATTAAGAACCTTACCTCCTGTCTCTTTCACCTTCTATAATTTATCCATGTCCTATAGTCTAGTCACACTAATCTACTCCTTATTCTTTCAATAAGTAATGGTTATGCAGTGTTTATTTAATGTTATACCCTTTGCCCTTAAGATATCTAGTACTTATTTGTTATGATGCTATTTCTTATGTAAGTCTTTTTTGTATGTCTCCTATAGTGAAAATTGATTATTTTCCTTTCTGTGACACGCTATGTACTTATCTCTACATGAGGACTTTTCTTCCCATTATACTCTCAATCTCACAAACTTCTAACCACTGCAAATCTATTGTCTTCTTAGATCAGCCCCATATATTATTTTTATCTCCATTTTCTACATTGGAGCCTAGAATAGACATTCAGAAATATCTATTAAATATGATGTAAAGTTATAAAAAATATATGATTTTGTCTCATCTAACACAAAATCTCTACTCCAGCATTCCCAGGTTTAATGCCTTCCTCTAAGTAAATTTCTTAATTTATAAGTAATGATTGCTGTCATAACTTTAGGCAATTGTATATATTCTAGGCTTGCTACCACTGGGGCAAGGAATTTAAGCATATCGAAATATTTTACGTGATCTACTGTTCACATTTTTCTTATTCTTCTCTGAAAAGTTGCTTTCTTCTTTTTTATATTCCTGATTTGGTTTTCTGATACAAGTTGACAGTTTGGGTAATTATGGAAGAAACACAAAAATTAAAAGTTACTGCCTAATTAGGGCCATCTGCTATTATATTTCTCTTTACTAGTTACCCAAGGAACAGCTTTTTAAATTTTACTTTTGGCAGTGCTTTTCTAAACTTTCTTTCAAAACCCTCCCCCTTATATTTTTATATGCTGCAAGAATCTGATTTGGCTTCTCTATTACATTATTACTTTTCCTACTTTGAATAATAGTTTAAGATTGCCTCTCAAGGCAGTTACTATGTTAATTATGACAGGAGGCTAGAACTAGATTCTATGAGTGTTTAAGAATTAGTCGGAAAATGTAGGTCATGTCAATTGAGATTTCTCTGCTCTCTGTATCCTTTTTGGCATATTGGTTTCCAAAGATTTAAAACACAAAAGAAGTTATACTAAGCATTCCTGGGAGCATATTTTCCCTTGAATCCTTTTAACTTTTATTTCTAGTAACTTAGCTTTATTATCAAAAACATCCCCGGCTAAATGAACATTGTATCCCTGAGAACAATGGCTATCAGTTCAATAATGCTATTTTACAGCTATGGATTCCAGCTCCATTTTGGGATGACTTAATCTACTAAAGAAGAAAAGTAAGAGATATATTTGTTAAAGTATTTATTGCAAAGTAAGTTTTATAATTTCTAATTTTTGCTAATGCACAATTATATTATATATACTTAAACTGTACTGCATTTCCCTCCATGGTTTGCTTGGCCAGATTTGCATTTCTATGGCAGATCAATACCTGTGGACCCATCTTTCCTCCATTGATATGGTAAATCCTGGAGACCAAAGAGGACTCTGAAGAAAAAAAATCAACATGGGAATTGGAGGAACTATGAAATACAGTCAATTTTTAGAGAATTTTGAATGCTACTTCAGTAAGAAAAAATATTTCCATAAAAGAAAGGAAAATTATTCAATTTTTTTATACATAAATGATTTAGGAAGGCTTGGATGACAGACAAAGGTAAGATATATCAATCAGAGAGTAGGAAAGCAGTGCTTGTTGCATCAAATTTCTTAAAATTTTCTAAAAATTTTAACCTTTTCACATTATATTTTAGACCATCCTTTGTATGTTGCTCAACTCTACATGATTCTAATACTCTTGTAGCCTATTATTTCTGTGTAGATCAATAATTACAGTGAGCTTTTGTTTTAATATAAGTTGACATTGGAGCTGAGTTTGAAAATCTTCTCTATTTTAGTATTAAGCACATAATATCTGAAAAAAGTTCCCTAAGATGTTCAAGGAAACATCATTAAAACCCTGATTGCCACTTAGATGTCATAATTAATCTTGAAACCACAAAAATCATGGAAGAAAACAAAGGCAGTAAAATCTCAGACATCTCTTATAGCAATATTTTTTGCCAATGTATCTCCTCAGAGAAACAAAGGAAAAAATAAACAAATGGGACTAAATCAAACTAAAAGGTTTTTGCATAGCAAAGGAAACCATCAACAAGATAAAAAGACAACCCACTGAATAGGAGAACATATTCACCAACAATACACTGGTAAGAGGTTAATATCCAAAATTTATAAGGATTTATATAACTCAACATCAAGAAAGCAAACAATCCAATTAAAAAATGGCAAAGGACCTGAATAGACACTTCTCCAAAGAGGATATACAGATGTCCAGTAGACATATGAAAAAATATGCAAAGTCACAATTCACCAGAGAAATGAAAATTATAACCACAATGAGATATCACCTCACACCTCTCAAAATGGTTATCATCAATAAATCAACAAACAAGTGTTGGTGAGGATGAGGAGAAAAGGGGACCCTCTTGCACTGTTGGTGGGAATGCAGATTTGAACAACCATTGTGAAAATCAGTATGAAGTTTCCTCAAAAAAAAAAAAAAATTGAGCTGCCTTATGACCCAGCAATTTCACTTCTGGTTTCTATATTCATAGAAACCCAAAACACTAATTCAAAAGAATATATGCACCCCTAGCATTATTTACAATGGCCAAGATTTGCAGCAGCCCAAGTGCCAATCAGTAGATGAGTGGATAAAAAAGATGTGTTACATTTACACAATGGGATACTACTAAGCCATAAAATTTTAAGAAAATCTTACCTTTTGCAACAGCATGGATGGACCTGGAGGGTATTATGCTAAGTGAAATAAGCCAGTCAGAGAGAGACAAGTACCATATGATTTCATTGTGGAATCTAATGAACAAAATCTATATATATAAAAGCCTAAGCAACAGTCTGACTCTTTAACTGTTAGAACGGTAGCTATAACATGCAATGACAACCAGGAGGCAGATGCTCAATGCACAGGCATGGAAAAATGGAACAGACTGATAAATATCAGAAGGAAGGGAGGAGGGGAGAGGGAGAGAGATTAACCAAAGATCTTATATACATACTATAGGCCCTGTGCACAGATTCATGCACTAGTGGGGTCCCTCAGCCTGGCCTGCAGAGAGTGGGCCAAAACTGGCTCTCCAACATCCTATGAGTGGTCCCGGATTGCGAGAGGATGCAAGCCAGGCTGAAGGACCCCACCGGTGCACGAATCTGTGCACTGGGCCTCTGGTAAACTGATAAAGTAAAGACAGATTTATGGATACAGAAAAAAGATTGATAGCTGTTAGAAGGGATTAAGTAAAAAAAACAAAAAAACTCTCATAGACACAGACAACAATATGTTGATGACCATAGGAAGAGGGAGCTGGAGAGATGTAGAAAAGGGTAAAGGGGGCATAAATGCTGATGGAAGGAGATTTGACTTTGGGTGGTAAACACATAGTACAATCCTATCTAATAAAAGAGTAATATGCAAATTAACCATCACTCTTTAAATCCAAAAGCCATGCCCACCAGGCAATCAGGAGCTAGTAACCCAACCAAGATGGCTGCAGCCACGGAGAGAGCAGGAGACTTGAGTTTCCCCGGCAATGGAGGAAGCCAAGCTTTCCATACTCCCTGGCCGACCTAGGCCTCCACTCAAGACTACAAAGTTTCAATTAGAGAAAATAAATAAATCCCAACAAAAATGGCTGCAGCCACAGAGCTGGAGAGAGCAGGAGGCTTGAGTTACCCCCAGCGATGGAGGAAGCCAAGCTTCTGCAGCCCTGGCCTGCCTTGGCCTCTGCTCAAGGCTACAAAGTTTCAATTATAGAAGATAAAAAAATCCCAACAAAAATGGCTGCAGCCACGGAGCGAGCAGGAGGCTTGGCTCTGCTCAAGGCTACAAAGTTTCAATTATGGACGATAAATAAATCCCTGAAACCAGGGCCTCCGCTTGTGTCACTGGGGAGCGTGGCCAGCCTGCAAACCACCACAGGCCCCTCGCCCAGGCCATCCCATGCCCCAAGAGAACCCCCAGCCTGATCCAGGACACCCTTAAGGGCAAACCAGCTGGTCCCCACCCATGCACCAGGCCTCTATCCTATCTAATAAAAGAGTAATATGCAAATTTACCATCACTGAAACACACAAGATGGCTGCCCCCGTGTGGTCAAAGATCCTGCCCCCATGTGAACACAAGATGGCCGCCACAAGATGGCCAGCAAAGGAGCGCAGTTGGGAGGGACCAGGCATGTGAGGGAGGGCAATTGTGGGCGATCAGGCCAGCAGGGGAGGGCAGTTGGGAGGGACCAGGCCTGTAAGGGAGGGTAGTTGGGGGTGATCAAGCCTGCAGGGGATGGCAGTTAGGGATGACCAGGCTGACAAAGGAGGGAATTTGGGGGCAACCAGGCCTGCAGGGAAGGGCCTTTGGGGTGGGGACCAGGCCTGCAGGGGAGAGCAGTTAGGGGTGACCAGGCCTGCAGGGGAGGGCAGTTAGGAGCAAACAGGCTGGCAGGGGAGCAGGTAGGCATCAATCAGGCTGGCAGAGGAGTGTTTAGGGGGTGATCTGGCTGGCAGGCAGAAGTGGTTAGGGGCAATCAGGAAGGCAGGCAGGCAAGCAGTTGGTAGCCAGCAGTCCTGGATTGTTAGAGGGATGTCCGACTGCCCGTTTAGGCCCAATTCTACCGGGATTGGGCCTAAACGGGCAGTTGGACATCCCTTGAAGGGTGCCAGATTGGAGAGGGTGCAGGCTGGGCTGAGGGACACACACCCCCATGCACGAATTTCAAGCACCAGGCCTCTAGTCTATATAATAAAAGCCTATGTGACCATTACGGCAGAACAACCAGAATGACCAGTTGCTATGATGTGCACTGACGCTCAATGCAGAAGCTGCCCCCGGGTGATCAGTGCACTCCCCCAGAGGGCTCGCAGCTCAGCCTGAAGCTGGGCTCACAGCTGGCGAGCACAGTGGCAGTGGTGGGAGCCTCTCCCACCTCCATGGCAGCACTAAGGAGCAGCGAGCCAAGTGGTAAGGAGCAGCAAGAAGGTGGGCGATAAAGAGCAAGGGGGCCCGGGACTGCGAGAGGGCACAGGCCGGGCTGAGGGACTTCCCCCCACCCCTCAGCGTAAGAATTTCATGCACCGGGCTTCTAGTATACTGATAATAGAATTGTTCAATAGAAACCTATGTAATTTTATTAACCATCGTCACCCCAATAAGCTTAATAAAAATTAAAATAAATAAATCATGATGAGCATACAGTAATGGGCTGCAACAACATTTTTATTGCAACACTTATCTTAAAGTATAGAACTATCCTATCCCTAAATCCTTTCCTGCAACATTTTGTTTATAGTGAACCACAAGATATATTTTTCATGCAATGCTATTTAGAATGTAAGCAAACCCTCTTCTGGATATCTACCAAAAAAACTCAAAATCATTTATTTGCAAAGATATATGCATCTCTATATTGCAGCATAATTCACAGTGGCCAAGACATGGAGATGAGCAAAATGTCCTTTGATAGGGGACTGGATAAAGAAGCTGTGGTACATATATACTATGGAATACTACTTAGATATAAGAAAAGATGGAATACTGACATTTGTGACTACATGGATGGACCTCAAGAATATTATGCTAAGCAAAATAAATCAGGAAAAGCTAAGAACCATATGATTTCACTCAAATGTGAGATATAAAACTGAAACTCATAGACACAGACAGTAGTATGGTGGTTACCAGAGGAAAGGGGGTGGAGGGATAGTAAAAGCAAAAAGGAAACCTTTTTTTTAAAAAATTATCTTTATTGTTGGTAGTATTACATGTGTCCCCCTTTTTCCCCTGTGCGCCCCCCTCACCCCTACACCTCGCACCTGCCCCTCCCCCCAGGGTTTCATCAACACTATTGTCAGTGTCCATTAGTTATGCATATAAGTTCTTTGGTTAATCTCTTCCCGCCTCCCCCCTCCTTCCTTCTGAGATTCCACAGTCTGTTCCAGGCTTCTATGTCTCTGGATCAATATTGTTAATCAGTTTTTTTTGTTCATTAGATTCCACATATGAGTGATATCATGCAATATGTATCTTCCTCTGACTTGCATATTTTGCTTAGCATAATACTCTCCAGGTCCCTCTATGCTGTTTCTTTTTATAGCTTCATAACATTCCATTGTGTAAATGTACCATAGCTTTTTTAGCCACTCATCTACTAATGGGCATTTGGACTGTTTTCAAATATTAGCTATTGTAAATTGCACTGCTATGGACATAGGGGAAGGTAACTTTTTAATGAATACAATTGCATAAGTTAAAATCACTCATTTAAAAAATAATACCAATTAAGTATATTCCAAGCAATTGAAAAACATGAGATTAGGAGCCACATTATTGCCTTCATTATAGGTAAAGTCATATTGGAATATATTACTATAGACTTATATGTAGCAGATAAGTACATCCTATCTAATAAAAGAGTAATATGAAAATTGGCCATCACTCCAAGACACAAAATGGCCACCCCCATGTGGTCAAAGATGGCTGCCCCATGTGGACACAAGATGGCCACCACAAGATGGCCTGCAGGGGATGGCAGTTGTGTGCAGTTAGGGGTGACCAGGCGAGCAGAGGAGGGCAGTTGGGGGTAACCAGGCCTGCAGGAGAGGGCATTTGTGGGGGACCAGGCCTGCAGGGGTGGGCAGTTGGGGGGGGGGGGTAAACAGGCCTGCAGGGAAGGGCAGTTGGGGGGGTAACCAGGCCTGCAGGGGAGGGCAGTTGGGAGAGACCAGGCCTGTAGATTCAGACATCCCTCAAGGGGTCCCAAATTGGAGAGGGTGCAGGCTGAGGGACACCCCCCCGCACCGTGCACAAATTTCATGCACTGGGTCTCTATTACCACTATAAAGTATATACCTACAAACTTGCTGAAAATACCATTTATAGAAAACAAGAGTTTATTAAGTGGCCTCAATAAATACACACATTTCTATTATGTCAAAATATAATAAAATTGTGCAAGACATAAGTAGGCTCAGTAAATTAGCACAGAAATAAGTAAGTGACTACCATAAATATAAGAGTTAGAGCATGAAAAACATTCTAGAAGCCATCACTACATTCCCACTTCCCCCACTCTTTTAGGTTTTTTTTCTTGATAAATTTATATAAATGTTAAGAATTCATTACTGACACAAAAAGATGGTATGCAGCAACAAAAATCTCTGTGTTATTAGAAGATATAAAAAAGCATGAAATCAGATTCTTTATTGGGGATCACTGCACATTCACGAACCACTGCTAAATTATAGAAGTTAAATTATTCTTACATGTGTGTAAGTCACTATTGCCTCTTTCACGATTTATGGGAGACAATCCTTGCAATTATTATACTACACTTTAAAATGATTAAATAGGTTTAAATCTATTTTTTTAAGAACTCATTTGGTTGTTTCCTAAGGTTTCTGAGACCAATATCCACATGAAATGTGCCCATCTGTGTCAGAATATGTGTGCCAGGCTGCTAAATATTTTTGTATTTATTAAGTATATTCACCCATTATTTGTTTTATAACTAATATCTAATATGGCTTTTATAAAATGTTTAAAGTAAATATTCATGATTATAAATATTCTAAAATGTGTTAATTATCTGTGGATATGGATACACACTCATGTATTTTTAACATTTATTTATTTATTTTTAAATGTTTTGGATGTTGAGAGAGACAGAGAGAGACAGAGAGAGAGAGAGAAAGAACACTTTGTTGTTAACTTATTGATGCATTCATTGATTGATTCTTGTATGTGCCCTGACCTGGGATCGAACCTGCAACATTGGCTTATCAGGATGATGATCTAACTAACTGAGTGCTGGCCAGGGCTGAAATTTCTTTTTAATTGTAGTTGATATGCAATATTATGTTAGTTTCAGGTGTACAACAGAGTGTGATTCAACATATATATATATATATATATATATATATATATATATATATATATATATATACCCTACAAAGCAATCACCACAATGAATCTTATGATATTACTTAGAGGCCTGGTGCACAAAATTCATGCACTCGGGGAAGGGTCCCTCTGCCCATTGTGTGCCTTCTTGCAGTCCAGGAGTCCTTGGGGGATGTCCAACTGACGGCGTAGGCCCACTCCCTGCGAGGAGCAGGCCTAAGCTGGCAGTCGGACATCCTTAATGCTGCTGTGGAGGCGGGAGAGACTCCTACCACCACCGCTGCACTCTCCAGCTGTGAGCCTGGTTCTGGCTGAGCAGCGCTCCCCCTGTAGGAGTGCACTGACCACCAGGGTTTCAGCTCCTGCATTGGGCATCTGCCTCCTGGTGGTCAGTGTGTTTCATAGTGACCGGTCCTTCTGCTGCTTGGTTGATTTTTCATATTAGTCTTTTATTATATAGGATTGATTTTATTCCTTCTGCTCTACATTACATCCCTCTTACTTATTTTATAACTAGAGGCCCAGGGCACGGAATTCATACGCTCGGGGAGGTCCCTCAGCCTGGCCTGCACCCTCTCACAGTCTGGGAGTGCTCGGGTGATGTATGACTGAAGGCAGTCGGACATCCTTGGTGCTGCCACAGAGGTGGGAGAGGCTCCTGCCACCACAGCTACACTCGCCAGCAGTGAGCTCGGCTTCTGGCTGAGCATCGCTCCCCCTAGAGTGCACTGACCACCAGGGAGCAGCCCCTGTGTTGAGCGTCTGCCCCTGGTGGTCAATGCATGTCATAGTGACTGGTGGTTCTGCTATTTAGTCGATTTGCATATTAGCCTTTTATTATATAGGATTGAAAGTTTGTACCTCTTAAATCCTTTTCCCCTTTCCACCTATCCCACACATACATGAAAATAGACATTCATGTATTTTAACATTGCACATATGCATATCCAATTATTTTAAGACGAGAATAGTATTTTCTGGTTTGCAGTGGTGTTTGAAAAATAGCCCCTCAAAACAGATGTGCATTTCTGGACATGAATGGAAGAGCAGTGATAATAACGATATTTCCTGATTATCTGTTCATTGCCTTCAATATCATGTGAACAAAGTAATTAATTATTTGTTCAGTGGACCCAACTGAAATAATTCATTTCACATCTCATATTTGGCTACTCCTCATTGCCTTATTTAATCTTTTTAAGCACCACTGGTATTCTTATTTTCCTCTATTACGTTTAATATTAAACAAATGTAAGCCCACTTCAAATATTTTTTATAAATGTGTAATTTCAACCCATTGCATTGGTTCTTCTTTTTTATCTCACTCAATTTATACCTGGTATTTATAACTAGTTAATTACTAACACATCTACAGAATTGTGAACAAAATAGAGGTATCATCAACTGGAGAAAAGGCATTAAAGGAAAAAATTTTTCTCACATCTGTACCAACACTGGATTCATTTTTTACTATAGAGTTACTTAAACTGGTGAGAGTCAATGTAAGTAAGAAAGCAAAAAAAAAAAAAAAAAATCATTAAATCACAAACTATGAAGGATTTGTTATTTTCTTAAAGCAAAACCCTGTTTCTCTATAATCATAATAATGAAGCAAAGCACTGCCCTTTCATTCCTTTATGCTTTATTCATATTTCAATAGCCTAAAGTTTAGCATTAAATTTTTCATCATTTTTCCAAGAGGAAATTGTGGTCCAAGGTTAATTTCCAAGTTATCCTTTTCACAGTTCTTTAGATGTTAAACATGGGAAGTCATTAAACTCACAGTTCAGCTTTTATTCTTTGGCCTTTTAATTCTCACATTTTCTTTCTGGGTTAGAGAATCAAAGACCTTGACTTCAGTAAATATGCTGTGATACCATTCTTTAGATTGAGGTTCCCTACCAGTGTCCTTAAAGTATCTGCTTTTCTAGTGAGCTTGTTCATTTGGGTAAAATTTGAAAACGCTTTTATTAGCTCTTTCCTAAGTGCAATTATAAATTCTTTTTAAGCACTTACATAAAATAGAAAAATAATAACAGGTCTTTAACAATTCTCAAAAGAAAAGACTGTTTTGATAATATGAAAGTAATATATCATTAAAACACAAGCAAGGCTAGAGAGGTTAACCATTTTAAAAGTCTAATTTAAGATGCAATTATGGATCACTCAGTCTCATGGGGGCCATTGGAATTCTAAATTGGAGTGGGTATGTTATAGCTGTTTCCTATTTAATTTACTTATTTTACAACATAAGTTTTTCATATCTAATATGACGATATATCATCCTGTCATCTGAATGAAATGCTCCCTTTCTTTTTGTATAGTTTCATGGAAATAAATGTGTTTACCTAAATTACATGTAAAAAAAGAAAGTCAGTATTTCTTTCACCCTTCCTGAAGACAAATGCAACATTTAGATATTTACGTCCAAGAAAAAGAGCGCCATAATATTATTAAAATTTTTAAGTCTTTTTAACTAAGAACAGCTGAAATGATGAGTCTTTCTAAAGGATCAATCATAAAATTGGGTATTTTCATAATCTATTTGGTGATAATTACACACTACACCTGTTTCCATGTAATAATTGGCAAGGGTGTACTATCTGCTTAAATTCCAAGTTATCTGGTAGTCAAAACATCCCACCTTGAACCAGGATGTTGCTACCATGTAGAGAATAATTAACACATTTTAGAAAGTGACCATTTCCTCAGAATTAGACAAATCTTCAAAAATCCATTCAGGATGTTACTACTTCTACTACCAAGTTTCCTGGATACTAATCCTACCTTCCCCACTGTCTATGCTCTTCTCCAGGTAAAATAATATCAATCTTATAGACAGAGAATTCTTCTTGTCTTTTTATTCTACTTACAGAGCAGAAGTATTTAATTAGCATAGCATGAACAGATGAAATAAAATAGTAAAATTGTTCTGCAATTTTCTAAACATTCAATCAATCATTCAGATTTTTAAATAAAAGCAAATACTTTATTATTCACCAAGTACATAGTCAGTGTGAAATAAAACAATGTAGACTCATCTTTCTGAATTACAGTAATATCTAAAGAAAAGAAATACACAAATGAGATAAAAAATATTTCTAAACGCATTAATGTAAACTTGAATGTTCTATACCTGACTGTATTCCTAATGAATGGAGATTATTGAAACCTAACCTGAACTCAATGATTTCTAGGGTGGGTATCCAATAGCATTTTCTGCAAGATATAGTCATAAAATCAATAATTCATATGCTATATTTTATCCTCACTCAAGAATATTCTGCCATTGATTTTTAGAGAGAGTGAAAAAGAGAGAGAAAAGCAGAGAGAAATACTGATATGAGAGAAACACATTGATTGGTTGCCTCCTGCACGTGCCCTGACCAGGGCCCAGATTGGGGAGGATCCTGCAACCCAGGTATGTGCCCTTGACCGGAATCAAACCCAGGACCCTTTGGCCCACAGGCTGACGCTCTATCCACTGAGCAAAACCGGCTAGAGCCATGTGCTATATTTTAAATAAAACCATATAAAAATGCTTGAAAGCCTTATGGGATGTATATCTTCCCCTATGTATTTATATGAATACCTCAAAGTTACATAAATTTGATTCAAATGTTTACATAGAGCTTTAAGAAAATCAATCATTTTAAAATGTCAAATTTTCAAGAGTGAATTTATTACCATTCTCTTAAAATATTTATAATTAATTCTGAGAAATAATTTTAGTCAGTGGATAGGTAAATCGATCTTGACAGATGGCTTGGGAAATAAGATTTGTTTTAACACATATATTTGAAAATTTGACTCTTTGTATAAGTTATCAGTAATTTCTATGAAGATGATTTATTTGCAACATTTTGCTGATATGATTTAAAAAGTAACAAATCTCAGGTAATGTAAACCAAGATTCACCAAATATTTATAGTGTGTCAGATAGCCAGAAGAGGATGATTTCAGTACAAAACACATCTTTAAAAAATAATGCATCTAATAGCCAAATTACTAATATATTGTTAATGGCTTATAAAAGTTGATAAAAATGCAAAAAAAATCCAATTGGGAAAATATACAGGAGTTATACATCCTGATCTCTGATATTTTGATTATGCACTCGAAGATAACTTTCCCACATGTAATATCAGACATACACTGGCTTTATCCCAAAGTATCGTTTGACAGACAGCTGGTCAGTCATTTGTTAAGTGACTGTTTTTTAAATTTTTATTTATTTACTTTAAAATGTATTTTTATTGATTTCAGAGAGGAAGGGAGAGGGGGAGAGATGTAGAAACATTAATGATGAGAGAAAATCATTCATTGACTGCTTCCTGCACCCCCCTTCACTCCATTTGGTGATTGAGCCCATAACCCAGGCATGTGCCCTGAGTGTGAATCGAACTATGACCTTCTGGGTCACACTGGGCGGGCTATTAAGTGACTATTAGTTTTGGTTTTCTGTGTTTTCTTTTCTGGTTTTTCAGGTTAGAGAGTTGGTAACCAAAGCCATCAACAAATTGGACGCCAATGATTTATGGACACCTATTTGAAATTACTGCAGAAGATAAACAAACCAGAAGCCAGGAAGGAATCTGAGCTTGAGATATAAAAAGGAAAAACATCAGTCAGACAATTGGCAGCTGATGAACTCATGGAAAGACTGTCATGGACCTATGAGATGTCAGGTTTCCCATGAGTGACACTAGGAATGAGCCCAACCCATCAAGAGAGATGCCAGGTAGACTCAAGGGTCAGGGTACTACTACTAGAGGTATCATTAGTCAAGTTCTGGTCAAGCTGCTGTCAGGTAATGTAGAGTTTTTGAATGCCTTCTGGAAAATCTAGCAAAGAAAATCTCTAGGTCATTAGAAAATAATTCTGTAAATTCTTGTGATGACTAGAATAGATGCAATGTTTTGAGTAAGAGATAATACAAAATAAGTCCCTTTTTACTTTTAAAAAAATGCCAACATTCAATTGAATCCTTCAATTAAAAAAATCTTTAGAAATGTTATAAATTTAAAACAAGTGAAATTTCTATACCATGGAAAATCCAGCTTGCAGCCTGTCTCCTTTCATTCAGACACACTTACAATCTCTGGAAGGGTTTCATCAACAATTCAACTAAAATCTGTGACAGTAACCAGTCACCTGTAACAATAATATTTTGAAAGTATTAAAGGAAAATTTTAAATCCCCGAAAATTGCTTTTGATATTAAACTTCTAGAAATTTATTATAACACCGTTGTGTAATATCTGTTTTTCATGGTACTTTTATTAATAGGATTCCAACAGAACTTGTGTTCAAAAATCCTTTGGAAATGTCTTGCATTTTTACTGTTTCTACAACTAAGGATGAATCAGATATGACTAAACTCTCCTAAGTTTTAATGAACAGCTGTTTTCCTAAAGGAGACATATCCTGCTCACATATTCAAGTTGACAAAAATGAAACTGAATCAAGGAGGAAAAGAACAGATATTCATTGTACTTCAACTGCTTGTGGCATCCCAAGGACATAAATAAATTATACTTGTCTATTTCATAATTCAGTTTTTATTGTGGCCAGTATAGGGGCTTTTTAGGTAGGAATTGAAAGCCTCGCTTAAATAATCACATAAAAGCAAATACGTTTTGATTAAAAGCTAGTTGTTGAAGGCAGTCTGTTTTAGTAAGTTAAAATTTTGTATCTTCATTCTTCAGGAAATGTGATTTAAACCAGCATAAGCATATCATAAAAAGTAAAAATTCGTAATATTTATTTAAGCTGTCTACACCAAACCTATTTCACAAATGTTAGAACAACAATGGAACTAATAATATATTCAGTTTGTTTTTATGTTATGTTTGCTGATTATAATTTCAAAGTGTTACCCCATAATCTAAGTGGTCCTAGTGGCCAGTTAAAAAAAAAAATGGACAAAGGTACAAGTTCTCCAGATAAAATGTTACATTAGAGAATGGCAATAGGATACTGTTTATATCATGAATAACCAGCAACAAATGAATAGTTATTGCTTTTATAGTACTTAAGACTTAGCACAGTGACTAATGGTTAGTGTAAAGTGGTCTTTGCCATTTCCAGAAAAAAAATAAAATAAAATAAAGGATTCCCCGATGAAGGATTACATATGGGAGGTGAAGAAAAGAAGGAGGAAAAAAAAAAAAGATGCCAACGATGATTTTTTTTAGATTCTAATGTGAGTAAGAGAGTAAATGTATTTTTCACCAAATGAGGCAGAAAGTATTGGAATATAAGCCAGTTGGAGTGCAAGGAATATAAATTCACTTTTAGAGGTAATGAGTTTCAGGTGCCTTTGATGCATCCAAGTACAGGTGTCCGGAGCACATTAGGCATTCATTACTTAAACTCGATGGAGAAGTCGCCGCTGGAAATTTACTTCTGAGAGTCCTTAGAAGTTAAAACTAGGAGAGCCAACTGCATCATTTTAATATAGTGGAGGGAATAAAACCAAAGCTGAAGATAGAATCCTGAAGTAAATTAACATTTTAGGGACTAAAGTATAAAAAGGAGCTTTTCGTTTCCAAGTCACCCAGATGATACAAGTTTTCAATATGTATCTGGAAAAAGGGTGTATAACCAATTAGATATGAGAGGAAACAATTGAATAATGTCAGGATTCAATCAGAACTGTTCACTGATTACAATATAGTGTGACTTGGATTATTAAAGGTGGGTCACAAACAAAGGTGGTACTTCACTCAGAAAAATGTGTGAGGGTGTTTTTCAGATATCACAGTAACAGGGACCACAACTCATCAATGAGCAAGGCCCAAGGATACCAGAAATGTGCTGGACAGTCTCACTCAATGAGCAAGTTGCCCTCCAAAAATGTTGTTTAAGAAGAATATTATTGGAAGTCATTCCTAAAGGGAGACAAGGTGTTTCTGTTTCTCTCTCTTTTTCTCCCTCTCTCTCAGAATAATTCTGAGGAGATTTACTTTTTATATGGAGACTTAAAACATGTGAATAAATTTTGCCATCTCCCATCTTTTTTTTTCTTCTGTTCAAGGCATAATTCCTGTGTCAACTAGTCCTAAGAGGTTTCATGCATGTCTCTTTGTGGATCTTCCAGCATAGCAGCACATTCTTTGGCATTGTTTTATATCTTTCCCTGCTTCCTCACTTGCTTATTTTTTCACCTGTGACTTTCAGGGTTTTCATTTTCTTAATAAAGTAACAAGACATTGAACAGTGCCTCGGACTATGTTTCCTAGAGAATGTGGTCACCATTATCTATATCTATTAAAGTTATGTGACTATCTTGTATATTTTACATTATGCTATTTACTAGAGGCCCAGTGCATGGATTCATGCACTGGTGGGGTCCCTCAGACTGGCCTGCACCCTCTCACAATCCAGGATCCCTCAGGATGTTGGAGGCCCGGTACACAGATTCAGTCCGATCTCTGCAGGCCAGGCCAAGGGACCTCACTAGTGCATAAATCCATGCACCGGGCCTCTAGTATACATATAAGATCTTTGGTTAATCTTTTCTCACCCTCCCCCCTTCCTCCTTCCCTCTGAGATCCATCAGACTGTTCCATGTTTCCATGCCTGTACGTTGAACGTATGCCCCCTGGTGGTCAGTGTACGTCATAGTTACTAGTCGAACGGTCAAAAGGTCAAATGGTCATTTAGGCTTATATATATACTATAGGCCCGGTGCACGAAATTTGTGCACGGGAGGGGGGGTGTCCCTCAGCCCAACCTGCACCCTCTCCAATCTGGGACCCCTTGGGGGATGTCTGACTGCCTGTTTATAGATCGGGCCTAAACAGGCAGTCGGACATCCCTTTCACAATCTAGGACTGCTGGTTCCCAACTACTCACCTGCCTGCCTTCCTGATTGCCCCTAACCACTTCTGCCTGCCAGCCTGATCACCCCCTAACCACTCCCTTACCAGCCTGATCGACGCCTATCTGCTCCCCTGACAGCCCGATTGTCCCCAACTGCCCTCCCCTGAAACCCCAGTCACCCCCAAATGCCCTCCCTTGCATATTCCCTCTTTATTAGATAGGGTTTTTTCTTTAGCATATTGGACAGTCCTAACTGGTTTGGCTCAGTGGATGGAGCATTGGCCTGCAGACTCAGGGTCCCAGGTTTGATTCCAGTCAAGGGCATGTACCTTGGTTGGGGGCACATACCCAGTGGGGAGTGTGCAGGAGGCAGCTGATCGATGTTTCTCTCTCATAGATGTTTCTAGCTCTCTATCCCTTTCCCTTCCTCTCTGTAAAAAATCAATAAAATATATATTTTTAAAAAGAAACATTTAAAATTCCTCCATATCTGCCTGGTTGGTGTGACTCAATGGTTGAGACCCCAGGCTGCCACCACTGGAAGGGGATCACACCCTGGCCAGGCTGAGACCCAAGCCCAGGCTGCTGCCGCTGGCCAGGTGATCGCACAGTGGGGGTACCTGGCCCTGCTGGCATGAGACCCCAGCCCAGGTGGCCTCCGGGGCCAGGGGATCATGCAGCTTGGGTGCGAGGCCCTGCCGGACTGAGACCCTAGCCCTGGCTGCTGCCGCTGGCCTGAAGATCGCGCAGTGGGAGTGTGCCATCCTGCCAGTCTGAGACCTCAGCCCTGGATGCCACCGCAGCCAGGGGATCATGCAGATTAGTTGTGAGGCCCTGCCTGCCTGAGACCCCATCCCTGGCTGCCGCCGCTGGCCGGGATCACACTGGGCGCTGGTGCCTCCTAGCCGAACACCCCGGGCTGCCGCCACTGGCAAAGGATCACTGCATGGTGGGCAGGCACCTCCCAGCTAGACACCCTGGACTGCCGCCACTGGGAGGACTTGGGAACTCTGGCAGGGCTAAGAGGACTGGGTGCCGCCATCTTGTGGCTATGGGCGCCACCATTTTGTCACGGAGTGATGGTTAATTTGCATATTACTCTTTTATTAGATAGGATAGGCTAGAGGCTTGGTGCACAAATTCATGCACAGGTGGGGTCCGGCCGGCCCACCCTGATGGGGGCCCATTGGGCCAGGCGAGTGGGGGTAAAGGGCCGTGGGTGGTTGTCTGGCTGGCCTGGACTCCAATAGAGGTGTTGGGGGCTGATTGGAAGCCAGGCCGGCCGGGGGTGGGAGGGCTGATCAGGGCCCAGATCAGGCTGGTTGGCTGCCACAGTGTGCCTCATAGCCACCGGCCATTCTTGTTGTTCTGGTTGTTCTGCCATTCCAGTTGCTGGGCTTTTATATATATAAATTCTCTCTCTCTCTCTCTCTCTCTCTCTCTCTCTCTCTCACACACACACACACACACACACACACACACATATACACACACCATTTATTTATTCATACATATATTCATTTATAATGAAGTGACGATTTTTTCTCTGTACAGATACATAAGAGAATCATCTTTAAAAGGATAGAAGTATTTATAGGAAAAGAAATCCAGATAAACATGCTATGGAAGATCTGACCTCAAGACCTGAGAACTATCTGATACCAAAGCTTATGAATGAGTGGGTAAATGCTTTGCACAGAGAAGATAAATTGTAGATAGAGGAGAAAGATGGAAAGGAGAATGAGAGGAATTGGTGGGGAAATAACAATAACATCTTGTCCAATAGTGGAGGGGTTCAATGGATAATATGACTCTTTATATATTTCCCTGTGACTTTCAGCTGTCCATGAGTAATTCCAAATGTGTGGTGAGATGGATTTCTTCCATCAGGTGAAAGTGCTGAGTTCCATGTTTGGATAAATATGGGGGAAAACGTACGTAAAATACACCAGTAAAGAATGACAAGCCAGTGCCTAGGTGGCATGTGGGGGCAGAGATTGTATTTAAGGAAACTAAAATTCAGTCCTCAGCTGCCTCTCAGATATGTCACTGCCATAGAATTCACCCACGTGCATCACCTTATAATACCTGCTAGCTACTTTATACGTGTGTAGAAAAGTAGAGATACATATTGTTTAGGCCATGTGGCCTTAGAATTATAATTGAATTTTGGAATTGCTATGAAAACTCTCTGAGGTTCATATTTTTACCCTGTGCAAGAAATATGCTTTGAGATACTATTTATTTCACACAAAACAACAATAAAACAAACACACACAGAAAACCCTCTTAGATCAGACTATCTACATTTAAGTCCAGTGTGTGAACTTCAGCAAGCTATATAACTTCTCTGTGATATTAATACTCCTTACTTCAACGTAGTATAAAAATCATTATTTATATTGGACTTTGTTCTTGAAACTGTGGCTGGAACATGTTAACTGAACAAGCAGTAAAGGAAGGAAGGGAAGGAGGTAACTGGGAGTGTGAGGGAGAAGAAGAAAAAGTGGAAAGGAAGGTAGAAAGGGAGGGAGGAAAAAAGATAGGTTGAGAACATAAAGTAAGGGTACTGGTAGCATTAACCTCTTGGTTCTTTGCACTTCTCGTTGTGTTCTAATCCTTTTTATTAATCTTATGAATAATTCTTGTATTTGATTAATGTAATTTGAGCTTGATTTCTATAATTTCTAACTTATCAAAATTATGTTATACAACTGAAAAAAAAGGTATGAGGGAGTTTTTGTGAGGGAGAAAACGTTCTCAAAATAAATGCAGCTTATTTTATTGAAAAAATTTGGCAGTATTGAACTCTCCCATAGATAATGAGGGAGAGGTTTTATAGCCAGCCATCCAGCAGCTTTTCTATGGGAAACTCTTCCTAAAATGTTTGTTTCAGGCCAACATTCAACTTTTAAATTTGGGTTATATGAAGGTCTTCCTAGTGTGGCCTTCCCAATATCTTTTCCTCATTACAATAGGTAAGAAGTTAGAAATCAGTGGCTTATACATAAGAAGATCTTAAGTCAGATCTGTCTGATCGGCCCACCTGGAGGTGTTCACAAATCCAGGTAGGCTCTCCCGGGGTGGTCAGAGCCCAGATCAAATGTTATCCTCTGACAATGAGATGATTTTACAGGATATCTCAAAGCACAGATAAGCAGCTCAGATTCCTAAAACAGCTTGCAAAATGACTTACAATTTTTGTATCTTTAGTATGCTTCAGGTCTGTGCCAAAGACAATATATACAATCCCATTGAATGCCCAGAACCACCTGTGATGCTGCCTAGCTTCCATGCCTAAAGAGAAGTCTTTCTGTGCCACACAGCTGGTCAGGCAGAGACTAGCACTCAGGCTTCATCACGGCAGGTGGGAAACCCATGTTCTTAAACACTGAGGCTGAGCTGTCGTACTTCTGACAAGATAAAGGCAGTAGCTGTAGCTTTTCTCCACTGGATAGGTTATGTTTGTACATGTCTCCAGGGAAAGGTTAAATTAGAAAATATTCCCAGTATATTTTGGAATAATGTCACCATATACAGATGAATTATGTAAAAGAAGATATATAACATATAAAAC
Organism: Cnephaeus nilssonii; assembly: GCF_951640355.1. Classification (NCBI taxonomy): domain Eukaryota; kingdom Metazoa; phylum Chordata; class Mammalia; order Chiroptera; family Vespertilionidae; genus Cnephaeus; species Cnephaeus nilssonii. Next base: position 54,944,101 of record NC_137079.1, on the reverse strand, counting down.
ATTTATATATTCTGCTATAATCATCTGTTGAAGTTAAACACAACAGGTATGATTGAAGGTTATTTTTTTTTCATTTTGACACAATATACAATAACAAAAGATAAATATTTGAAACAATAATTTAGAAAATGTCTCTGGGGATTAATAAAAAGAAAGATTTTTGAGAGTAGCATTTTAATCTAGTGAATGGTGTGTGTGTGTGTGTGTGTGTGTGTGTGTGTGTGAGTGTGAGTGTGTGTGTGTAAATAGCTTTCTGAGGGCTGTAAATGCTGTGCACGCACTAGATATTTTGTGTGTGTGTGTGTGTGTGTGTGTGTGTGTTTGTTTTTTTTTTTGTCAAACAAATACAGATGCACATCACAATGAGTGAACTCAACTTCCAATGTGGTGATTATGAAGCTTTTTAATGATATTGGTAATGGTCCAAAACAGATTATGACTTTGATAGATCTAGCATTTGCTAGCTGTCAGCAACTTTATACCAACTCAGAGTTCATTTTTCTTGTTTTCATAAGGTCTTCTTATTTCATTGAGGAGAGTATAAAGATGTATAATATAACTGCTTTGTTTCCATTGTCAATTTCTTCAGTTAAACTGCAAACTTTCTGCATGATTGGAGAGGGTAAAAGGGTCAAGGTTAGTATTTTCAGTTTGTTTATATTATCTACTGAATCAAGCATATTACTTAAAAAAAATCACAGTACAAATAGAAAGGAGGATAGGTTACATGGACTTCATTTAAATTATTACCATGATGAGTCATGCTTGGTCAAATTCCCTGGAGAGAATTTAAGTACTAAGGACTCTGAATATAGCAGAGTAGCTTTGGTTGTTTTTAAAGCAAAAGATGCTGCCTCCTGTAGTGGCTCACATTTGAATTTACACATGCACTGCGTTTTTTTGTTTGTTGTGTTTTGTTTTGTTTTAAAAACTGTAGTTTTGAAAATGTGTACATTTATAATAAATTTCACTGCTAGAACAAATCTCTAAAAGATCCAAACAAGTCTAGGAGCACCAAGTAGAAAACCTTGTCAACAGCAATTCACACTTCAAATATCGATACATTGTAAGCAAGTGTGCTGGGCACAATTAGTGCTCATGAGTAAAAACTACCAGACTCATAGCCACTTTGTGTTCCTCATCCCTCTAGAATAACTGGTGAAGAAGTGGGTTATGGAGCTGGCTGGGAGGATTGATTCTGTCTTCCAAAGGGAAATTGGACTACTACTCTGCAATGGAAGTAGGAAGAGGATGTCTGGAATACAAAATATCCCTTAGAGTGCCTTTTAGTGTAACTATGCCATGTGATTTAGGTCAAAGGAAACTAAAATAGCTCAATTCAGACAGGACTAGCAATGGCCCAGACTATTCAGTAATGAAGGTGTGGGTCACCCCACCAAGTAAAGAACAACTACCAGCTGCTTACTGAAGGCAAAGGAAATACAGAATGGATAGTGGGAGAAAGTGGTTAAAGTTATTATCTATGACCAGTAACAGAACCAAGGACTGTAATTGTCATAAGTATTTTCTCTTTATTTCACTATGAATGTATGTATATATATTTATTTTTACTTATTTATTATTGTTTATTCCTTCTCTTATTTTCTTATCTAATAAAAAAGTAATAAGCAAATTGACCATACCTCTGCTACACCCACAAGCCATGCCCACCAGCCAATCAGAAGCGAATATACAAATTAACCCAACTAAGATGGCTGTGGCCACGGAGATAGCAGGAGGCTTTGGTTTTCCTGGCAATGGAGGAAGCCAAGCTTCTTGCACACCCTGGCTGGCCGTGGACTCCACTCATGGCTACAAAGTTTCAATTACAGAAGATAAATAAATCCCAGATACCAGGGCCTCCGCTTGGGTTTCCAGGGGGCTTGGCCAGCCTGCAAACCAACACAGACCCCTAGCCCAGGCCTCCCCACACCCCAAGGGAACCCCCACCCTGATCCGGGACACCCTTCAGGGCAAACCAGCTTGCCCCCACCTGTGCACCAGGCCTCTATCCTCCTATCTAATAAAAGAGTAATATGCAGATTGATCATCACTGCAATACACAATACTACTCAGCCATAAGAAAGGATGAAGCAGCGCCATTTGCAATAGCATGGATGGACCTTGAGAACATTACGCTAAGTGAAATAAGTCAGTCAGAAAAAGCTAAGAACCATATGATTGCACTCATATGTGGTATATAAAACTGAAACTCGTGGACACAAATAGCAGTGTGGTGGTGCCCAGAGGGAAGGGGGTTGGGGGAGAAGGGAGTCCTAATATATGGTGACAGGATATTTGACTTTGGGTAGTAAGCACATGGTACAATATACAGTTCTTATAACATAGAAAACCACACCGGAAACCTACATATATATTCATGTAGACCAATGTCACCCTAAGAAATTTAGTAATAAAAAAGATGAAGTAAAAAAACAACAACAAATAAACAAACAAAACATCCACCCCTGAGGGGATAAATTTGGGTGAATAGAATGTCAACTCTTTAAAATATTTTAAGAAGTAGGCTGGGAGGTCCCTTTGGTAGCTGTGTCAGATAGAAAGATACAGGCATTTCTGAAACCACATGGGAAAAAAATCAGGAAGAAGTCAATTGGGCTTTACTACTATGTGAACCTACTGATGGTTAGAAAGGTATGTTTGGTACTCATTGGGATGAATGCAAATACCTTTTTAAATATCAAACAGTCATTTGAAAATCTGAGTTATGATCTGTTGTAGTGTTTAAGAACACAGACTTTACATTGGTGCCTAATCCTTTAATTGAAGCTTACTAGCTCATCAGGTAAACATTACTTAAATTTCTAAGCTTCATTTTCTTTATCTTTTAACAAGAATGATAGAGCCAATAACATATGTTTATCATGAGATTAAAAGAAAAATATGCACTTCAAACCTTTGGCAAAGTGCATTATACCTGGTAAGAACTCAACACACCATGAAAATATCGATGAAATTGATGATGGGGATGATAATGATGGTGATAGTGCTAATAATAATGATAATTCATATTTCCTCTTCAGCTGGGTAAAAATGTTCTACTCTGAATAGGTAAACAATGGACTATTACTCTTTGGACTCTGCAAACAAAATTAGTACTTTTCTGACCCCTCATGGTTTTTTCTTATTAGGCTATCTACTAGTAAACACATCCTATCTAATAAAAGAGTAATATGCAAATTGACCATCATTCCAACACACAAGATGGCCGCTCCCATGTGGTCAAAGATGGCCGCCCCCTTATGGACACAAGATGGCCGCCTCAAGATGGCTGGCAGGGGAGGCAGTTGTGGGCGATCAGGCCAGCAGAGGAGGGCAGTTGGGAGGGACCAGGCTTGCAGGGGAGGGCAGTTAGGGGCAATCAGGCCAGCAGGGGAGCATTTAGGCTTCGATCAGGCAGGCATGGGTGTGGTTAGGGGGTGATCAGGTTGGCAAGCAGAAGTGGTTAGGGGTAATCAGACAGGCAGGCAGGCGAGCAGTTGGGAGCCAACAGTCCTGGATTGTGAGAGGGATGTCCACCTGGAATCAGGCCTAAACGGGCAGTCGGACATCCCTCAAGGGATCCCAGATTGGAGAGGGTTCAGGCTGGGCTGAGGGACAAGCCAGCCTCCCCCCATTCACAAATTTTGTGCACCAGGCCTCTAGTAGTTAAATAGGATAGAAAATATTTGCATTATCAGTTAGACATTAATATTTCTTATTCTCAAGTGAGGAGGAAATTTTTCTACTAATATCATATCACATATGAAATATATAATCACATACTATAACCATGCTCTAGTAGAGTAACATTACAAGCACCATATATGCCAAAAACTTGTTTAGCAGTGATAGTTACAATTCTTTCAAAGATATAGATAATCTACATATTTGTACTCAATTATGATTGATTTATTAGGTAACCAGTATTATATTTAGGATAGCTTTTTATAAATTTTAAATACATTTCCTTAAATAACTAATCAGTATTGGTTAAATAGCCATTTTCGCATCTTTCCTGGAATGATATCATTGACTTTTCTCTCACCTTAGAATTTACATAAAAGATTTTCACAGTAGCTAGACTTTTTAGTTCTTTTATAATTAGCCAGTATATGAGGATGTAATGGTCCATTATTCTCCACTGATTTGCTTGAAATTTGTTCTGACTTTAAAAGGTAGAACTTGCAACGTTTATGAACATTATAGATAGGAACTCCAAACAGTATAAGAATGAGAACTGATAATTAGCAAATCAATAGTTCTTCCCTAAAAATCTGTAAATAAATATATTTGGTTTATAAATAGCAGAATAATGTACTTCATCTCAACTTATAAGCAAAGGTTTTATTTTATAAAATCATTTCCCTTATCAGATACTCTTTCCAAAGATTTCTATCCAATGCTTCAAAACCAAAATAAGCTATTTAGAATATGTGCATATTTGAAGGAGGGTCATTTTGTTTTAATATAACTGTGCAAATATCCCATAATATTTGTGAATATTTTACAAGATGATGGCAAGTGATCTTCTTTTCTAATGCATTTTCTTTTATAAAAACCATTTTTATTGATTTCAGAGAGGAAGGAAGAGGGAGAGAGAGATAGAAACGTCAATGATGAGAGAGAATCATGGATTGGCTGCCTCCTGCACACCCCTCGCTGGTGATCCAGCCCAGAAACCAGTGCATGTGCCCTTAGCAAACTGTGACATTCTGATTCATAGGTCACTGCTAAACCACTGAACCATACAGGCCAGGCACTAATGCATTTTCTTTACTGGATATTTCACTTTAAAGCACCATGCCACTTTATTTCTAATATCATACATTTATTACATATACAGTATTCTTTAATGGTATGACTAAATCCAAATAAGATCAGAAGTTTATCATCATTATCATTCTAGGAACATAGGGAATGTAATAAATTGAGTAACTGCTAGTATCATTCAGTTCTCTAAATGCATTATATAACTTACTCAGTTGCATATTACTTGGGTTGCTGTAGAGGTAGCCTAAGAATTTTTAATTTATTTCCTAGCTGTTGCCTTTGCTCTTTTGAGCCTTATAGTGTTTTAAATTAATAAGTTGAGAGGTCATTACATTGAGTGATCTTACATACAAAAAATATTTAGTGAAGCATTGTTATTGCCTCCAGATTTATACTTAATACAAGAATGACAATTTTGATCTAAAGAAAATCAACTTCTAGTAATTATATCTAACTTTAAAGTACCTTTTAAATATCTTCTATACTTCTCATTAAAATACCCAAGGGATGGAAATTTGAATAAAGGCATCAAAATAATTAAATTGTACTTCAGGTTAATCTTTTTTTGTGTGATAAATGCTTAATAGGACTTACATTTATACCTATTCAGATTTCCCACAATAATAATTTTGATTCTTTTTTTTTAAAATATATTTTATTGATTTCTTACAGAGAGGAAGAGAGAGGGATAGAGAGTTAGAAACATCGATGAGAGAGAAACATCGATCAGCTGCCTCTTGCACACCCCCCACTGGGGATGTGGTACATGCCCCTGACCGGAATCGAACCTGGGACCCTTCAGTCCACAAGCCGACGCTCTATCCACTGAGCCAAACCGGTTTCGGCAATAATTTTGATTCTTATTAAGAATATGTAAACGGAAAAGTACTGTGGTTGGTTTCTAGTTTATTTTTCATAAATTTGAAAGTGTTCTGTAAATATTAAACTATTTCCAAATTAACTTTCTGTTTACAAAACTACACTAGGGATGTCAAACTCCATTAGGAATGATGCTTTAAATTTGCCTGAAAAAAATAAGTGGGAAATAAACACATGAAATTACTGATCCAAAAAATCACAAGAAAAATACATTTTTTTAAAAAGACATAGAAATATAAAAGAAAATCTCAGTGATTTTGTACCAATTTTTTGCCAATATAAAGTGTTTTCCTGCAGCCTGGCCAGCATGCTCAGTGGTTGAGTGTGGACCTATGAACCAGGAGGTCATGGATCAATTCCCAGTCAGGGCACATGCCCGGGTTGCAGGCTTGATCCCCAGTGTGGGTGTGCAGGAGGCAGCCAATCAGTGATTCTCTGTTTCAGTCTCTCTCTCCCTCTCCCTTCCTCTCTGAAATCAATAAAAATATATTTTAAAAATAAATAAATAAATAAATAAAATAAAAATAAAATGTTTTCCTGCCAACAGAGAAAGTGGAATGCTTTTCCAAAATGAATGAAATATGATCAAACTTGTATATTAATCTATTTTAATTTGACCAGCAAAGTACTGATATACAAATTAGCATTAAATTATTTTAAAATAAATATTGATTACCTACTATGTGCAAAGCCAAGTTCAAGTTTTAAAGTAGAAAAAAAAAATAGTGACACATTGCACCATAGGTACCTAACATATAATTCAGAAGATGAAGACATATAAAATCTGTACCACAACTGTGTCAATCTTTACCACAACTTATACAATAATGCTGAATATTCATTTGGCCAAATGAATATTCAGCATTATTGTATAAGTGAACCTACTGTGGATCAACCAGAAACTTAGTCAATTCTTGAAAAAATACATTGAGGCAAAAATGATAAAACAGTAGCAAGTAGGAGATTGGGAAACAATTGTGGAATAGCTTAGAAAATATTTCATTGTATAAAAATAACAGCTTATAAAAGTGATGAGATTTAAGAGGGTGAAATGTAGCAAAAATCATCCTTATTAGTCCATTTAATACCTTAGCAGATTTTGCATCTAATTACTTTATTCAAATGTGTTCTTATCTTATTTCTGGTAGACATGTGAAAGGTATTTTATTCTTAATGATTAAGAATATGAGCTGAACATATATTGTTATATGATCATACATATAGAGATATGTTGGGTACCTATCAAAGTTTGGGGCATATTTGAGCTAAGTATAAGCATAATTCTTACTATTGAGGATTTTTAACTTATTTTAATTTTATTTTATTTACTTGCTTTATTCAAACAGACTCATGCATGTATTAAATCTACATATAAATTCTTAAATGTTCCCCTATGTTTACCATGATAAATTTATTCCAAATTAATGATAGAAGAGATAAGTTACTCATTATCATCTGATTTTCTAAAAATGAGCCTGACAAATGCCAAAGAGGAAGTATCAAAGAGCTTCCTAGCAACGAATATTATGAAGTCCCATGATTCCAGAATCTGTGTTTTCCAGACCTGCCTTCAATAAAAGTGCAAGTAAAGCTACTGTCCATTCTAATTTAGAAAATAAATCTCTCAGAGTAATTTTTAGGATAGTTTTGGTTGTTGGTATTAAGTTAAAATTGGTCCTAGATTTTAGCAGTAGATTATTTTATCCTAAAGGGAATAGCGATTTCAAGCCCATATATCATGCCTTGGAAAACACTGACTTGTGTTTCTCTTCAGATTACTATGATGTGAAACAGTTCAATGAGCTCTTTATTTCCCATAGGGTCCTGTTCTATACAGATGAAAACTTTTTTTATTATTATTATAGGGGGTTATCAAAGGAAGGGAAAACCCATTGTGGACCAACCAGATTGCTGTGGATCAAGCAGATAATTTTAACCTTTTAAAAAAATCAAATATTAAAGCTCTACGTGACTATGCAGAAAAAACTGTCTTATGATTCATATCTTCCCAGACTGAAAACATTTTATTTTGCATTTACATTAGCAGGCTTATTGTATGTGCCAAAATATCAAATTTAATAGAATGTATACCAGTAGTAAATTTTTCTAAAAAGGAGAGTCACGTCCTTGCTACTTTTGTCCAGGTAAGGAAAAAAGGCACAATTGCAGATTAACAAAAGGAGTTATTCCTTCACTGCTTTTCAACTTTGTCACTAGATTGATTTAACTGAAGGCTTTTTTAAACATCTATTTTTATTTATTTTAGAAGGGGGGGAGGGAAAATCAGAGAGAGAGAGAGAGGAAGGAAGGAAGGAAGGAAGGAAGGAAGGAAGGAAGGAAGGAAGGAAGGAAGGAAGAAAGAAAGAAAGAAAGAAAGAAAGAAAGAAAGAAAGAAAGAAAGAAAGAAAGAAAGAAAGAAAGAAAGAAAGAAAGAAAGAGTGATCCTTGATTGGCTGCTTCCCAAATGTACCAGACTGGGGATCAAACCCACAACCTAGGTATGTGTCCTGACTTGGAATCAAACCAGAAACCTTTCCGTGCATGGGATGATGCTCAACCAACTGAACTATACTGGATTTAATATGGAACATTCCCTATTATTTTCAGAAGAAAAACTTTCATACAAGGTAAATCATTAGGGAAGCCTAACCTCTGTAAAAAAAATTCAACAGATCTTCCCAATTTTTATGAAATTACTCCACTACCTTTAGCTCATATAATAAAGAAAGAAAATGAAAGGCATTTCAGAGCTTCATTTTTTATGGTCATGAGTTCATAGAAAAGAATTGTACAATAAATGTAAATATCCCTCCCATAGGACAGGATATAATAAATGGCTTATATCATCATCATCAGCAAATATTGTATCATGCCTGGATTAAGCACTTAACTTATTCCATCTTAGTTACTCTATAAAATAGTACTGTAGTTTCCCATATATACAAGACTATTCATATTATGCTTTGTATTGACAATTAAATGGTCAGTTTTAAAAATGGATGGAGAAAAGGATTATGAAAGCAATATGCATATATCTTAACATTTTTAGCCTTTTGAGAAATTACTATTATTTTCTTAAATTTATATATGAGCTCACCGGTGACTAGCTTGAAATTATTTTTAACTGTTTTCTTTTTTTTATGGAAACTTCTTATTTAGAAAATAAGAACCCTCCTTTTGTGGTATAATTAAAAATATGTGTTTAGACAATGTTTCCTGTTCCTGATTCAGTGTTCCTAAAACTCTTGTAATTTTCTGAGTGATAGGGGTGATAGGAATATCTATCCATGATTACAACGTGGTAAGTCTTAGCCAGAACTTAAAGAGCTCTGAGATAGGGGTTGGTCACCAGAAAGACCAAGCCTTGAATAAACTCCTGGAACTATCAGCCCCATCCTACCCCCACCTCTGAGGAGAGGAGAAGAGGAAGAGATTGACATAATAATCAATCATACCTATACAATGAAACTTCCATAAAATCCCTTAAACAACAGGGTTCAGAGTGCTTCTAGGTTGATGAGTGCATTGACATGACAGGTGGATGGTGCCCTCAGGTCTAGGGATACAGAAGCCCCTGTGCTCAGGACCCTACGTGCCTGCTCATCCGGCTGTACATTTGTATCCTTCATAATAAACTGGTAAACATAAGTGCAGTGTGTCCCTGAGTTCTGTGAGCCTTCCTAAAACATTACTGAACCTAAAGAGGGGACTGTGGGGACTCCCAGTTTCTAGCAGTTCAAAGACACAAGAAGCCTAGGACTTATGACTGGCAACTGAAGTGTGCGTGTGTTGTGGGAGGGGGGTGTGTGGAAATCCCCTTTTCCTGAGGGCTCCATGCAGGCTCCATGTTAGAATCAGAATTAAATTTGATTGTTGAACACTCAGTTGGTGTCTGGAAAATCATAGAATTAGTTGGTGTTGTTAGAAAATACCACATACCTTGCAAAGAGAGAGAGAGAGAGAAAGAGAAAGGTGAATAGCAAGCAGGACTATAGTAGAATTAGTGCTGTTTTATTTTCTAGTCTTTATGGTGGGGCAAAGTTCTATGTATTTTTGAAACTGTTAATAGATGAAAAAAGAAGGTAATTCAGACTCTTTTGTCAGAAAAAGGGGAGAAAAATGTGAACTGTAGTTTGATTATCTCACTGACATGATCCAGGTGCGGTAAGCCTCCAGGCAAAGAAACCTTGTCCACTCAGAGCAGCGTTCAGGAGCCAGAACTGAGGTGGGTGTGCCTTACGCTTCTAAATCTAGACTGCTAACAAGCATGGTTCAAGAGGTTGGAAAAACTGGATGCCAACTCCAAATAAGAGCCATTTGAACTTGGGTAATAAACTGCCACCCAAATGCTTCTGTTGTCTCGAGTTTGCTGTGACAACCAAGAAACAACTTAGTGGTCATCATATATAATAAAAGCCTAACATGCTAAGTGTCTGGTTGTCTGTTCAGCCAATCAAAGCTTACATAATATGCTAATGATATGCTAAGGCAGCTCAACTGCTCGCTATGATGTGCACTGACCACCAGGGGGCAGACACTCGTACCGGTAGGTTAGCTTGCTGCAGGGGTCTGACCAACTGGGACTGAGCTAGATGGCTGGACATGCCTGGGAACACTCCCGTGTTCCTCCCCAGCTCTTATTGTGCACCGGTGGGGTCCCTTAGCCTGGCCAGCACCCTCTTGCAATCTGGGGATGTCAGAGAGCCAGTTTTGGCCCCATCCCGCAGGCCAGGCTGAGGGACCCCACTAGTGCACGAATTCGTGCACTGGGCCTTTAGTAGATACATAACAGGTTTTCAAGAATTATTCCCTAAAATCAATTGACATCCAGAAGTCTCCTTTGCTTTAGTTATGAGACATGTTTGCAGTTGTGAGATAAAGTGATTGTACCTATGTGAGTCAGGATAGGATAACTTATGCTACAGTAACAACACCAATATTCACAATCACAAACTAAAAAAATCTCAGTGGCTGAAAACAATGAAGGTTTATTTCTTGCTCAGATCTACACAGGGTGCTCGGGCACCTTGTTCTAGCTTGTCATCCTCACTCTGAAACCTGGGGAGAGGGAAAAGGTTACTCTGATAGTTTTTCTCATCAGAAATTAAATGTACACCAACCTTGAAGTGAAATATGTTACTTGAATGTAACAACCACAAAGAATAAAAAAGTGAAATTTTACCATGGGTCTAAGACAGCAATTTTAAACAGTTTTCATTTTATGGCACACATAAACTAATTACTAAAATTCTGTGGCACACCAATAGCTTTATTATATTTTTGCTTATCTGATAAAAATAGGTATAGTTTTTATTGTTTCACACTGGATGGCTATTGTTGTGTTGACTACTATCATTTCTTAATTTGACAATCTAATTGAAAAAGGTCAGTGTCTCAAACTACTAGATATTGCATGTTTTAAAAATTCTTGCGACACACCCATTGAAAATTGCTAGTCTAGGAGGGAGGAGAATCAGATTTTTGGCAAATAACACAAGTGACTTTGAGATGACATTTTCTCCCTGCTACTTTTGCCTGTTCTAGTGATTTCATTGAGTAATCTTGGCAAAATAGTATAATTAAAATAAGTTCTCATTGTCTTCAAGATAAAACCTGGAACCAGAGGCCCTTCATAAGCTGGATCGACTCCCTCCATCTCATACCTGGTTGGCTCATAACACTGTATGCTCTGTATGCTACAGCTGTACTAGATTAGTTACAATTCTCATAATGCTCAATGCAACTTCTTAATAATTCTCACTTAGAATTCTGTCTTTACTCTCATTATCTGCTTGTCAAGAGTCTATTAATCCTATGAGATTCAGGGCAGGCATCAACCACACTTGGGACATTTTCTGAATTCTTCAATACTGCAATATACTGCATAACTCTATCAAGGTACTAAACATGCTGTGTTGTAATTATTGTCCATGAACTTATCTTTCTTATCATACTGTAAGGTATATGAGATTTGTTCTTTTGTGTGTGTGTTTATCTAATGCAAAAGCCAGTTCTTACTGCATCAATGAGGGAGTAATTAAATTAATAAAACCCTTAATTAGTTTTGGTATCTGCTTCATTCTTTATAAGCTACTTATAAGCAAGCAGTATGCTTTATGTTCTGAAAGGCAGACACTCTATATTCACTATGTGAAATAGAATTAAACAGTTAGATTCTCAAAAATTGCTTTCAAATGAGTGAATAAATGAACCAAAGTAATATAAACTTTTTTCTTAGTAAAGTTATTTTAAAACTAGACAAAAAAATCTATTTAAATGTAACCAATATATAATGAAGAGACCTTTTAGGCAATCTAAAACTTTAGACAATAAAAAAAAAAAGAATCAATAAACTCCAACTATTGAACTAGGAAAAAAAAGAATATGTGAAATCCAATGAACAAAATATACTTGTAAACAAAATAGATCCAGAGACATAGAAGCATGGAAGAGACTGAAGGATTACAGCGGGAAGAGATGGGTGGTGGGAAAAGATTAACCAAATAATTGATATGCATGTATACATAACCCATGGACACAGACAATAGTGCAGTGAAAACCTGGGGGTAATATGGGGTGGAAGGAGTCAATGGAGGAAAATGGGGAAATCTGTAATATTTTCAACAATAAAGATAAATTAAAAAGAAAAAGTAGATCCACTAACTAGAATAGCCTTAAAAAGTAAAATATCTTTGTTCATTTGTTGATGGATGAAGATTTGACTTTGAGTGGTGGGCACACAATGCAGTATACAGATGATGTATCATAGAAATGTATACTTGGAACCTATAGAATCTTATTAACCAATGCTACCCCAATAAATTTAATTAAAAAAAAGAAAAATCCTGACCTGAGAATAACTTTAACAATTGACCTGCCATTAAGCACATGCACCAACTTGATTAGTCTTTTCTAAATTTGCTCCGATTTTTGACTACCATCCTTTAAAAAATCATGATGGGAAAAGGAATAATTCATTTTAGAGTACTGGATGCTACTGGCAAAGCTGGATTTTGTCAGGGTTTGAGGTATCTGGGGAAGGTTGAGAGTCTCTATATATAGGACATAGATTCATAGTGAGAGATACTGAGCTAAGGAACACGTATGTTCTGCTTAATTGTTTGTTTCCAAAAACTTTACAGATCATCATTTAATTTCCACTGGCTCATAAATATGGCTCAGATATCCCTTATTCATCTTTTCACTCCAGATCATGAGACTGCATACATTGATATGGAAATGGGTCTTATAATAGAATATTTAAGCCCATAAGACTTGAAATCTCAGATAATACTCTCAAATAAATCTGTGGCACATTCTGGTCACTGTAGTGCATTTAAATATTTTAATCAATAGGCAAATTTCCAAAGTTTAAGTAAAATATGAACAAAACAGAAAGATAAACAACGATACTGAGAATTCTGTATTATACTTGAATTTTATAAGGCACTGTAATTTCTATTATTTCATTTTTTTCAACATTCGTATTAAATAATGTGTTTTAGACTTTTGCACTCTTTATTTAAAATCTCGTTTCTTTATATATTTTTTTGTTGCCACTGAAAAATGAAACAGACTTCTTGCTTTCCTGTTTAAGGACATACAACTGTTTGACACTGAAGACCTTGGTTCCAAACTTCAACTACCAAGATCTAAAGCCTTCAAAAAATGTGTTTGTAATGGAAATTCCTATGGAACTTTTACCTGACAAAAAGACACTGACAGTTTAAAGGATATTTTATAAAAGCTATTTTTTTATTACTAGCCTTTAAATTGCAATTGTTTGAAAACTAATGATTTATTTTCCTTTGGAGTATGCAGAAAATCGGGATTCCTTGAGAGTGGTTCTGGTTCAAGCACTTCAAAGTCAAGTTATGATAAGGCACCCTCCATCTAATACTGAGGGCTTTAAAGTAGCTCTGGTAACTGGTACTGATATATCTACTGTTGTTTTTCTCTATCATGAAAAATAACTGAATTGCCAGAATATTCCTATTTCTAAGCTACCCCACCAAATAGCTAAGCTAATTTTAGGCTAAATTTTGTCCTCTACTAATGTGGAGTTCTGATGACAGGTGACCACTCAAGCAAATATTGAATTCCAAGGTTAAATGGAGTAAATCCAAGATAAAGTAGATACTTAATGAGTGTACTCTAATTGAATGAAATCAATGAAATGCATTTGTAATTGATTATTCACCATGATAAACTTACTAAAAATAATTTTAAACTGAAATCATAACAATAATATTAATTTTATCATTAGCCAAAGGAAATTTTCTGAGTCAAAGAATTTGATTAAGTGTGGCAAAATTAATGCACTGTATGACTTAAGGTGTATATACATACGAGAAGTGGCAGAAAGGAAAAATATGTAATAAAGGAGATAATGTATAAGAAAAGATAAATAGGAGTCCATAGCCAAAATACAAGGGAAAGTACCTTTTATTTTAAGCATAACAATGATTAAACCCCTATGTGTAATAGAAATTATAGGAAATATAAATGTTGCAGTCAAAGTTTTGTAACAGTGAACTCTCCCAGTTTTCTGATTCTTAGTTAAATGAGAGAAATACTAGAGATTATAAAATCATATACAAAGCAATTTAAATCCTAAAGCAGGGAATGTCATTTATAAGTTTTGTTGACATTACTTTATTATTAACTAGAGGCCCGGAGCATGAAAATTCATGCACTGGAGTGGGGGTGCCTCAGCCTGGCCTGCCCCCTCTCACAGTCTGGGAGCCCTCAGGGGCGGGAGGCGACCCGGTGATCAGGGGAAGGCAATGTCCTATCACACCTCTGCTGCTGCCACTGCTGGCAGTGCAAGCCTCATCTGGCCCTTGTTACTTGAGCCTCGGGTGGCCCTGGGAAGCTGGGCAGCTCCCATCTGGGCAGCTGGGCAGTTGCCTGCGCCTCAGGCCAGCCTTGGGTGGCTGGGGAGATTAAGGGACTGGGGGACTCCGGAGGCAAGCACATGGAGTGGCTGCCACCCCAGTGGGGCTGTGGGGACTGGGCACAGCCATCTTGTGGCTGTGGGCACTGCCATCTTTGAGGATGGGGCAGTCAATTAGGATATTCCCTCCTTATTGGCTTTGGGCGCCGCCATCTTTGTAATGGCATGAGGAACAATTAGCATATAACCTCTTTACTAGATAGGATAGTACAAACTGAACATATAGGTGGCCAAGAGACATATGAAAAAATGTTCATAGTCACTAATCATCAGAGAGATGCAAATTAAAACAACAATGAGGTAAAACCTTACAGCTGTCAGAATGGCTACCATCAACAAATCAACAAATGACAGGTGCTGGCAAGGATTTGGAGAAAATGGAACCCTATTACACTGCTGGTGGGAACATAGACTCATGCAGCCATTATGGAATTTCCTTAAAATATTAAATATGGAACTGCCATTGGACCCAGTGATACCACTTCTAGGAATATATCCTAAGAAACATGAAACACTAATCAGAAAGAATATATGCACCCCTATGTTCATAGCAGCACAACTTACAATAGCTAAGACCTGGAAAGAGCCCATCAGTAGACGAGTGGATAAAAAAGGTGTAGTACATTTAAACCTTGGAATACTATGCAGCAGTAAAAAAAAAAAGGTTCTTTTACCCTTTGAGACAGTATGGAGGGATCTGGAGAGCATTATGCTAAGTGAAATAAGCCAGTTAGAGAAAGACAGATATCACATGATCTTACTCATATGTGGAATCTAAAGAACAAAATAAACTGCTGAACAAAATAGATCCAGAGACATAGAAGCATGGAACAGACTATCAAATCTGTTGGGAGGAGGGTAGTGAGATCAACCAAAGACATTTTTTGAATACTAGAGTCCTGGTGCACAACATTTGTGCACTCGGGGGGTGGGGGTCACTCAGTCTGGCCTGCACCCTTTCAGTCCAGGAGGTCTCAGGGGATGTCTGACTGATGGCTTAGGCCTGCTCCCCACAGTCGGACATCCTTAGCGCTGCCACAGAGGCAGGCCACTGCGCTCACCAGCCAACAGCCTGGCTTGTGGCTCAGCGGTGATCTTCCTATGGGTGCACACTGACCACCAGGGGGCAGCTCCTGCGTTGAGCGTCTACCCCCTGGTGGTTAGTGCACGTCATAGCGACTGGTCGACCAGTCGTTCAGATCGTTCTGTTATTCCGTCACTGGGCTTTGATTATATAGGATTATATATAATGCAATCTGGAAACAGAGACAATGTTACCTCTTTCTCTCCAGTTTTAATGCTTTTCATTTCTTTTTCTTTCCCAACTGCTCTGGATAAGACTTCTGATACTATCTATAATAATAAAAGTGTAATATGCTAATTAAACTAGACAACCAAATGTCATTCTGGATGAAAGTGAGGCAACGTGGGGCAGGCAGAGGTGGTTAGGGGCAATCAGGCAGGCAGGCGAGTGGTTAGGGGCAATGAGGCAGGCAGGCCAGCAATTAGGAGCCAGTGGTCTAGGATTGTGAGAGGGATGTCTGACTGCTGGTTTAGGCCTGATTCCCTGAGGGGTCCCAGATTGCAAGAGGATACAGGCTGGGATAAGGGACCCCCCCCCCACCCATGCACGAATTCCGTGCACTGGGCCTCTAGTGTTTGCCGGGGTTCTTGTTCCAGCATTTACAAAGGGTTCAGCAATCTGGAGAAAGGCTGTGCGTAGGTTAAATAAGAGTCCAGAGATGAAAGATAATTTTGAAAGGCATTGGGGGTCAGAGGAGCTTCAGCTAAAGGAGCTAAAGTTCTCCTTGTCTCAGGACCCATGCTTTTTATTAACACAATTTGTCCTAAGGCAAGGTGGAGATAATACACTTCAAAGGGTAGGGTACAGAAGCATTGTCAGATTGGGGAATAGCCTATGGCTGTTCAGGTGTTTAGCCAACAGGAGGCAATAACATGTAGATTAAGATGCCCTGAGATGTCTGGCAGCAAACAATCATCCTATTCAGGTTTGGGGGAAGTGCCTTTCAGCCATTCCAACAGGTGATTACATATGTGACTCAGCCCTTGGTGAGCCCCCAAGTTTCATCAACCTTTTGATGAAACTCTTGTAATTATGACATCCTGGAATTGGCTTCCGGCAGTGTTCAATAAAAGTGGCAAAAGTGGGTATCCTTGTCTTGTTTCTGATGTTAGAGAACATTCAGCTTTTTACTGTTAAGCATCATGTTAGCTTTAGTCTTGTCCTATGTGTCATTCATTATGTTGAGGTACATTTCTTCTATATTTGCCTTGTTGAGAATTTTTTAATCATAAATGAATATTTAATTTTGTCAAATGCTTTTTCTGCATATATTTAAATGATCATATGATGTTTTTCTACCATTTTATTAATGTGGTATATCATATTAATAGAGTTTTGTGGATGTTGAACCATCCTTGTATCCCTGGAATTTGGTGTATAATCATTTAAATATAACAAATAAACTCTTGTTCTTTTCAGTCACTTAGATTATTATTTTTTCCTGTGTGTGATGATTAGTGTTGTTACTTCAGCATAACATCCAATCCTGATTTATATAGGTACAATAATTTTGTCTCATGACTGAGCAAACTTAGGACATGTCTTGGCAACATAAAAATATTTTGTGTGGCACAGTACAGGTAGCTCACATAAGTCCTTTATTTGGAGTTGAGGACCAATTTTCCCCATCTTTTGAACTGTGCCAGTTGGAAGTCTAGTTTTAGGAACTTTATGCATACCCACCTAATTCTGGCTCCTGAACACTGCTCTGATTGTATGACTTTTCTTTCACTGGAGTCTTACTACAACTGGATCATGTCAGTGAGATACTTGAATCATAGCACACAGATTTTCTCCCATTTATGACAAAAGTTTTTCTCTGAATTATCCTTTTTATGATAACTTTATCTATTAACAGTTGAAAAAATACATAAAACCTTGCCCCACCACCAGAGCAGTATTATGTCTAACACTGTCCTGTTTGCCAGTAGCCTTTCTCTTCCTCTCTTTCTCTCTCTCTCCCTCCCTTGCTTTTGTTTTGTTAATCCTCATCCAAGTATATTTTTCCACTGATCTTTTAGAGAGAGTGGAAGAGAGAGGGAAACACAGAGTAAAATTGATGTGAAAGAAACACATCTATTGGTTGCCTCCCACACATGCCCCAACCAGGGCCCGGGCCAAGGAGGATCCTGCAAACAAGGTATGTGTCCTTGACTGGAATTGAACACAGGGCCCTTTGGCCCACAGGCTGACTATCTACTGAGCCAAACCAGGTAAGGCTCTCTCTCTTTATGTACGGTCTGTGATACTTCCTAACACCACTAATTCTCTGATTTTTCAGACATGGACTAGCAAGAAATGACTTCAGGAGCCTCCTATGTCACCATCTTGGACTAGAAACTGTAATGCAATATCTTTGCACTTGAAACTATTTGTTATAATAAATATAGAATAGTTTGTATTTTTTTAATTTCTTTATTGATTAAGGTATTACATATGTGTCCTTATCCCTCCGTAGAATAGTTCGTATTATATACTGTTCTCCACAAATACATACTGATTGACTGAATGTTTTAATAAAATAAAAATATATCCTGAAATATATCCTTCTCTCCAAAACCAGTATCTTTTTTAAGTTCAGATCCTAACCATCTATATTTTATACTATTTCCTTAAACATTTAACTTGTCTCTTTATCAGTAATCTTCTCACTCAATATCATTCTTCACACTAATTCCAGTAATATAATTTTAAGCACACCTCTGATTATGTATTCTCTCTGTGTGTGCTTTATGTTTCCCTTAAGGTAATACAAAACTTTTTTTCTCTTAGCTTTCTAATTCATTATTGACCCTTCCAAAGCTCAGAATCTTCCATTATTTTTCTCCACCATCCTATTAGGTTACCTATCCCCAGATCAAAGTGATATTTTAAATTTTCTTTCAGTTTGTAGTTTTTTTGACAAGTCCATAGTTTTTATTTATTTACTAGAGGCTCAATGCATGAAAATTTGTGCAAGAGTAGGCCTTCCTTCCCCCGGTTGCCGGCACCGGCTTCCCTCTGCCATATGGGACCTGGGCTTCCCTCCTCCGGCTGTCTGCAGGCACCCAAGACCCGGCTGGCTTCCCTCTGGCCCGGCTTTGTCAGGAAGGACGTCTGGAATGATGTCTGGAAGACATCCGGTCTAATTAGCATATTACCTTTTTATTATTATTGATTTATTTATTTTTTTTTGTTTTTTTTATTTATTTGCTTTACTGCTTTATTTCCCCTTTGGTGTCAAATTTGTTCCTAAACATCTATTTGTTCCACTGCACTCCATAAAGGATTTCTACCTTTCTTCTATAATATACAATCTATTCATACAACTTCAAAAATACTAATTATATTGAATTCTCATGATTTTTTAATTAAATGACTTTAGCCTTATATATAGCGTTTTCCAATGACTCTCTAATTTTGAATTTCAGAGGCCCAGCATAATGCCATTTGTATCAAAGTTCTCAGTAAATATTTAGTACAATAAAAGATGATATTGGTTTTTTTAAATATATTTTTATTGATTTCAGAGAGGAAAGAAGAGGAAGAGAGAGAAATAGAAACATCAATGATGAGAGAACCATTGATTGGCTGCTTCCTGCATGCCCCCCACTGGGGATAGAGCCTGCAACCTGGGCATGTGCCCTTGACTGGAATGGAACCTGGGACCTTTCAATCCGCAGGTCGACCCTATTTACTGAGCCAAACCAGCTAGGGCTGATATTGGGTTTTATAATAACTATAAAATCACTATAACAGGTTTTGTCTAGTTGAGCATTTATACTAAAAAAAATGCTGGTTAATGAACAGATGTCAAGAGAAATGGAGAGAGAGATAGAAACATCAATGATGACAGAGAATCACTGATGGGTTGCCTCCTGCATGCCCCACACTGCATCCTGGGAATGTGCTCTGATGGGGACTTGAACTGTGACCTCTTGGTTCATAGGTCAATGCTCAACCAGTGAGCCACGCTAGCTGGGTGGATTATTTTTATAGCTAGTAAGTAGGAAAAGAGAACAAAGGGCAAAGACCAAGTATAAGTATTCTCAACATTTAGATACTGGATAGAAGAGTAGAGACTGAAAAGGAAAGCTGAAAATACTATACTGAAGATATGAAGAAAACCAACGGCATGTGATGATAGGGATTTCAGAAGGAGAGAGTTGTCCAAGGCATGAGAATCTGATGCCATAGAGGACCACTTGCAGACCACTGATGTCCTTGAAAAGATCAGTATTACTGATATGAAGGTAAAAGTGGGGAGATGGAAGTCTGATTGAAATATGTTGAAATAGTGATTTGGTGATTTGTGGACTAAACTTTGAAGGAGAGCTAAATGAATGAAATATTGCAGAGAATATGTTATCAGATGGCTATATAAACATCATCATTATTATCATCATTTCCTAGATTGAAGTTCTTTTTACTTAATTACTTTTGTTTAGTATGTAGCCATTGTCATTGACCCCAGAGGACTGATAAACCATAGGCAAATTCTTAAGAGACAAATATTGAAAACAACAATAATACCATTGTATTATCATGGATTTATAATATTCTGTTATTCAGACCTGCCTGCAGAAGAACTATGAAGTCAAAATGAATGTGGCCAAAAATTGTGTATTTTCCCCCTAGAAAGAAATATTGTTTTAACTATAGAAATCTGAATGACCAATGGAATCACATGGTGCAAGGTGACTTGATAACTACAAAGTAGTCAACCATGCTTGCTGTCTATTTCCTCTTGTTCTCAGACCTCCTCCCCTCCTGCCTATATAGCTTTCATATCTCAAAGGTTGAGAACTTCTTCTTTAAGTCATCCCAACACAGAACTTCTGATTGGTTCAACTCACTCGTTAAGCAAGTTCTCTAGCTGCCTTCAGGAATTCTTAAACATCACTATTCCAGGACTTAACCATTACTGGATTTTCCAAAACAACCAAAGTTTTATTCTGATGATTCTCCTACCAAAAACAAATGAAGAAAAATCCACCCTACTGCATTTGTAAATCTCACATGGGAGTGTCTGTTATTTAGTATTCCTTTAAGTGCCTGGCCTATGGCTAATAATGTATATTGGCAAATAATGTGCAGACGTTGATTACTCACTTCCTCATTCTCCTGGGCACACCATGATATTACATTTCAATTACATATGGTCAAATTGGCTAAGCAATGGAAAAAGTTCATTGTTTTTTCCCAAGGAGATAATAAACTCAGATTTAAATTTTAAAAAACACACAGGCAGACATTTGGAAAATGAATAAGTGGTTAAGGAAATCTATATTCGAAAATTATATTTCAGATAAGATTGTAGAGATGTTGATTTGAATTGCCAGTTCAACAAACAAGTACATATTTCTAGGAGGAAATCACATAGCAGCATGTAAACCTCAGATATACAATCTGGGCAAGAAATATACATTTGCGGTCTATGAACGTATAAATGAAAACCAAGCACATATTATGGATTTGTTTAATTAAAGAGGCAATATTGTTTGAAAATGAAAAAAAAAAGACCAAAAAGCCATGCATGTGGATTTCCTTCATTTCGAGTTTGGAAGGAAACAGCTAGTAAAAGATACTGAGAAAAAGTGGTAAGAGATGTAGGTGATAACTTGGAGAATATATACCAGGGGGAAAAAATATGGTGTTTTGGCAATGAGGGTTAAGAAAGAACAAGAAACTTTCTTGAGCTGAGTTAATGAACAGAGAGAGGAGGAAACTGGAATTTTAAGCCAGAAAAAAGTTTTCTTTTAGGGCTTTACTTTGAAATACATGCTCATGTATGTGAGTTTTTTTCTTATCCGCAGATTCCCTGAACTTTCTGAACTGCCAGCAAAATGAACTGTGTTGTCTGGTATTGATGATTTCTTTGGGCAAATTTGAAAATGTTTCCAATGTTCTTTTGTCATTAAAGATAAAAATATGAAGAGGTGAGTTGATATTTATCCAAGCTAAAATGGTTGTTCTTTCTTGATTGAAATTTGCTTGAGGATAAAACTTTGAAATGAAAATATAAATATCATTTTTATTAAATCAACAAATACAGATGCCTACTGTATGCCTACCAGACACTAGATCATACATTCATTTTACAGATCAGTATATAATTTATTTTTGTCCATAACTTGAAGAATATTTTCCTTATTAACATAGTGACCTTCATAATATTGGTAATACTATTTTTTGATAATGCATAATTTCTAGGTATAATGAAAATACTTCACATTCACTATATCACTTAACCTATGGGTCTAAGATGTTCATAAAATGATGGGAACACTGAACAGGATAATACATGTACAGACGTTAGGTCATATATTTAATACTCAAGTAACCATATAAAGTATAATCATTAAGCCCATTGTAAAAAGAGTTAATTGAGACATACATATGTTAAATAGCATGCTCAAAATAACAAAAATGGCACAAAACCTGGGGCTGTTTGGCACTATGTAGCATATGTATATTGCCTGATAGATTGCTTTTCATATCAATATTTTTCATAGCCTCCTTTCAGGACTTTGTGGACATTCTGAAGAAAGCCACATTTTTTATCCAATCATCTATCAAAGGACACTTCAATTGTGTCCATGTCTTGGCCATCATGAATAAGTTGCAATGAACATAGGGGTGCATATCTTTGCAAATGAATGTTCTCAAAATTTTCAGGTAGATATCCAGAAGTGGGGTTGCTTGGTCATATGGTAACTCTATTCTTGATTTTTTTTAGGAACTTCTATACTGTTTTGTATGATATATATAGTGGCTGTACAAGTTTACATTCCCACTGGCATGAATGAGGGTTCCTTTCTCTCCACAACCTGTCCAATACTTGCTATTACTTATCCTATCTAATAAAAGAGTAATATGCAAATTGACCATCACTCCAACACACAAGATGGCTGCCCCCATGTGGTCAAAGATGGCTGCCCCCATGTGGACACAAGATGGCTGCCACAAGATGGCCAGCAGGGGAGGGCAGTTGGGGGGGACCCAGGCCTGCAGGGGAGGGCAGTTAGGGGTGACCAGGCTGGCAGAGGAGCAGTTAGGCATCAATCAGGCTGGCAGGGGAGTGGTTAAGGGGTGATCAGCCTGGCAGGCAAAAGTGGTTAGGGGCAATCAGGAAGGCAGGCAGGCAAGCAGTTGGGAACCAGCAGTCCTGGATTGTGAGAGGGATGTCCCAGATTGGAGAGGGTGCAGGCTGGGCTGAGGGATACCTCCCCCATGCACGAATTTCGTGCACCGGGCCTCTAGTCTATAATAATAAAAGCATAATATGCTAATTAGACTGGACGTCCTTCTGGATGATCTTCTGGACAAAGCCAGGGCTGCAGCTGCAGGATCAAATCAGCTGCCGTGGCTGCAAGAGAGGGATCGAGGCAGCTGCCGCAGCTGTGAAGGCCTACTCTTACATAAATTTCATGCACCGGACCTCTAGTTTTGTTAATAGTAGCCATTCTAACAAGTACAAGGAGGTATCACATTATAGTTTTGATTTGTATTTCCATGATAGCTAATGAAGTTGAACACCTTTTCATATATTTGTATGCCTTCTTGGGAGAAGTGTCTGTGCAATACTCTACCTATTTTTTAATTAGTTTGTTTGTTTGGTGTTTAGTTGTATGAGTTCTTTATATATTTTGGATATTAATTGCTTGTTAAAGCTGTTTGCAAATATTATTTCCCATTTGATTGGTTGCCTTTTTGTTTTGTTGGCAGTTTGTTTCGCTAAGAAGAAGCTTTTTAGTTTGATATAGTCCCATTCATTTATTTATGCCTTTTCTTGCCTTGCCTTTGGGGTCAAATTCATAAAATCTTTTTTATAAAAATGTGATTTTATATATATATATATATATATATATATATATATATATATATATATATATATATATATACTAGAGGCCCAATGCATGAAAATTCTTACAAGAGTAGGCCTTTCTTCCCTCAGCTGCCAGCACTGGCTTCCTCTAGCACCCGACCTGACCTTCCCTCCTCCGGCTGCCAGCAGGCACCCAGGACCCAGGCTGCTTCCCTCAGGCACCAGTGACCTGGGCTGTTTCCTTCCTCCTGCCACCCGCAGGCACCCAGGACCCGGGCTGGCTTCCCTCCTGCCCTGGCTTAGTCAGGAAGGACATCTGGAATGATGTACGGAAGACTTCCAATATAATTAGCATATTACCCTATTATTATTATTATTATATACATATGTATATATATGTACACTAATAAAAAAGAAACATGCAAACTGACCATCCCTCCGCTAAACCCACCAGCCAATCAGAGTGAGTATGCAAATTAACCCAACAAAGATGGTGGTTAATTTGCATATGCAGGCAGAGAGCGAAAACTGAAGACAGTGTAGAAGGAAGCCAAGTGCTGCAGAAGGGAGCGAAGCTGTGGAGAAGCAAGAGGGGTGGCCGAGATGAGAGGGAAGCAGGTTGGGTGGAGGAGATGGGAGGGAAGCAGGCGGGCTGGCAAAGAAAAGACGGGAGCGAAGCCCACCTTGGTGGGCTTCCCTCCCTTCTCTGCTTCACTCTGGCTGCAGGAAGCCCTATCTTGCAGGAATCTTCCTGCAACAGGCCTCTAGTATGTATGTATGTGTGTATATATATATATATATATATATATATATATATATATATATAATGCAATACTACTCAGCCATAAGAAAAGGTGAGATACTGTCATCTGTGACAATAAAAGTTAAGAACCATATGATTTCACTCATATGTGGGATATAAAACTGAAAGCAACAAATGAACAAACAAGAAAAACAAAGAAAAAACTCATAGACACAGAAAACAGTATCATAGCTACTAGAGGGAAAGGGGTGTGGGGAGTACTAAAGGATAAAGGGGTCAAATATATGGTGCCAGAAGAGGATTTGACTCTTGGTGGTGGGCACACAATGTAATATGAAGGTCATGTATCATAGAAATGTACACTTAAAACCTACATAACCTTATTAACCAATGTAACCCCAATAAATTTAATAAAGAAAAAATAAACAAAAGAAAGTCACATTTGAAATCTAGAGTACATTTTATTTTACTATTCATTGAGATATTGTTGTCCATGTGAGTATTAAAGAAGCTTAGTTTATTAAGCATCCAATCCATTCCAAGATTTGTGCTAAACATTTGCATGAATCGTCTCAGCAAAGTGAAAGTAGTATCAGAAGATCTGAATTCTAGTCCTTTCCCTAACACTATCATATTATTTGACTAGCTCTAACTATTTAGGTTATTTGAATGCAAGCAAATAAAAAGAAACACTTGTTAAGCAAAAAATGGATAATAAGAAAGAATAATGCATTATACATTTGTCAAATCACACATAATGTACATTACCAAGAGTGAACCCTCATGTATACTGTGAGCTTTGAGTGATAATAATGTGTCACTGTAAGTTTATCAATCTTAAAAATGTACCATTCTGGTCAGGGATGCTGATAGTAGGGGAAACTGTGGAGTCAGGGGCAGGAGTAATGTCGGAACATTGTGTTTTCCAGTTGAATTTATAATAACCTTAAAACTGCTTAAAAAATCTGTTTGCAAAACTTCACTAATTATTATCTAATATATCTATACTAATAATAGAGGAATATGCAAATTGTCTAGGATGCAGTCACGGTAACAACCGAACAGCAGGCTGCATGGGGCGACCAGACTGGCAGGGGGGTTAGTGAGGGATGACCAAATGACCAAACAGCAGGCTGTGTGGGGCAACCAAGCCCGAAGAGGGGATAGTTGGGGGTGACCAGGCTGGTGGGGGGGCAGTTGGGGGCGATCAGACCAGCAAGGGGTCCAGTGGCGGTGACCAGGCTGGCAGGGGGGCAGTTGGGGGCAACTAGGCCGGCAGGGGGGGGCAGTTTGGGGTGATTAGGCAGGCAGGCAGGTGAGCAGTTAGGAGTCAGCAGTCCTGGATTGTGAGAGGGATGTCCAACTACTGGTTTAGGACCGACCCTGGGGATCAGGCATAAACCGGCAGTTGGACATCCCCCAAGGAGTCCCGGAATGGAGAGGGTGCATGCTGGGCTGCGGGGACAACACCCACGTGCACAAATTTTGTGCACTGAGACTCTAGTCCTATCTAATAAAGAGGGAATATACTAATTAACCCTCTCGCTGTCGCAAAGATGGCGGCACCCACAGCCAATAAGGATAGAATATGCTAATTGCCCCACCCTCAAATATGGCGGCACCCATAGCCACAAGATGGCAGCGCTCAGTCCCCTTAGCCCCACCAGGCGGGCCCAGCCGCTCCTTGCGCCTGCCTCCAGAGTCCCCCAGTCCCCTCAGCCCCCCAGCCGCCTAGGGCCAGCCTGAGGTGCAGGCAAGCCTAGGATGGTGGCTGCCCAGCCACCCAGGGCTGCCCGAGGCTCAGGTAACCAGGGCCAGATGAGGCTTGCGCTGCTGGCAGTGGCAGCAGCAGAGGTGTGATGGCGTGTCACCTTTCCCTGATTGCCGGGTTGCCGCCGGCCTCTGAGGTCTCCCGGACTGTGAGAGGGGACAGGCCGGGCTGAGGGACCCTCCTCCAGTGCATGAATTTTCTTGTACTGGGCCTCTAGTTTATAAATAATGTATTAATTTTGTGAACATTCATTTTGGTCTACTAAAATATTTTGTATCCCTTATTCTACCATATTTTAAGGGTAGTCACAAAGTAGAACATTTGAAAGTGTTTTGAAAATTATGTAAAGAATTATTGCTTAATTTTGAGATAGGTTATAAAAATTGAATAAATGTGGAAAATCATCTCAAGTTAAGAGTACAGAGGATGGTAGAAGAATGGAGAATTGACCTTATTCTTTCTCTTTCTCTTAATTCCTGCTGAAGACAGAATTATCTGGGTCCTCAGGCACCATATGGCATAATATTTATAAAAATATTATCAGTGTGCAGCTCATGAAGTACTACATTGATTCACATTTATTAATAAATTAGAAATTTATTCTCCTTTATCAGAGATTCTCCTTGAATATTTATCTGAAGTGAGAACCACAGAAGGAACATCATCGGCCTCACCTACTGCAGGAGGGCCCAGCCTTTCGCCTCAGGCCCTTGCCATTGCGCCTGTGAAATCAGTGCGGGTTCTTCTGAACTTGTTCTTACCATGTCCTTCTCCCTGCAGGGAGGCCTGGGAATGCACTGGCCACATACAGGCCATTACTTGATGGAAAGAGGTTTTCTTCTGGGATTAATTAGATGTTGGGCTCAGCCAAGTAAATTTAAGCAACAACAGTATTTCCACTTCTTTTTACAGAGGAGGGAGAATTGAGTAGATTAGGATGAAAAATGGATTCCAGATACTAAAAATTTGGAGAGAGAGAGAGAACACATAAAAAACTAATTATTTTTTATAAGAAACTCTTGAATGGAAAATTGTCTTAACAAATGGGTATTCAGTTTCCACTTTATCATTGCCCAAGATCAACATATAGAACACAGGCTATTAAAAACATGGGTTTATTCAAAGTACAATTCTGTGTTGTCAAGCACCTTTTAAATGCAATATAAAAGGTGTAGTTGTGAACCGCATGATAATTTCAATAGGAAAATACCTTTGTCTTATGAAGGTCAAATGAAATTTAAAATACATTATAACCAATGGTAATTTACCAATGACAGCATTAGCTATAATACATCTAATAAGAGTTGATAGCAAGGGATCCTTGGCTATGTTCTTTGGTCAAATAACTGGGGCTCAATTTCTTTTTGAAAAATGCAGAATAATATGATTCTCATCAGCCATGGAGCATGATGTTCTGGGACATTTTGTGTGATTTATGCAATTTATATTAGGCAGAGCTTTTATAGCAGCAAGCCCCTAACCACCCGAGTGTGAAACTAAATTATTATTTCATTGGGGACAAGAGAGAACATTTTAAAACATCCACTAATGCTATATACTCCAAATGCTTTTCCTGGCTTGCCATATTCTTCTTTTTCAAATTCAAAATGCTGCTATTAAATTAACATTTAATTATTATGACACTGTGACCACTTTTAACAGACAACTAAACACTGTGAGCTAGCTAATCCATAATGTGCAAAGCACACAGTCATTTTCTCAAAACAGGCATTGTTGGGCTTTTGCTGACAAGAGTGGGATTTGTGCCCTAGCCAGTTTGGCTCAGTGGATAGAGCATTGACCTACGGACTGAAGGGTCCCAGGTTCAATTCCAGTCAAGAGCACATGCTTGGGTTGTGGGCTTGATCCCTCAGTGAGGGGCGTGCAGGAGGCAGCCGATCAATGATTCACTCTCATCATTGATGTTTCTATCTCTCTCTCCCTCCCCCTTCCTCTCTGAAATCAATAAAAATATTTTAAAAAGAATATGAGAGTGGGATTTGCAAGTCACAAATAAGAATATTGTGCTCGCTTTGGCCAGTGTTGCTCAGTGGTTAAAACATCAGCCCCATGCAATGAAGGATCACAGGTTTGATTCCAGGTTTAGAGCACACACCTAGGTTGCAGGTTCCATCCCCAGAATTGATTGGGTTGCATGTGGGAGGCAACCAATCATTTCTCTCACACATTAATGTTTCTCTCTTTCTCTCTGTCTCCCTCTTTCTCTCCCCCTCCTTTGCTCCCTTCCACTCTCTTTAATAATCAATGGGAAAAAATATCCTCAGGTGAGTATTAACAACCACTACCCCCTACATCCCCCCCCAAAATAATATTGTGCTCAACAGTATAATATAATCTTTAGTTTTTGTCATTTTTATTTTGGCAATAGCATATCTGAGTAATTTCACATTGTCATGCCATGGTAAGATGAAAAATAAACAGGAGCAAACATTTTAAAATTCATGTTAGTGGCTAGATTTATAGAAAAAAAACCCACTGTAGGGCTCTACTTAAATGTGTACTTGTTTATTATAGAGAAGAACCCAGTAAAGAGGAATGAAGAGTGATATATGGTTATAAATAGTTGGATAATAAATCCCTGAGCCATGGGTTGGTGATTCCCCAACTGTTTCCTGAACTAAGCAATGAATGAGTAATAATTACTTCACAGGAGCTAATAATTAACTCAGTCTTTTATTTTATTTTATTTTATTTTATTTTAAGTCATAAGAGGCACTTTATTAACATTCCATTATCAGTCTTCATTCATACCCTGATCCTTCGGCGGGGCCCTGTGCCTCCGTGCTGCTGGAGAAACTGGCCAGCAGAGGTGGCTTGCAACAAACTCTGCAACTTCTTTTTAAATTTTATTGAATTTATTGGGGTGACATAGGTTAATAAAATTATATAGGTTCTATCTCTGACAAGAGTACCTAGCACGTAGTGATTAAGATCTGTAAAGTTTCCTATTGCTACAATGACAAATTATCACAAATGGTATTGCTTAAAATCGTGAGTTCATTATCAAATAGTGCTAAAGTTTGGAAATCCAAAATACGTTTTACATGGCTAAAATCAAGGTGCCTGCAGAGATGCCTTTCTTCTGTTTTCCCTTCTTTTAAGGAAATAATCTATTCCTTGCCTTTCCTCAATTCAAGAGGCTACATTCATTCTTTGAGTCATGCCCCATTCCCTTTAGCAATGTGACATCACACCGATGTCAATAATGTCACATATTATCTATTTATATAAAAGCCTAAGTGACCAGACAACTGGATCACCGGTTGGTAGCTATGACACGCACTAACCACTAGGGGGAAGATGATTCATGTAGGAGCTGCCTCCTGGTGGTCAGTGCGCTCCCACAGTGGGAGCACCACTCAGCTGACCAACAGGTGCCAGAAGCCGGGCTCATAGCTGGAGAGCACAGTTTTAGCTGCGCGAGCCTCTCCTGCCTCCATGGCAGCGCTACCAAGCGGCAGCGGCAGCAGGTGCAGTGGGGGATGTTGGACTGCTGGTTTTGGCCCGATCCTCTACACTTCTACACTGGACTGCGGGGATTGGGCCAAAACCGGCAGTCTGACATCCCTTGAGGGGTCCCAGATTGCAAGAGGGCACAGGCCAGGCTGAGGGCCTCTAGTCAAATCCTAATATATAAAAACCCAGGGTCTGTAACGACTGAACGAAGACTTGACCGAACACCAGAAGTCAGTCCTGGAGTTAGTACTGGGTTGCCGTGGTGACCCAGCACTGACTGCTGAGGGGGCTGCAGATCAGGCCTGGAGAGAGGCCCAGAGAGAGAGGCAGGGTCTGATCCGCAGCCTCTGTGGCAGCTGTTGATCAGCCTTTGCCTCTCTGTTTCTCTCTGGGCTTCACCAGCAGCTGCAACTTTGTTACTCTCTGGGCCTGCTGATCAGCCCTGCCTTTCTGGTCAGGCCTGGAGATAAGCCTAGAGATGCTGATGTCATAGAAACTGACCAATCAGAACCAAATCTGGGTGAGCTGTGAGGAGCCAATGGCAGCCTAGGAGGCAGAGCTTTTGATGCTGACTGGCATAGAAACCAGCCAATCAGAACCAAATTGGCCGGAAGGGGAGGGCCATTGGGGGCGAGATCAAACCGGCAGGGGAGGGCAGTTAGGGTTGATCAGGCAGGCAGAAGCAGTTGGGGGCAATCAGGCAGGCAGTCAGAGAGGTTAGGGGCAATTAGGCAGGCAGAGGCAGTTAGGGGCAATCAAGCAGGCAGGCAGGTGAGCGGTTAGAAGCCAGCGGTCCCAGATTGCAAGAGGGATGTCCGATAGGAGAGAGAGCAGGCTGGGCTGAGGGAACCCCCGCTCCGTCCACAAATTTGGTGCACTGGGCCACTAGTTTATATATATAAAAGGCTAATAAGCAAAGTGTCCCCTCGGGAGTTCTACTGGGAGTTCAATTGCTTGCTATGAAGTGTGCTGACCACCAGAGGGTGGTGTGGAATGAAGGAAGGCCCCAGTCAGCAGCTGAGAAGGAAGGCCCTGGCCAGCAGCTGGAAGGCCCTGATCGGCCCTAATCACTGGCCACCCTACCCATGTAAGAATTTCATGCAGCAGGTCTCTATTTATATGATATACAAATATATTAGCATAATAATAATTTTCTGTAAGGTAACTGTAATCAAATCATTTTTTCCATATATATTTTAATTCTGAATGTTAGGAAGATACAGTATTGTCTAAGCAAAAGATAATATATTAGAGATCTATAAAATATTCTTGGAGAAAAATGCTACATATATTTTTGAGTGTGCCCTACATTAATTGAATATCTTGGCTAACTCAGGAATATTATTTTCAATATAAATAATATCTGTTTGGTGATAGTGCTAATCATGCAATATAAGTAAGATATATATTTTTCTAATACTATCATAAATTTATGAATTAATAATACTGACATTTAAGTATAGTTGGGTCAATTTTTCCAATTACTCTTTCAAAAATGGTTTTGATGTATATTTGTATTCATTAACTTACTGGCTTCTATTTAATTAAAAATAAATTAAATATATTGGCAACAAATAATCTGCAATTTATTAAAGTTAGCATACAGTTTGCTATACTCAAATGTGCTGAATTTAAATGTAATTAAAATAGATAACAATGTATATAAACATTCACATGGGAACTTTAAGTGCTTTTCTGTTTGTATCTCAGATACTTTTCCACTCAGCTTTCAGTCTCAACATAGGTATCATTTCCTCCCACATTTTTCCTCTAAATTTCCTCCACTGTTTAAGAAATGAGATGGATGTTACTTCCTTTACCCATCTTTATGCATTTTATTAGGTAAATTATTTTTCTAGATAAATTAGAGAAATTATATAATCAGCATATTCTGAGCTCTTTGGAGATTGGGATTTTTACATGTTCATTTATGTTTCACCAGTACCTTCTCTGATGGTTGGAACATACATGGTGAATATTCTGTCATGTTTGCTGAGAGATTGATGGACTCGATAATAAGTGAAATTTTCATCCAATGGTATTTTAAATTACCCCATATAGTGTTGTAGTGGTTTAAATTGTGGCCACCAACAAGATATGTCCATGTGCAAATCCCAGGCACCTGTGAACCTGCAAACATATATTTGAGAAATGTGTTTTTGCAAAAATAATTAAGGACCATGAAATGAATCACACTAGATACCCAGTAGGCCTTAAATGTAATGACAAATGTCTTGTAAGAGACAGAAGAGGAGATAAAACACCCAGAGGAATAGGTGACATAAAGATGAGGCAAAGACTGGAATTATAAGGCTCTAAGCCAAGGAAATCAAGAAATGCTGACAATCATCTGAAACTAGAAAGAAGAAAAGGATTCTCCAATGAGCCTCCAGAGATAGTGCTGACACTTGATTTTGACAACTGGACTCAAAAACATGGAAAATAAATTTCTGTTGATTTAAGCTAAAAAGTTTTTGTAAATGTCTTATGACAATTCCAGGAAACTTACACAAGTACTATGGGGAAATGCAAAAAAAAAAAAGAAAAAAAGAAAAGAAACCAACTTTCCTACCTTCCATAGCCTTGTTAATTTATTTAAGACCAGTTTTTGATTTCTTTACACACACACACACACACACACACACACACACACTCACACAAAACAAAGAAGAAAAACACTTTATCAAAAGTTGAAAAATAATATATAGTTTTTGTTTAATAAGTACAGAGTTAATCTCAAAATTTTTACATGTATTTATACTGAGTTATCTGAAGTAGAATGTACATATGGAACATTTATGATAATAAATACAGGTTAATTAATATATATTTATTATTATATCTAGTCATGTAAACTGTTGATTTGTTTGTGTGTGTGTGTTTTTAGTTGATTATCAGTATTTCACAATTTGGGGGAAGTAAATAGAAACTATTTTGAAAAAGTTGAGCTAAGTAGCAATTAATCATGAATGAGCAAATTTAAGTGTTGAGCTCCATTATTCCAATACCTTCTGGCTGCTAACAGACTTTTGAGCAGTCAGATATCCATTATAAAAGACAGGTATTTGCCACATTGGCTCCAGCTTCCCAAGACAGAAGTCAGGAACTCGTTATCTCACATAGTAACCATTGACTTCTGCTTAAGATATCAAGCACGAATGCACAGAGACAGCTGGCGAGAACAGCTCTGGTTTCATGGGCAGTGGTGGAAATAGACTGAAGTCACACATTACAGCACCTATATCAGGTCTTTGGGGCAGAGGGGCCCTCCCAGGAGCTTTCCGTGTGTATTTCAGCACTGTTCTTTGAAGTGTGATGTCCAAGTTACTGACTTTCTTTTAATATATATATTTTTTTCTCTTTAAAGGTACTAAAGTGGATTTTCTTTTTTAAAAACACTGACTAGCTCAGATTGCAAATTAAAAGAGGATGGAAAAATAAGTCAGCGAGGAAAGGCAGGGAAGTAAAACAACTCTAGATTGAACAGGAGATGATTACAAATAAGTGATGATTTGGCATTTTATATAAGCACTAGTGGCCTGGTACATGGATTCATGCACATTGAAAGGAAATTAATTAGGATACAGATTTTTGCGGTAATTACATTACTGCAAAAAATTACATGTGAAAATAGTATATATAATATAGTATTATAAAATTAAAACACACGTGTGATTGGCGCCAGTGAGGGTTTGATATGTTTTGTGCATGCGCTAGTCAATGTTTATTTTTAAATTGCCAGTGTGTGTCATATGTACCGGCCGGTCAGATGGTTGGACAGTCAGATGGATGGACGTATGGTTGGTCACTTAGCCTCTCTCTCTCTCTCTCTCTCTCTCTCTATATATATATATATATATATATATATATATATATATATATATATATACAGATTTTATCCTCACCTTTCCATATCTTATATATCCAATTAAATTACTCAATCACATTATTATTCAATCTTTATATGTCTGTATCCTCCTTCCTTACTTTCTTCCTCTAATTCACCATTGAAATAGTCTCCTCATTATTTTTTGGCATTCAATCTCATCTTCACTATTCACATGAAAATAGTAAACCTTTCTAAAAAAAACAAAAACTTCTGAATGCCATTCATATTATTGAATAAATATTTCCGGTCCAAGTGAATGTATTAATGAAAAGATAAATGAATATAATGTCATTGTAGTGAACCCTGATGGGTTCAATACATTGGGGTAGCAAAACAAAGGAATAATTCAGGTAGAAATAAGAAATATCATATGGTAATAGAAGGAGATTTGACTTTTGAGCAGTCAGATACCCATTATAAAAGACAGGTATTGACTTTGGGTGGTGAGCACACAATTCAATATACAGATAATGTACCATATATATGTACACTTGAAACATATAATTTTATTAAGCAATGTCACACCAATATATTTAATTAAAACAATGATGCTGCTTTCTATCAATCTAAAGTTTCATTAAAAGGTGTGACATGTCCCCTCACATTAAGCTGAATGAATATTATGCTTTATCTTGTGTTCTATAAGGTGGCAAGAAACAATAATTTTTTTCTATTAACCAAAATTGTCTTTGTTGTGTTTAGTGTAACAATTTATCCTTATAAAAAATGAATAGTACTTTATTATCTTTGCATTTATAGCAATTTTTGCATTAAAATGTAGGTATAAAAACACTATTTTTAACTACTAAAATATTTTTTATTTTAATGTATTAAAATGCCAAAGGAATAAAATGTACTCTTTATTACTAATGCAAATTTTATGCCTTTAAAATGAATCTAAATGATAAATAGAACTACAAAATGCTTGAAAACATAACTATTTTTATGATATGAAAAGCTTTCTTATTTCAACCATAATGAGATTTCTGTTCTAGCATAATATGTAAAGCACGATATACAAAATCTCAGAAATAACTAGAAAAAATAAAAAGTTCAATTCCTGAACATATCATTTCAAAAGACTTCATATTCTAGCATAATCATCCTAGATTTACATTTACCTCTCACTACCATGATCCCTATACACCCACTGAAAACCTTCAATGAGCTCTTTTTAAAAGTACCTTTTAGGTTCTCAAATGTATGCCTTAACTTCCTTTATACTACTGCAAGAAGAGAGAAAACAAAATGCTTATAGCATTAATTAACCCTACCACTCACGTATATCACACAATTTTATAACACAAGGCACTAGATATAAAAAGTCATAACTCTCAGAAAATATACATGATACACTTCAGGAAAAGCAACAATAAATCTAAAACTTTTCTGATTTCCATGCAATGCAATGTATTGTCAGTTAGAGTCATTTATCAAATCATTACTATGTTTGTTTAATTATATTTTTTCTTATTTAGATAAAAGAAACTTCATAAAATTAATATCAATATCTCTATAGCTATAAAAAACTACTATCATTTAAAAAATACTTCTCTAAAGTAGTAGAACAAGATGAGTTGGAATTCAAACTATTTGCCTATTGCTGCTGAAAAAAATAATTTATAGCCATATGATTGGCAAATTGATTTAATCCAGAATGATAAATTATCCACATATCTAAGCTCCAAGGTAATGAAGTATAAGAACTCAATATGGGGTCCCAATCAAGAGGGTGGCATAGGTAAATACAGTACTCGAATCCTCCCACAACGGCATCAAGTACAACTTCAAGTGTGCCAATATTTGCTGGATAAAAAAAAGAGAGAACAAGAAATTGAACACCTATTTGCAAAAAAACAATGATAGAGCCCTAACTGGTTTGGCTCAGTGGATAGAGCATCAGCCTGCGACTGAAGGGTCCCAAGTTCGATTCTGGTCAAGGGCATGTACCTTGGTTGTGGGCACATCCCCAGTAGAGAGTGTGCAGGAGGCAGCTGATTGATGTTTCTCTCTCATCAATGTTTCTAACTCTCTATCCCTCTCCCTTCTTCTCTGTAAAAAATTAATAATATATATATATATATATATATATATATATATATATATATATATCTTATAAAGAAATTAAGAACTAACCAGAATTAAAAAAAAAAAATGATAGAAAACTTCCACAATCTGGTAAAGGCAATAGACATACAAGTTCAAGAAGTGCAGAGAGTTCCCAAACAAGATGAACTCAAAGAGACACACACATTATAATTAAGATACCAAAAGTTAAAGACAAAGAGAGAATCATAAAAGCAGTAAGAGAAAAGCAGTTAGTCACTTACAAGGAAGCTCCCATTAGACTGTCAGGTGATTTCTAAACAGAAACTTTGCAGGGCAGACGGGATTGACACAAAATATTTAAGTGATGAAAGTAAGGACCTACAATCAAGATCCAGCAAAACTATCATTTGGAATCCAAGGTCAGATAAAGAGCTTCCCAGGTAAGAAAAAGCTAAATAAGTTAATTACCTCTAAATGAGTTTTATAAAAATTATTAAAGGGTCTTCTTAAAAAAAAAGAAGAAAAAATAGATAAAATATGAATAATAAAATGGTAATATATATATATATATATATATATATATATATATATATATATCCATCAACAATTACTTTAAATACAAATGTTTCACATAAAAGATGTATCATGAGCCCTAGCCGGTTTGGCTCAGTGGATAGAGCGTCGGCCTGCGGACTGAAAGGTCCCAGGTTCGATTCCGGTCAAGGGCATGTACCTTGGTTGTGGGCACATCCCCAGTAGGAGGTATGCAGGAGGCAGCTGATCAATGTTTCTCTCTCATCGATGTTTCTAACTCTTTATCCCTCTTCCTTCCTCTCTGTAATAATAAAATGTATTAAAAAAAAAAGATGTATCATGAATGGATGGATAACAAAACAAGACTTTTACATATGCTGTCTATAAGAGACTTACTTTAGATCAAAACACACACAGAGACTGGGGGGAAAAAGGGATGGAAAAAGGATATTTCATGAAAGAAAAGCAAAAAGCTGTGGTAGCAATACTTATACCAGACAAAATAGACTTTAAAACAAAAGCTATCACAAGAGATAAAGAAGAACCCAGCAGTTTCACTCTTGGTATTTATCTAAAGAAACCCAAAACACTAAGCTGAAAACACACATTCACCTATATATTCTTTGCAGCATTCTTTGCGATAGCCAAGGTGTGGAAGTAACCTAAGTGTCCATCAAACAATGAATGGATAAGAAGAAGTGGTGCATATATAAATAGAATATGACTCAGCTATGTAAAATAATTAAACCTTGTCATCTGCAACAACATGGATGGACCTAGAGGGTATTATGCTAAGTAAAATAAATCAAACAGAGAAAGACAAATTACAGATGATTTCACTTATATGTGGAATCTAAAGACAAAACAAACAAACAAACACAACAGAAACACACTACTAGATACAGGGCACATTTTGAAGGTTGCCAGATCAGGGGGTATGGGTGAAAAATGTGAAGAGGTTAAAAGGTACAAATTGGTAGTTATAGAATAGTCATGTGGATGTAAAGTACAGAATAGGGACTATAGTTAATAACATTGTACTAACTATGAATGGTGTCAGATATATACTAGACTTATCAGCATGATCCCTTCATAAGTTATATAAATGTCTGATCACTATGATGTACACCTGAAACTAATATAATATTTTACATAGACCATAATTGAAAACTGTAAAAAACTCATTTAAAATATAAAATATCAATGAAAGATATAAAAACAGATTACAAAAATGAAGTACAAAAAAAAAAAAAAAACTCCCAAAAATAAACAAAAACCCCACAAACATTAAACAATGAGCAAAAAAATGGATGGCAAAAATTTCAAAATATATCTTATAAAATTTGCTTCAAGAAAACTTAAAAATAGCAAGCAGGCATTGTTTATTTTCTTTACATAAGAAATATCTGAATAATAATGCCTATAGTAGCCACCAGTTACTAAGGTCCCATGGTGTGCCAGGAGCTATTCTAAGCAAAATTTATGTTTTTATTCATTCAATACTTGCAAAAATCCTATAAGGTGTGTGTAATTTTGGTTAAGAGAAAGGAAGGTTTTAAGACAAATTATTTAGATTTGCCATTTTCTGGTTGTGTAAACTTGTGTAAGTTACCAAACGTTCTGTCTCAGTTTGATCCTATCTCTGATAAGGTTGCTATGTAGAATAAATTAATTAATATGTGAAAACTAGAGGCCCGGTGCATGGGATTTGTGCACTGGTGGGGGGCATGGCCTGTGGGCATCTGCCTGCTGTGGGAGTGCCTCTCATCCCCGTCAGTCGAGCGGCTGCAGTGGGAGGAACTGCTCATCTGGGTCAGTCGAGCAGCTGTGGACACCCTCTGAGCAGCGCTCCCAGTGTGGGAACACACTGACCACCAGGGAGCAGCTCCTGCGTTGAGCATCTGTCCCTGGTGGTCAGTGTGCATCATAGCGACTGGTCAATCAGTCGTTCTGGTCATTTTGATCGTTCTGCCATTCGGTCTCTGAGCTTTTATTATATAGGATTGTCTTGCATGAGGAGCAGTATATGGTAAGCACATGAAAATACTAACTTGTCATTATAATCACTACTAGAGGCCCAATGCATGAAAATTCATGCCAAAAGTAGGCCTGCCTTCTCCCGGCTGCCAGCACCAGCTTCCCTCTGGCACCCGGGACCCAGGTTTCCCTCCTCCTGCTGCCAGCAGGCACCCGGGACCCGGGCTGGCTTCCCTCCCACCCCAGCTTCATCAAGAAGGACGTCTGGAATGATGTCCGGAAGACATCCACTCTAATTAGGATATTACCCTTTTATTATTATAGATTATTATCTCTATTTTGCAGGTGAAGAGACTAAATAATACAGCATAGAAAGATAAAACAGCCTACTGTTAGGAAATGAGTAAAATTAATTACATGTTTAGATTTTGGAGGAGAAAATGCATAGACAAGGACAAGAAGCCATGTACACTTTCTAAAAATGTTACTTCTAATTGAGGAGGGCATTAGCTAGAGATAGGGTAAGACAGAAAAACACACAGTAAACAAAAAGAATAGCACCTACCCTTATCTAATAACAGCAGTGTTTTGAGGCCTCAGCTCAGAAACTAGAGGTATAATATAGGAATTATTGTAATGATAATACCTGGGGTGGATTTCTCCCTTCTAATACACAATTCAGCCTGTTGTTGTTGACTACACTTCCTACTTGCACAAACAAAGCACAATCCTGCCTCAAAATTTGCAGAAAATAATATCTGGAATATCTTTGTCAGAATTTTATAATAATCATAAAATCTTTGTTCTTGTATCAGGATGATAAACATATGTTTTTAAATGTTAAAATCTGATCTTCTGTCCTTGATTATTTGTCATAATAAATTATTTTAAATTGTTTTAAAAAGGAAGCACAATTATTGAAAATGTCATTGCTAATATTACTCAAAACAGCAGAATTAGGTACACAAATAAAAATATTGCAACTTTTGGTAATCGATGAGCAATGGCCTTCCTTGACATTTACTGACAGTTGCTCTAATGAAAACAGTTTCAATTGTAGAATAGAATGTAAATTGTAATATTTAGCACATTGGAAAGATTTCAGAAGCACACTGACAAAGAGGCATTCAACACAACCTACAAGTCTTCTAATGTGGCTATCTAGCTTTGAAGTATTAACTAATAAGGTTTTTGAGTTAATGTAAATCATTTTTATTCAAACACTAGAGGCCCAGTGCACAAAATTCGTGCATGGAGGGGTGTCCCTCAGCCCAGCCCACACCCTCTCCAATCTGAGGGATCCTTGAGGGATAGGGCCTAAACTGGCAGTCAGACATCGCTCTCACAATCCAGGACTGCTGGCTCTGAACCACTCACTTGCCTGCCTGCCAGAGTGCCCCTAACCGCTTCTGCCTGCCAGCCTGATCACCCCCTAACCACTCCCCTGCCAGACTGATCAATCCCTAACTGCTCCCCTATTGGCCCGATTGCCCTTAACTTCCCTCTCTTGCCAACCTGGTCCCCCCAAACTGCCCTCCCCTGCAGGCCTGGTTCCCCCCAACTGCCCTCTCCTGCAGGCCTGGTCCCCCCCAACTGTCCTCCCCTGGAGGCCTTGTCCCTCCCAACTGCCCTCCCCTGCTGGCCCGGTTGCCCCTAACTGCCCTCCCTTGCTGACCTGGTCACCCCAACTGCTCTCGCTTGCCAGCCCAGTCACCCCTAACTGCCCTCCCTTGCCGGCCTGGTCACTCCCAACTGCCCTTCCCTGCAGGTTTGGTCACCCTTAACTGTCCTCCCCTGTGGGCCTGGTCACCCCTAACTGTCCTCCCCTGCCAGCCATTTTGTGTCCACATGGGTACTGCCATCTTTGACCACATGAGGGCAGCCATATTGTGTGTAGGAGTGATGATCAATTTGCATATTACTCTTTTATTAGATAGGATCATTCTTTCTTTATAGTTTCTGAGTATGTATTATAGCTTTTTTCTATTTACAAATCTACATACCCAAAGAAAAATATAGATATTTTCTAACTTAAGGAAGGAGATTCTTATTTTTCTTTTGAGTAATCTTATCAATTGCAGGTAACTGAAAGTCACTGTATGAGTTATAATCAATCACTGTGTGCTAACAATGTATACAAAAATAATGCAGCAGTGACACTACACAATAAAAAATATTTCTTCTGTGCAGATAAATTAAACAAGATTTCAAGAATGTGGACATTTAATCTTAAATATTTCCTCTGAGCTTTATTTCAAATTAAATTTAACACCTTTCATTGCCAGCAACATATACTAGTAATCTTTTAGCTCATAATGTCCCCTTGCTCTTTTAGTTCAGGGTGACAAATGGAGTTTCCTTGTGTTTCTACAACTTTAAATGGCAATGTGAGCTGTGAAAACATTTACTACTTAAGGAATAGGTAACAATTAACCCTTACACCTAAAAGAAGAACAAAGCACATAGTATTTAGTTCTTGCACAGAGAAATGTGTTTTTGCTACATATCCATTTCTAAACTTCAATTTTATTCCTTTTACTGACAGAAAAAATAAAGTGAAAACAAGGAGATGCAAACCAATCATCAGAATTTTGTCATGTATAGTCTTCTCAATTTTCAAGTTCTACATGGAAAACAAAGCTCATTCATACCTGTATATAAATTTATATATATGAAAGTATATATTAATTATTATGTATATGACATTTCTGAATTGTCACTATATTGATACATTTGGTATATATATAGTGTATGTATATATATATATATATATCAAATACATATACACACACACACACATATACACCTTCCCCCTCACATACACACACACAATGGTGTTTCTCTTCACCATATAAGCCATTATGTTGCTCCCTTTCAGCCAATGTTTCTCTTAGAAGCTCTCGAACTCCTGTTAAGGTACTGTTAAATATCTATGTAAATATCTTACTAATCTCAAAACCTAAGTTTCTAGGTTTCTCTCTTCCACCAGACTCCAGTTTTTTCACTTCTAATCTTCACATTTCATTCAGCATTGCATATTACACAGTGAAATGAGACTAAATGTTTCAATATATGAACATGTCATTTTCTTTTCTGATTTTTCTGACTTGATTCTCAACGGTGTTGGGTGAAGCATAACATACCTGGAAATAATTCCTTAAAAATATTATCATGTCAGCTATGGATTTTGAAATATGACTAGATAATTTTAGTGGAAAATGCAGAGAAACTTGTTTATGGTAGGTTACATAGAATTAGAAGAAATTTCTATAAATGGAAATTTACTATGAGGAACTAACATTTGTTTATACTACTTAGTTTACCACAATCTCTATGCAATGAGTTTTAATTGTCTCTTAAGTGCATATATATTTGAAAATACCAGATAGATACAAATAAGGAACACTATCATTCATGCTTATATTAATTTGTTAGATTAATGAGCTTAATTTTAAAATTTCTAATTTAGCTCTTTCATTATTCTCTGCAGCACTTATATTTTGGGGTCAACATATATAATTTGATTTAGAAGAAGATAAAGAAAGCAAGGGTAATTAGCAGATAGTTGATAATATGATCATTTCTTTTCTAAATGGTGTGAGGCTCAATTAAGATATCTTTTCTGTAATCTTTAAGACAAATAACAATTACTAGTACTTCCATTTTTTTTTCTATTGCATTTTGTTTATGTACAGACTCCTGAAAGATTTTCTGAATCTTTGAGGCAGAAAATATAAATGTGATGTTTCCATGAATTAGTTCTGGCCACCTGAATGCCCCAAATGAAATGGCCCATGGAGACAATGCAGTATGGGGTGCTGAAGCAGTCAGAAAACACCAAAAACAGCAGCCCCACCATCCTCAGTTGTCTTGGGTCATTTGTTATTAAAGGTCTATTACTTGGAGAAAATGTAATATTTTGCAAGTTCCTTCAGGGTAGTGAGAAAAGGTACAGTAACAGTTTGGTCAGTTTATAATCTCTGGTGTCTGTCTCTGAAAGGTTGTTGTTCTTTGGATTTGCTTAATAAATCCTTATCTTATGCTCATTTACCCCAACACTGAGCTCCTTATCCTTTATGAAATGTCTCTACCATAGTATTTGAAGCCATTAACCTCACTTTAGTTAATATAATTTTTAATTATATGATGTTTGCCTTGTTATTGGTTGACACTGATTTGTTTATTCTCACATTTCTCTAAATTCCAGTTAAGTTGACCATGGAACACACACTAATGAAAGAATTGAGGAGGCATATTTGGATGATGAATGCTTTCAAAGGTCACTTTTATAGTGCACCTGAATTATTAAAAGCAGTGTACTCTGGTAGAGGGACAATCATTACATACTATAATACATTATCTAAGTCTAAATACATGTTTGGGGGGAATGGTAAGTAAATTTTATATTACTTAAGAGCAGTGTATAAGAGAGACAATGGTTAATGATCTAGGTGAGGTAAACAGAGGCCGTATTTAAATTTAAAAAAGACCAAAATTTGTTTCCAAATATGTGAGATATTCAAGATCAGAACCACTATATCTAAATCACTAGAACATGCCTAAAGGTAAATTAAGAGCATTCATATACTGATTTAGTTTACAACACAGCTTTACATATGGAATTCAAACTGATATTAACAACCTTTAAATATAGACGGGGTATGCATGAATCTTTATATGTTACAGTCAGCAACTCTATAATACTTTCCCATATTTTTTGAGAATACAGAATTCAAGCTTAGATCTTTTGGCCTCCAGTATTATTTTCATACCTAATACTGCTTTTTAAATACTAGCTAACTATTCCAAGAAAGTGCTATTTATTACAAAATATAATCTTGCCCAGCCGGCATGGTTCAGTGATTGAGTGTCAACCTATGAATGAGGAGGTCACGGTTTGATTCCCGGTCAGGACACATGCCAGGGTTGTGGGCTTGATCCCCATTGTGGGGCATGCAGCATAGTCAATCAATGATTATCTCTACATTGATGGTTCAATCTTTCTCCCTCTACTTTCCTCTTGAAAATAAATTTTAAAAATATTTTTAAAAGAGTGACACATAACTGAATGTTTCTCAATTTCCGAAGTCAGTCTTATATTTCAATATTAATAGTCTATCTGTCCATCAAAATATGTCCATATCATTTGAAGATGACATAACCATCTGATAAGTGAGCCAAGCATTTGAAGTTTTTAAATAAAATGATTTTATTCTTAATACACATATTAACATAAATAGTAACTCATACACATTTCAAAAATTTTTATAAATATAAAATGGAGACCATGTCTCTGATTACTTGGCAAATCTAACCACTTTAATGACTGAACCTATGGAAACAATACCCTTTAAAGAGTTAATAAAGAAGCTTAGTACTGGTCATTAATTTGTAAAAACAACAGCAGCATGCTCTATGAGAAGCAGGAAAGCAGAGCATTTTCTAGGGGAAGGCATCAACCATTGATGAGAAAACAAGTAGGCAATAAATCACCTATTGCATTGGACATGTTTACTTAGAACAAGTCATTAAAACTACTCTGTATCTTTGGAGAAATTTTGATGCTGCACAACAATTTAAATATAAGTATAGCATATATTCCTATATAATAAAAGGCTAACATGCAAATCGACCGAACGGCTGAACAACAGGTTGCTATGACACACACTGACGCCAGAGGGCAGACGCTCAATGCAGGAGCTGCCCCCTGGTGGTCAGTGAGCTGCCACAGGGGCAGCACCACTTAGCCAGAAGCCAAGCTCAGGGCTGGCGAGCACAGTGGCGGTGGAGGGAGCCTCTCCTGCCTCCGCAGCAGTTGAACATCCCCCAAGGGTTTCTGGACTGTGAGAGAGTGCAGGCTGGGCTGAGGAACCCCCCCTCCATCCCCCCCTCTGAGTGCATGAACTTCATGCACCAGGCCTTTAGTCATTTTATGATGTAAAACCGTAGGATAAAAATTAAGATAATGAAGTGAGCTTAATATTTAGCTCTGAAATAGGCCTATGTTTAATTTCTTTGTATGCTATTAATTTCAATATATTTTGGGAATCCATTCAAACCCTAAAACCTCAGTTTGTTGGTCTGTTTGAAAGGTAAAATACTAACAATGCAGAGTTGAATTATTACATAAAGTATCCATTGCAAAATGATGTTTGGAAAGTAAGAACTCGATATTTCTCTATTCATTTAACATAGAATACCCAGATCATCTTATCTGCCTATCTGATTTTTAAAACAGTCAGGAAAAATACACAGGTTCTTGATTTTTTATATAATATTCTTTTCACAACACAGCTCATCACTTTTGTGGAATTTTTAGTAAATTACTTAATTTAAGTTTTATTTATTCTTCCAACAGATAAAAAAAATAACAGTACTTATCTCAAAATCTTGTTGCAATGATTATAATTAATAGTTAATACAGCTTGAGTACTTAGAAGAGATTGAAACAGTTAATACCATGTAATTAAACATTGTTGTTGATAGTGATGATGATAAAATTATAATAGTTATTATAATGCTGGCATGAAGATGAAGTATATTTTTGGTTGAAAAGTGGGTATATTTTTTTCTTTTTCTGTATTAAACAAGCCTCCTCATTAATTTAGTGAATAGTCTTAATTAAATGCTACAAAATGGAATAAGAAATTCTGAAAATATCACAGCTTTTTTATTATACTAAAATATTAATAGTTAGCTTACTAAAGATTCTTGCTTTAATTTTCCCATTGACCTTTAGTTAGAGCTTTCAGTAAACATATATATTTTTGTAATCTCAGTTTAATCAATTGTGACCTTAATTGTTAGGGAAAGTAATTAAATTATTTTGGAAATTAGATTTATAATATAAACCTAATGTCATCACTGAAGAGA
The DNA here is from genome assembly GCF_951640355.1 of Cnephaeus nilssonii. Classification (NCBI taxonomy): domain Eukaryota; kingdom Metazoa; phylum Chordata; class Mammalia; order Chiroptera; family Vespertilionidae; genus Cnephaeus; species Cnephaeus nilssonii. The sequence goes on along the minus strand of NC_137079.1, from coordinate 54,899,269 downwards.
AAGGAATTTAGCCCTGCCAGCATGGCTCAGTGGTTGAGCGTTGACCTATGAATCAGGTCACAGTTTGATTCCCGGTCAGGTCACATGCCTGGGTTGCAGGCTCAATCCCCAGTGAAGGCTGTGCAGGAAGCAGCTGATCAATGATTCTTTCATCATTGATGTTTCTTTTCTATCTCCCTCTCCCTCTCCCTTCCTCTCTGAAATCAATAAAAATATTTTTTTTAAAAGAGAAAGGAATGTAGAAGATAGAGAAGGATTCTATTTTAATATGAGTAGGAAATAATAATTTATATTTGACTTATCTTCTAATTTGGAGTTTATATTGAGTGACTGTTAATTATATATAATGTAAAAGATAAGCAATACTTTGGATTTGGAATTTCCAGAGTCTAATTTTAGTAATGTAGACTATAGAAAGAGATGCTTGAATTAAATTTTATACTCAACATTTTAATGTTTAATTGCCCTTTTCATAGCTACACATATATGTAATTAACTATTATTTTTTACCTCTCTCTTTATTTACCAGTAACTATTTCTTCAATAATGTCAAAGGTGTCTAATTCTATAATACTAGGACTCTCATGAACAAGATGTAAATGGTGTCCCTGCAGTCATATAATAGAAATGGGTTTCGGTTTCCAATGGAGAAATTCACTGCTCTTAAGGTAATTTATTTCCTCTTTAGATTTTCACTTCTAAAGCTTTAGAAGAACCCAAGTGAAGTACAAGAACAATATTTCAAATCATTATAGCTTCCTTTCAAATTGAAATGTTGCCTTGGATTCCTTCTGATCAGATCACTACTAGTTTATGTATCCACTTAAAAGCTGAACACCAAGTATGGGAAATATATGGCATACTCCTTCCATGTCTTCACCCTTGCAAGAGAGCTATAATTTCCACAAGTTATACTATAAATCCTAACATCTAATCTCATTGAGTAGCTGAATGTATCAAATGAAAATTGGTTGCAACTATTTCCAAGGGAATTCAATCTCAATATTTAGGAGCATTTCTGGTAAGCCAGACAACTGCAGTAGTTTTATTCTTTCAAGTTCATGGAAAATAAAAAAGTTTTGATGTATGAGTTTTATGCTTTGAAATATTTTTCCTACTAAAGTATCAACTATTAGCTTTTAAAACCTATACTAATGATTGAAAATGCAGATCATTGAATTGAACAAATAAGCACTTATTGATATTCATTCTAAGATAATTAATATTTAATGTTGGTAAATGTTGCCTCAATATCTTTACAAAATTTAGTGATTCTTTTTTAATTTTATTATCAGGATTTACCACTTATTAAATAAAATGGTTTCAGTTTACTTTTAACTTTTTAATGTTAATATTATGATATTTTTAAAAGTAAACATTCCCTTACCAAATAAATGTGGAATGAATAATCCTATATAATAAAAGGCTAATACGCAAATCGACCGAATGGTGAAATGAATGGTTGCTATGATGCACTGACCACCAGGGGAAGATGCTCAACACAGGAGCTGCCCCCTGGTGGTCAGTGCACTCCCACATGGGGAGCACCGCTCAGCCAGAAGGTGGGCTCACAGCTGGCGAGTGCAGCGGTGGTGGTGGGAGCCTCTCCTGCCTCCGCGGCAGCGCTAAGGATGTCCAACAGCTGGCTTAGGCCCACTCTAAGGAGCAGGCTTAAGTCATCAGTTGGACATCCCTGAGGGCTCCCAGCCTGTGAGAGAGTGTAGGCCTGGCTGAGGGACCCCCCCCCAGTGCACAAATTTCGTGCACTGGGCCTCTAGTATCGACATAATAGATAATACATAATAAATATAAGGATCTTGAAAATATTCTGAATTCTCTGCAAAATATAAAAAAATCAAAATCCTAATGTCAGAAAAAAAACTGGTACACTATCTATATATATATATAAAAGCCTAAGCGACCGAACGACCAAACAACCGGCCACAATGACGTGCACTGACCACCAGGGCACAGACACTCAACACAGGAACTGCCCCCTGATGGTCAGTGCACTCCCACAGCCAACCTCCCATGGCCTGCCAACCTCCCACAGTCCCTCCCCACCCCGGGCAGGCCGAGGGACCCCACCCGTGCACCAGGACTTTAGTAAAATATAATCCTTAACAATATTGTTATGCAGAAATTAGAAAGATTTTTAAATGATTCTTACTGTATTTAAGATAATTACAAATATGATTCTCTGCTTACTATGTATCTAATCTATCTACCTATCACCTATTTATCTATTTAATAAATCCTAGAGTACCATGAATTCTATCTTGTTAGGACTAACTTTTATCTGTTTTTTACTAAAATTATATGCACAAAAAATAGAAATAATGTACTCAAGTTGTGGCAAATTTTTTTTCTAAGACAGTTAAATAAAAATATTTTAAAAGAAAACATATAGAATATATTTACGCTTTAGGATAGGACTAAAAGACAGATAATAGCAAATGTAGTAAGGATGTGTGACACATAGAATTTGCAGCTACCGCTGGTGATATTTAAAATTGGCAAAAACCACTATGAATACCTTTCTTGCTGTATCTACTGAGGTTAGATCTATTAATAGTCATTAGCATAGTAATTCCACTTCTAAGTATATTCCTTGCAAAAAGGCAAACATATGTTTCCTAAGAGAAATGCACAAGTATGTGTATATCAATATTATTCTAATAGCCAAAATTAAAATTAATCAACTTTTACCAACATTAGGGTAAATAATTTATAGTGTAGTCACAGTCAGCAATGAGAAAGAACAAACTATCACTACAAGCAAAAATATGGAAGAATCTAAAAAATATATGTTAATTAAAAGAAGCCAGGTATAAAAAATAATATACAACATATTACTTTTCCAAGGTTTAAATACAAACAAGATAAATATGTGATATTAGAAAACAGAATGGCAGTTATTTGGGGAGAAGTGACTGGAAATAGACTCATGGGCAAATTATGGAATGCTGTTAATTCTCTTTCCTTTAATCTTCTTCCAGTATTTAAATAGGGATGGACAGAGATTTGAGTTGGGGTGGTTAACACACAATACAGTGTACAGAAGATGTGTTGTAGAATTATATACCTGAAACCTGTATAATTGTGTTAAACAGTGTTACCCCAATAAATTCAAGGAAAAGGAAAAAAAGGAATAGTAGATAAAATAAAATTAGATAAGTTCATATTATTTATGCCTTACCCTAGAGTTAATAAAAGCTGTATAGGCAATTTTGCAAATATATCACTTAGAAAGATTTTAGTAAATAATATAAATCATAGATATGACAATTCATAGAATATGAAACATTCTTTAGATTTAATATCTAGAATATCTTCATAATTTATGCTTTCAATTTTTTATCCCAATTTAAAATGTTTTAAGAAAAATAAGTGTTATCAGTTAGAAAACCTAAGATTCTCTAATTTTATCTCATAATTTCTTATTCCAGCTCCATAAATAAAGTAAAATATAGGTTATATGTGTCAGCTGCAAGATCACCATTTTTCTCTGAATTGTCAGATTTAATTCCTTTCCATATTTAAATGAATGGTCTATCTAGGGACAACATTTGCTTTGTTTTTCTTCCTCAAACTCATAAATTAAAGAACTGTCTTTAACAAATTGGCAAATTCGCATCGGGGTGATAGATATATGGCCATGAAGTGCTTAGTTGACAGATACCATTTTGAATAAACAGAGACTAAAGCCATCCTCTCAAGACCTGTGAACATTCCTTAGTGAAATTTTTTAATACTTGAGACAATTACATCTCTTAAAAATTAGTTTGACAATGAAATTGGTTCTATATATAAGGTTAATTACTGAAATAATTATTGTAACACTTTCATAAATTCATGTTATTAATGCATTTTCAGAATTGCTGTATTCTGCAGCTGGTATGTTCTTCACTAGAAAATCTATTTTAAAAAATGAGATTATATCCAAAATACTAATAACAACTGAAAACTATCACTTCAGAAGTTTATTTAAAGGCTAGTATAAACACATAATAAATAAAAATTACTATTGAAATTATGTAGGAAAGGAAACTATGCACAGTTTGATGACAAAACTTTAATAACTCTCCTGAGAGCAATGATCATTTGACATCTTTAAGAATGGAAAATACAGTGTCTTGAGTATCGGTGAATTTTTCCCAGGTACACAGAAATGGGCTTTTTTGAAAAGAATCCTACAAAGGAGAAGTATTATTCTACCAGGGAAAATATGGCATCACTGTTGTGAGAACTCATGATATACTCCACAAATTGAGCAATGGATAATTAAACTCAACCAGCACAACAATAATGAGATTCATTAGTTATAAGAAAATACAATGAAAAGTGTTTAAAATATGAACCAATGTTGGGAGACAGAAATATACATGTATTAAGCAAGAACTCTACATTTGCATTCACACTCACCATCACACACACACACACACACACACACACACACACACACACCTTGTTCTATAGGTTAATGTAAACAGCTTACTTAAAAATAACTGACTGTAGGGAGCTCCTTTCAGGTTTGAGGCATTTGTAGTTCAAAAATCTACTTCTACAAATTTTAAATGGAATTCAAAAGAAAAATATGGGCTCATTTATATAGTCAAGAAATATTTATTGTTCACTTATCAGTTAGGCATTTCAAAAGTTGATATAGAATTTATCAACACCGCCGCTTTATTTTAATTAGGAATCTTTACCACAGGGTATTTTGATATTCAATGTCTTTTTAATATCACACTTTCACATTGGTCCAGTTCTCATTGTCACTATTGAATTTTGGCGAATTATATTTGCAAACACAACTGTATTTAATACTTAAATGTAGAAATTTAATTCGTTTTCAATTATAATACTAACAGAATTTCTCAATAAGTTATTAGCCATTGTTGCATTAATTTTAATATAAATATATTTACTAAATTTACATGCCTAAGAAATATATTTAATTATTATTAAATATTAATAATAGCTGTATTATAATTTAAAATTGTATATATGCAAGTCCACAGAATCAAGCCTGATTTATTCTGGGGAATTCCATTGCAAATTATCAGTATAAAATTTCAGTGTGCTTCTCCTGGTGATTATATAAATTAATCACAAGAATTCAACTTATACCTTGGTGCATTCATATAAACTGAAAGATGAAAAGAACCTTAAAATAAACTAGTTGAATTCCTACCAAATAAAAAAATGACTGTTATCTCTCTTCTGACTGATGTCCATCCAACTTCTACATTATTTACATTGAATACTTGTAGTTCTTTATGAATATTTGAAAATTCCAATAAATTGAGAAAAACATCTTATTTTCAATAACCTTTGTACATGAATCATAGTTTTATTTTCCCTTGTGTAGCATAACCTTCCTAAATGTTAGCCCTGAAATATTAAAGCAAACAAACATTCACTATTGTTTGAGAACAATTCAACTTGAAATACAGTAAGAAATGTATTTCTTTTTTTTGTTTTTTAAGTAAATGTCTTTTATTAAGAAATGTATTCCTTTTAAAATATAAAGCATACGATCCCCATCTATACTTAAATAATTCAAGGTTATGAAAATTATATAAAGATAATTTTTATCTCTATTGATTTTCATCCTTTTGATTTAGATATTGCTCATTGGTAATTCTTTTGATCTTTACTTATAATTGATAAAATCACCATTAAGAAATTCATTCTATATAATAAAAGCCTAATATGCAAATTGTCCCCATGGGTGGTTGTTCAACCAGGAGTTCAACCACTCACTATGATGTATACTGACCACCAGGGGGTGGCATGGAACATGGTAGTGGGCAACAGTAGAGGTGCTGCAGGCCCTGATGGGCCCCCGATGAGAGTGGGACCAAGAGCGGGACCGTGGAAGGATGGTGGAGCAGGTGAACGGGCAGGGCCAGGCCAAGGTCGGTGCAAGCGGGGGGCCAATCACCTCACTGATAGCCCCGCAGATGGTGACCAGTGAGGGTGGAGGGGGGAGGGACCACCTCCCAGCTCCCAGGGGCTCAGGGAGCTGGTCGGGGGGCCCAGCCCCAATGGATCACCTCACAGGTGGGATGGTGGAGCAGGTGAGGGGGCGGCACCAGGCCAAGATGAGTTGCCAGGCAGGGCTGTGGGGCTGCAAGGCTAAGGGCGCAAGCTGGGGCCCAATCTCCTCAGGCCACCCAGAGGGACCCCACCCATGCACGAATTCATGCACAAGACCTCTAGTATTATAATAAACATGTTAACATATAAATTTATCTCAAAAAATCTATAAGCTAAATTTATGATTCAAGTTACATGAATTTATTTGCATCATAAATAATTATTGATGCATAAACTGTCTGTTGCTTAGTAATTGGTCTCTAGGTGAAAATATTTACTTTGCAGTGAATAGTATTTTTAGTCACTGGCAAAATCTAAAAAAGGAGGCACTTGAACAGTTGTATACAATTTTATATAAACATAAAGGTTCTTAGGAAACATAAAGGTTTTTAAACTTAGCAAAAGTTTAAGGAAAATACTAAAAGAAATTATATTTTGTGTTCTTACCTTTAATTTAAATGCCATTTTGATGTGATTTATTTAGAAGCACACAGTTACTGGAATGAAAGACTATTTGCACAACTGTAAGAAGGCACATCCAGAAAGGGATATAATGCCTAGTGATTGTTTTGCATATTTTATTTAATAGAATATGTGTTCTCAGTTATGAGGATTTTATTTGGATCAAATGAAGACTATTCCCATGACAAGTAGCAAAAATCATGGTCCAAAATGCTGAGGGGGGGAAGTGTGTTGGCTCCTGAATCTGAGAAAACAGGTATAAACATAAAATCAGGAACACCTGGATATCAGATCACAAGGATCTAGATTTTCTGTCCCTCTTACCCCATGGTGTGGGTTGTATTCTAAGGCACCATCACTGAGTGGTAGACTCAGTGATCTGGGATCTGCCTTTATGGCACCTCTGCTGGTACCTGTCCACATTAAACCATCTCAGTTCCAAGCCTTGCCTCTCTTTAACATTGCCAACAAACATCTACTATCTCAATGACTTTGTGATTGGACCAATTGCCGTGACAAGGAGGATGGAATATATTTCTGTATTATGTTGGGTGTATAATATATTATCCAAATGAGGATGCTATAGAGTACAACCGCATTAAGAATAATACAACAAAAACAACAGGTATGAATCACAACTGTCTGAGGGTACCTTATGTATACCCTACATCATTATTTTCTTTTGTAGGAAATCTCCATGTAAGAGGAAACTCATCTGAGGCAGATGCACTGAATTGGTGGGAATGGTACTCCAGATGAAAATCAGGAATTGGTGACAAAAGAAGGGTAAACGAAAGAGAAGAAGTCAACTGGAGTATGCAACCTACTAAGGCAGATCTGGGCACAGCTCATCATGAGTCAGTAATCAATAGCTACGAGGTAGGTTTTACAAATTTACAGTAGTTTAAAAAAAAGCCCACCATGTACAGTGATAGAGATGCTATCAAGTACAACAAACATTGATTTGAGAAACAGGAAACTGGAAAATACAGACTCATCACTGGTGCCTTCCATGTCTCTGATTTCTGCTCTCATTGGGGTAACCTTTATTGCTGTGGTCCAAAGTAGTATCTGAGCAGAATATCAATTCTGGAAATAACAAAGTTTTACTAGCTCTCTTTGTGATTTCAGTTATTTTTTGTGTGCTTAAGACTTATCTTAATGCTTTCATGTGATTTGTTTCTCAATGATAATACAACTACCATAAATCCTTATTAGATTTTTAATAAATTTCCTCTTATTAAACTCCAGAGATTCATAAACATAGTCACATGTGCCAAATAATAATAACTGGTCAAATTTGCTAATATTTACTTTCTTGGCATCAGTTTTAGTGATTTACCCTATCACATAGATATCAATTTGATGTTTTCTACCTTGGCTTCTATCTTCAGGCAATTTAAAACTTGAAATTTGGCCAAGTAGCCTGCACAAATTTGCATCAATATGAGAGGATTTCTAAAAAGTAAATAAAGTTTTTTGATTCTCATATAGGAAGTATACAATGAATAATTTAGAATAAATTTTGGACATAAACTCCTCTTCCCTGCTATATCTTCTACTAATACTACTCTCTGCTATATCTTCCATTCATCCTCCATAGTATCAACTATTAACATGGGAAAGAAAAGTCAGCTCAGTCACTACTGGAAGCCTCCAGATTTCTGTAATTGCTATTTTGTCCCAACCCTTCCCAGTCCACATCCCAGGGATTGGAATTACACTTAGAGAGCTATAGCAGCCTCTTTTTGGGTCGATGCAGTGAGCCCCCTTGTTTGAAGTATCAGTCCCTTTGCATGCCAATATGTGGGGACACTTACTAAGTTGCAAGCACACTGGCTAGGTGGGCCTACATAATTTAAATAATTAGGTAATTCTGGAAACTAATCTTAAGTGAGGGTGCAGGAATGAGATATTTGTCCTCTTGTCCTCCTTGGGTTAAATATCAGACTACTGGTATGCAAGGTTACAACCTGCAATACCTCTGAGTATCTGGGGAGCTTGAAGATCACTGGTGACAGCAGCAAAGTGTGCAGCAGCAACATGAGCAACGTGTTACAAAGAGCAGAAAACAATTTCTCTAACCTGGAGGAGCCCAATCAACCCTTTCTTCCACAGGGACCACCTGAATCAAGCAGGCAAACCAGAATTGTGCTCCAAGTAATAATAAAGAAACTCGACTAAAGAAGTGACAGTCCTGGAATAGGCTTCTAATAAGCACAGGCTGTGACAAGCGGCACACAGGAAAACCATTCCATAAATGGCTCTATCGGCCTACCTTTCCTCTTGTGCTAAGGTGGGCCCCCACCTGGCTAGCATCCAGCCCTGGAATGTAGCCAATAAGCACTGTTTTGAATATTCCCACACGTAGGAGATCTGGATAAAGAGAAGAGTGACTACCACTGGCAGACAGCAGTAAACAAGTCACAAGTCACTGTTGTAGTGGTTTGGAACCAACTAATAAGCTAACAGCAGTCTCACCAAAAAGCTATCTGAGAGTCAAGAATGAGCCATCCTGCTCACAGTGCCAATCTACACAAATAAGAGAGTAAGATGCAAATTGTGACGCCCACCATCAATCAGGAGTCAGTATGCAAATTAACCCAACAAAGATGGCAGGTTAATTTGCATACACAGGTGCTGAGTGGCAGGGGGCTGGGGATGGTGGTGCAGGGGTTCCACACTGCCCTAGCTGCTCTGGGCCTCTGGGCAGCATGGGAAGGCGGAAAGGCAGCTCCGGGCTGGAGCAAAGGCGGTGCCGGCAGCCAGGGTAAGGAAGGTCCATTCTTGCATGAATCTTCGTGCATCGGGCCTCTAGTTGTTTTATAAGATTTAAAGATTCTTTTCATGGTGAAACACAACACACTGACACTTAGATGAAAGGATAAACTATCCAAATTTTCAGGTCAAAATGAGAGAAGGCAGCCAAGCAGGACCACATAGGATTGCACCCCAAAGAAATAATTGCAAGCTGGAGCTATAGGAGGTAGCTTATTATGTCAAGTAGGGTGGGTTAGCAAGGTTCGCTGGGTTCTCTGTCGGTTGGCTGATTTGAATGATTTCAGGCTTCAGCACATGGGGGCTATCTTCTATCTTCTGGTACCTGGTCCTGAGAGACCTGGAGCCTAATAATGGAAGTGGTTGGGATGTAAACTTAATCAGTAACTCAAGAAGTGGAAGTTACCAGCCTCTAGCCAGGGCCTCAAAACTGGGTCAAGACAGCATTTATAAAAACTTCTATTCAGGTTAAGCTTAGCTGTAATTTCTGAATAGAAGTTAAAGATAAGTTACTGATAAACATTTAAGGATAAATTAAAAATATATATTAGTGAGCAACAATTGAGGGATCATGGGTTACCGAAGTGATTGCCCCAAAGAATTTTCCTTGTTAAGCAAAAAATCAAGAAAGCTATTCATTTATCAATCTGAAATCTGAAGAAAATTAACCCATTTGACTTTGTCATTTGTATTCTTTTTATTACAGTTGAAATGTTCCCTTTTCACTAAGATTTATTGGATTCCTTTCCTAAAAAAAGGCATAATTTCCTCCTTATTCTTCAATTCCATTGTATTACATCTCTCTTTAACAATCAAAGATTTCATTGTTTTGTTTATCTGTATCCCCAGTACTTAAAATAGTTCACGATATGTTTTTGAATAAATGAATGAATGAACCTCTGTACAAGCCATTTTGTTTTTTACCTGACTATATGGTATTTTACTTTTAAAATGTAGGTGTCCCAAATAATGTATACACACACTTTGAATAGTTATAAAGAAAGTGTTTATTAAAATACACTTCATTTTCAAAATTGAGTATCAGCTGTTAATGTGTGAATACACTTTTTGGGACACCCTAAAGTTTAGTATAAATAGTATGGCATATGTATATGTAAATTACGTTTAATTTGCCCACTAGGAGAGATTAACATTTGAAATACTCTAATCAGTAAAAATACTATAAAGAAAATTAATTTACATTTCAATCATAGTCATTGACATTTGTCAGAGATCATTTTGAATAAGTATGAACATGTTAAGAATACATATAAATAAATATATATGTTTACCTCCACTACCATCAACAATGATGCAGTGAGTACTACTCAAGCCATTAGGTGGTTAGAAACACTGCATAACATCTAGACCAGGTTAATAATTTCATTTAAGCTTTGATAGTCATTATTCTGTTGGTCCACTATTTTGAGGGGAAAATCTATTGCCTACCAGCCAAGAACTATGGCTGGTTCTGCTGATAGAATAGTTTTGCATATGCCTCATATTTAACATTTTCCACAGCTTGCTAGCTATAGTGCATACGGGCAGAGTAAGCCTTACCCTGAGCTGTAGAAAGAATTTGTATATCTGCTTCTTAGTGCTGGTTGTTAATAAGTATTTGTGCCCTTAGCATAATTCTGTCTAAGGTTTGCCTTCATTGTAGGAGGCTATCTAAAAGACAATTTATAGCTCCCAGGGGTTTGTCCAATAAACACACACACACACACACACACACACACAACAAACCCACTTTCATTCTTTGAAAAAAGCAAATTGCCTTAGAACATTTGGAATATTTTATAGCAACCATTATGGTAATGTTTACCTAAATTATAATATATCTAAAGCTGAGAACTGAGAACAAATCTTTATTCTGAAATTTGATAAGTTACTGAAGCCTGTCACCATGCTCCTGTCTAAATTGTTTTGTTCTGTACAAGGTAGGGAGAACCTAATGACTGCTTTTTTAAAAAAAGATCCAAAATATTCTTTAGCAGCAACTTTAAAGCAACATTAAGGAACTAAAAGCTGGCACAGTAAGGAGAAACTGATTTATTGACTTTTTTCTTAGTTTGAATATAAAGTAAAAGAAATTATAATTGAAAGAGAAGACAGTCACAGTTAATCCTATATTCTTTTCTAATACAAATAGTTCAGAACTTATGATTGTTCAGCTTTACAGTAGTGCATAAGCGATACGCATTCAGTAGAAACCATATTTTAAATTTTGATCTTTTCCCTGGGTAGCGATATGCAGTTCAATACTCTCAGGTGTTTTTGGGCAGTGGCATGAGACACAGCTCCCAGTCAGCCCCATGATCACACTGGTAAATGACCCATACTCTACAGGGTACTATGTTGCCAGCGATTTTTGGATATTGTGTTTTGTATTTTCACATTCCATTATGTCTACAAAACACCCATCTGTGTCTCCTGCTTTTGATAAGAAAAAGAGGAAGAGATGAAACTCATGATAATTGCCCAACGGTAGGATAATGGAAGTGTTCTGAGCACATTTAAGCTATGCAGTTTGGAAGGCTAGGTGTATTAAATGCATTTGGGTTATTTTTAATTTACAATGGGCGTATTGGGACAAAATCCCATAGTAAGTTGAGGAGCATCGGTATGCACTGCAATAAAAAGAAAACGATACCTGTTTAATATAACTGTTTTTAAGTCTAAGTGATAAGATGCTCAAGGCATGATAATTTAATAACCTGATGCATGATCCACTGCCCAGGGATGTGCTAATGTCAATTCCACAAGATAGAGCTGGCCTCAGAAAACACAAAATTCTGAAGAGCAAAAATTCAAAACAGCAAGTAAAACTGAACAGTGAAGTAGAGGCTTCCCAAGCTGGATTTGACAACTAACAGAAATACCCAGTGTCAAAGAAAGATAATGAGATTTGATGTCCATTCTTAAATATTTACTAAAGGAGCAAAAGGGTTCATGTTAAAACATTAGTAAAATATTAAGTAGGTTTTTTTTTTGTTTTTGTTTTTGTTTTTTTGTTTTTTTTTTTTTTTTAGTCTGAGATATACTAAAATGAGCCACTGACTTTGCTATAGGATCCGTTTGTCTCTTCTCTGTCCCTCTCGAAGTGGGACCTGTAGACCAGACAAAGTGTTTGCCCTGCCTATTCCCTGAAAAACAAGAATGGAAAAGTTACAATCAGCAAAGATATTTTTAAGAAATAAGCTAAACCTAAATGAAAGTTTAATTCCCTTAGAAAATTAGTAGCATGGAAAATATAACACATAGCTGTGGACAGCATTTCTCATAAAGGACATTTGTAGTGCAATGTTGAAAGATATAGTATAGAACAAAAGACTATAGTATAGGGTACATAGATACAGTGATGAAGGACACCTTGAACTATTACAAATATGATTAGAAAATTTAGAAAACTGTGGCGTGAAAAGTAGTCTCAAAAGAATAAAATTGAGAGTTAATTAGAAAAGTTACTAAAAAACACTAACAAGAAGCCATTCTTACACCCTAAATAAATCCAAAGGACAGAAAGTATCCAAAATAGGTTATTCACATCTAAAAACTAGGAAACGTAAGAATAGCTCTACATATCCAGTTTTATTGTATGGCAGCACCTAAAACTGCTTTATGAATTAAAAGCGGGAATTCAGCATTCTGCCAGGTCCTGCTAGAAAGGAGGCTGACCATAGCACATACACAACCCTGAGATTCACTGCGATTCCAATAATCTGCAGAAAGTATTAAATGACACTAATAGAAATGAGTACAATGAAATATAGAGATGAGATATCATAGAATTGCACATTTGAAACCTACATATTCATATTAAACAATGTCACCCCAATAGATTTAACTTTTAAAAAGAGTAGCTTTTCCTGGAAATTCTAAATTATTTAAAGAGGCAGAAAGATAGAAATGAGATTTTTTGTTAATGCAATCATTCTGGCAATAAGAACTAAGAGTAAACTGGAAATAAGTCTGTGGCTAGTTAGGTGATTAGAGAAGTGTACCATGCTGAGTACACCAATGGAATAGTTGCTTGGGGAGTGTGGGACGAGGGGAGGAGCTTTCTGCAACTGGAAAAACTGCAGGCTAGAGGACTAAAACTTTCAGCAGATTACCTTGTATCAGACCAAGCATACCGGCAAGGACAACTTTACAAAGTGAATAAAGAATAAAAAATTTTAAAAATAAGAAATAAAGAATTAAACAAACATCCATTTAAGAAAAATGAAGCAAAGACATGATCCTATGAAAAGTGGGATGCTACATGGTTGCAAGATAGGCCAAATATTTGAAAATGAACCATTAAAATTCCTCATATAAACAAATTAAAAATGAAATAATAAAATAATCATAGAAAAAGCATTTGATAAATTACACTATTCATTCATAATAAAAATACTATCTCAAAAACCTAGGAATAAAAGGAAAATTTTGCATCCTGATCAAGGATGTCTATGCCCTAGCCAGTGGTCGGCAAACTCATTAGTCAACAGAGCGGCAAACTGCGGCTTGTGAGCCGCAGTTTGCTGACCACTGCCCTAGCCACTTTAGCTCTGTGATTAGAAGGTCAAGGGTTCAATTCTGGTCAAGATCACTTACCTAGGTTGCAGGCTTTGTCCCCAGCCTGATTGGGGCACCTGCAGGAGGAAAGCCATCCATGTGTCTCTCATTGATGTTGATGTCTTTCTGTCTGTCCCCTTCCCTTCCATTCTCTCTAAAAAATCAGTGGAAAAAATATCATCAGGTGAGGATTAAGAACAACAACAAAAAAGAGTATCTATGAAGATCTTAGAGTTTGCATCATACTTAATAGTCAAAGACTGACTGCTTTTCCTTAAAAAAATAAATCAAAAACAGCAGTGGTGGGTGTGGCTCAGTTGGTTGGATCATCATCTTATACATCAAAGGTGGTGGGTTTGAATCGCAGTCAGGGCACATACCCAGGGGCACATATGGGAGGTAAACAATCAATGTTTCTCTCTCATATTGATAGTTCTCTCTCTCTCTTCCTCTCAAAAATCAATGAAAACATCGCCTTGGGTGAGGATTAAAAACAAAAACAAACAAAAAAAGAAGTACATAAGCCTTGGAAGTGGGCTAAATTAAATAACTGAAAAATTAATAAAAAATTATTCTGAATTTTTTATTTCATGCAAGTAACAATAGGTAAGCGACATGGAAGACTACCTTCAGGTAAGTAAACAAGATTCTAATCCTAGCCTTAAAACTATGTTTTTTCTTGTATTTTTTGTTGTTGAAATCCAGTATTATCTTTAAATCATACTTAAATATTATATTTAATATTAAACTAATATTATATTTAAATAATTATACTTACTATTGACTATTTATCTTAGTGACCATAATTGGTGAATTCAATTAGGATGTTATTAAGGACTCTAGTAATTCATATGATAATTACATGACTTAAGCACAGTGAAATTCCTTTTCCATTTTTAAAATCTGTGTATGCAGGTATGTGTGTAATCATTACAACTCTGTAAATCAAATAGACCTAATGGACAACTGTAGAACCTTCCACCCAATAATAACAGAACACATTATTCTTGTATGTACATGAAGCATTTTCCATATATTAGGATATAAAATAAGTCCTAATATATAACAGTATTAACATTAGAAAAGTATCTTCCAATCAAAATAGAATAAAATTAACAGCATTTTACATGACAGCCAGAAAGTGAAAACAACCCAAACATCCATCAATTGATGAATGGATAAACACGATATATAGTATCCAAACAATGCACTATTATCTACACTAATAAAAGAGAAACATGCAAATTGGCCATTCCTCTGCTACGCCCACAGCCACGCCCATCAGCCAATCAGGAGCGAGCATGCAAATTAACCCACCAAAGATGGCTGTGGCCACGGAGCAAGCAGGAGGCTTGGGTTTCCCCGGCAATGGAGGAAGCCAAGCTTCCTGCCCGCTCTGGCCGACCCTAGCCTCCACTACAAAGTTTCAATTATAGAAGATAAATAAATCCCAACAAAAATGGTGGCAGCCACGGAGCTGGATAGAGCAGGAGGCTTTAGTTGCCCCTGGCAATGGAGGAAGCCAAGCTTCCCACTTCCCTAACCTGCCCTGGCCTCCACTCAAGGCTACAAAGTTTCAATTATAGAAGATAAATAAATCCCAGATACCTGCCCTGGCCTATGCTTGGGTCACCAGGGGGCAGGGCTGGCCTGCAAACCACCACAGGCCCCTCGCCTAGGCCACCCCATGTCCCACAGGAACCCCCACCCTGATCTGGGACACCCTTCAGGACAAACCGGCTGGCCCCCTCCATTGGACCAGGCCTCTATCTGATCTAATAAAAGATTAATATGCAAATTGACTGTCACTCCAACACACAAGATAGCTGCCCCATGTGGTCAAAGATGGCTGCCCCCATGTGGACACAAGATGGCCGCCACAAGATGGCCAGCAGGGGAGAGCAGTTGGGAGGGACCAGGCCTGCAAGGGAGGGCAGTTGGGGATGATCAGGCCAGAAGGGGAGGGCAGTTAGGAGGGAACAAGCCTGCAAGGGAGGGCAGTTGGGGGTGATCAAACCTGCAGGGGAAGGCTGTTAGGGGTGACCAGGCCAGCAGAGGAGGGAAATTGGGGGCAACTGGGCCTGCAGGGTAGGGCAGTTGGGGGTGACCCAGGCCTGCAGGGGAGAGCAGTTGGGGGGACCAAGCCTGCAGGGGAGGGCAGTTGGGGGCAATCAGGCTGGCAGGGGAGCAGTTAGGCATCAATCAGACTGGCAGGGGAGTGGTTAGGGGGTGATCAGGCTGGCAGGCAGAAGCAGTTAGGAGCAATCAGGAAGGCAGACAGGCGAGCAGTTGGGAACCAGCAGTCCTGGATTGTGAGAGGGATGTCCGACTGCCCATTGAGGCCCGATCCTACCAGGACATCAGACATCCAGTCGGACATTACTTGAGGGGTCCCAGATTGGAGAGGGTGCAGGCTGGGTTAAGGGACACACTCCCCTATGCACAAATTTTGTGCACTGGGCCTCTAGTTTATGTATAAAGAAAACAAGTACTGGTACATCCTACAATATAAATGAATTTAAAAACATCAAGCTAAAGGAAAGAATACAGATACAAAAAAGCTCATATTATGTGATTTTATTTATATGCGATGTCAGAATAGGCAAAGCCACAGAAAGAGAGAAAATGGATTAGCAGATTGCAGATTCAGAGGTGGAGGGGGAAGAAATGGAGAGTGTCTGCTAATGGACAGGGTGTTTCTTTTTGGAGTAATAAAGATGCTCTGGAAATAGGTAATGGTGATGTTGAAAAACTTGGTAAACACACTAAAACCACTGAATTGCACAGTGTAAAAGATGGATTTTAGGGAATGGGAATTATATACGAAGAAAGGGAAGAGAGAGGAGAGAAAAGACAAAAAGAACAACAACAAGAAAAAAAAGGAGCAAGAAGGAGAATAAGAACAAGATATTGAAAAGGGGAGAAGGAGGAAAAGAAAGATAACAAATCATCATCATCATCACCACCTAGAGAGCTTGTTAAAAATACGGTATCCAAGTCTAATCCCAGTCCTCTGAATCAGAATTCCTACAGGTGGAACCTGGATATCTTTGACCAGGACAGGCTCCCCAGTTAATTCTGATGAATGTCAAATCTCTCTAGCTCTCTACATAGATTCCTGAAATAGGTAGGTAGGTCAGTAAGTAGATAGATAGATACAGATTTTTTTCCAACTTTCTATGTATATTGGCTGCTGTCCAACTATGCAAGCATCTCATAAATTTCAAAAACAGTAAATGAATACTACAAAATACGAAACAATGTGGAAGAAACAGTCATAATGTAATCAAAGAGAAATAAGGGAATGCATCTGAATAGTGGGAAGATAAAGAGGAAGAACAGATTGAATAAAAGGAAGAGTATGGACAAAAGTCCTAAGGCAAGGAGCATATGGCATGTTGTGAAAACTGATGAATATAAATTCAACTGGAGATTAGGTTAAATAAATAAGTAGGGGGAATCTCATGTAGAGTCTTGTCAGCCAAAATAAGATGTATTTTTATCTTTAGAACAACAAAAAGTTATGAAAAGGTTGTAAATATGAGAATAATATGGCTTATTTCATGTTTTTAAAAGATAACTCCTACACAATAATGTACAAAATGGATTAGAAAAGTTCAAGAGAAGAAACCAGGAGAAACATACAAGTAAAGGATGTTTCTGGACTAAAAATTAGTGGATAC
The DNA here is from genome assembly GCF_951640355.1 of Cnephaeus nilssonii. NCBI lineage: Eukaryota > Metazoa > Chordata > Mammalia > Chiroptera > Vespertilionidae > Cnephaeus > Cnephaeus nilssonii. The sequence continues at coordinate 54,881,681 of NC_137079.1, read as the reverse complement.
AATGTGGGTAGAAAAAATAAACTGGCATATTTGAGATGGAGCTTAAAAGTACAATTAGGGTGGTTTTTTTAATATGCATAGACACATAAACTTCTACCTATATTTAACATATTTAAGAAAAAAAAAACTTTATTATGTTAGTCATTTGTTTTAACTAAAGGATAGAATGAGAAAAATATTATTTGTGGAATTTTCTTTGAAAATGAAACATAATCTTATTGCCTGGAGTTTATTTTCTAATTAGAACACTATCCGTGATTTTGTACAACTATTGTAATTCTGAAGTTAGCAAGCATGTTGTCAGGTATTCATCTCCTTGTATTTTTATATTTGTTGCATCTTTTATATTATGATGTTGACTGTCTTCCTTGGATATTATTTTTTTCTTATTTCATTCACTTGCATTTAATCAGCCTTTATGGTAGTTTTATTTGCTAAAATACTAACATAAACCTTCTGCTTTCAACACATTTGATAGTACCTGAAATTTCTATTTCATTATTGTGCTTTAGGGAAATCATCCACTCATGAAATATGTTTTCCTGGATGGTCCCATTATTTCTTTTGTTAAAACCGTGGAAGGAAAACAAAGTGTGTTCACTAAAATATATTTATCTGGTTACAAGTTTGAAGGAAATTTTTCCAATAGATCTAGATCTTTGCTATCAAAATACTTTTTTCCCCTCTTAGGAAACTTTCTACTCACTGTTTCCTATATATGCACAGGAGAATCCTATATAATAAAAGCCTAATATACAAATTGTCCTCTCGGGTATTCATTCGACCAGTCGCTATGACATGTGCTGACCACCAGGGGAGGCATGGAACATGGCAGGTGTTGGCGACATGGTGCTGGCAGCCGGCGGCAGTGGAGGTGCTGCCAGCCCCAATGGGTCCTGATGAGAGTGGGACCGTGGTGGGATGGTGGAGCAGGTGAGCAGGCAGCACCAGGTCAAGGTGGGTGCGTGCAGGGACCTGATCACCCCACTGATCTCCCCACAGACAGTGACCAGTTGCAGTGGCATGGGGCATGGCTGCCGCAGCTCCCAGGTGCTGAGGGAGCCAGGCGGGGGGCATGGCCCTGATGGATCATTCCCACAGGTGGGATGATGGAGCAGGTGAGGGGGTGGCGCGAGGCCAACACGGGGTGCCAGGTGGGGCTGTGGGGCTGCAAGGCTGAGTACGAGCTGGGGCCTGATCTCCGCAGGCCACCTGAGGGACTCCACCTGGGCATGAATTTGTGCATTGGGCCTCTAGTCATGGAAAATGAGCTGTACCTCACACTGTATATTTACTTTGGTTAACTCTTTATAATAGTTTTGAAATGAAATGATAGTAAATTTTTTATCAAATATACTCCTGAACAATTGTGATCCATATACCTATTTTATATATTCACAATCATACAAAATTATGAAAGAAAATTTATATGCATATATCTCTATCTCTATCTCGATATCTAATCTATATCTATATCTATATCTATATAATCTATATATCTAATCTATATCTATCTTCCAAGGAAGTCATGAGTCAAACAATAAAGTAGTATAGAAAATTAACCATCTATATTATAAAAGGCCAGTGGCTGTAACACCATAACGACCAAACAACCAGTCACCAGAAAGTGCATGGAGCACCTCTCAGGCCCTCCCCCCAGGTCTCCCCCAGGGAACCAGCAGTGTTTACAGAGTGTCGCGGGGTGCAGGCAGCATCCGCGGAGGGTGCAAGGCGTTGTGGGACAGCAGACATGGCCCTGATGGCAGGCTAGGCCTAGGGGACCCTACAAGCACACGATTTAATTGTGCACTGGGCCACTAGTAGACTATAAAGAGAAATACAGCATAAATGAAAGTATTACATAAATTCCTCGACACCTTCTTAGAAAACATACCTGCTAAAGAAATCTCTTATTTAATACATTTGAAAGTACATATTTTTTGCATACAGCAAATAAACGATGACTTTTAAAATTGAAATAACTAATTTTCTGCTATAATAAGTTATATTCTTAGTGTGATTTCAATAAAACAAATTTAAATTTCAAAATAATCATAACCCACAGTAAGTTTTTTTGTGTGACTTAAAGTGAAGACATTTTGGTATAATACATAAAACACATACAGTTTTTGGTAGAACTCTGTCTTTATTTAGTAGAACTCCATATCTTCCTTAAATCATAGGATTATTGCATGCATCAAATATGCAATCAAAAATCAAGACTAGCATCTGCTTTTAGATCAGAAAAAAATATTTTTAATGTACAGCCCAGACATTTGGGTTATATTAGGTAAAAGTATAGCTCAAAGTAGGGATGAACTTGAGGAGTTCAATTTATTAAAACATGCTGAGGGGTCACTTTGGATAACCAACTCCTACTAATACCTGGCGATAAAATTGGGAAACTGAAGTGACTGCAGAGATATGTCCCTGTACTTCTGGAAATACCAGTGGGTTGGTGGAAAGTTGCGATGTATCTGAAAATTTTCTAGAGGAAAATACAGAGACTAAATACTACCCCTACCCATCCTGCTGAATAAACTGAGAAAGCAGTTCAGTAGCAGAACAGACTTAGGGAAAGATGTCATAACCCATTGTGGGAATCCTTCCATATGGAAAATGTTATGCTTATTTCAAGCCAGGGCACACAGAGATCTATGTGTAGCAACTGAGTAGTATAGTTATAAAAATCAGAAAGAAAAGTGACTATTGAGGTAACAAAGCTGAAGACCATGTGACCAACAGAACTGTCCATTTTTAGAATCCAAATTGAGACCATTATTTTCAATAGTTTTAGTGGTTTTTATTAATCTGATAATAAGTGTGAGGAACATCAGAGGCTTATGAATAATAGAACTTTTTGTTTCTTCATTTATGTCCTCACTTGCTAATAAGTTCTACAATGACTTAATTACATCTTATTTACCTCTATTTTGTCCAGGGTAGAGAACAGTATGTGTCATAAGTACTAATTAATTTTTTTCACAGTGAATGAATGGCCCTCTTGGAATTAAAGAACAGAGAAGCAAAGGAATCTTAAGACTGTATAGAAAAAGAGTCCACTATAAGAAAATGTAATAAAGGCTTTTACGTGGGGCAAGAGAAGAAATTCAGTGAATCTTAAACTTTTACGGTCATGAAACTAGAGAGAATGTTAATAAATGGACATATATGCACATACACACACACGTTGCTACTCAGTATCTTGGACTCCTTCCTTTATATTCATACCATGTGTCTACAGAGCACCCTACTCATTCTGACCTGTGGGTCTTTGCTAAGGTTGTTTGATGTGCTTGCAACACATGGACTACTCCCCATCCCCTTTTACCTGGCTAATTGCTAGACACTATTTCCTTCCAGCATAGAAAATGTGGTGAGGATAATATACTCATTATTAATATGTGTGTGTATGTGTGTGTGTGCACGCATGCATGCATGTGCGCACAATCCTAGGTACATACATATTTGTACACACACTTATTTGAATGGGAACAGTTCAATCAGTAAAGCTTTAATCACTGAAAGAAACCACTTCGAGGTATAAATTAAGAGATCTGTTGCAGGGAATTGGCTCACAGTATTGTAGGGGCTGGCTAAGCCAGTCAGAAGTCTATGAGGCAGGCTGATTTATTCTTCTAAAGAATTTCACTCTTCTAAATTTGTTTTTACTATGGGTTCATTAACTTAAAAAATATTTCTTGTTGAAAGTATTACATACTAGTATTCCCCTTATTTTCCCCATTGACCTCTTCTAGCCTGCCACCGCCCCTCAGCACAGGCCTTCACCACCTATTGTCTGTGTCCTTGGGTTATGCATATATGCATACAAGTTCTTTGGTTGGTCTCTTCCCACCCGCCCTCCCTCAACTTCCCTCTGAAGTTCTGCAGGCTGTCCACAGTTCTATGTCTCTGGATCTATTTTGTTCATCATTTTGTTTTGTTCATTAGATTCCACATATGAGTGAGATCATGTGGTACTTGTGTTCTTCTGACTGGCTTATTTTGCTTAGCATAATACTCTCCAGGTCCCTCCATGCTGTCTCAAAGGGTAGGAGATCCTTATTTTTTTACTGCTGCATAGTATTTCATGGTATAAATATACCACAGCTTTTTTATTTTTAATATACATTTTTATTGATTTCAGAGAGGAAGGCAGAGGGAGAGCAAGATAGAAAGATCAAGGATGAAAGAGAATCATTGATTGGCTGCCTCCTGCATGCCCACTACTGGAGTTTGAGCCCACAACCTGGGCAAGTGCCCTTCGCCAGAATCGAACCTGGGACCCTTCAGTCTGCAGGCCAATGATCTATCCACTGAGAAAAACTGGCTAGGGCTACCACAGTTTTTTATCCACTCATCTGCTGATGGGCACTTGGAATGTTTTCAGATCTTAGGTATTGTAAATTATGCTGCTATGAACATAGAGGTGTTTCGGGGTTTTTAGGATCTATTCCTAGAACTGGGATGACTGAGTCAAATGGCAGTTCCATATTTAATTTTTTGAGGAAACTCCATACTGTTTTCCAAAATGGCCTCACCAGTCTGCATTCCCACCAGCAGTGTACGAGAGTTCCCTTTGCTCCACATCCTCTCCAGCACTTGTCATTTGTTGATTTGTTGATGGTAGTCATTCTGGCAGGTGTAAGATGATACTTCATTGTTGTTTTAATTTGCATCTCTCTGATAATCAGTGACTGAGCATTTTTTCATATGTCTCTTGGCCATCTGTATGTCCCCTTTAGAGAAATGTCTATTTAGGTCCTTTGCCCATTTTTATTTGGATTGTTTGTCTTCCTTTTGTTAAGTTGTATGACTTTACTATATATTTTGGAAATTTACCCTTTACCAGATGAATCATTGGCAAATATATTTTCCCATGTAGTGAGCTATCTTTTCATTTTGTTGATGGTTTCTTTTGATGTGCTGAAGTTTTTATTTTGATGTTATCCCATTTGTTTATTTTCTCCTTAGTTTCCTTTGCCCTAGGACCATGGTCAGCAAACTGTGGCTCGTGAGCCACATACGGCTCTTTGGCCCCTTGAGTGTGGCTCTTCCACAAAATACCACGGCCTGGGTGAGTCTATTTTGAAGAAGTGGTGTTAGAAGTTTAAGTTTAAAAAATTTGGCTCTCAAAAGAAATTTCAGTCATTGTACTGTTGGTATTTGTCTCTGTTGACTAATGAGTTTGCCGACCACTGTCTTAGGAGATGTATCTGTAAATATATTGTTATGAGAGATGTCTGAGATTTTGCTGCATATGGTTTCTTCTAGGATTTTTATGGTTTCATGTCTTATATTTAAGTCTTTTATCGATTTTGAATTAATTCTTGTGTATGGTATAGGTTCTTCCTTTTTTTTTTTTTTTTTTTGCATGTATTTGTCCAATTTTCCCAACACCATTTATTGAAGCGACTGTCTTTACTTCATTGTATGTTCTTGCCTCCTTTATCAAATATTGAGTGTAATGGCTTGGGTCAATTTCTGGGGTCTCTGTTCTGTTCCATTGATTTATGTACCTGTTCTTGTGCCAGTACCAGGCTGTTTTGATTACGGTCGTTTTGTAGTATAACTTGATATCTGGTATTGTGATCCCTCCAACTTTGTTCTTCTTTCTCAAGATTGTTACATCTATTCAGGGTCTTTTTTAGTTCCATATACATTTTTAGAGAGTTTGTTCTAGATTTGTGAAATATACCATTGATATTTTAATAGGGGTTGCATTGAATCTATAGATTGCTTTGGGTAGTATAGACATCTAAATGATGATAATTCTACCAATACATGAACATGGTATATTCTTCCACTTGTTTATTTCTTCCTCTATGTCTTTTTCAATGTCCTGCTGTTTTCTGAGGACAAGTCTTTTACCTTCTTGGCTAAGTTTATTCCTAAGTATCTTAAGTTTTTTTGTTATAGTGGTAAAATGGCATTGTTTGTTTAGTGTATCTTTCTGAGAATTCATTATTGGTGTATAAAAATGCCATTGTTTTCTGGGTGTTAACTTAGTATCCTACTACATTGCTAAATTCATTTATTAAATCTATATTTTTTGGTGGGTATTTTTTATAAGGTAAGTCTTCTTGGCTAATTATCTTGATAAATGATAGTACAGGAAATACATCAGAAAGAAATATATATTTTGTCCTAAAATCAGCAATGGGAAAAGAGGTGTCATATCCTTAAGAGTGCTACAATCCTAGATATGTTTAGACAGTCAGAATTTGTAAATTTAAAGAAAATCATGTTCTCCACTATGTATATAAATAATTTATCTTTTGTAAACTCTTTGCATTATAAGAAAATGTTGATAATCCTTGAAAATTCTAAAATGTGTCCATTTACCACACATAAGAAAATGCTTAATTCCATATATATATATATGTATGTAAATTTTAATTGTTATTTTCTTTAAATTTACAAATTCTGAGTGTCTAAACATAACTAGGATTGTAGCACTCTTAAGGATATGACACTTCTTTTCCCATTGCTGATTTTAGGACAAAATATATAATGCTTTCTGATGTATTTCCTGTACTATCATTTATCAAGATAATTAGCCAAGAAGACTTATCTTATAAAAAGTACCCACCAAAAACTATAGATTTAATAAATGAATTTGGCAATGTAGCAGGATACATACATACACACACACACACACACACACACACACACACACACACATATATATATATATATATATATATATATATATATATATATATATATATTCTAAGCCCTTGAATTCATTGTAGAATGGGATTGAGAAAAAATAATAATTTTCATACTATTGGCTAAATTCATCAACTTATTAAAATCCTTGCTTTTTCGTTGCTTATAAAAAAAATTAAAATGCATTTTCTATCATATTGAGCCATTTAATGTATTATTTATTAAACACTAATTTTATCAGGGTGATAACTTCGTAAGTTATATAAAAGTCTAATCACTAGGTTGTACTCCTGAAACTAATATTATATTGTACATCAACCTTAATTGAAAAATAAAGTTATTTTTAAAAATTGATTTTTATCATATTAAAAGCTACTTAATGTATTATTAAGTACTATTTAATTCAGTGTATTATTTAATCATTAGTATTATATTAATGCCTTAAATTTAAAAAATATAAAGTTTTAAGGAAGAATAATGGTAACAGCCAAAATACATAATCCTTTTCTTTCATAGATAGCTATTGGTAAGAAAATAAAAATAAACATTCTTTGTATTTGTTAGTATCTAATAAGACATATTTCTGGTCTTCCTTTGCTACCTCACATTTCTCTGAGTGGTATTTTTCTTAGCTAAAGTCATTGCTTCTTTAAACCTAGGATGGACTTATACATGACTGCTATTGGTGAAATATTGAGGCATTTCACTGCTAAGGCAATACAATTTGTAAACCCCTCAATAAACTCAGCTTTTGGTCTTCAAAGTGTCTAGCAAGGTCTTGACATTGCCATCCTTTCATTCACTCATTTTCAACCAGGGGAGTACTTTCCTTTGACTTGGAAATTCACTGATTTTTCAAATACTGGACAGTCTTCTAAGGTACAGAAGTCACCTCACCTCCATTCTTTATTTATTTACTTTTGCAGCTCTTTCTATTTTGCCTTGAAAATTCTGGATAAGTCTAGATTCATTTAAAATAAACATTGATCTTTATGATTAAATAAGCCCATTTCAGAATATGCAGTTTCTATTTCCTCATTCAATTCATATCCATATATTCATATTTGATAGCTACTCAATATTTTCCTTCACGATTTGGGTTGAGCAGCTAATAGGGATCTTTCCTATTCAAATCAACTGCTTTTTATAATAGACAAGTCTCTGTTCCAAACATCACTACACAACCACTGCTTCCCGCCAACCAAATCAGGGGATTAGAAATAGCCCAGAGAGTAATTAGCTGCATTATCAGACAATTATCTCCAGTGTGCCCTGATGATTTATATTAGTCACTTTAATTATCTATTTTCCCAAACCCCAAAGTTGACTGACTAATATATCTATTATTTCCTCAGATTCCCTGTACAACATAAGAAGCTTTAAAAATTATGTATATCTAAGTTCTCATAAATATTTGCAGAAGATCTAAATAAAAAAAATTATCGAACATTTCACCACATATTTAAAAAATGAACATTCACCCAGCTAGTGTGGCTCAGTGGTTGAGTATTGACCTATGAACTGAACCAGGAGGTCACTGTTCGATTCCCTGTCAGGGCACATGCACGGGTTGCAGGTTCGATCCCCAGTGGGGAATGTGCAAGAGGCAGCTGATTAATGATTCTTTCTCATCATTGATGTTCGTATCTCTCTCTCCCTCCTTCTATGAAATCAATAAAAAAATATATATTTTAAATGAATATTCTTTTCAAGTATATAAAGAACATTCATCTAGATATACCAGTTCAATGCACTGGAGCTAATTACCTGATGTTTAGCTCCCTGTGGCATCTAACTCAAGTTATCTCTGAGATACGTTTTCTGTGTAACCAGAATCACAAGCTCTCAATTGTTATAAAGTGTGCTGTATATATCTGACTTTGATGATATAAACTAGAGGCCCGGTGTACAAAAATTTGTGCACTCAGGGGGTGTCCCTCAGCCCAGTCTGCACCCTCTCGCAGTCTGAGACCCCTCAGGGGATATCACCTGCAGACTTAGGCCCGCTCCTGGGGGATTGAGCCTAAGCTGGCAATAAGACATCCCTCTGGTAGCTCTGGAGCCCTCAGGGGATGTCTGACTGATGGCTTAGGCCTGCTTCCCCACATAAGAAGCATTAAAAATTATGTATATCTAAGTTCTGTGGGGAGCGGGCCTAAGCCATCAGTCAGACATCCTTATCACTGCCAAGGAGGTGGGAGAGGCTCCTGCCACAGCCTCTGCACTCACAGCCATCAGCCTGGCTTGTGGCTGAGCAGAGCTCCCCCTGTGGGAGCGCATTGATCACCAGGGTGCAGCTCCTGCATTGAGTGTCTGCCCCCTGGCGGTCAGTGCACATCATAGCGACCAGTCATTCCAGGTCATTCTGCTGTTAGGGTGCATTTGCATATTACCCTTTTATTATATAGCATACTAGTAGAAATATTAACAACATGCTGTTAGTGCATGGGAGAATGATTAATTCTGCACTTGATCTTAGCCAAAAGGCTGAAGAGTGGTGAGAGAATGACTGATTCTGAATGAGGAAACAATAGCAAGCAGAATATTAGTAGTTTTCAGAATTCTAATTTTAGCAGGCACAAAAAGGTGGAAAGAACATTTTGAGAAATGGAAATACATAGCTAACATATCAGAAAGTACACATAATTTTTGAAAAACTAAAAACTCTGGAGTGCTTAGAAAATGAGGTATGTTCAGAGAGTTATAGAATATAAGACAGGATAATGATGGGTTAGCTTGTGAAAATCATTGAAAGCCAGGCCATTATATATATTGTTAATGTTGTCTTTTAGAGCAAGACTGTAACCTGATTAGACATACATTCAAATGAACATTCAGGGTATGTGCATATTGGGAACTAAAATAGATTATCTAAAGAGAGTTTAGATTTTGGCAAGCAAATTCCTATGAGAATCTTAACTAAAGACATACAAGGATATGTGGTACAGAAATGAATAAATTAGAGAGTGTGAATTTCTTGACTGAAAAGTATACATATGGAACCTTCTTTGTTAATATATCATATGACTGTAGTCTAATAAGATTGGTTCCCATATGTCACATCAATAATAACAGCAAAATACTGAATTGTTCTTAAACTAGATAAGGCACCATTCAAGGTACTTAACATATTTACTAATTTACTCCTCAAAACAATGCAATGTGATATATTATTTTTATTCTTGTAGATGAGTAATATCAGGCTTAGGAAGCTAAGTAAATTGCTCACAAGAAAAATAGTAAATAAGGCGTGGAACAAGTGGTGTGACAAAATGCTGACTGCTACCACTTATTAATAGGTAAGAGTAAACAATAAATAAGTAAACAGTAAAATGCAGATAATTGAAAATCCCAAGTTAAACTACCTCACTATTCAAGATAACACACATTAGTGTCATAAGAAAGGTATCAATTCATATTTACACATTTTGTAAGTGGTCAGATTTTGGTGACCTGAAGGGAATTTAAAGCCATCTGAAATAGAACAAACAATTTATCCAAGAGCCACATCTTATTCTTAGACTGCCAGTTCCCAAATATTGTTATTGATTTTGCAGCCCAGTCACCTAAATGAACAGATCAGAAATTTATGAGAAAGAAGGTTTTATAAAAGGCAGGTTTCATACTTTAATATGGGACAGGCAACTAGGAAACCCTGGTTGTGATGAGCATGATATTTAATCAGAATAAGTGGTGTACTCAAGATCCCCACTTAAGCAAAATGAGCCTGGAGTTGAAGCATTTGACATAATATTTCTTTACTAATCTCATCGTAGGGCTTCATATTTCCATATCTATCATTACATATCTATTAAGTATTATAGTGATAATCTGAAACTCCTTTTAACATAAATTATTTTGTCTTTGCTTCTCTCTGGCTTAGTGTTTTTCAAAATTGGCTATGCAACAGAATCAACCTAAAGAGCTTTTTAAAAGATTTGTTTCTTTTTTTTTTAACATATTTTATTGATTTTCCACAGAGAGAAAGGGAGAGGGATAGAGAGCTAGAAACATCGATGAGAGAAAAACATCGACCAGCTGCCTCCTGCACACCTCCCACCGGGGATGTGCCCGCAACCAATGTACATGCCCTTGACCGGAATGGAACCTGGGACCCTTCAGTCCGCAGACCGACGCTCTATCCACTGAGCCAAACCGGTTTCGGCAAGATTTATTTCTTGATTTGCTTGAATCACATTATCAATTGACATAATTGAAATTTATTGGACACTTTACCAAATATTAGCAAAATAAACACTATTTTCAAGTGTTAGAATATTCACTTAGACTATATTCTTGTTGTAAAGCAAGCTTATTATATATATATATATATATGTATTATATATATATACATATATATAATACATATATATGTATATATATATAATACATATATATATATATATATTTATTGGTTTCAAGAGGAAGGGAGAGGGAGAGAGAGATAGAAACATCAATGATGAGAAAGAATCATTGATCGGCTGCCTCTTGCATGCCCCCTACTGGGGATCAAGCCCGCAACCCAGGCATGTGCCCTTGTCTGGAATCGAACCCGGGACCCTTCAGTGCTCAGGCCGATGCTCTATCCACTGAGCCAAACCAGCTAGGGTGTAAAGCAAGTTTTAATAATTTTTAATTGAAAAGTATGTTCTTTGATACCACATAACCTAAAATTACATAAGAGATATATCTGGTAATCACTATATATTTGGAAACTAAACAATATACCTCTAAACAATAAAAGAAAAAATTAAGTTATTTTAAATTATGTGGTAATGAAAAATCAATATCACAAACATTTGATATATAAAGTAGTGGTGAAAGGAGGTAAAATTATAGCTTTGAATACTTATATTAAAATGAAAAGCAAAAACTTTATTACATATCCTACAATTATGGATTCTTAACTTCCAAACACTTCATGGTAGTAAATTGGACAACTTAGATGACATGGACAAATGGATTGAAAGTCACAGACTAGCAAAATAAATTGATAAAATATGTAATCTTATATCCACAAAATAAATTGAATTTATAGCTGAGTCATTTGCAAATACACTGCTGGATTTTCTGTGGCTCTCAGAACACTTTGATACCAACACTGCAAATAGTAGATACAAATTTGGTCTATAAGAACTGGGGTAAAGGAAACAATAAATTTCTAGATTCTTCTCTAGTGATGCAAATCATTGGAAGAACCATCACTATATGTATATATCATAATGTGTAGTGTGGCTATCAAACTCAGGTCAAAATAAATCATCGGTATCAATGAGGAAATGTTTAAAAACATTGTGTATTTAATATCCCAGTTAAGCCTATTACTTACAATAATGCAGAAAGCTCTGTTGTCTATAAATCCTTGTTGTCAAATGAGAAAATGGCGGATAATCTCCACTTTCACCAGCATATGCAGTGGAAAAGACTGCTCATTTAGAGGAATTATAAAGATAGTAAGATGAAAAAACACACAAACAAGATTTTGGAATTCTAACAGAATGGATGGAGAAAACTATGGGATCAATTAAATAAGCAACTTCAAAATAAAATATATTAAATTTTTAAATGATTTCTACTATATAAGTAGATCACAATGATTATGAAGGATAAATATTTCTTAATATCATTTAAAATGTACTTTTCACTGATTCAGATTTATAGAAATAAGTTGCCATTGATAAGTAGAAACTCTCAATTGTTGTATATAGAAGTTTCTCAGTTGAGTGGAAATAAGGAAAGAATATGAGCCTAGAGGAGTCCCGTGAACATGTTGTGTACCTGTATCTCTACCTTGTGCTGAATTGTGTAACAAGATGGAGCTGCTTAAAGTTGTGATTTTTTTGTGGATACCAGAGAGTGTGCCTATAAAAGCTGGAAGCATTTGGATATTTTTTATGATAAGCAAAATCTAGTGATTGGAAGAATTAATTGATAAGTTTTAGCATGTATTAAATTAGTAATGCTGAGAAACTTGTATAGGTCATAAAAATTATATAGGAAAGATATAGATAACATGGATTAGAATAAAATCTGCTTAGCAGACAGCTGAAGCAGAAAAGGTTTCAATACAAATTTGAATGTGTAAGTGTCATTTCCCTTTGCTTTGGTTACACCTCAAAATATTAGCTTTAAAATGAAAACATTAGCCGTAACCGGTTTGGCTCAGTGGATAGAACGCTGGCCTGTGGACTGAAGGGTCCCAGGTTCGATTCCAGTCAAGGGCATGTTCTTTGGTTGCAGGTACATCCCCAGTAGGGGGTGTGCAGGAGGCAGCTGATTGATGTTTCTCTCTCATCGATGTTTCTAACTCTCCCTCTCCTTTCCTCTCTGTAAAAAAATCAATAATATATATATATATTTTTTTTAAAAAAGAAAACATTAAAATTCATTCTAATACAGTAAGTGGTCATCCGAGACAGAGAGCAAACATGAATTAGATGCCTTTATTTAGGAAGACAACAGGGTAGAATTTTGGAAAAGTTTGTCCAGTGTCAGAAGGTGAAGTGTTTAGGGGGGGCATTTTTTGTTGTAAATAATATTATTCCAGGATTTCTTGGGAACAGCTGCACTGCTATATCTCAGGGGCATGTGAACACAGTCTATGGAAGCTGTCTGTCTAGATTGCCACGCCTATTCTACCTTCTGGATTTTGTTCCATGGAGGGAAACTCAAGTGTTGGGATATGGCAGACATCACTCCAGTTATGTCGCAATGGTTGGCTTGGCTTGAATGCTAGAGATTGTGTCACTGTGCTGCCTTGTTGGGGATTGCTGACCTTTTGATTCACAGAGTATAGCCTTTCAAACAGTGTTAGGAGATTCGTAGGAGAACTTGATTTCCAGATTTTTAATTGATTCTTGTCCTGACTGTAGAGAAGCAAATTGCCTTTGATGAGGTTTAGCATAACTTTACTGTGTGCTCCAAACTGCTCTATCACATATAGATTGCCTCCAATTGTTCTTTGAAATCTTGTCAAGGGAAATTGCTTTTTAAAAATGATTTAAAGAAAAAAAAGAGTTCTATAATCTCATTATAATATTTTAAAAAATATTTTATTAATATATACTGGGGCATGTTTCACTATTAATAAGCAACTTATTTATTGATATTCTAAAACTGTTCTATACTTTCATATTTTAAAACTGGCATTTTTTCTATCCATTAATTTTATTTGATAAGTAAAATACAGATTTAAAAATAAGATTTAGTGACATTTTCAGAATATGACCTTAGTACCTGTATGTTAAGAAAAATAAAGTTCCAAAATCACTTTGGGAACTTGAGTAATTATTTCATAAAGCTTTTGTAAGGATTAAAGGAATTAAAATACATAGAGTGAAAATGGTGTCTAGTGTATAAGAAGTGGTTAGTCTGCAGAATGTTATAAGAAATACTCCTCCCCATTTGACAGTTTCCCATATTTTGACCCTTGAAAGATAATGGCGTAGTTCAAAGTGATATTATGAATGAAAAACTAATGAGGCTCCTTATCTGTCTCATGAAGCAAATTAAATCTGAAGTGAATATTCCATTTCAAATAAGTCTTAATGATGTATTTCAGAGAAGAAAAGATTCTTCTCTGTTAATATCACCGAGAAATTTGACCATTGACTAAATAGCTATTTTCTGACTTAGTCTATGTAGAAATGTTCTTTTTAATTTTTAGAACTGTAGAAAATGATGAGACTGTTAAAGTTTTATAAAATATTCATTATAAGACTTCTACTTTGGCTGTCAAGGATTTCTTAAGTTTTTATAGAAGTATTTCCAGCTAAGCCATATAAATGCTTATGTAAGCCTTAGATACATAGACATGTGAGTGATAAAAATGTAGCATGAATGTCAATTAGTAATATTATGGCAGTTTTAACCCATTTTAAGATATTTACTTATACTTACTAAACATGTTTAATCATCTTTTGTTATTTTATGTTGGATAACTGTGACTACTTGATCTTCTCATAAAAGTTTCCAACAGCAATGTGACAAGCATGGTTTGCCAGTCACTCAGGGAATCTATGTTCATTAGTGATCACCAGTACTCAGCCTGCACTAACCCTAGAGATTCTTTATTTATGACAATATATAAAATCCAAGTATCATTTAAAAAGGAATCTTTAAAGGGCCATGGTTTGCCCTGGCCAGTGTTGCTCAGTGGCTAGAGAGGTCTTGAGTTTGATTCCAGGTCAAGGGCAGATACCTGGGTTGCAGGTTTGATCCCCAGCCCAGATCTGAGCACATGTGGGAGGCAACCAATTGATGTGTCTCTCTCAAATCAATTTTTTTTTCTCTCTCTCCCTCTCCCTCCTTACCTTCCACTCTCTCTAAAAAGAATCAATGGAAAAAATATCCTCGAGTGAGGATTAACAACAGCAACAAAAAAGGGTCGTGGTTTAAAATTACATGACTATACTTCCTTTGAATAAGAAACATATGATCAAAGTTAAATAAAAAACAGATTCTATTTCTGTTTAAGTCAACAGTATTGGTATTTGGAAGCTTTGGTGTCCAGACCTAGCATTTTAGCAAACCTTCAACTGTATAAAATCTAGACTCTGTTAAAAAATCGAGCTTGAGATATGATCTCCAGTTTAGTGGTTGAGGATTTATTCCTTGACTATGAGCCTTGCCTTTGATATTGGTTATTCTTTTAACAGTACAGGAAATAAGCCTAAATTCTCTGGAATAGATTATAAGTTATTGTCACATATTTCCACTCCAGGACTGGGGAAATAGCCCCAGGATACGTTTGGGTCCCACTGGACCAACTGTGAGAAGAACCTGAGCTAAAAGTCCCTGGGTCACCTGATAAGGCATTACTGTCACTGGTAGACCACGGTGGCACTTTGGGTCTCCTAGACTTAGTGTAAGTTCAAAACCTGTGTACAAAAAATCCCCCCAAATTCTGATTATTTCCCTTTTCCCAAACCACAGTCACCTGGTAAATGCTTGTAGGGTTTTAAAGGATACTATCCCTTGATATAGAATTCTAGATTAGTGCTCTTCCTCACCCAAACTTATAACTACTTCATCCCTGACTGTTTATTTGCATGTTTCTGGTGAAAAGTGTGCCAAAGTTCTTTTCCTTGTTTCCCTACAGATAAGGCATTTTGCCTTGTTGCCCTATATATCTTCCTTCAAGATTGTGTCTTTGGTTTTCTATAGCTCAACTATGATATGACTAAAGTGTAGATGTACATGTTCTTCTTTCTGCTCTCTGAATTCCCTGTATATGTAGTTTGATGTCTGGTATTAATTTTACAACGATCTCTGATATTATTTATCTAAATATTTCTTATTAATTCTCCTTCTCTTACCCTTTTGGTATTCCAATTATGCATATGTTACACCATTTGATATTGCCCTACAGTCCTTTATCATTTCCACACCACAGCCTGATATAATGATTATAAAATACTAGAGGCCTGATGCATGAAATTCGTGCAAGGGTAGCCCTTCACAGCCCTGGCTGCCTCATAGCCCTGCTCCCCACCTGCACCGGCCTTGGCGCTGCCCGCATCTCCTGCCACACACCCTTGGTTCCCTGGTTCTGCACAGCCCCCCCACTCCCAATCGATCACCCCACAGAGGGTGGCCTGGGCCTCCTTCTGCAGGGTGATCATGGGGCAATGGCGGGCTCCCTAACCCACCATTGACTGGCCTGGCACCAATGTGTGTCATAGAGTGGTCATCTGGAAGGTCATCTGGACAGTCGTTCTGTCGATTTGCATATTATGCTTTTATTATTATAGACTAGAGGCTTGGTGCACGAAATTCGTGCACGGTGTGTGTGTGTGTGTCCTTCAGCCCAGCCTGCACCCTCTCCAATCTGGGATCCCTCTCACAATCCAGGACTGCTGGCTACCAACCGCTTGCCTGCCTGCCTGCCTGATTGCCCCTAACCGCTTCTGCCTGCCAGCCTGATCACCCCCTAACCACTCCCCTGCCAGCCTGATCGACGCCTAACTGCTCACCTGCTGGTCTGATTGCCCCTAACTGCCCTCCCCTGCTGGACTGATCACCCCTAACTGTCCTCCCTTGCCGACCTGGTCACCCCTAACTGCCCTCCCTTGCCAGCCTGGTCACCCCCAACTGCCCTTCCCTGAAGGCCTGGTCACCCCCAACTGCCCTCCCATGCTGGCCATCTTGTGGCAGCCAGCTTGTGTCCACATGGGGGCAGCCATCTTTGACCACATGGGGGCAGCCATCTTGTGTTGGAGTGATGGTCAATTTGCATATTACTCTTTTATTAGATAGGATAAATCTATGTCACTCTTGTGTGTTCATGCTTACACCTGGAAAAAAATATCTCAAATAGCAGATATTCTTACTCTTGTAAAACTTCTTTGTTCTTTATCAATATACTCTTAATCATACTTAAGATCTTTTCCACACTGTTCAAACAGGGTTTTTTTTTCCTACCTCAGCACATTTGCCCTTAAGCTTTAGATTCTTGAAAGAGTTTTTTCTTCCTTTTAACATTGCTACCTGCATTGCCTCTTTCAATTTTCACTTGAGGCATTACCTTCTCCGAAATGCCATCCAAAATTATATCTAATGTAATTCAATCTCTCCAATTCCCTCCTCACTAGTGAATGTCACACCACCCCATTTATTCTCCTCATAAAACTTACCACAATTACATTCATGTTTTTTTCTGTATTTATTTGTCTGTTTAATGCTTTGTTTTGCTCTGTTATAATTTAAGATCTAAGTACAAGTTACTGAATTAATGAATATATGAAAGAATAAATTTATTTAAGATAAGGATGAGTAGTTCCTTGATTCATAGGTTAAGAAACTGAGGCTTAAAGTATTTAATGAATTTTATCAGAATCTAAGAAAAAATTTGTTTTAGAGCCACAACTACAAACATGATCTACTATCATTAAATTCTTTTTACCTCTGGATTTCTCCAATATTTCCTTACTTTCATATCATTGTAGCTTTGACAAACTGTACTCAAGTATCACTTTATTAGCTCCAGACTAAATATGCCCTTTCTTATCACTATATGTCACCCTTTCAACCTTCTTTTTATAATCTTAGTCTTTTTAAACATATACTTTAGCAATACCTTAGGTTTTCCAATATAAAACCATAGCACTTCACTCATATCTTTAAAAATATTTTATTAAACTAAAATCTATGTACTTTCTATATAGTGTGTTGTTAACTGCCTTAAACCATTGACATAAGGCCTATCTTTTGTGTTTTTCTTGCCCTTTGTTTTTCCCAAAATTGACTTTTCCATATGTATAAGAACAATTTGTATGGGGGGCATTCATCTAATATCTAAGATGAAATCTAGTTAGCCTTCTGCATTACAGAGAAGATTAGTTGTATACACAGTCCAGGAAGTGATTTCACTGTACACTGCCATATTAGATAATTTTTTACTCCTTACACACAAAGGGGAATTGTGACTATAAAAATGCCAAGTATCAATTCAAAGAGTCATGGCTGTATTCAACTGAAGTTTATTGCATTATCTAGGAGCAATTTTCCAGTTGAAGGATGAGAGTAGCTTTTATTGGCTGTCGGCATCTTGTAGAAAGAATCAGTCAAGCATATTTTGAGCTCGCTAATTACTTTGGTGCCCCCCTTAATAACAAACTTACTAGTTCTTTGCTCCTTAAGTTTTCTTGCTTCTTCAGCTAGTCATGATTCATTGGATGTCTAATAAGCAAGGGATTGTGCTAAATTATTTTCTCTTCAATGTCTTTAAGTATAAATAATAGCAGAGTTGGTTTTATTATTGTAACCTATAAATCACAAAACTGAGCCTCAGAGTTGAATAACTTGTCCAAAGTCACAAATCTAGTAAATGGCATAACCAGGTTTGGAGTACAGAACAATTTACTCCAAGTTTCATTTGTATACATATTATGATAATCTGAAATTGTGACAAAGAAATAGAAAAAAAATATTTTATATAAACATGTTTATACCAATTAAAATGCATGGTAGAAATAAGTCACTATCTTTCTACCATTTTTTTTAAATGGTTGTAAAAGGTTGCATTTGCCATGAGGTGTTGTCTTTTCATTGACTACATAAACTCAAGTAATCTCTCCAGAAAAATAAAGAGTATGCTAATTGTCTAGTATGTTAATTCATGTATATTACATAGAATAAAAGACCATAGGTTACTTTCTTTTTTAAAGTATGTTTTTATTGATTTTTTAGAGAGGGAAAGGGAGAGGGAAAAAGAGATGGAAACATCAATGAGAGAGAAACATCGATTGGCTGCCTCCTGCAGGCCACCTAATGGGGATTGAGCCCCAAACCCCAGCATGTGCCCTGACCAAGAATCAAGCCAGGGACCTCTTGGTCAATGGGTTGACATTCAACTACTGAGCCAGTTGGGATATAGGTTACTTTCATAAAGGTGCAGTTTTACTTTTTCATTATCAGTAGATGTTTTTTATTTGAATATCCTTTATGTATTCGCAATGTTTCCTATCTTATAAATCTTACCGCAAAAAAAGAAGCTATACGTTTGTTTTACCAGAATACCATGTACTTATGACGTAGGCATGAAACCTGTGTTCAGTCAATCAGACCTACACTGGAGATTCCAGTGTGAAAAGGAGTGGCATAAAGAAGGAGGAATCATCGATGGCATCATTTGAGGGAGGAAGATCAGAGAGACATCAGCTAGCTGAGACAGTGGAGGGAGACACCACATGCCCAGCAATGGTAAAACTGGCTCCGGATGATCTAACAGAAGGCTACCTAGTATGATTTGCACATAGTTTCTGGTTATGCATTCTACAAACCTGATTCCCTGTGCTTCTAAAGGTTTTCGCCTTTGCCTAATATCCTTTCATACATGGATTTCCTTCCTAGGCAGGGTAGAATAGTTTCTGCCACCATTAAACATAATTTTTTACTAGAACAGTTGCTAAAGATGTTTATAGTAATTTTTTACACATTAAGTAAAAATATGGCTACACTTGAAGGAAGTTATTAGAGGAAAAATAACACTTTCTTTAGTAGGTATACATTAGATGTATAGATTTCCTATAATATATTTCTGTTAATAAAATCTTTCAAGCACATCAATTTAATTAGCCAAATGCTAATCTAGCCTTAATACAATAACTTTAAATTTAGAAATTAATATTACACAATGGTAAAGAGTAACCTAATTTTCTGTACCTTAAAATGTAAAAATAGTAACCAACTGACAAAATAATATAGTCAAGTGAAAATTTTATTAGAAATATATGAAGTTTATATATTTCTCATAGGGTTGACAAAAATAATCCTACTTTTTATATAAGTTCCTAAATTTTTTATTCAAAGGAAAAGACAGGTTGACTTTAGTTGTGTGTCCAGGATCTGTGTTCCCACTTAGTATTCAAATTATTAATATTTTTAAAAAAGACTAGTCAACTTCCCCAATTAGCATGAATACTTCATTTTTTCACTGTTTCTTATAAAAACAAAAGGTAGTGTTTTAATTATTCTGTACACATTTTCAGTGTGCACAAGTTTAGTGTAATTCCTAAAAGCTGAACTCTAGTTTAAACTCTTTGAAATCATTTAATATAATTCTTAAAATCTTTTAAAAATAGAACTAATTTGCAGAACTTGCTTCTTCATTTTCAATTTCAGCAACAGTTCATCAAAATACCTTGTTCTTTTTTTTTTATCTTAAAAGATAAAGACTAGACAGCTAATTAGAGGATGATTTTTCACCAGTAAGTTTTCTACAAACATTAGCTAAAATTCCAAGTTAATATTAAATCTCTTTGGAAGACAAGTTAAATAAATTCCATTGGAAAAGTAATGTCATCAATTCAATTCTATATGGAATATCTGAATGGTTGTCTTTGACATTAATAAACCCATATCACATTTAAAATATACCATCTACTTAAAATAATAGTTACATAGTTATATTTTGAAAAACAATATATGTAGATTATTTCTTCTAGTGCCAGTGTGCAATTTAATATGGTTTTCCTGCTCAAACTTATAATGTGCATCAGAAAAATATATAATCATATCTGAATTTATAATTAAATAACATTTCTAAACAAATATAGAAAGTATCTACTTTTAATGCATTAATATAACTAATACTCTTTAAATCTTAATTATTTGTTTAATATTTAAAGAATATTATGTTCAGATTGTGTCTAAAGGCAAATATATTTCAAATCATCTTAAATTTAGGGTCATTAGTAATATTCATTTTAAAGTTGAAAAAAGAAGTAGCTTTACTCTTAAATACTCTGTTCATGTAAGAGATGGAGGTAAGAGAAATTGATTTGGCATAATGCTGCAACAGATAGTAATAGATACTAGTAATTCTCTCAGGAAATCGCCATCTAAAGTTAACATTTTTTGTAATCACAATCTATAGTTGAGTTCTCATTATCTACTAAACCTACACTGCACTCTTATTCCTCTGCCTGTTTTTATATGTATAATTTAATGTCATTTTAAAATATTATTTTATTGATTTTAGAGAGAGAAAAAAAGGGAGAGGGAGAGAGGGAGAGAGAGAGAGAAGCATAGATTGTCTGTCTCCTGCATGTCCCCCACCAGGGATCAAGCCTGCATTCCAGCTGGTGACCTCTCAGTGCATGGGATGAACTCAACCAACTGAGCCACACTGGCTAGGGCTAATGTCATTTTAAATAAAAACTGACATAAAATTTACCCATAACTCTTCAGTCATAAATGCACCCATTTCTCTACACAGATTTTCCCTTGCAACTTGTCACATACCCACTTTGTACTAATTTGTGCTGGTATGTGTTTCATCTAAGAGAGGTGTGTGTTATCTGCAGCCACTAGCAATGCTCACATTTTCGTGATTACAAGCAGCATCATGGCATCTATTACTGTACATTAACAGCTGGGACGTGGGTTTCCATGAAGTTATTTGAGAATCAATATTTTACAAATCTTGTCTTTAGATCAGATTTCAATAACATTGTGGCTTTAATTTCATATTTATACTTTCTAAAAGACATTACAAGCCAAAAACAATTATAAAATTAAACATTAAAAAGCTTAAAGTGACTGCTTACGCAGTCCTAGGGCAGTGAAGATTCTAGCCATGACAATCCAGAGCTAGAAGAGAAAAAAAATGACTACATAGTATATATTTTTTTTCTAAAGCAGAAGATGAAAAAATTCAAAAAGCAAATAATTTAGTTTAAAAATAGTAATGGCAGTGGCAGATGAATAACTACATCTAAACTATAACAAAACAATTCAATATTCACCAAAAAGAAAAGCAGCCAACGGAAAAAGAAAAAAAACATAGAAAATTCATTGAATAGCAAAATCAAATTGCTAACTAACATGAAAATATATTCAAAGTCACAATTAGTCACAGAAATAAAATGAGGGTAAGATGTCAACCACATTCATTAGACTGCGAAAATTTATAATAGAAAACAAAACTATTAGTGAGGGTTGGAATGAAGGCACAAGGGACACTCTTACCTATTGCTGGTGGGCACTTTAAATTGGTATACCTTTGCAAATACAATGTGGCAACATCTATTAAAATACAAAAAGCAAAATAACCCTAGCTGCTCACATATACATTATACCAGGTATCCATTATTGGGCATCTATTAATAGGAGTCAAAAGATAAAGATGCAGGTGTATATATAAAATGATACTTAAGATGCATTTTGAATAATGGTTGTAAAAAGTGAATGAAAACAAATGCCCATTAATACAGAAATGGGTGACTCTATTATTGTACAACCACATGGTCCACTGTATCTCTTATATTAAAGCTCAAGTGGTTAACTTGTAGGATTTCTATGTGGAATGACTGAGGGAGAAAAATATGATGAAGGGAAATATTTATAGGTTAGCCCATGTTAGCAATATTTCTGTAAAAGTAACAACAATAAAATCCCTACATGTGTGTTTGTCTATAGTTTGAAAACATAAGACACTCTGCAGACTCCATGTATGAAATGCTATAATAAATTCAGTGGGGAGCTTACATAATCACAGAGCTGCTACTAACTTTATGTGCCTAAACCCCTAAGTGGTGTGCACAAAAGGTTGGCAGGAAGCAGCTGCGCCTTTTATTATGGCTTTCTGCAAGTCCTTCTACACCTGCAGCCAAAGAATAATGGCCTCTGCTTTCATCCAATTTCCCAAATATTATGCAAAAAACCTCACTGGCAGTCTCTCATCCAGAACCTATATGATAAATGTAGCGCTCAGCTTCTTCCCTTGAATCAGCAGTTATATGTGCATAGAAATAGCATAGAAGGATAATTACCACCCCTATGGGGGTAGGGAGGTTGGTGGGAATAGCAAGGGGGGAGTTAAGGAAAGAAGAAGAAATGAGATAAGTTAACATAAGGAAACAATATTTGCTCTAAAAAATCCAGTATATAGTTACATAGTGTAATTCAATTTATTGAAATCATTTATAGACATATGTTTATATATATATATATAGGGAGCACACAATATATACAGAATGTATGTGTATTTAGACATACATGTATTTAATAAATTTCATAATATATTTATTTTTTAAATTTTTTATTGTTGACACTATTGCAGATGTCCCCCATTTTCTTCCATTTGCCCACCTCTACCCCCTCCCTCACCCTCCCTTTGCCCTCCCAACACTATTGTCAGTGACCATGGGCTATACATATATGTTTTTAATCCCTTAACCTTCCTCTATCCATTACCCTAACTCCTTCCCCTCTGAAATCTGTCAATATGTTCTATGCCTCTGGTTCTATTTTGTTCATCAGTTTATTTTGTTCCTTAGATTCCAAATATTATTGAGATCATATAGTATTTGTCTTTCTCTGACCGGCCTATTTCGCTTAGCATAATACGCTTCAGGTCCATTCATGCTGTTACAAAGGGTAAGAGTTCCTTCTTTTGCCCTGGCTGGTATGGTTCAGTTAATTGGGCACCTGCCAGGGTTGCAGGCTCAATCCCCTGTAGCGGGGTATGCAGGAGGGGGCCAATCTGTGGTTAGCTTTTACATCAATGTTTTTCTCTTTCTCCATCTCTCTTCCTCTCTCTCTAAAAATCAATTAAAATATTTTAAAAAGAAGAGTTTCTTCTTTTTTATGCCATGCAGTATTCCATTGTGTACATGTACCACAGCTTTTTTATCTACTCATCTACTGATCTTGGCTATACTAGAAGTGGGATCACTGGATCAAATCGTAGTTCCATATTTAATTTTTTTATGCAATGCCATACTTTTCTTCACAATAGCTGCACCAGTCTGCATTCCCACCAAGAATGCATTAGGGTTCCCCTTTCATCTTCATCACATCCTTGCCAGCACTTATTTGTTGATTTGTTGATGATAGCCATTCTTACAGGTGTGAGGTGTTACTACATTGTGGTTTTAACTTGCATCTTCCTGATGATTAGTGACCTTGAGCATTTTTTCATCTGTCTATTGGTCATCTGTATGTCCCCTTTGGAGTAGTGTCTATTCAGGTCGTTTACCCTTTTTTGGGGGGGATAGTTTGCCTTATTGATGCTGAGCTGTATAAGTTCTCTCTATATATTTTGGAGATTAACTCCTTATCAGGTGAATTATTGGTGAATATGTTCTCACATATGGTGGGTTCCCATTCTGTTTGTAATCAATAGAGTTAGATTGAGTTTAAAGTATATTAAGTATATAATATCAGGTGAAGCAAATGATTTTCAGACTAATGTGTAGAGTATGATTATATTTTGCAGAAAAAGATCAATATATTTTGAAAAATAAAATGTTTGTGTGTTATGTGGTGTGGCTATATATATGTGTGTGTAATAGAGAGAGAAATGAAGATATATTGAGTTATAATCTTATAAATATATTAGTAATAAAATTATATTTTCAAGGTGCTATTTTAATTTCAGCATCCCCTATGCACAAAAATAAGAAACATTGTACATTTATGCTTAGATTTTAGATATATGCTCTGATCATCTATAGCATACAGTTGTCAGTATTAGTATTAATTGTCAAAAGAAAGTCTATTAATCTTATGACGTACAAACATATGTAACATAATAAATGCTCTGATTACATCAATTGCTTTTCTTAATTAAATATTTATTAAGTTCTAGTCACCATGTCTTTGGAAATCATAAGCTCATTTGAATTGAGGTAAGCACACAAGTTTTCTGTACATAGATTCATTTAAAAATTTCATACTAAATGAGTAACTGAGAGCTGAGAGTGAAAAGAGATGGGTTTTTACCAACAGCTGTGCTTGACTATTTTTATTTGAAAACTGATGATGGAGTGCCCATTTAAACACATGAAGGTTAAGCATCCGAGCCAGATTTTCCTTAAGTGATAATACTGCAGCCACACAAAAATGTGGATGAACCCCAGGAATGAAGCACCATAACAGACATATACTGTTCACCTCAGTTTTTTAAAAAAAGTGATATAATACAAGTTTCTGCAATTAATGTAGTCCTGCTACCACTTTGTAGACATGTTTATCCACCTGAAAGTCTCAAAAGAATTGTCATTGAGTAAAGTCATTGACTGTAGTTGTGTTTCAAATTATGACCTATTTTTATATATTACATGTGTCATACACATTCATGTATATATATGTAAAATTACACTAATACATACACACACATGCACATGTATACAGATGCTGACAAATACATTACTTTAAAAGACAATTTTTTTTATTGTAGTCATAATACTGATCATGGTTACTTCAGGTCAGCCATTACATTTATATGTAGCTGTGCGTATGTCCGCATATGTGTACATTTGTGTGTGTGTGGTGTGAATCTATTTACCTTATTATATAGTAATATAACTTTAAAAAAGCAGAAATAAAATTTTTACAATATTAGTATTTTATACATATTGATGCTGTATAAAATTAAAATAAAGATATTTTCCTAATATCAGTTTCTATCTGAATGAACCTATAATGGATCAGAAACCTAAACTTTGCAATTTTCATTATTTTTCATGTGCATGTTATAAAATATTATAAAGCATTGGATTAAATGAAATAGTAATAATTTAGTAAATATTCATTGAATTTTACAAGATATAAATTACACAGAGAAACTTAAGAAATATAATATTGAGAGCAAAGATTTAAGAAAATACAACCTTTTTACATATTTATAGGAAAAAGAAAAAAAAAAGTCATAACATACAAACTGACCAAAGCCTCAAAACCAAGTGAGAAAGGCACTCAAATTTTTGTTGTTGATTAAAATCACCTTAAATGCTAAGAAGCAAGTATCCTATATAATAAAGAGCTAATATGCTAATCAGACGGAACAGCAGAACAACAGTCCAGACGACCTTCCAGATGAGGCCGGGGCTGCGAGGAGCGGCTGAAGCTCTGAGGGGCTGCCGAGGCAGCGGGGCTGCGAGGGCCGAGCCCCTTGCACAAATTTTGTGCATCAGGCTTCTAGTTCTATATGTGAAACGAAGATTAAAATATCTAGATAAGGTGTTTCACACCTGGGAGTTATAAAATAGTGCTTTTCTCAATATTTTTATGGTAATTTGAGTTCAGATAGAGTTTAAAAGAAAGTGATTTATGATCATGAAAAGATATTGCTTCGGAAAGATTTTAAAATAGGTTTTCCAGCCCAGGGAACTGCTGTTTATTCCATTAGTGGTGACACTGAGTAAGTAAGCAGGTGGACGTTTACTTTTCTTGTTGACATTTTAAAAAATGATAGATCCTTGCAAAAGTACTGAAAAGGGATTATTGAAACCAATATATAAAATCATCCATATTCTTTTGTCTAGTTTCTCTTTTCATCTCTTGTTCTTTTTACCTGTTTTGCTATACTCAAATTACTATCAGTATTCATGATTAATAATTTCTTATTAATTTCTAAGTTAATATAAAGGTTTAAAATAAATTCATCCATCTGTGTGCATATTAATTTATTATATATTAATATTTCGAACTTGGCCTGTCTTTCTGACTTGATTTAAATGATGTGTAGAGACTGGATCTAGCCACACAGAATAGCTTCTGAGGAATAAAAAAATACATAGGCATTGTTGATCCACCTCAAGTAAATGTAGGCCTGGCCCGTGTTGCTCAGTGGTTGAGCATCAACTTATGAATCAGGAGGTCATGGTTTGATTCCTGGTCAGGGCACTTCCCTGGGTTGCGGGATCGATCCCCAGTTTGGGGCGTGCAAGAGGAAGCCAATCAATGGTTCTCTTTCATCATTGATGTTTCAATCTCTCCCTTTCCCTTCTTCTCTGAAATAAATAAAAATATATTTAAAAATGAAAGGGGGACTAATCAAATCAAAGGAAATAAGTAATTCTCTTTACTAACATGTCTCCATACTTGGACAATTCAAACAGATGACACAAAGCAATTAAAACATCAGCAAGGAAATAGATGTGGAAAAATTGCTAAGGATTAACAACTGTTAATGTTTTCTTTAGTTTCTTATGGATTTATGACTAGTTTTAAAAGGTTCCCTCAACCCAAGGATTATTTTTAACCTCCGTTTTTTAGTATTTACTTATGTTAAAGCTTTGATACATTTCATTTTATTTTGATTCATTATTATTATTTTCAAAAAGTAAATTAGTCACTGTATGTTCTAGGCAATGTCCCGAAGACACCTAAATGCACTGCATCCACACTGAAATAATGCATAAGCAAATGCATTTTCATAAAAACCAATTATACATTGAATTTGTTGAAATACACACACACACACACACACACACACACACACACACACACACTTTATGGGCATGAGGAAATTTGTATTCCTACCAAAAAGCTAAATACATTTCAATATGAAATGTATAAAAATAGTAAGTTAAAAAAAACTAAATCTTCTATCATATTGTTCTAACATGTACTAATACAGATGGTACCTAATTAAGATGATTAGACTTCATGGTGCAAAAGCAAATCACATAATCAATTACATAAAATATTAAACACTTTATTACAAAATAGGCTTTGTATAAGATGATTAGGCCCAACTATTGGCTATAGTAAGCATTTGAAACACATTTAAGGCAGGCTAAACTAAACTAGGTTCAGTAGGTTAGATGTATTAAATACACTTTTGAGTTATGACATTTTCAATTTATGAAGGGTTTATCAGAATATAATCCCTTTGTAAACTGAGGAGTATCTGTATAAAACAAGGCAAATCACCTAAAATAGGGCCACTGGGGAAGTTGTTTTCAGTGAATGTATTTGCAATCCAGGTTGCAGAGCTGAGTGGATAACCTAACATCCTCCAATAGTATTTCTCATACTTTTATAAATACCATCAAATGAAAATCTATCAGCAGTCTTTAGTGAATAACGATGGAGGGAGGAGAGGAAGAAAAAAAATTAGGAAATAAAGAAATCTATTACTCAAACATTTTGGTTGAAGATTTAGAATTCATATAGAACCATAAAAATATTTTGTGTAGTAATATGCACATATTTTCAGGCCATACTTGGACAATTCAAACAGATGACACAAAGCAACAAACTCTGCTGGTACTGAAGAACCTCAAGTTGAAATACACCATAGCTTAAAGTCATCACAGGGCATAAATTCTGCTGTAAATGTACTACAATATGTATTCTCCCATTCTAGCTATAAATATTAAATGATAGATTAATTTTATAGGATAAATGAATATACATACAATATTTAACAGGTTTTTTTTTTATTTGCATCCTAAAATGTATTCTGATAACGGACTTGAATTCTACCTTTTGAAAATCCAATTTTATTTAATGTTACCATTCTTAGTTCCATTTAAATAGATATTATTACAAATGGGCTCAGGGTCCAGAATTAAGAAACAAAATATAAGTAAATAAAAAGAATTAGGGGGAAATTGTATTGGGAAGTGGTTATATAATCGAAAAAATAAGAAGCCCTACTTCATTCTTTACATTAAAAATAAAACAAAATGTATCAAAGCTTTAACATAAGTAAATACTAATAAAATGGAGGTTAAAAATAATCCTTGGGTGGAGGGAACCTTTTGAAACTAGTCATAAATACATAAGAAACTAAAGAAAACATTGACACGACCAGTCTACATTCTTACCAGCAATGAATGAGGTTCCCTTTTCTTTACAGCCGCTATGAAAAACAGTCTGGCGATTCCTCAAAATATTAAGAATAGAGTTACCATATGATCCATCAATCCCTCTCCTGGGTATGTACCCAAAATACTTGAAAACGTGTATTCACAAAGATTTATGCATCCCTATGTTCACTGCAGCATTATTCATGGCCAAGACATGAAAACAACCAGTGTCCTTTTATAGAGGACTGGATAAAGAAGAGGTGGTACATATACACAATGCAATACTATTCACCCTCCAGAAAATACAAAATATTGCCATTTGCAACAATATGGATGAACCTTGAGAATATTATCTCAAGCAAAATAAGTCCGTCAGAAATAGCGAAGAACCATATGGTTTCCCTCATATGTGGGATATAAAACTGAAACTCATACAACAGTGTGGTGGTTAGCAGAAGGAAGGGGTGGAAGGTGGTGTGGGGTGGAAGAAGCCTAACGTATGGTGACAGAAGATGGTCTTACTTTGGGTGGTGGGTACACAGTGCAATGTACAGATCTTGTATCATAGAATTGTTTACTTGAAACTTATATGACCTTATTCACCAATGTTACCCTAATAAATTTAATAAAAAATATTGATATATTTGAGTATATTGTATTTATACAAATTGAAGAAAGTTCATATACAAAGGGAAAGGAGAAGGACAAGGACAAGGACAAGGAGGAGGAGAAACAGTACTTATTGAAATCATCAATAATAGGGGAGGAAGGGACTTTTAAAGGTTAATCAATAGTTTGACTTTGACTTTGTTCCCATTAGACTGTTGATGTTGTAAGAGCAGTGAGTAGATAATTATAAGATTTAGTGAGAGGTAGGGGCTAAAGATGTAAATGTGATAGTCACTAGCACCTTGAGAGTATTTAGATCATGGAACTTCAAGAGATTATATAGAGAAAAGAGATATCCTGAAAACAGAGGCCTGTGTCACTCAAGTATTCAAAGGCATGAATTAAAAAAAAAATTAGCAAGATGAACTGATAAGAGCCCCTTAAGAGAGGGGGTGGAGCAGAAGTGCAGGGTATCCCAACAGCGATGAGGACGGAAAAATCACCTTTCTCAGTGCTGGTGTGTTTTATGGTATATTTTAAAATACTTCATGGTATATGTTATATCAATCGTATTAATTAGAATAAAAGTTTACATGCTTTGTACATCCTTCTGATAACTAATTATGCAGATATTTCAATTTAGTCCTTTGAGAAAGTATGTGATTTTCCAGAGTTTGCAGCTAGTAAGGCTGAAAATATTTCTGCCAGTCATGAATTTAGTATTTTTGTGTATTTGAATGAATTTTTAAAATATGTATCCAGTTTATATGTTTAAAAAATCAGCAAGCTTAGAACTGACAGGCAGGCCTTAGTTTTCCCCTCAGCTTGACTAAACGTATGCCAGATTCTTCCTAACTTTAGGCCCCTGACCTGTTTTTTCTTAGAACATTTAATTCAAAACAAAACAACAACAACAACCCTGGGAACTGTAAATTCTTTCATTGTCCCTTCGAAATGTAAGTTTTCTTACAGCTTCTTGCCAGTTTTTCAATGCAGAATTGTCTTTCTCATAGATTTGGGAGCCATCCCTTTAACATGTAATCACTAAGAAATATAGTGCCCCCCTCAGTGTCTATGGAAAGATAGGAGCCTAATTTCCATAAGCTATTCTGTTAGAAAATACAGATGGCATAATCACATCTGCCAACATCCTCACAGTGTCATCGAGTACTTTTCCAATAGCCAGCCCAGTGCGTGAAAACTCCCTGCCCTTTGTTTCAATAACATTGACTTCAACCTATCTCCTCCTACTGCAACAGTCTGG
Source organism: Cnephaeus nilssonii (assembly GCF_951640355.1). Classification (NCBI taxonomy): domain Eukaryota; kingdom Metazoa; phylum Chordata; class Mammalia; order Chiroptera; family Vespertilionidae; genus Cnephaeus; species Cnephaeus nilssonii. The sequence goes on along the minus strand of NC_137079.1, from coordinate 54,851,090 downwards.
AATGAAATCTTCCTTGCCTATTTAACTCCGTCCAGTGCAATTTCTCTTTGACAGGACACAGATCATTCCAATCCCCTTGACATTCTCCTTTGCTCCTCCTGGAATCAATTTGGTTTTTCTCATTGATTCTCAGGATACAAAATGTCTTAAAGCTCTTTCAGAATCATGGAGATTACACACACACACACACACACACACACACACACACACACACACACACACCTTTATAAGCAGGGCTTCCATGATTATTACCAGAGAGTTAGGGAATTCAGAGTTCCTACACCAGTGCAAGAGTAGTCTGCACTGACTTGATGTGATGTGTGTGTCCTGGAACAACCAATTGTAGAATGTGGTCATTCCAGAAAGTAAACACATAATAACAACAAGAAGATATAATTAATGTACTCAAAGAATTAAAGTAGTATGCTTTTTTTTTTTTACTTAAAATATGGGTAGTTTGTGGTCATTTCTTTAATAAAACTGCAGAAGCTATTTTTCTTAGTGGTGAAGTATATAACCATATGATTAGTTGCTCACAATATAATTTCTAAAAAGCTACTTTGGGCAAAATTCATGAGACTTTTTAAGATTATTGATGAAAATGGATTTCCAGGAAAAATATTAAATTATCCCACTAGCTAAAATTTAAAAGGAGCCTATCATTCCATAACTCGGGAGCATTAGGCATTGCCACATACAAAAATAACTGTACTTCTAGTTCTGGGACTATAAATAATAAAGCAGATTTAAAAATGGAAAAAAGGCACCCTGAAAAAAGCAGCTAGGAAAACTGACTAAAATTTTTGCTGAACTTATGAAAATATGTTCAGAAAATTACACTGAAAAGAAGCTGAAAACCAAAATCATAAAAGGATAATGACCACTATAGCTGTCCTGAGAGAATCTCACCTGTCTTCAGAACTAGGAAACTTTTGTTGGGGTAGCAAGATGGGAAACAAGACCTGGGGCAGGTCTCCATGTGGAGAACTGAGGACCAGACACTCCTTCCATCCCCATTACACACATGGAACCAAAACATAAAATGCCATAGCTCTGGGACTGAGTGGACCAGAAACAAATCTCCCCATTGACAGAAAAAGAAATAGGATGTTTCTCTGACTTGGTGGAGCACTGGAGGTGTCAGATCCTACATGGGCACCTTATAAGTATAGGCCAATCTTCTAAAGAACTTGAGTTTAAAATTCCTGAATGGCTCAGGAAAACAAGCTATGAACATTAACATTATTTTCTGAGTAATAATAACCCTGGAGTGGCCCAAACAAGAAAGAAAAGTTACTTGTAGGTAGCCATCCTAAATCCAGGAAAAATTACATTTCCCCAGATAACACAATACTGATCATGACCTCACCACATTCATAAATCATATAAATAAATAAGACAACTTGAGTGAAAATCAATAGTAAAAATAATCTGTGGTTTTGGGTCCCTGAAACCCAGATAAGTTTCACATAAGATATAACTACTAGTAGTCAAACAATTGTTTCACATGGTAAATATTGGAAAGTAATGCTTCTATTAGAAACACTAGAAAGATTTATTTAAAAACATAATTTCTAGAAATAATAAATATATATAAATTTTGAAATAAAAATCAATTTTATGAATTAAATGAGGATTTAAATTCTGCTGAAGGAAATAATAGTTAACTGGAAGATATTTGAATTAACCAAAAAATTATACATGGAGAAAAATAATGAGAATATCAAAGGTAGTCTAAGATGTTCAGGGATAAAATTACTAAACCCAACATATATCTAAGAGAGTTATCAGAAGAGAGAAAATACCAGAGTAGGAGGTCATGTTTAAGGATGTTTTTAAAGATAATTGATTTTGGAAGTAAAACTAATAGCAAGTAGAATTAGAAAGAAGTGGAAGGAAGGAAGATAGGAAGAAAGGAAGGAAGGATGTGTAGAACTGGAAAACAGAAAAATGTAATCAACTGAAAAAAAGGCTACAGTATCCCCCTTCTCCCTTATTCACAAAGGATATGTTCCAAATCCCCAACAGATGCCTGAAACAACAGATAGTACTAAATCCTATGTATACTATGTTTTTCTCAGGCCTACATACCTATGATGAGATTTAATTTATAAATTAGGCACAGAAAGAGATTAACAATAGCTTCAATAAAATAGAACAATTATAACACAGTGTAATGAAAATCATATGAATGTGGCATTATTAAGTAAAATAAGGATGCTTGAACATAAGTACTTTAATGCCATGATAGTTGACCTGCTAACAGAGATGACTACTAAGGGACTAATGGTTGGGTGGTGTGTGTACCAGCGTGGATATACTGGACAAAGAGATGAGTCATGTCCAGGGCCAGACAGAGCAGGATGACACAAGATTTCATCATACTGCAAAGAATGTTGCTCTATTTAAAACTTGTGTGATTTTTTTCTGGAATTTTCAATTTAGTTTTCTTGGATTGTAGTTGAGTGCAAGTAACTGAAATAAGAGAAAGCAAAACCACCATGGATTAACAGGAACTATTATAATTTAACTTAGGACAGGTTGATAGTTCATGCCACAAAAATATTAAAACCAGAAGACAGTGAAAAAAATACTCTCAATTGTTTGAAGGAAGTAACTTTCCACCTAGTAGACACTATGGTATTCTATCCAGATCCCACTTTAATATTGGCCTTGTCCTAAGTTCCTCTTACCAGAGCCATAAATTTTAATGATTTTATTTTTTATTGTAAATTCTGTTTGAAAGTACGTGAAAGGGTTTTGGAGTGACCCAGACAGAGTTACCTTTTAAAATCAGGATCAAACAGTTCATTCAGAACCTCAAAAGGGCATATAGGTACAACAAAATAGGGTTCAAAATATCTATACATATGAATTCATCCTAAATAAGATCATTTTGATTCACATATTGGTACTATGTAGTTTTTGTTTATAAAAATAAAAAAAACACAGGTTTTTAGGTTAATATATTATCATAATATTTGTTGTTATAATTACATACCACATTGCATTAGAAGTGACTACGTAAATCCTTTAACTAGAAAGCATCACAAAATGTTCTCAAAGGGGAAACCTACAGGAGATACACTGCCTCCATTCCTTCGATTAAGGCGTGGCTACAGTTGTGAGACATTAGAGACCTGGCTGACTTGATAGGGAGTCAGAATACAAGAGCATAGTGGGCATGTGCATCTTCCTATGTGGGACTCGCCACACATTCCCCCGTGTGACTGCATGGCAAGTGAGGAACAGAGAAACAATGTTAAATGAAGTACCTGGATTAACTGGCCAGAGTGTAGCCTGCCAGACCCTTCAACTCAAGATTAAAAAAAAAAAAAAAGCTATCCAAAAACTTTGGAGCCTCAACTTTGTTGAGCTCCTAATTCTAGGAGCACCAGAATTTCAAGTTAAGGAAGTCTTAGAGGGGGTATAAAAAAACCAAAGGCACTGGATATCAGAACATGAACATATTGTTTAAAAGGAAAATTCCAACCACTTTCATGGTTATAGGTTAGAGATTGATCTCAATGGCAAGGAATATAATGAGTGATACAACTTTACTGAAAGATGATAGCAGACCAAAGAATGAAATAAGAGTGTTTCAAGACAGGTCAGTATAAAAGTTGAAATCTTTCAGATAGACACCCAAACATTTAAGAATAAAGTTAACATGACTAGAGGCCCGATGCACGAAATTCATGCAAGGGGCTCGGCCCCCGCTGCCGGGGCGGCCGCCTCTGCCTCTGCCCCCACCACTGTAGCTTCGTCCGTCTGGAAGGTCATCTGGAAGGATGTCTGGAAGGACATCAGGTCTAATTAGCATATTATGCTTTATTATTATAGATGGAAACCATATGAAGCCTCTACTTAATAACTTAGTCATCCTTAGTTGTATATATTTTAATTTTATATACATAACTTTTAATTTAAACCACTGTAATTTTTATTTATATGGAAAACTCTTTAAAATTGTCAGTCTAAAAAATAGGATTAGCCGGTATCAATAAGTAATATTATGCCTTTTATAGTTATACTCCCTGAGTAGTGTTATATATGAGAATCTTATAGACACTGAGTAGCAGTATTGAAATTAAGATCCCTAGAGAGGGAAATTACTAATTTCAGAATTTTACCATGAATAGTTAAGTTGAGTTTTCTAAATATTAAATGTATATTCTTTTGTGTGTGTGTGTGTGTGTGTGTGTGTGTGTGTGTGTGTGAGTTTTAAATTCTCCTCTTATGAAAATGAATAACATTTGTTCTTTTCCTATATAAGGAGAAAAAAATAGAAGAAAAAAATGAGATAAGTATTAAGATTCAGAAATAAGAACCTAAGCCAGTAGGGAGAATAGGTGAGAGAAAGCGAGAGAGAGAGAGGAGAGAGGTGGGTATTATTTATAGGTACATTTTCAGAGTGTTTTTGAGAGCAGAATTCTAAATTTTCCAAGTATTTGTGGAAAATCAAGAAAATCAGATTATGAAGTGGAGGAGCTGGTAAACTATAGGTCCTAAGAATCTGTCCTCAGAGGATAAGCCTTTACAAAATCAAAGAAACTTTTCTAAAAAGGAATTCAGACACATAAAGAAGGCAGTAAAGAAAAAAAATGAAGTCAGCTGCTTCTTTATATCTTGGTGGTCTTTCACACTTTGTGGCCACTGACACAGAGGTACTGAGGAAGATCAAAAGAACACTGAACAAAAATAAGATCAAAACAAATGTCACCACACACATTCTTGACAGCAGGGCCCAGAGCAGAGTCCCTCTAACTTTCTCAAGCTCCTTAGGCTGCTAAGAAATGTAGCCATGAGCACACTCTTCTAATAACTCAGACATCAAAAAACTCGATGGGAAATATACCAAAGCTGAAATATACCAAAGCTGGATGCATACTTAGAAATTAGACATGTTCACATCACATCCTGTCATTATTTGAAACAACGATGGTAAAGTATAGAAATGTATATCCTCAGGTTTTCAATTAAGTGATAAAAGTAAATTTTGTCATGAAAATTTTCAAATGTTATTTATTCTTTATAACCAAGAAAAATAAGAACAGTTCACTGGCAAAAGCCACAAAACATCTTGGTCAACCATATTCCAAATAAACAAACCTCAGAATCACAGGGAAAACAAATAAAATTCAGTAGCATTAAACATCAGTGTGCCTAGACATCCTTCAGGCCTGAGGACTACATTTAAGAGACTGAGTTAAACTTATGAGCTGGATACTTTATCTACAAACCTTCTTACATGTTACATTATAATATTACATTTAGTAAGCCTTATAAAATATTATTTGATAAATGGCATATGCATATTTTTACCTAAGGTGAGCCAAGCCATTTCATTCATAGCAATTAGAGAAAGATAAGATATATTTTAGTTATAAGATAATATAAGTGATAGCTGTTTAAAGTGCAGCTAAAAAATATTTGAATATCTTAAGACTAGTATTTTGGTACTTCTTCCCACTCTTGGATAATTTCTTATTTGCTCAATCTTGTGACAAAATAATCATTTCATGTATCGGTGCATCATGGGTCCTGGTCACAGAATCTGTAGTAGCTAAAGATGATGGAAAATCTCATCATATGCCATGCTAGTGAATCAGTAACTATCTCAGCTATGATCTAATTATAAAACTTGGAAAAACGATATAGTCATTGAATTTAAAAAGAAAAATAAAGAGATACAAATAATGTTCATATTTTATAAGAAAATCTACTTATCTTCACTTATAGTAAGAAAATATATACACTGAAATAAAAAATTTTACTCATCATATGGAAAAATAAAATATAACTGATGACTTGTTTGGGTTTGTGTTCTAAAATATATACAGCAGTGACAGGACACATGAGGATTTAGCAGTGCATCTCAAAATACAAAGGTACATATCTTGTGCACCTGAAACATGTATAATTTTGTTAACCGGTGTCACCCCAATAAATTCAATAAAAAGGAAAAAAATACAAAGATGCATACCCTGATATAGCAAGACTCCTACTATTAATAGCTAATGCATGTTGGACATTTACTAACTGCTAGACACTGATTTCACTGCAAAGAACTAGCACATGTGCATGTATCTTTTATGGTGATAGTATTTTTGTCCCCATTATACAGAGGAGTTAACTGATAGTTACAGGCAAAAAAAAGTCCCAAAGTAGTAACAGTCCAAATAATGAATACAAATAGGTGTGAAAATAAATTATAAATTAATTTATATTCTGATTAATTTTTAGAATATAAGTAATTTTTAGAATATATAAAGTAAAATGATAAAGCAACTTAAGAAAGACTGTATATCCTTGGACATATTTGCATATAAAAGCAGAAATTATTTCTAAAAGATGACTTGGGTAAATGAAGTAAATTTAGGAGGTAGATATTTTAAGTATAAATTTTATATTTTTATATTTAAGGCCATGTAGATATCAGCTCTAAGCCATATAAGTAAATGAAAATGGCAATACTTCTCAATTTTAAAAAAAATATTCTCTTGCTACTTATCATGGTTTTATTATATACCTATCTATCCTAAAATTAAATATTCTGTTTTTAATTTTGCATGTTTTTTAAATGATGTGACAGAAACTGCTAGCTGTCCCCTTCTTTCTGTCACAATAGCCACATTCAACACCACACACATGCAGACCCCTGAGGACAAATAGAACCACATTAATGACTCTCCCTTACTGACCATAAAACTAGTTTCTCACTAGTGAAATGTGACCGACACTAAGAGAAAAGTGTTTGCTCTCTACTATCTTTTGCTTTTTCTGATGAAGATTAAAGAGTATGTGCTATGGTTACAAAACTATCCAGAATTAGAACTTCAAGATACAGCTCCTCTTTCTGCACTATTGGTGGGAGAGAAATAAATTCCAAGAGTTTAATACATTGTAATTTTGTGACTCTTTGTTATGGAAGCAGAGGCTATGCCATAAATAATATCAGTGATATTCTAATATATTCTTCTATTACTTTCCATTTGATTCTAAATTACATAGTGAGATTCATCATGCATGTATCTATTGTTTATTAATTTATCTTGCTTCACAGAAGTTCTGTGTTATATTATATGGGTTTGTATATATATATATATATATATATATATATATATATATATATATATATGAAAAAGAATATCATGACTTTCAAGTATTTCATGAGTTATGAAAGAATACATAGAAAAATTTATGATGGATTTATAACTGACAGTAACAACATAAACTGCAAGGCATCTGAGATGCAAACCAAGTGTTACTTAGGGAGTTATGTATAACCTTAAAGTTGGAAATAAGAAGTACTAAAAATAAATTAAATCTCCATTTCATGAAGGAAAAGAAAAATACAACTAAATTGAAACAAAGACAATATTAAAAGTAATGAAGAAAAAAATCAGCAAATACCCACAAACCTTTAAAAAGCATATTATCAGTGGACATATTGTGAGATATCTGATTAGAGAAAGAAAAAGAGAGAGCAAGCGAGAAAGAAAGGAGGAGGAGGAGGAGAAGAAGAAGAAGAACAACAACAACAACAACAAAAACAACAAGAATAAGGTAGTGAGGAAGGGAGGAATGAGAATTTGGTGATGCAAATAAAAACCTTTGAGAACATTAATAAAATTAAAAAGAATAATAGTTTTACAAATTAATACATGTAATTGGGCTAAAATAAAGTTATAAAAAGCCCATATTTCAAATTTATGCATTGCTGACAATATGTAAGTAGCAATATTAGAAATATAAATATCTACCTGTTTTATTTAGTGTGATTTATGTAGAATCACTGCCTAACATAAAGCAAGTGCTCAGCAAATTCACATAGAATAAATAATTGAGTTCAAGATTCAACAACAATGCTTAAGTTTGTGTTAAATATTATCCCAAAGTAACAAAATTTTTGTTGTTGTAGTTATTAGTATATTTTAATCCAAATAATTTTATGTGAATGCTTCCAGGCATTTTTGCTATTGTTTATCTCCTTATTTTTGTGCTATTTCTCGTTCAGTGCCCCAATGTTCTATTTCAGCTGCTCTAATGATAAATAAATCACAGTGGAAGTTAGCCCTTGGGGATTTGGCAACCTTAGAAAAATTAAATGAGCAATAAAATTTAGGAAGCTGTCACTTTGTGTGTTTACAGCAGCATTTTGATTACAGATGTGAGAGACAAACCCATAGGCAGTTTGACGATTGCTTCATTACTTTCAACCATATGTATTTGAGGGAACACTTTATTTTGATATCTGTCAATCATGTGAACACACTCAACTCATGCATTTTTTTAAAATCCAAAAAGAGTGTTTTTCTTACTTTTTTTATAATGAATATATATGATTGCCTCATGTTTGTATCTTCTTCTTAAAACAAAATAGGACATGTTATAAAAGGAGATGTTAGAGGGTGGATGAAGCTAGCTAATGCAAAAGTGAAGAAAAAACAAAAATTAATGAGAAATAATGGGGCACACAGAACTTATTCTATCATAAGGCAACTGCCTTGAGGCTTGATTCAGAGCACATTGCTCAATTGTTTCCAAGTCACCACAAAGTACAATTCGATGTTAAATGTTGTTTCTCTTTGCTTTTCTCTTTAATGTGTCTAAGTAAAACCAATTCCACTGATTGTTTTAAAGGTAAAACTGAATTGCATGTCAATGGGATACTTGCATTCCCTGATGTGGAGATTTAATGGAAACTAAAATGTAACTTTCAAGGAAATTATATAATCTCCTTTCAAAGGTCACGTTTTTGGCAAGTTAGTAGCTGAACTAGTTGATTACTATTACATAGATAGATAGATGATAGATAGATAGATAGATAGATAGATAGATAGATAGATAGATATGTAGATATGCTAGTATAGATATATATATTTTAACAGCTGATAGCTATAAATTCTATTATATTTTTAAAATGAAATGTATTTTAATAAACACTGCCTTTATAGTGTGTGTACAGTTTTGGGGACACTCTGTATATAAAATCAATCATTAATTAATGTAATTTTCTTGACTTAAAAGAGTAAGCATTAGCCTGGCCAGTGTGGCTCAGTTGGTTGGAGTGTTGTCCCATGCACTGGAAGGTCACAGGTTTGATTCCCAGTCAGGGCACATACCTGGGTTGTGGGTTTGATACATGGTCGGGGTGCATAAGGGGGCAACCAAGCACATTGATGTTTCTCTCTCTCCCTTCCTCCTTCTCTAAAATCAATTTTTAAAAGAGTAAGCATAATGCAGGCTAGAAAAGAATAGGTAGATATTTCAAAGCTAGATTTGATGGTAGTTTTTAAAACAGCATTTATGGCTGGAAGCACAAGTTCTATAGGTGATTTTCAGAGTGTCTATAAAAAATCTTTCAAATTACATGTGCCTCTTAACAGTGTATATGCCCATGTGTATTATGCGAGCAGAGGATCTGCAGTTACCTTCACATTTTCTGTAATCCAAAGTAGGTGTATGATCACAGAATCACTACATTCCCTAGAAATGCAAGTACATAAAGACAATTTAGATTAAGGAAATGGAAGAATTGGAAAGAATTTTCTTTAATCTAGCATCTACACAAATATCTACTGGCAAAGAAAATTATTGCTGGGATATTTTATTTATAATAATAAAAGAGTAATATGCTATTTAGATGAAGCCACAGCTGCGAGGGAAGCCCGGGTCCCAGGTGCCAGAGAGAAGCCGGTGCCAGCAGCGGGGAAAGGAAGGCCTACTCTTGCACAAATTTCGTGCATTGGGCCTCTAGTTTATCAAATAAAAGGAGTTCATTTCAAAGGATCCAATCTCATATATTCTTTTGGATTATCCTGTTAGAGAGGAGTCAACAAAATACATGTCTCCAGTCACCACAGAAACATTAATCATAGTGTGGTTTCTTTTTCTACTTTGAATCAGCAAAAAAAGCCAGCAATTGAAGATTCCATGTGACCTTTAAAATATCAGCCCATTTCCCAGCAGCAGGCAGGAAAACGATAATGGAGCAGATTAAGAACACACAGGTATACAAACACAGACTTGCGTATAAACATTGGACATACATACGACTTTTCTTCTAAATTAAAAACATTTTTTTCTACAAAAGTACAACACTATCATTTTTCTTTCTCCTGCCTAGGACTGATTACAAGAACAAACATTTGCATTTACCAGTGGCACAAGTTAGAAAAGAAAACAAATGGATACTCGTTTCTTCTTCGTTTGCTCTTATGCAAGTTTGCCTTTCCTCCTACTTGCTTCGTATCCATAGCTTTTTCTCCATTCCTTCAAGCTACAGAGACGGGCTATTTATCTTAAAACTGACCAATGATAAAGTTTGGAATGGCTGTCAAACCAGCTTGGCAAAGAAACATTTTTAGTGGCTAGATATTTTCATCATTCTGTCACTCTACTTGCATTTGGTAAAGAAAGAGGGAACCAGAGAGATGTTACCTATGCAAATAACTAGGATTTATTAAAGAATCATGGATAGAGAGGGATAATCAGGATAATTTATTCCCAACCTTCAAAGGAATTTTTCTGCCTTGATCTGAATTTTAAGAAGGAAAAGAACTCTCCATAGTAAATAGTTTTGTATTAATCAAATTTAATTCTAATATTAAATAGATCATTTAAAATAATTTATACTTTCTGCTTCTATAACACTCTTTAGTCTTACTGAATGAGTTAAACTTCATTTCTGAAGTTTGAAAGATATATGCATTATTTTAAACCTAAAGATAATTTGTCCTGGAAACTGAAAATTGACTATGTGAAAATGGGTTCTGTGAATGTGTCATATGGTTTATTGAACTCTAATGAATTAAAATCCCAGCTTTCCCCAATACATTGCTGGTATAAAAAATGTATTAATCAATTCACCATCAGTTATATTGACTGCGTGCAATATTAGGTGCTTTTTTTTCCCCTTTGTAATAATTATGTGACATTAAAGTAAGCCAACTGGTTCAATGATGTTATTAGGCAGAAAATATATTCATAACATTTGAAGCAGAGACACAAATACAATGATAATATCCAGAGGCACTGACTAGTGGTGCAAATACACGTTTTAGTTTAGACAAATGTTTAACACAAAGCTGATTAATATTGCCAAATCAAGCAAAATTACCTTATTTTTCATTTGGAAAAGCACTAAACCATTTGTTCTAAAATTTTGTAGTTGGCTTTTAAGTAACTTCTTTATCCATTTAAATTTTCTATATAATAGTAAATACGGCTCCTATAAATTTTAGAAAGGCATAAAACAAATGTTTGGGGTGTTTTGTTTGTTTGTTTTTTACTTTAAAAGGATTGGCAACCATTTTCAAACTATGAAATCCTAAAACTCAATGATGAATGAAACATCAAATTCCAAAGGCTCTTTTACTTAGGAATAGATGTACCAAACTGAAAAATCAATCTGTTCCATGTGTTAGAATAGAACCCTAAGCACTTATGGTAGATTATCCTTTGCTAGATGAAATTTAAGAACTCCATCTGTTGAGCTTTATGTGCAAATTTTGTTAACTCAAATTTTGGATATAATAATGTAAAATAAAATACATGTAGCAGTAAATCACATTTTTGCAAGTGAAGGAAGATTATACAATGTGTTTAAAATGAAAGATGTTTTTATTTCACAATAACGATGGTTTTATTTCATAATAACTAGGATGTTAAAGTCTTTTTCCTGAAAGGTACCATGCCTCAATCATCTTTGTAGACCAAACAGAGTGCTGAGTACAATGAAAGACACAAATAGTTTTGATGATGTATAAAAAAAGGGACACATTTTTAACCTAATAAAACATTATTTCATTTGCTCAACACCAATCACTTTTCCAGAAAATTTGATGAACTAAAACAGGCAACTGATTATCATGGTGGTTTGGCAACTATGTCTATCTCTATCTCTCTGAGAGAAAGAGAGAGGAGAGACTGATTTTGTTTTTAATGTGAATCATCTAGTTCCGTGTGCCCATCATTCTTAGATGAGAGATTCATTTAAGTAGTAATCCAGAAGGTGTCAAAATACATTATAACATTGATTCAAATAATGACAAAATTGCACCCCTTCTTAAAGGAGACCTTTTAAATCTGATTGCCCTGACAGGCCCTCTCAAAGAACCTTACAGTTCCTTTTTCATATCCTTCCTAATCCTTGAGATGCTAGTAAGTCCTCCCTTTATGTCATTGGTAGGTTCTTGGAAAGTGAGACTTTAAGTGAAGCAACTGTAACAAAACCAATTTTACCATAGGCTAATTCATAGAACCAGGAGTTAACTTCCTATGGCATACTTTAATCACAAAAACATCACAAAACTTTTAAATAATGACCCCAAACACTTCTAATATTAAATATTAAATAATTGTGAGCTATACATACATTCAAGAAAGACTAATAAAAACAAGAAGGTAATTATTTTTCCAACTCACTCACTCAAGTTCAGGGTGAGGGTGGCTGGAGCCTCTCCTGACAGCTCAGGCTCAAGGTGGAACCCGACCATCGACAGGGTGCACTCTTACTGCAGGTGCACTCACTCACACACCCACAGTGGCTCCTACTGGGACACGTTAGACATGCAGTGCGCCTCACATGCACATCTTCGGGATGTGAGAAGAGCACCTGGGGAAAAGCCACTCAGACACAGGGTGAACATGCAAACTCCACATATACCTGCGCTGCTGCAGGAAATCTATTTTTTTCTCATCCCATATAATAAAAGACTAATATGCAAATCGACCCAACAGCCGAACAACCAGTCACTATGATGCACACTGACCACCAGGGGGCAGACGCTCAATGCAGAAGCTGCCCTCTGTAGTCAGTGCACTCCCATAGGGGGAGTGCTGCTCAGCCAGAAACCCTGAGCCTGGCTCAGGGCTGGTGAGTGCAGCAGCGGTGGCAGGAGCCAGACATTCCCCAAGGGCTCCCGGACTGCGAGAGGGTGCTGGCCAGGCTGAGGAACGCCCCCACCCCTGCCCCCGGCAGTGCACGTATTTCGTGCACCAGGCCTCTAGTCAACATTATAACAAAACAACCTTGAATGAAATTAAATTCAAGGACCTGCTGTATTTCATCAACATGCCCATAGTCTTTAAGTCCCATAACAATGGGGATGATATCTTTACTGCTTATCGGCTTATCCTCTGATAATTACAGTTGTTTCCTGATAATTATATTGCAGTGTCATGTAAATAGACATCAAAATTTAGTGATATCACAGAATAACAAATAGAGAAAATCCAGGTTAGAATTGAGGGAATTTAAATAAAATTTTAAGAGTAAAGACTCTTACTGTTTTTTTCTTTCTTTTTTTTTTTTTTTTTTTTTTTTGCCTGGTGATTGTGACATGGCTTTAATTTGTTGCTGACTGATAGACATGTTGTATTATGCATTAAAAAAATTGAGATATATGCCGAAGTCAGTTTGGCTCAGTGGATAGAGCGTCGGCCTGCAGACTGGGGGGTCCCAGATTCAATTCTGGTCAGGGGCATGTACTTTGGTTGCGGGCACATCCCCTGTGGGGGGTGTGCAGGGGCGGCTGATCAATGTTTCTCTATCATCTATGTTTCTGGCTCTCTATCCCTCTCTCTTCCTCTCTGTAATAAAATCAATAAAATATATTTTAAAAAATTGAGATATACAGGCTTTCTGTGGGAGACTTTAGGGGTTGGGCTATTTCAATGTTTCCTTAGATATAAGTGCAGGGGCTTCCAATTCTTCTAGTGTAATTATTTTTGTCTTTCCTCTTTGGGGTTCCCTATACACTGTTCCTTAAAGCAATTCTCTCTTGTCTTTCACCTATAATGCATTAATATGCTGCAGCTTTGTTGGTGTGGTAATAAATGTAGAGGATGAATGTCCTGTAATGAATTGTAGTCCCCAATCTATTTCTTTGCATCTCAGGCCCTGCTAATGAGACAAAAAGGCTGGAGGGAGCTCAAGTGGGAGGGAATCTCTTTCCTTTGCTGAGATACATTTTCTGAGGAAGTCCTTTAGCCTTCAAAGTGGGCATTTGTAATAGACGACTTGCTGTGTTTTGCTGTGGTTCTGCTTCCTTCCACCTACCAAGGCCATGAGGTCATCTTTCTGGAGTTCTAACTCTGTGGTGATCCTAGAAGGAAAGCCCATGAAAGTGCTCCGTAAGAGTGGAGGTGCTGTAGCTGTGCCACCCCAGGATTTTCTTCCTCTCACACTGTCCGTACTCAGCTCCCAGCAACTTACGTGTTCCTTCAAGTTTATACCTCTAGAAATGTATCCTCTAGGCAAGCACATCGCAGCTGTGACACTCTGCATTTGCCAGGCATTTAGGATTTGCCTTGCAACCTCAGTTCTCAGTGGGTCACAGAGAAGCCATTGATTTTCAGTTTTTCAGTCATTTCTTATTTTAAAGACAGAAGTAGCAATTTAAATGAACGTCACATGCAAGAACTGAAACCAGAGGACTCTACCAGTGCTTTTTCATTTTTTCCTTAGTAAAAAACATCGTTTTTGTAATGTAATTGCATGTGCACTGAGGTACATTGTTAGTTGAGAGGGAGGATGGAACCCTACATTCTACTTGTAACGTCTTTGGTTCGGCTGGTACATACTAACGTTGGAGCACAGGAACACCTTGTGGACGGCTATTCTGATTGCTATAATGGGGTTCCGAAATTGTCACTTCTCCCACATTTCGGGAGCAAATATAATCACAAGACTGTAAACAGCAGAGAAAGTGATAAATATGCATCTCTACGCATATCCCAATTACCTGTAATCCTGCTGAGCATAATCGCATTTTGTATATCATCTGACTATTTGTTGACCCAGGGGATCTAATTTTGTGCTGTGAATATTGTCATGGCTATAAAGTATTTAGAAAAAGAGGGTAAGTGAGGAATTTTAAGAGATGCCTTCACACTGATACTGCGGGGTCATGATAAGGGAGAATAGAGTTCAAGGCTTCTGAAAAGTGATTTAAATTCAGGTTTAATAATACATTATATATTGCTTTTAATTACTTAAATGTTATCATCACTCTTAGGAATAAAACCCACATATTTCTTTACAAAAGAAAAAGCTGATGAAGCTAAAAAGATTTCTTAAACATATTTAAGATCTTGAATTAAACTATAGAGATAAATAAATGTCAGACAAGATCAATCTGTGTTCTATAACCAATATAAATTGTGAATGTGTTCGTGCATTTTGAAGTAATCTTATATACTAAAGAGGCAATATGCAAATTAACCCTCACGCTCTCACAAGATGGCTGCCTATGACCAGGCCGGCTGGGGGGTTAGTGAGGGACAACCAAACTACTGAACAGCAGGCTGTGTGGGACGACCTGGCCAGCAGGGGGGCCATGAGGGGCAACCAGGCCGACAGGGGGGGCAGTTGGTGGTGACCAGGCCGGCAGCGGGGGGACAGTTAGCAGTGACCAGGCCAGCAGGGGAGGGCAGTTAGAGGTGATCAGGCAGGCAGGCAGGTGAGTGATTAGGAGCTAGCAGTCCAGGATTGTGAGAGGGATGTCCCACTGCTGGTTTAGGCCCGATCCCAGGGATTGGGCCTAAACCGGCAGTCAGACATCCCCTGAGGGGTCCTGGATTGGAGATGGTGCAGGCTGGACTGAGGGGATCCCCTCCCTCGTGCACAAATTTCGTGTGCCGGGCCTCTAGTATAAAATATCAGAGGAGAGGAGAGGAGAGGAGAGGAGAGGAGAGGAGAGGAGAGGAGAGGAGAGGAGAGGAGAGGAGAGGGGGGCAGCTTGGAGGGCCTTGTGGGCTCAGGTGGGTGAAGAATTCTCAGAGAAGGAAGAACCTAAGCTGAACCTTAAAGAAAAAGTAATATTTTGGATAAAGTTGGGGAAGGAAAATAGTACTTCAAAATTATGACAGTATTCATTCATTCAATAAACATTATAGAACACCTACTCTGTGTCAGACACATCAAACTTGAGATGAATAGATACATCAACAAACACTAGAAGAGATTAACATGTGGCAGGTACTGTTTTAAGCACTTTACCTGAATTAACTCATTTAATTCTCCCAAAAATGCTATATAGTAAGTTATTGTTATCATCTTCATTTCATAGATGAGGAAAATGAAGCACAAAGAAGTTGAGTAACTTAACTGAGTTCTAGAGTTAGAATTCATTCAGACCTAGGTTATCTCACTCTGAGCAGTCTGTCCTTCTCCCTCATTTCCTTCCTTTTTTCCTTTCACAGTTTTATTGAAGTATAACTGGCATGTCAATATTTAATGTGTACAACTTGATAGGTTCTGACATATGTATAAACCCAGCAAAACCCTCAATACAATCAAGATAGCGAACATATCGATCTCTCAAGTTTCCTCATACAGCCTGGGCAGTTTCAACAATGACTCACTGGCAGAAACAAGAAAATCAGGTGGAGAGGTAGAGGGGCACTCATTTGGGGTTTAAATAAAGACAAGTTTCGTTTTAGAGATAATGAGTTAGAGTTTATATTCAGCAAATATCCAGAAATGGGGAACTGGAGAGGAGCTTGGTCACTGGAAGTAGAAATACTGATTTCAGAATCCTCAAGTAAAGATAAAACTAAGATTCCACCAGAGGAAAACACCCTGAGGGAAAGAGCAGGAGCAAAGAACTGAATCTGGAGGGATACACATAGAGGATAGGAAGACAGTGAAAGAGACGGAGAAATGTGAGAAGATAGAGAGGTACCTTGCCATGAAAACCAACCAAGAAGAGAGTTTCCAGAAAGTCCAATGCCACAGAAAAGGCAGGACAATAAAAACACCGTGTATAGCATTTCAGAGCTAAACAAACAAAAAAACACGCAGAAATAATCTACTCTAATTTTTATGGGAAAAGATAAAGGGAACCTGAATAGGATTATGTCTAGTGAACAATAGTTACTGTACCCATGTTAATATCCTAGTTTTGATACTGCCATACAGATGCTTCTTGACTTATGATGGAGTTACAACCCAATAAACCCATCATAAATTGAAAATACCATAAGCTGAAAATGCATTTAACACACCTAACTTACTGATCATCATAGTTTAGCCTGGCCTGCCTTAAATGTGTTCACACACTTACATTAGCCTACAGTCAGGAAAAATCATTTAGCTGCTGCTGCCCAGCATCACAAGAGTATCATACTGCATGTCAGTAGCCCAGGAAAAGATCAAAATTCAAAATTCAAAGTATGATTTCTATTAAATTCTAATTGCTTTCATACCATCGTCATGTTAAAAAGTCAAAGTCAAGCCTTCGAAAGTTGGGGACTGTCCATAGAACTACATAAGTTTGTACCATTGGGGGAACCTAGGAGAAGGGCACATTCTCTGTACTGTTTTTGCAATTTCTTGTGAGTCTATCATTATTTCAAGAAAAAAAAAAAGGTTTTTTTAAAGAAAGAAACATCATATATATGCCAGGCATTGTACTGGCCCTCCTATATAATAAAAGGCAAATATGCAAATTGTCCCCACAGGCGGGAGTTAGACCACCAGTGGGCGGTGCGCTGACCACCAGCGGGCAGTGAGGAACATGGCGGGCGACAGCAATGTGGTGCTAGCAGCAGGCAAGTGGAGGTGGTGCTGGCCCCAATGGGCCCTGATGAGAGCGGGACCAGGCGGGATGATGGAGCAGGTGAGCAGGGGCACCAGGCCAAAGCGCGTGCGAAGGGAGGCCCCGGCCAGCAGTGGTAGCAGGCAGCTGGGGGAAGGGAGGCCCCAGCCACCAGCCAGCAGCCACTAGGGACCCTACCTATGCACAAATTTAGTGCACTGGGCCCCTAGTAAATTATAAAGAAGCCTTTGAACTAAAATCTTAAAAGGGCCTGCAGAAAAAATATTTGCAGAAAATTTGAATCAAGGAATCCTGTGATGGCACAAGATCATTATGAGTAGAGGGACATTTGTGATAATTTAAATCTGTGTATTTGAAGTATGGCAGCATTGAATTTGCTAGCATACTTTTTCTTGGGATTAAGATGCCAATTAGCAGCACAGAGGTCAAGCTTATCTTACGTGAGTTTTTCACATACAGTGTTTAAAAACCTATTAGTTACTTGTCCAAATGTAAATATCACATGTTTTATATAAAGACTAGAGGCCCGGTGCACAAAATTTGTGCATGGGGGGTGGGTCCCTCAGCCTGCCCTGCACCCTCTCCAATCTGGGAGACCTCAGGTGAGCCCTCACCAATCCGGGAGCCCTAAGGGCTTAGGTCCACTCCCCGTGGTTCTCTGCTCTCTGCGGGGCCTGTCTGCTCCGTGCCCGCTGACCAGAGGCTCTCCATGGTCCAGAGGCTCTCTGCGGCCGGTGCAGATGCTTGCCTCATCACCATGGCGACGACACAAGCGTCCATCCCCAGCCACTCCGCAGGTGGGGGCGCTGCCCAGAGGCCCTCCGTGGCCAGGGCAGGACACTTGCCTCGTTGCCTTGGCAATGAAGCAAGCATTCTGCCAGGCCGCTCACACTGCCCGCTCTCAGCGGCCGCCCCCTCAGGACTGGGGGACTACAGCGGGGCTATGGGCGCCACCATCTTTGTGATGGAGTGATGGTTAATTTGCATATTACCTTTTATTAGATGGGATTTCAGTGCCCATATTTTCCTTGAAGTAGATGATCCATCAACTTTGCATGCAAAAAACTGACTAGATTTTCTTTGTAGCTGACTTCTTTAAATGGAGAATATGTTCTTCAGGGCATTGCCATAAAATCCAAGTCTATTTTACACACTCATTTCATTTCAGTTGTCTGAGAATTGCCAAGTTTGTGGAATCTGATATGAAGTGTACCCACACAACAAAACTTCAGTAAATTTAAACAAATTAAAATAATTGCTAGCCCAGTGTGGCTGAAAGGTTGCCAGTTTGATTCCCAGTCAGGGCACATGCCCCGGTTGTGGTAGGAGGCAGCCCAGGAATATATAGCTCTCATATTGATGTTTCTCTCTTTCTCTCTCTGTCTCTCTTCCTCTTTCTGAAAAAAAAATCTTTAAAAAGAATTGTCATATTTTCTAACTACAAGCACTTAATTTATATCACTGGGTTTCAGATAGTTGAGTATAGAATGGTATGCAAGAGACTTTTAAAGTGCTCTCTTTACTGCCTGACACATTTATTGTTATAATGCTATTATATTATGGTATGTTATATGATAGTATATTACTGCTGTTATGGGCTACATTATTTTTCTCCATTTCATTGCAATATGACATTTGTGACTTATGTACCATAGCATATCAAATTTGCCCTCTATTTCTGACAAAACAGATGACTCGCTTCACCTTTTCCAAATATACTGTTCTCTTCATTTGGACTGCTTAATCATGCATCCTTTCCATAGCTATGAAAATACTACCCACCACTCAAGAGTCAGTCTAAATGCGACATTTTCATGCAGCTTTCACAGAAGCATCTATCCTAATAATTTATATGCTCTTAACTGAACCAACCCAGAAATGTCCATTTATTTTTTGACACATCTAATAATGTGAACTTTTAAAATTCCCAAACAGGTCTTCAAGCTTTTAGAGAGAGATGATTTTCTTTAAGACTACATTTTTAGAGCAGTTTAGGATTGTAGCCAGTTTGACAGGAACAGAGATTTCTTGTGCTCACTCTGCTCCCACACGTGCATAGCCTTCCCCATGATCAACAATCCCCACAGAATGGTACACTAGTTACAACTGTTAGACCTACACTGATACCTCATAATCACCCCATATCCATAGTTTACTGTGATTTATTCTTTATATTGTATATTCTGTGCACTTGGACAAATGTGGAATAACATGTATCCTTCATTATACTCTCATGCAGAGTGATTTCACTGCCTGGAAAATCCTGTGTTCTGCCTATTCATCCCCCACCCGATCCAAACCCCAGGAACCAGTGAACATATAGTTTTGGCTTTTCTAAATGTTATATATTTAGAATAATGTAGTACTCATTTTTCAGATTGCCTTCTTTCACTTAGTAATTTGAATCTAACATTACTCCATTCATTTTCATGGCTTAATAGTTCATTACTTCTTGATAGTTCATTTCTCTATAGTCTGACTTGAAGTTGAATAGTGTTATTCCTCAATTCCTTCTCCTTCAATACCATGTTGCCTAATCTGGATCTTTTGTCTCTCAAATTAGCCATAGAATCACTTTATCAATATGTACACAATAATTTTCTGGGATTTTCATTGGGATTGCATTGAATCTATAGACCAAGTTGAAAATTACTGACATCTTGGCAATATTGAGTCTTCCTATCCTATGTATGAATATGGAATATCTCTCCATTTAGTCACTTCTTCTTTGATTTCATTCATCAGAGTTCTATAGTTATCTTTATATAAGTATTATATCTATTTTGTTAGGTTTAGATCTAAGTATTATTAAGTGAGTAGACCTCATGTTTTATGTATTTTACCACAATAAAAATAAATAACAAAGCCAGAAACTGATTTCTGAGAAATGGGAAAAGGCTTGTAGTTGTTTTTATTTCTCTGCATTCAATGGAGAACACAACTTAGAGAAAAATAATATGAACCTTTGTTTGTCTCTGTAAGAAAAAATAGACATTTACTTACACATATAAGACCAAAAAAATAACTGAATTTTCTTATAGTCAGCAATTATACTAATAACTAATACTTATTGAATATTTACTATTTTCCAAACCCTCTTCTAAGTGTTTTACATGTACTTTCAACTCATAATTTGGAAGTATTATTTTCTCTAATTCAACTATGTAGAAATTCATGTCCTCTCTAGGTTTAAAAAGCTTGTTCAAGGTCACACAAGTAACAAATGGCTGATGTCTTGTTCCGGAATTGATGTTGTTAATGACTTCACTATCCTGCCTTTTGTAGTTTTCAAATTTTCAGTTTGAAACCATTTATTCTGAGTAAAAGTAACACATCATAGGTTCAGTTGATCAAAAGATACCCTGGGAGATTACTGTCACACATCACAAGAGTTGATGGAAATTAAGTGATATATTGGTTTCTAAAGATGGCTCTCTAAAAAAATACTCTACTCCTAGAAATCAATCTGCAACACATTACAAAAGATCAAAAGCCTAAAAGTATGCTATGTAGTGTTAATGAACAAACACCGACTGCTGTAATATTTCCCAGGGATACTTTTTCAATATCTTGGATTTTTCTTCCTTTCAGAAAGTGCTCCTCTTTCAAATGCCCTCTATACTTTATTTTCCTATTATTTTTTATCCTCACCAAAGGATATGCTTAGAGAGAGAAATGGAGGGAGAGAGGGCAGGAGGAAGGAAGAGAGAAAATGCCCTCTGCACTTGCCCTGACCAGGGATTGAACCAGAGCCCAAAACCCAGGTAGGCATCCAGACTGTAAATCAAACCTGCAACCCTTCGGTCCAAAGGATGACACTCAACTAACTGAGCCACTCGGGCCTGGTGTCCTCTATATTTTAATCTGTTGCCTCAATCATATTTAGTTATAATTTTTTTTTCTTGCCTAAATCTAAATTTGCAAACACTAAGTGATAAAAAGCACACGCTCTACTATTCCTGAAATACTTACTGAATCCTTAAGTTATTATTAAATTATGGTCTTCAGTCTAATCAAATAGTATATTCACCTGTATTCACCTTGTTTAAGGAGAATAGGAAGACAGAAGTGTATGATGGCCCTTTAAAATTGAATTATTTCTTTCATATTTTGTACTAGTATCAAGAATTCCTGCCGAAACTGGTTTGGCTCAGTGGACAGAGCGTCGGCCTGTGGACTGAAAGGTCCTAGGTTCGATTCCGGTCAAGGGCATGTACCTTGGTTGCGGGCACATCCGCAGTGGGGGGTGTGCAGGAGGCAGCTGGTCGATGTTTCTCTCTCATCGATGTTTCTAGCCCTCTATCCCCCTCCTCTCCTTTCCTCTCTGTAAAAAATCAATAAAAATATTTAAAAAAAAAGAATTCCTATTTTGATACAGAATTTCTCTCCCTCTGAGAAGCTTTTCATCAAAGATATAAAACCAAAGAAAATATTCAAGTAACTTACCATGTGCCACTTTATATATAAATAGGCTTTTGATTAATGTTTTTAAGGCCTAAGAGGAAAGACTGTCATTCATTAATTCCAAGGAAATTCTCTCCACATTATAGAGAGTAAAGGGACTTCCCTACCTCTGCAAAGGAGGCCTAACCAATAGTATGAGCAAGCACTTACTGAGAGTTAGTATGTATCAGTTAATGTAAGTAATTAACATGTAGTAACTGAGGTAGTAATTGCACTAATTTTTAAGAGAGGAAATTGAGTCACAAAGTATTAAAAAAAATTGTTCAACATCACATGCCTGAGAAGTGGAGGAACCAAGATTTTAGTGCTGGCTAACTGGTCTAGCTTCATTTGTTAAACAGGGTGGAGCAAAAGTAGGTTAACAGTGGTGGGTACACCAAGTACAGTTTATTCTTGTATTATTATTTATCATTGCATTATTTTCCATATGAACAACTCTAAACCTACTTTTGC
Organism: Cnephaeus nilssonii; assembly: GCF_951640355.1. Lineage (NCBI taxonomy): Eukaryota > Metazoa > Chordata > Mammalia > Chiroptera > Vespertilionidae > Cnephaeus > Cnephaeus nilssonii. The sequence continues at coordinate 54,828,603 of NC_137079.1, read as the reverse complement.
CCCACCCTGCATTATTTCCGTATTACAATTATTTTAAGAGGAAAGGACTAAGCATATTTCTTATTTTATAATTCTATCTATGTGAATATATCTGCAATCCAAAAGGCAAATGAAGAGAAATTATGAAATTGTATTTAAGGATAGTCATGAGGCAGATATTATAAAAGATTATTTATATGCATTATTGATTTTAAGATTTAAAATAATTATAATATTTTAATACCTTATATTCATGGGGCTCTGACTATGGTAAACACTCTAATAATAACTGTATATATACAAAAAGTATTGAATACCTACATTAATCCATACAAATAATAACATATACACAAGGCCCACCTAGGCCACTGCATTGCCCAATGCCTCAAATCTTCACACTTTATATGTAATATAATCTCTAAATAATTAGAGTAGATGATGAGTTTCATTACTAATAAATATAAGGAAAAATAGTATGACTAACTGTAGGAAACCATAATGTTGGAATTATAGTTTGTTTGCATGCCCTTCCTTTATGCAATTCCACTCATAATTTGTTACATTAATATTTCAAAATCATCAGCAAGAAAACAGCAAATAACTATAGGAACACATTTAAATTCCATTCAATTTAAATTTTTATTGCAGACTTTTTATTTCAAGTTATAGATCTTAGTCTCTGTGTGAGTTTCAAGGTTTTAGAAGCTCACATAAACTAATTTAATAATGGTTATATAACTGATAATTTCTATTTCTCTTGCTGTTTTCCACACTCTACAAAATAAATTAAGTAACAAATGTTTACAATGCCCCAGAGTTATAATGCCAATTTGTTGTACTGACATTTTTGTTTTGTTTTGTTAGTTTAATTGACAAAACTTCTCAATACATAATGAAAATCAAGAAAATTTACATTTGGAATACAAAATACTTTAACATGGCATAAAATATATCTAATATTATCATTAATTCATAGAGCTATGTATACTGTTATACAGTTATATCTTAAAGCATGTTTATTATATTTCATATAGTTTTATACAGACATGTAACCACTATAAACACACTCATTTTTTCCACACACAAAAAACATATAACTACACAAAATTCTTAACTTTAAGAAATGTTCATTATACAGGTAGATAAAAAATAAAGTTTCTGGTTTGAAGAGTTCTTAAACAAAACTGAAAAATTGCCAGTAAAATTGTAATATTTCTAAAATTGATCATCATATTAATATTATAATACTAAAATTTTAAAGTAATAATCTTATAATTATTGTTAACAATTTATGAGATTTTGTTTATTTTACTGAGTGTTTGCTAGGCAGAAAAATTATTCCTAAAGTTATTTTGTTGAGAAGATACATAACTATCATTCATGACAAATACTGTAAGTTTTTGATAAATGCCAGAATGTTATTATGACTCCTTTTCAACTTCTCTTGTTGAAGTATGCTCATATTCATTGCATTTTTATAATAGTATCTGGTTATCAAAATACTAGGGGCCCAGTGCATGAATTCGTGCATCTTGAAAGGAACTGTGGGCCAGGAGGCTGCAGTAGGCACAGGGGTGGGTCTCGGCCCATTCTCCGTGCCCCCTCCCTGCCCCTCCCACCACAGTCCTCCTCCCCCATTCCCCTGTTTGCCAGCTCCTGCTGCTGCCACTCCCCAGTATTGATGGCGCCAGCCCCGCTCACACCCGCTGATGGTGTGGAGCAATTGGGGCCAGCGCCAGCAGCGGGTGTGAGTGGGGCTGGTGCTGTCAGCAGGTGCGAGCAGTGGCTGCTGCCCCGATCGCCCCTCAGGAGCAGAGGAAGGTGGAGAGGACCTCAGGGGCGATTGGGCCTGGCAGCTGCAGCTCACATCCGCTGCCAGTGCTGAGCGATTGGGGCTGGTGCCAGGTGCTGGCAGTGGGTACAAACAGGGCTGGCGCCAGCAGCAGGTGCAAGTGCCCAGTGGGCCCACAGCGTGCGGGAGCAAAGAATTTTCAGTAATCACCAGAGGCTCGCCCCAATGACAGCGATCGGCACCCCACCTTGGTCTGGCACCCCTGCTAACCTGCTTCACCATTTCACCACAGTCAATGCCTGCCATGTTTCACACTCTGCCGCCTGCTGCCAACGCCTGCCATGTTTATTGCACACCCCCTTGTGGTCAGTGCACATCATAGCGACTGGTTGTTCAGTTGTTTCGCCATTCAGTTTATTTGCATATTAGGGTTTTATATATATAGATAATAAAATAAAAAATCTGTTCTCAAAATGTATTTTTACTAATCTGTACAAAACTGTGAATATATTTTATTTAAAATTCTTGTCTGTAAAGTGTGTTAGAGCACAAATTTTCAAGTTATAGTAATTCCTCTGTACCCAAACACAAGCTAAAAACTAGAATTCTGATAGTAAAATAACTTGAATTACACAATTGAGTTAGAAATGGTTACTTAGGCTTTTTAGTCTATCTCCCTGAAAGCAGTAGAACCAATTTAATCAAACAGTGTAAAGAGAGTGACAGTTGAAAAGCACATCAATTCCAGTAGGTCAGGCATGACCTGAAAGACAACATCTATCACAATGAATTAAAAGCACAATGCGAAAGGCAAAGGCAAACAGAAAAACTTGCTTTGCATGCCGGCTCTCTCAGAATACAAATAAGGATAGCAGAAGTCATCTACTGGAAGCAAGCTCTAGTGGTAGGGGAAGAGTGTCAGGTCAGTAGACAAAACAGTAGAAACCCTTCATCTAACTTTCAGCCATTAGCTGAATCATTTAGACTTTAAAAGAGCTTGAAAAATATTTAAAGTAAAATTTAGATACAGCACTTTAAAGTTGTTGAGATTTTTAGATTTTCTGGATAGCTTTTAAAATTCCATTAGAAAATTATTGAAAAATATATCACTGAAATGAATAAATTAAATATCTTTGTCCAATTGATAACTTCTTACTATACTGTGAGTCTTTATAATATTAAGTCATTGCTAGACATAACACATTATTTTCAGATAATCATCATATATAAAAAGACTTTATTTTTAAACTTTCAGGTATACTTAGTATACAAAAAGTTGGAAATATTTAATGTACACATTTGATAATTTTGGACATTGTATACATTCATCTATATTACCATCACCAAAAACAAGGTAATAAAGGTGTCAATCACTTTCAAAATGTTATGTTCCGTGTGTGTGTGTGTGTGTGTGTGTGTGTGTGTGTGTGTGTGTGTTAAGAATGATTTGCATGAGATATACTTTTAAACAGGTTAAGAGCACCACATCATCTTGTTAAGTATGGATTCTATGTTGTCCAGTAGATTTCCAGATCTTTATAAACACAACTTTATATCCATTGAGAAACTCCAATCCCATCCTTTCATCCCTTGGTAACTACCATTCTATTCTCTGCTTCAATGAGTTTGACTATTTTTGATAGAGATTTATACAACATTCATCCTTCTGTGACAGACTTATTTCACTTAGCACAATATTATCCATGTCTATCCATGATGTCCCAAAGGGAAAATTTCTTTATTTTTGAAAGCTGAGTAATATTCCACTGTATGTACGTACCCCATTTTCACATGTATATGGACATATGGATTGTTTTTTTAACTTGGCTATTGCAAAAAAAAATGCTGCAATGAACATGGGGATTCAAAAATATCTCTTCAAAATTATGATTTAAATTATTTTGGATATATACCAGACTGGCAGCACTACCCAGGTGCCTGATGTAAATGCACAGCACTGTGAGATAAGAGTTTAAGAAACTGCATAAATTCCTCTAACCCCCTGCCTATAGGTCTCCCCAGTTAATCATTCTTACACCTGTACCATGTCATTAGCTTTGTCATCCCTGCCTTCTGACTCAGATACATACAAATTATGTATTTTTATTTTATTCAACCTGATGAATGCCAACATTATAAGAAACAAAATAAGTTCTAACTTATGACTTTAAGTGATAGAAACTAATAAAGACATCTAAAGAAAAATGAATGATCAACAAAAAGGATAAAAATTCAAGATGCCATTAGTTTATTTAAAATTGAAATATTATGAAATAATCTATTAAACCTGAATTTCATCTTTTAGTCATAAATGCATAATATTTAATCAAATGTGGAGACTACATATTATATTCTAAATATCTTGAAGTTGCTGCTTCTTTATAACATAAAAATGTCTAAATATGCCAACTGTAAATAATTTCTCAATAGATAATTAATTTTGGGCCTTGATTAATATACAGGACAGGTGCTATATAAATACTATTTTCACATGTTGTTTTTTTTTCCAGGTGGCAGCAATAAAGAAAAATGTCAGTCAATATTTTATTTTAGTTTTCTGAAATGTTGATGTGTTACTTAAGAATCTCAAATATGTCAAATTCTCTGAGAAAAATAATTGACAAAAAGCCAATGGCATGAAGCAATGAAAAAAATAGTTTGATAATTGTATTTCCAAGCCTTTATACCAGTAAAGAGGCAATAAACAGTGATATTATAATTATGTATTCTAGAGTAAAACATATTTATGTTTTAATACAGCTTATACCATTTTTACTAATTGTATAATTTTGGGCATGTTATTTAACATCTGAGTTTCCATTAAGTATATAATAAAGGTATTACAAATATTTAATATTCATTGAATATATATTAAATCCCAGAGAAGACCCTTATCCCCATTTTATAAATGGGGATACATTTATACAACCATTATCCCTATTTTATAAATGAGAAAACTGAGATATCAAAGAATTAAAAATTTGTCTTCCCAGCCAATGTGGCTCAGTGGTTGAGCATGAACCTATGAATTAGGATGTCACAGTTTGATTCCTGCTTAGGGCACATGCCAGGGTTATGGGCTCCATCCCAAGTGTGGGGGAGTGCTGGGGGAAGCCAATTAATAATTCTCTCTCATCATCGATGTCTCTCTCTCTCATCCTTCCTCTCTGAAATCAATAAAAAATATATTTTAAAAAATTGTCTAAGATCACACAGGTTATAAAAGTAGCAAAGTTGTGATTCATTCTCAGCCAGTTTGACTCCAAAGTTCATGCTCTAAAGGAAATATAGCTGGAATAATTAAATAAGATAATGGAATAATTAAATGAGATAATGCATCTAAGTTACATATAGTAACTACTCAATGAATAATTAACTTGCATTTTCTTTTTGTTGTTAGCAATTTGAATTTTGAATTATTATTTCTAATATGCATATCATTTTTTATTTGAATGATGTATTATTGAGGTTTCAAGCTCCTGTATCTCTTAAAGCACCTGACATTTACATTGTAAAAGTTGCTTGACATAACTGTGCCCATTGTTAGGACTTGATTCTGCCCCTTTCCTTTGTGCTAATTGTGGATTCGCTTAGAGAAAGGTGTCAAATGGGCTTTTGCCAAAGTTGAACTCAGTTAAGAGTAGGAAGTAGGCAAAAAAAAAAAAAGAGTAGGAAGTAGGGACTAGAGAGGAGGGCAAAGTTGTGTGCTATTCAGGAGACCAATGGATAGAATTAGTGATGAATTGGATATGAAAATAAGCAAGACCAAGTGAGGTGTTTGAGATGTCCTAGTATAGGACTTCTAGGATGAGCATTAGGTTTCTGGCTTGGGCAACCGAATTATTGGCACAAATAGCTGAAAATGGTTATTTTAATTTCAAACATCTTTAATATTTTGTTGCTATTGCATATAAATAGAAAGAGTTTGGAAGCTTTAAGATTGAACTTTTGGAAATGCTGAAATAAAAATAAAACTTTAAGGTTAACTAACATATAAGTTACGGAATATTTTCACTGGACCAAAACTGTTACCACTCGGCTTCTCCAGACCAAAGGCTCCTTATCACAGCTTATTTAAGGACAGTTTATCCCAATGTATGTGCTCAGGAACTAGAGAATAATGTGAGTGCGATTTTAACTCTCCAAATGTGGAGTTCAGACAGATCTGCAGTGGGATGCTGCAGAGTGACACACTTCCAGTTATAGAAAAACAAATAATCAAAAATCAGCATGAGGAAAAAACAATAATAAATGGCATAGGCCAAAGTTGATGGCCAGAATGTAGGCAGAATAAGATACCATCTTTAAAAGACCACATAGCATAAACTATAGATTCGTGACAGAGACTTATAAGGCATTTTTAAGATGCTGCAAATTTTATTATTTTTTCACATGCATTTTTCCCCATGGGCTGTCAATCACCTTTCATAGCAGTGAAACTCTTAAAAAGTAACTGCAGGCAGAGTTACTGCCTCATTAGAAAGGCAAGGAAGAGATATTTAAAGAGTTTATTTTCTCCAAAGACAAGTTTGAGATGAGGAAGATCTTAAAGGATAAAGCAAATATTTTTAAATTGTATTTTAGACTCTAGGATGAAAGAAGGGTCAGAAAGTATTATATGAATGTGTATGTTCTTTCCACTATCTGCTTCACACCCATTTTTCCTTGGTGTGAGATTATGTTTATTTCTCTAATACAGAACTGATTGGGTGTGAATTCCAGTTTCCTAGCTATGTATTCACCTTTCATAAGAGTCTCTCCGTGGCAGGAGAACATATTTGTTTGGGCATAAGGGTTTTCTGAGTGTTAGGAAGTTTTAAGAACACAAGTTTGCCTGCAAATCAAGGTGTTTTTCTGTTTTTGGTTCCTTCATCCAATTGGTACCTAACCAACTTTAAAATACCACCAGAGTTATTTTGTAAAGTTTCCCTGCCCGCATGATGACAAAGAAGAAGGGAGGGAAGACAGAAATAAAATGAAAACTACAGACCAATCTGTAAGGTTCGAGGCGCAGGAAACGGGAGTTGGAGACCAAGGCATGTTAAAAGAAGAAGTTTATTCCGCACTAAGGAGCGAGATAGAAAAACCAGGATTAGAGGAGAAGGAGGAGGAGCCAGCCAGCCAGGCTGTCTCACTGGGAGAGAGAACAGCAACACGTGCAGAGGTGAACAGCCTTTTGAGGGGAGGAACAGGAAGGGGTGGGGCCCAGGGTGAAACGGGAAGGGGTGGGGCCCAGGGCACTCGGCACGCGCTGATTGGTGGTTCAATGTCTCGGGGATGTCCCTGGCTGCAGAAGCAGGTTAGGCCATACTCCACCCACCAGTTGGGGGAAGGGAGGATCTATCACAATCTCAATTTTTTTTTCTTCATATTTTCAAATACATACAGTTAGGTTAGACTTAAAAATATTTGTATATGCTTATATGCAGTGAGGAGCTGATGCATTATTTTTATATTTCTGCATAATAAATTACCACATACGCACAGCTTAAAATAAGATCCATTTTTTATTTCACGTTGTTTATGGGTCAGGTCTGAGCACAACTTACCTGGTTCCTCTTGGTGGTGTCAGCTGGGCTGCATTCATAGAAGCTGGAAGAATCCTACTTCAAGTTTATTTAGGTGGTTGGCAGACTTCATTTTTTGTAGCTACGTTACTAAGGACCTGGCTTTTTTTTAACTTAAATCTTTATTATGGAAAGTATTACATATGTCCCCTTTTTCTCCCCATTGACTCCTTCTAGCCTGCTTCTGTCCCCTACCCCCGGCCTTCACCACCCTATTGTCTGTGTCCATGGGTTATGCATGTATGCATACAAGTTCTGTGGTTGATCTCCTCCCTCCCACCCACCCACCTCCACTTTCCCTCTGAGATTCCACCACCTGTTCCATGCTTCTGTGTCTCTGGATCTATTGTATCCATCAGTTTATTTTGTTTATTAGATTTCACATATGAGTGGGATCATGTGATACTTGTCTTTCTCTGACTGACTTATTTCGCTTATCAAGAAAATGACAAATTGTATGAGAATACAATAAAAAGGGACTGGTGGTAAATCATAAAGACTGCCAGAAAAATATAATTTCATTATTCTTGCCAGAAAAGTAACATGCCTGAAAAATAGCTTGTTCACAGATATTTTACTAATGTTGTATTATGACTTTGATATTATGTCCTAAAGAATCTAAATAAATTTGCTATAAGCATTGACAATTATTGCCTTATTGTGTTAGAATTAAATAAGTAATAATAATAATAACAACAACAAAAAGTATTATTGATCATCAATTACCACAAGTAAAAAGTCAGAAAATCTCCCCTTCAGGGAAAATAAATATCTGGTATTTATTGCTAATATGACTGGCTTTTATAAATGTTGTTTATGCCTTTGGCATGAAACATATGCAATATTTAAAGAACATGTATTCTTTAATATGTATAAATACATTTAAAAAATGTTTCTTAACTCTACAAGTGACTTTGGCTATTTTTTTTTTCCTAGAGTAGTGAATGTGCCTGTCATTTTAAATAAGGAAGAAACACTTCCTCATTTGTCTATTATAGGCATAGAAAGGAGCTCAGAAAAATAAAAATCTAGTGAAGTAACCACACCCTAATGAGTATTTGTAACTATGTCAATTTTCTGCTATTGTAACTAAGTGATGTGGCAGATTAGGGATATTAAGCTAGTTTTGCTCTGCTGCAATTGAGACAGAAACATATTTTACTGAAATGTAAGGGCTGGAATATGTAATATCACAAAACTGCCTCATAAAACTGCATATTTTATATTTTTATCAACGTACTTCTCGCCTTTGGCGTGTTTTCCTGTGGTATTCAATTTTTATTTTTTATAAAATTGTTCGCACATCTGTCCCTTTTATAAAAACACAGGCCACTGGAAACATTTTTCTCATTGTCTGGTAACTAGTTTTATATAATTAATTCAACCTAGTATTCACACTACCATATTCCATTTACTTCTTTATCCAGTGTGTCATGACAATATTGACTCAAGACAATATCTAAATTTAGTTTGAATACAAAATACAGAAAGCTAGGAGAAATAAGGGGTCATGTAATGAAATTGTTAGAAGAAAGCAGATTAAATTCAAATTAAAGTGTTATATAATATATTAATAATACACCTTAATGTTGAATATCACTCTAACCTTTAGTTTCACAATTGTTATAAACAGATTAATCACATCCTAAAAAAGAGACTAAATTCTTAAAATTTACTGAAAAATATTTTTTTCAAATATTTTTAAGAAAGACACATTTTATCATCACATAGAGCTACATAAAGGGAAACAATCCCATACTAAGACAAAATTAACCCTTTGCACTCGCTTGCTTTTTTCTTGATTCCTTTATTCTAATGTTAACCATGTCAAGTCACACTCGACATCCGAGTGCAAAAGGTTAAATGAATAAAAATATGCAACTACAATATATATTGATATAATATTGAAAGGAGTTGTAGGGATAAAATAGGCAGGTTTAGGGAGTTTTAGGAATAAAGAGCGTCCATGGGGGAGGAATGCATAGGTGAGGGCTTAGAGCTGCCAGAAGGCATACATTCACAGAGGGGAAAAAAAAGAAAAAAAAAAGAGGTGCCATAAGATAAGGGGAGAGGAAAACACCCATTCACAGAAGATAGGGAAAAGCCACAGGGTATGGGGAGAAAGAGGAAATAAACTTTCACAGAGGATAGAGAAATGCTGACAAATATGAGAAAGAGGAGAACAGATTTTCACAGGAGATAGAGAATTCTACCACTGAAGGGGGAGAGGGAGAGGGGAGCACCCCATGGGTTTTGGGCTTTGAAGCTGATATAGTGACCAATCAGAAGGGAGCATCAAGAGACAAAGAACTGCAGCCTTTATAAACCTTAGAAAAGGTGGCATAGTGGGTCACCCCCTTTGGACCCCCTCCCCACGTGGGAGTCTGTATTTGCTTAAAATAAGTAGTGGGAATGTAATATACAGCATGATAACTATAGTTAACACTGATGAAAAAAGAAAAATGAAATAACCAACAACCAAAAAAGAAAAAAAAACACAAACAGAAAACACACCAACCCTGAAAATTAGAAGGGGCATAACTTCTTAAGAAAGCAATTGTGATAAAAATGCAAAAGTAAAAAGTGAAGTGTGAGAAATGTATGTGTTTGTATTTGCATGCTGCCATATATTTGAATGACACATAAGCATGCAGTTCTGAAGAGAAAGAGATGGCCAAAAACAAAAGATAAAGAGAGGAAAAGATACAAAGCAAGTAGAAAAATGAATAGAAGCTAGGATTTAGGTACTGATATTTAGGATTTTCTCATTTTTTTTCCATGTAGTTTTTTGAATAATTTTTAGTAAAAAAAAAAAAAAAAAATACCAGAACTTTCCCAAAGACATAGTCAGTGTTCAGATAGCTCCTCAATGCGACAAAGTTCCACTGAAGTTGAAAGAAGAATTCAAAGAGTTACCATCACTGTGTGCTGGATATTAAAGACAGTTCACCGGAAGCTGAACTCTGCTGAAACCACACAGATCCAGTGAGACAGAAGAAACAAAAATATAGGGCAATTATTGACATAGACTAAAAACAAATTCTTCTATGAGAAAACAGGTTCACATAGAAGAAAAAAAGAAAACAGTTACAAGTTGCATTAATTTGGCAGAAAAATGGTAACTTAAAGGACTAAATGAGCAGATCTTAACAGTTGACAGGTGTCTGTTTCTGGATTGCTAAGAAAGAAAAAGCCAGCCTTCTTATCTTATAGCAATACTTTTAAGTATCAGAAAGCAGCATAGATTAGTTGCTGTAATGAGTGGAGTCTGCAAAACTTCTAATCAGTTCAGAAAAAGTGAAGCAAGTGATGACTACTACACCATGCATGGTCTTCCTGGAATATGATTATTCTGAAGTAGACATTACGGAGCAGCACTTAGCCCTGCCAGCCTGGCTCAGTGGTCGAGTGTGGACCTATGAAGCAGGAGGTCACGGTTCGATTCCCGGTCAGGGCACATGCCCTGGTTGCAGGCTAGATTCCCAGTGTGGGGAGAGCAGGAGGCAGCCAATCAATGATTCTCTCTCATCATTGATGTTTCTCTCTCTCCCTCTCCCTTCCTCTCTGAAATCAATAAAAAATATATTTAAAACAACAAAACAGCAGTGCTTAGAGCAATCTGGAAGGACATCCAGGTAGGGAAGATAGAATTACAGAACTTTACTGCCTCCACCATAGTTTTCCATTATATGTTTGGAAATTAAAACAATATTAAATAGAAGCTAGTTTGCACAACATTAAATCAATTGGGAATTGATAACTGCTATTCAACTAATTCATAAGTATTAGCAACTATACCAGCTGTGTGGTAAGACTTGCATTGGTTAAAAAAGAATAAGAAAAATTCCTGCCATCAAGGAACTCACCGTATAATGGGGACTATGAAAATTAAGCCAAGGATTGCATTGCAAGTAAAAATGGCTATAAACATATAATCGAAGGGTGAAATAAATACTATTGCAGGAGAGATATCTGCTCTGCTACAGATTTAGAGAAAGGCTAAGAACAGGTAATATTTGTGGTTTACACCTAAATCACAGAATCCTACAAAGTTCCAGGCACTTAATAGGGGCTCATAATTAGCATATGAATAAATGAATATATGGACAACTGCCAAATAAAAGAGTTAAGACTGGCAAAATATTTTAAAGTATTTATACTTGTAGAAAGGAGATGTGTAATGGAGGTATGTGGAGGAAGCTTTCTGACAAAGGAACAAAACATTATCCTATCTAATAAAAGGTAATATGTGAATTAACCATCACTCCATCACAAAGATGGCAGTGCCCATAGCCACAAGATGGCGGCGCCCAGTCCTCTCAGCCCCGCCAGAGTCCCCCAGTCCTGGGGGGACGGCTGCTGAGAGTGGGCAGCGTGAGTGGCCTGGTGGAACGCTTGCGTTGTCGCCCTGGCGATGAGGCAAGAATTCGGTGCCTGGCTGCATATTGGCCTCTGGGCCCGGGAGAGCCTCTGGGCAGCAGGTGCGGAGCGGCCAGGCCCCCCAGAGAGCTACTGGCGCATGGATTCGTGTGCAGGGCTACTAGTAAAAGCATAACAAAGAGAAAAAGTTAATGTACGCAGGGGATAACATTCAAGCACTGTGTAGTCATTCGTGTACAGTAGTCCCCCAGAATCTACAGTTTAGATTTTTGTGGTTTTAGTTACCCAATGGCAATGATGGTCCAACAATATTAAATAAAAATTCCTAGAAATAAGCAAATCATAAGTTTTAAATTGCATACCATTCTGAGCAGCAGAATAAAATATCTCAACGATCAGCTACATCCTGCGCAGGATGTGAATGATTCCTTTATCCTGTATCCATGCTGTATACTCTATCTGCCAATCAGTCACTTAGTAGCAATCTCAGTGGTTGTATTCACGTAACACTTATTTTACTAATAATGGCCCCAAAGCGCAAGAGTAGTGATGCTGGTAATTCAGATAGGCCAAGGGAAAGCTCTGGGGTGCTCCCTTTAAGTGAAAAGATGGGTACAGTAGAAGAAGACATTTTGAGAGAGAGAGACCACATTTACATAACTTTTTCTAGTATTGTAGCATATTGTTGTAATTCTTCTATTTCATCACTAGTTATTTTTGTTAATCTCTTACTGTGCCTAATTTATAAATTAAACTTTAGCATAGCTACTTATGGATAGGAACCAATACAATATACACAGGCATACCTTGTTCTATTGCACTTCATTTTATTGCACTTCCATGATATTGCATGTTAACAAGCTGAAGGTTTGTGGTAACCCTGAGTCCAGCAGGTCTATTAGTGCCATTTCCCAACAGTCTTTGTTCACTTTGTGCCACTGTGTCACATGCTGGCAATTCTTAAAATATTTCAGAGTTTTAATTCGTATTATATTTGTATGGTGATCAGTGATCTTCAATGTTACTATTGTAATTGTTTTGGGGTGCTATGCCCACAGAAGATGGCAAACTTAATCGGTAAATGTATCTTCTTACTGGCACTCCTCTTTTTTTCTCAGTCGCCTTGAACCTTCCTGTTCCCTGAGACACAACAATTTTGAAATTAGGCCAACTAAAACCCTACAGTGGCCTCTAAGTGTTCAAGTGAAAGGAAGAGTCATAGGTCTTTTCCTTTAAATCAAAAGCTAGAAATAATTAAGCTCAGGGTGGATAGCCCATGAAAAGCCTAGATAAACTGAAAGCTAGGTCTCTTGCTCCAGTTTGACAAGTTGTGAATGCAAATGAAAATTCTTAAAGGAAATTAAAAGTGAAGACACAAATGATAAGAAAGTGAAATGGCCTTCTTGCTGATACAGAGGAAGTTTTAGTGGTCAGAATAGAAGATCAAAGCAGCCACAACATTCCCTTAAGCCAAAGCCTAATCCAGAGCAAGGTTCTAACTCTCTTTAATCCTGTGAAAGCTGAGAGCGGTTCGAAAGTCACAGAAGAAAAGGCTGAAGCTAGCAGAAGTTGGTTCATGCGGATTAAGGAAAAGAAGCCATCTCCATGAAATAAAAATACAAGGTGAAGCAGCAAGTGCTGATGTAGAAGCTGCACCAAGTTACCCAGATTTAGCTAAGAGAATAAATGTGACTACACTGAACAACAGTTTTTTTATCAAAATGAAACTGCCTTATATGGGAAGAAGATGACACCTAAGGACTTTCATAGCTGGAAAGGAGAATACCTGGTTTCAAAGCTCCAAAGGACAGGCTGACTGTCTTGTTAGAAGCAAATGCACCCGATGACTAAGTTGAAGACAATGTTCATTTCCCATTCTGAAAACCCTAGGGCCCTACAGCATGTTGCTCAATGTCCTCTGCCTGTGCTCTACAAATGGAACAACAGATGACGGCACATCTCGTGTACAACAAGGTTTACTAAATGTTTTAAGTCCACTGTTGAGACATACTGTTCAGAAAAAAAAATTTCCTTTCAAAATATTACTGCACATTGACAATGCACCCGGTCACCCAAGAGATCTGATGGAGACTTACAATGAGATGATTGTTTTTATGCCTGCAAATACAACTTCTGTTCTGCAGCCCATGAAACCAGCATTGACTTAGATCTTCAAATCTTGTTATTTAAAAGATACATTTCATAAGGTTGTAGCTGCCATAGATAGTGGGTTCCTCTGATGGATCTGGGCAAAGTAAATTGAAAACCTTCTGGAAAGGATTCACCATTCTAGGTGTGATTAAGAACATCCATGATTCATGGGAAGAGGTCAAAATATCAATACTGACAGGAGTTTGGGAGAAGTTGATTTCAACCTTCATAGATGACTTCAAGGGGTGGAAGAAGTAACTGCAGATGTGGTGGACATAGCAAGAAAATTAGAAACAGAGCTTGAATATTTAACTGCAATCTCATGGTGAAACTAAGGGGTGAGAAGTTGCTTCTTATGGGTGAGCACAGAAAGTGATTTCTTCAGATGGCATCTACTCCTAATGAAGATACTGTGAAGAGTGATGAGATCACAACAAAGGATTTTCATGAACTTAGTTGATAAAGCAGTGGCAGGGTTTGAGAGAACTGACTCCAATTTTGAAAGTACTACTTTGGGTAAAATGCTATTAAACAGTGTCACATACTAAAGGGAAATCATCGGTGAGAGAAAGAGTGAATCAATGTGGCAAACAATAAAGTTTTCATTTTAAGAAATTTCTACAGCCACCTCAGCCTTCAGCAACCACCACACTGATCAGTCAACAAGCATCAACACGGAGGTAACACTTTACACCAGAAAAAAAAAAAAAAGATTTGTTGAAGGCACAGATGATGGGTAGCATTTTTTAGCAATAAAATATTTTAATGTACATTGGATTTTTTTAGACATAACACTATTGAACACTTAATGATTACAGTATACCAGTAGTGTAATATGCACTGGGAAACCCCCCCCCCCCAATCTTCTAACTCCCTTTAATGAAACATTACTTTATTGCAGTGGTCTGGAATGGAACTTGCAATGCTTCTGAGGTATGTCTCCATACCGTTGGTTATTATCCATGATTTGAGGCATTGAGTAGGGGATCTTATAATATAACCCCCACATTTTTTTAGTAGAAGAGTAGAGAAATGTGACTGAGAATGTATTAAATACAGAGGCAATTTTTAAGAGTTTTCTTAACCATGAGTCAGATGTTTTTTTCTTTAAAGCAAAGCAGAGGCAGTAAAAGTTTCAGTGATAAAGTGAAATGGTTAGATTTTCAATTTAGAACGATCCCTGTGACAGTAAAAGAGATAGTGGATTGGAAGGCTTCAAACCTGGAAGCATAGATAAGAGCTCTGGACAGTTATAATAGTTTAGGTTAATAATGAAAGCTTATTTGTCAGTGACAAAGAGTAAGGAAAAGAGGGGAGATGAGTTAGAGTTCATCTTGTCATGGGAAATGAGAGAAGGAGATGCTTTTGTATTTCTGACTCTGGAGCCTGCATGAAAGGCTTGACTTGATTCAAAATACACAGAGGATAGACATCAGGACAAAATATTCGAGTTTGGGATAGTTTCATTTTGAACATCACCATTTTCAAGTACCTGTGGATATTCCAAGTGAAGATTCATTGTAATGCCAAAAAAAAAAAAAAAAGATTTGGGATTTGGGAGAGAGACATTTATGGAGTTCTATAAATCTGTGACTCATAGTGTATAGTAGACATCCTGAGCAGGGTTAAAATCTGAGGGTGTAGAAAATGATGAGTTACAAACACAAAATGCAGCAGAATATAATGTAAAAATACCAATATTTCACAATGGTTAGAAGATAAACCCATAAAAAATTGAGAATTTCAGCGTGATTATGGCATGCAAGGGGACAGATAACATAAAACTTATAGAAAAGGAAATAACATTGTTGAATGACATAGAAGTGTCAAGAAAGAAAAATTATGAAAGCTATTAATTGTATTTGTATGAAATTAAAATTACATGTGTATAGAAATTTTAATAATATAAACAACAAATTAAGATAACTAGGCTGAGAAGTTTGGCATTAAAAGATGAGAAAAATAATTAGATAGACAGGATTTTCTTTTATTACTGGAGAAACACGTAATAATGGTGATATTGCCCTGGTAGTGTGGCTCAGTTGGTTGAGCATCATCCCAGCCACTGAGAAGTCGCCAGTTTGATTCCAGGTCAGGGCATATGTTGAAGTTCAATCTCCAGTGGGAGATGTGCAGGAGGTAGCAGATAGATGGTTCTCTCTTTCTCTCCCTCTCCCTTCCTCTCTCTATAAAATCAATAAAAACATATTAAAAATAATGGTGATATCAATATATTCTTAAATTACTATAATATAATCACACACAAAGAAATTAAAAGAAGTGATAACTTATACCTAGTATGTTGCAATGTGAATTTATGTTTAATCTTATTATTTAAAATATAATTAATATATAGTAAGCTTTTATAAACAGAATTTTCATCCAAACAAAAACCACATTTTCAATGTTTTAATAATTGAGCTCACTATATTTAGTTTAAGGCATTAATTGAATACACACACACACATCACAGTAGAAAATCTATTATAATTATTTCATGAAGAAAATACATATTGACCTAAAAATTAAAGACTGCCAGGAGCAAAACACTGCTGCCAAGAGTGACAAAGATAAATTGTAATAAATTCATCTCTGTAGACTTTCCATGATTAGAAGTAAATGCAAATGGTTAAAATAATTTTCAATAAATGGTAATATTATTAATTCTGTATGACATTTTTATTTAATAAATACTTAAGGGACAATTCATTTACATCTCAAAGATACATTGGATATATATTTAAAGTACTGTACCAAGTGTTTTCCCAAGATTAGCAAACATAATATTCTTACCATCTTTCTCATACTTTATTAAAGCCTTAGATCAAACTATAAGAACTCAAGAAAGGTAAACTTCAGGTGAAATATTGTCAGTAAACATAGTAAATTTAAGGTGTCATATTTTTCTGGGGGAAAATAATTATTAAAATATATTTATTTTCAAGAGGAAAAAAAAGAAAGATTAAAAAAAATTCCTCCTTTGCATTTCTAGAATTTTTGTAGATATTAAAAATTGCAACCCTAAGTTATGGGAAATACATGGGTAGAAGAGAAAAGAATAAAAACAAAACCTAGGAGCTCTAGAAAACAGTCATTCTACCTTAGAAGGTATTCTTGAAAAAAAGAAAAAAGATGCAATAAACTGGTGAGAAAACATCTAGGAATAAGTTTCTTTTTAGGCCTCGCATTCTAATCAAGGAAATACCGCAAAGATTGGTAGATGTGTTCAACCCCTGGAACCATTTCATGCTCACATGAACTAAATTACAGCAATTAAAAAGTCATCCTTACCTAACCTAATTAATGTGATAGCAGAAGCAAACTACCAGTATATACCATTGCTTTTGATTTTAGTTTTTAAGAAGTCTTTTTACGGTAAATTACTTATAGTTTGGGTGGAAAGATGCATTTAAAACAAAACAAAAAACTGATTTTACAGATTAAATATAGAATGTGTTTTCTAGCCATTAGGATTCTGGTGGAGTAAATCTTTTGCCCTTTTCCCCCCATTTACAACATCACCCCTCTATTCTTAGTAGTCCATCAGTAAATATTTTGCAATATACAAAGTGAAAATTTCCTTTAAAAGAAAATAACCCATTATGAAACATTTATATCTAGGTCACCTAGGTGTGAAGATATAAGTAGACAGAAACTTGTGAGTCAGA
Source organism: Cnephaeus nilssonii (assembly GCF_951640355.1). Classification (NCBI taxonomy): domain Eukaryota; kingdom Metazoa; phylum Chordata; class Mammalia; order Chiroptera; family Vespertilionidae; genus Cnephaeus; species Cnephaeus nilssonii. Next base: position 54,811,066 of record NC_137079.1, on the reverse strand, counting down.
AATTTGTAATCATATCCTGAAACTTAGAATGCATTACTTACTCCTGATATATTATGCTCATAAGATTTAGAAAGGCCTGGCTTATCTTAAAGATTTTTTAAAAATGCATCATCTATCATGTATTTATTCTTTAGGGTTTTTTTTTTTAATTGATTTCAGAGAGGAAGGGAGAGGGAGAGAAAGATGGAAACATCAATGATGAGAGAGAATCATTGATCAGCTGCCTCCTGCACACCCTAACCCTCCCACCCCCACCCCGGAGATTGAGCCCGCAACCGGGGCATGTGCTCTTGACTGGAATTGAACCTGGGACCCTTCAGTCTGCATGTCGATGCTCTATCCAGTGAGCTAAACCAGCTAGGGTTATCTTTCAATTCTTTATATCAAGATTATTTAGTCCTGAAATTAGGAAAGTTAGAATACTAAAATGCCTACTTATTCTTCCTGCATCAACACAGCTGTATGCCCTACCACAATCCATGGTTTTGTTGTGCACAAGATCACAGTCCTTGTATATTGTTTATCAGTGGATTGACCTGTTTTACTCTGTGGGTGAGTGCCAGGATTCACTGGAGAGCTCCCTCTATAATCCTCAATTGATTTTATTCTAACAACACAAAATGAGAAGGTCTTCAGATAAAACAGTTTTATTAGGTACCTCGGTTCATGTCTGGGGAAAAAATAGAGAATAAAAAGGCAAAGGTTTCCCTTGTTAAATTTGCTCTACTGGGAAAAGAAAGGTAAATAAGCGGATGGATGACTACACCAATCAGACATGTAGGCTGAGATCAGGAAGCTTTCTGGAAGATAACTGAGCTAAGATGTGCAGGATCATTTGGAGTGCACCAAGGGAGGGAAGGAGTGAAAGGTCACTGTGCGGTGAATGGAAACATGCGCAGAATCACAGACATTGAATGAGGATGGTGTGATGAATTCCAAACACAAATCAAAGATCTCTTATTGCAATAATCCTTACATATAAACAGAAACTTTTATTGTTCCACTCAAACTTGTTCTTCCCACACACTTTCCCATATTACACCCATCATCTACCCTAAACCAAAAACTCTAGAGTGATTATTAATTCCTATCTTTCTCTCATCTCTCATACTCAATGCATTACCAAGTCTATTTGTTTCTGCCTCCAAAATATATATTGTACCCATCCACATCTCTGCATCTTCCCAAGCATCCATCTAAGTAAGGCCACATTCATTCCTTAATTCAATAACTGCAATAACCTTCTCTCTGTCCCCCATGTATCCATTTTTACTAATCTAGGAATTATTTTCCATGCACCAGCAAGGAGAATATTTTCAAAACCCAGATAAGATCATTCTTCAGTTAAAACTCTTAAATGACTATCCATCAAAGCAAAGATAAAATCTAAACTCTTGACCTTAAAATATGACCTTTGTCTTCATATCATCTTACTCTCACTCATTTATTACTACACTAAACTGTCCTGTATCACTTCCATGACTTCATTAAGTACTTGCCCTAGAATTTTGCCTTTACAACTCCACCCTGTCTCAGAGTCCTAGCCCTGGTGATGATGTCATCCCCATTTTAGATCTTTAGTTAAGAGTCTTCTCTGCAGTTGTACTGAAACTCAATCTCAAATAACCTAACCCCCTCATTCCTGTTTCTATCCCTTACTTTTCCTGGCTGTTACATTACTTTTGTTTCCTTCATTTTATACACACACACACACACACACACACACACACACACACACACACACACCAGGTAGGGACAGCTACATAAAATACTTAGGACTAAAGGTCTAGTTAGTAAGAGAGGTATACATTCAACTACAATGTCCAATGTCTGTATATTTTACTCCCAATCCCCTTGTAAGTTTTCATGGCCATAGTGAAAAAAAATGTTTTTACATTATTTTTCTTTAAGCCCTTGTGTGAAGATATTTTATTTTAATACAGTGGACAGTGGAAATAAAATGTTAAGAAATTCCTCAATGTCCAATAAAACCCAATTTAGAAAACTTTTGTGTAAATAAAACCTTTGCTGCCAATATAACTTGAAATAGTTTGAAAATATTCTGCCATGAAGAAATCACTCTTTAAGTAGTGGCTAGCACACTCACACTACATGAGAACATGTCTTTCACACAAATGTCCCTAATATGTTACAGCTGAATCAATGCTGAAGTGTTACTGAATATTTTATCATGAAAAGGTATTAATTTGAAAAGATTTCCTGAAGAGGTTTCTCTTTTTTTGTTTTTTGGGTTTTTTTTGTTTGTTTGTTTTGGATGAGGGTGAAGGCAGAGGAAAATGGCAAGGTACTGGAGGGTAGAGTAAATGAGTAAAATTACAGAAAGTCTTGGAAAGAGAAGCAAGGAGATCATGAACTGTGAGAAGAAGATAAGTTAGCTGTGAGGACCACTATACCCATCATTCAGAATGAATATGTTGTAGTTGGGCACTCACATCAAACGCTGTACTAGATGATCTCTCAAATCCATGTTTTTAGTTGCAGGGAACTATGTAGACTTAGCCTCAGGAGGATAGATTGATTTGTAGTTATTATAATCTGTATTCAAAGCAGGTTTTCAACTGCAGCTCCCTGAACAGGAATAAAGGTTGCTAGGTCAGAATGTTTCGTCTTAATGAATAATTTATATTACACTAAATCACATGTTGAGCTGTGGGAAGTACTACTGCAGATGAATATTTTGAAGTAAGAATCCAGCTTTAAATTTTTACTTACCTCAGTTGAAGGAAAAAAAATGTTTAGTTTCCTTCCAAAGGAATCAGAAAGCCCTTGAAAAAGATAAATTGACTCCCATGTCAAGTGCAGATAATTTTATTTTACTTATAAAAGGAACAAAAATCCTAAAGAAAACAAAAATGTTAACTATTCATGAAATCTAAAAATCACATGAAATTTCTACTGAAAGCAGAAGTCTATTTTCAACTAGACAAGTCTAATAAAATATAATTTTAGGATATATTAGATTTTCTGGATTCTCTCTGGTCTCAAACCAAAATGTGGCAACATACTTCAACAAAATTGTTAAATCGTCAAATGTCTTGCTACTACCAGGATATTCAGCAAAAAGAAACTCTCTATTTATCAATATCCACTTTGCTGTTAGAGCAAAGTACTATATTTCCTCCTCCTATCCTTTGCTCAAATGTTTTAGTCATTTCAAAGTTTCAGAGAAATAAAATACAACCACATAGGTCTGCTAGACACAGTTTCCTTCCACTACTGGCATAGTGGCACAGTAAGGTAGTAAGTATACAACAAATACTGACATTAATTTACATTAAATTAAATATATAAGTATGCATACATTAAATATATATAAATTAATATATATGTCTATAGTATGTATAGCATTTCCCATCATGCAGAAGTGATTAGAAAAATAATAAATTGCTAACATTTTCAGTGCTTACTATGAGTAATGTACTGTATTAAATTATTTTTCCCATAGCCTAATATGACCTTCACAACAACATAACATGGGGAAGGATCTATGAGCATATGAGAAATTACAGCACTATGGTTTATTAAAAAGGCCAACTTATACCAGGCCAGGCTGTTTGTAAACAGCAGAGAGTAATTTCTATACATGTCTGATCAAGAGCCCACAGTCTTAATTTACTTCTATTTTGTCAATTCTAAAAAGAAATAGAAGGAAGAAGCAACATAAATGACTTCAAAATGGCCTCTATTGCACTCAACTATGTGACAGAATGGAAAGACCCAGGCCTGCTATCAGATCCTCATTGAATCGGTTTTATTGGTTTGTATAGATCCCTGGACTTAAGGACCTACTGAGGGTTTTTGTCATGAACAGGTATAGGACAATTTTTCACAATTACAGATGCAATTAACAACTACTATAAATTATGTTTTGAAATTGTTGAAATTTTAATAACAAGAATCCAAAACAGTAAGTATAATTATTAATTGTGACATATGCATGATTTTCAGGGTCCTTATGTGAGTGCTGTTGAAGATCTAGATTCTGGTACCAAATACAGCTGTACTTGAAAACTGGTTTAACTCTTCATTATCTATGTAACTTTATATAACTTATATAATGTTTCTAAGCCACAGGTTACTAAACTGTAAAATGATGATAATATTGGTTGTTGGGTGTGGGCCTGGGGTGTGGGTGGGAGGGCGGGGGCAGGCTGAGAGAGGTCAATGGGGAAAAAAATGGGACATATGTAATAATTTCAACAATAAATATTTTTTAAAATGTCATATGCAAAAGTCCCTGTATTGTGCCTTATCCTAACTAAATACAAAATCATGTTTAGCCCTGATGAAAAAAAAAACTGGATGTACTTGAAGTTTAATGAGATTAAAATAATTATTTTTAAAGCAACCTATTCAATAATGATTGAATAATGGTATCTATTTCTTACTCTGTTTCATATTTTACCATGGGTGCTGTTTTTCTCTTTTCTTGATAGACTGTTTTATGTCCCTTGTTGAAAGAGGATGCTTTTATAAACTAAGAAGCCATTTTTCATATCTAAATTTATTCTATATGGTTATTATACCCTCAAATTCTTTATCTAAACTTCAGATGACTAATACCCACAAATTAATGCTTGAAGACTGTTTTGAAATGATAAAGAGTAGACTTGTAAACCTTATGATTTCTATATTGTGCAGTCCAGAACTGTATAAAAAGAGATGTGGAGCAGAAGAAATATTTTACTCATTATACATAACTTGACGAGAATTACTGACCTTCAAGATAGTCCCACTAATATCATTCTCTTTGGCTTTCAGTGATTCATTCGCCATTTTGCTATTGGCTTCCACAATGCTAGAGCATAAAATACATGTGGACATCATGTATAATCACGGAGTCTAGGTTTCCCATAATTATTTTGAAATAGTAGCTGAGCTATTCTCTCAGGTTACTGCAACATTGTGGTCAAATATATGACAAGCCAAAATTCTTAAGTGCATACATTTTCAAGTAGGGCAGGAGAGGGAGGGGGATCTTGCTTATCAATAATAGAATATTAAATTATGATCAAGGGAAACTTTTTTTCAGAATCACATATATGATGCCAGTGTTGAATATGTTGGACAAAACAATGTTGTTTGAAGTAGAGACCAGTTTCAGGGTGAGGGACACTCCAACAGATTATGGAGTTCTATGTAACTGGGGATGTGCAGAAGTGGAACTGCTGGGAACAGTGAAGATGGTTTGTATCTTTGTATAATTTGTCAGTTTCACAGGAGCAGGCTACATAAAGAAGAATGGTTCCCACTTGTTTTCATGGGATCACAGGCTCTTCCTCTGGGAAATATTGGAGAAAAAAAACACCACAGGTTACCATGATTTCTTTGATATTGTCCTTTTTGACTGATTCTACATGGAAGGAAAGAAAACACATGTTGATGGATGATTTTTCAGACTCCAAATCTCCCTGTTTACCAAGAAAAAGATGGATTTAAAAAAAATCGTTTTAGGTGGCATAGCAGAATTCTAAATGTTCATTTGCATAAACCTGACAACCTGCTGATGATAGCCATTAATTTCTTCTTAGTTTTAGCCTTACCTAATAATGCAAACATTATCAAAAGAAACTTGGTGGGAAGAAACATAAAGTCTCTACTGACAAAAATTGTTATGTTTTATATTTCAGTTTGACAACAAAAATGTTGAATTTTAAATCAACTGAAAATCCTGATGAAAATTATCTCATAACACACACACACACACACACACACACACACACACACACACACACACATTGTTGAACTAATTGGAATGTTTCAGTAAAATGGAAATTCATTTATAGCCAGAATGCTCTCTCATATAAAAATCGGATCTGGATGTATTATTTTATGATAAATGTTTAGGGGAATTGAGGACAGAATTCTGAAGTGTTATATTGGTTAAATGAGACTTCAGCATAATGTTCCTAGTCCCTAGATCCCAATAAACTTGAAATGGTGTTATTTTGTATGAAAGCAAAAGAGAAAATACACAAGCAAATGTTTTGCTTTGTGGTTAGCAGATTTAAAATGATAAAATTGCTAAGATGTAATGCACAAAAATACTGCTTAGGGAACCACAGAATTGTATATTTTACCTGGAATGTAGCTTGAGGGACAAGCCTGTGAAATACATAAGGTCGCACCATTTGGTATAGTGCTCTGTAAATACTTTACCTTTCCAGAAGCCATACGTTTCTTGGCAAAGGATATTCCTTATCCTCACTTTATATTCCGCTCAGCATGAAAGCAGGCCCTCCAAATAATTTTAAGTATACGTTTGATGGTGAACAACTACTGGTATGGTGAATAAGTGTCTACTGTAACATAGAATTTACATTCAACCTGTAGAATATTTCCTTATAGATTATGTTGTGTATTGGTTTGTCATGATTTGAAATCGACTTGTTTCTGACTGAAGTGAAGTTGTTTTGCTCTAAGGGTGAATTTGTTTACATTGAGGAAGCTGCCTCAGGATTTGTCATCTACATCTGTTGTTGATAAGCACTCAGCAGCTCAGCTGTTGGCAGGTACCACTGGGGACTTATGGATAACATGTGCCAGAGTGGCTATGATGTAAGGAAGCAAGGATGCTTGGTCTGGGCAAGCTACTCTCTGGTGATCTAAATAGTTCTCTGAATATCTTGAGACACTTGTTCCTGCCATGGTTAGGCAACTCTTGGTCGGGAGTTGTATTAAACTATGTAGTCTTAGGAAGAGTAGGGATGTGAGCTGCTGCCTTGGCAAGGCCGCTCCAGACTGTGATGTAAGCCATTTTATGTGTATTGGTTTTATGTCCACTAGATAGTATGTCAGCAGCAAGGGACCTGAACCAGCAGCTGATACCCAGCTTTTAGCTGGACAGACTGACTCTACCTAGAACTAACTCATGGAAAGTTAACCTCAACTAAATTTGGACTTATTGCTGTTATCTTCGCTTTTTCTGGAACAATAGTGTAATTAATCTATCATTGGTTTGGAGTGTCATTTCTTTATTGACTTGTTAAGAAACATTATTTTGTATGCTATTGGCTTGTGAAGTATTAGTATTATAAATTACAAGTCCCACTGTAAAACCGTGTTAAATATATTATTGGCAAGGACAATCTGTCTAAGCATAATTGCCCCAGACAAAATTAATTAAATATTTCTTTAAAAAAATATATATATATATATTGATTTCAGAGGGGAAGAGGAAGAGGGAGATAGAAACATCAATGATGAGAGAGAATCATTGATTGGCTGCCTCCTGCAAGATTCTAGTTAGGATTGAGCCCACAACCCAGGCATGTGCCCTTGATTGGAATCAAACCTGGGACCCTTCAGTCCGCAGACTGATGCTCTATCCACTGAGGCAAACCAGCTAGGCCTGAAAATTTCTTATTTGTAGAGTTTTCTATTTACATTATGAGGTGAAAGTAATATTTCTAAGTAAATAGATTTCCCATATGATTGGAATGTAGAATGAAATAATCAACAACATGTTTCTCTTTGCATTTGTATAGATTTTTTAGATCACATTTTTTTTGGCATTTTCTTTTTCTAAAATGGCACACATCACATCTGAGGTTAATTGAATGAAACTGTTAAGTATTTCTCTAAAAAACTACTTCAAAGAGCAGCAACTAATTGCAAAATTTGATACAGTGGGGCTTCTTTAAAATATGTTTCATGTGTATAAATTTTTTTCCATCATCATGTAAATAATTTTTATGGCTTCAAGCTAATTCTGTAAATTCTGAGAGGTGAGGGGGCGGGGAGGGAAGCTCCTAAAATAACACTGGAAATCCCAACAGGGCCACTTAAGTAAAATGAGTCAATGGCTTAGTTACTCACAAGTTACAGAAATATCTTGCTTCAGAATTCACAAAAATCTATTTTTTCTAACTAAGAGAATTCATTTACAAACTGCGTGTGGCACACTGTTATATATTCTTATAGGGATTAACATATTTATATTGAAAAAGTTTGCATTAACAATCTCACCCCTATTCTTTTTTCCACTTGAATTGTTCATTGCCTGACTATTGATCATTTTATTACTAAATGTTCAATTTAGCGTACTAATAAAAACTTACTTCAAGCTATCTTAAAGAACATAAAAGAGGAGGAGGGATATTTCATTTGCACCACTATTTGAAGCTTTCCAACATCCCTACTAGATATTTATTACTATGCAACATCAACAATTGGTTTTCAGAAGTTAATGCAAATATCAACTTTGTCTTGTGATTATGCCACAGAAAATCTGTCCTATAGTACTTTTAAAGTAGCAGAGCAGTTATTCTTAAATTATTTAAGTGTGAAAGATGACTTTTTAATGCCACTTCAATGAAGTGACTCTGACTTTAGGACCCTTCGCCACATTGAAGAAATAGGAAATTCTTGTAGAAATTTCCTCATCCCATCATGAGTCTTACAAATGAAGAAAAGATCCTTCAGAGACTCATAGATAAAACACTCCTAGAAAATGGAATATAAACACAGTGGTTATTCATTCTTAGGGACTGCTATTTATTCCTTTTCATTGTCTTCTGCACTAACTCAAAAGAAGAAAAAATCCTCCAACAAAGTGTACTTTTTGTTTACCTTTTTACTTTGTTCAATCACTAACTCATTCATTCATTCATTCATTCATTCATTCAATACCTATTGAGCACCTCTTCTGTGTCAGATATAATTTCTATGCTTTGGTAATAGAGCAATGAATGAAACAAAGTTGGCTATTATGTCAAGGGAGTGGGTCCGTAGAAGTGCCTAGTAGGAGGAGCTAAGTGGGATGAAGCAAAATAAAACAAAGGAAGGAAGTAGCAGAAATTATTTGGAGAGTGTGGGTGACTTCCTCAGTAGGCTGATACTGGAGCTGAAGCCTGAATTAATTTAAGGAGCAACCCAAGTACCCATCTGTGTGATGAGCATCCAGACAGAGGGAATAGTACCTGCTAAGACTTAGGCAAGAGCATGCTTGATGCACTTCAGAAAAAACAAGAATTACTGAGGCTATATTCTAAGGAGGCAATCAGAATAATCTCTACAAAAGACAACTATAAAGATGGATAAAATCAACAGAAACAAACATTTCAGGGTGCTGGAAATGGCTTGAATTCACATAATAATGAAAGTATTTATTCTTTAACAAAATGCTGAACTTGCAGTAAAAACATGAAATTTGCAGCTTTTTTCCCTAGTCATGCTCCCATCAACCCCTATCTTCTAACTCCCATTAGAAGGCATAAAGTTTCTACAGGAGAGGGAGGGTCAATGCTGAGTCCTGGCTTCTTTCTGTCATGGAGCAACGAACCTCACTCAGTTTTGAGCATTGGCCAATGCAACGGTATTGTCTGTGCACTCAGAGGTGCATCAGTGGGGAAGGCCACCAGCTCTACCTGAGGTTCCTTTCTTGGTTGAGGCAAACATACATGACTTGAGGTAGTATGCCCACACAGAGGAGACCAGAGAGGGCTTAAGCTTCCCTAACACTCATGGCCAACCCTGAATCTGTGCTTATACTCACTGAGGAGCAGCCACAAGGACCTGAGAAATGTGCAAGCCAGGGCAGCCGTAAAAACCCCGAGTGCACGTTCCTACCCACCGAGGGACCCATCAGATAGATAGAGGGTGACTTACTGATTTAAGATGCTTGAGAACAACTCTGCCCAATCACTAGAGGACCACTAAGTTATACAAAGACAAGTACAAACCCTGAGAGAACAGGCTTAAAGAACAAAAAACTAAGGAGAAACATAAGCTGCTAAACATTGCAGGAAAAACTGATTTTACAGACCTAGACTGGGCCGGCTACTAAATAAGAAAACAGCAAGCAAAACACACACACACACACACACACACACACACACACACACACCAAACAAACAAACAAACAAACAAAAAACAGCAACAGTGACCTTCAGAGGGGGAAAAATCAACATTAAAAACTCTGCATTTCAGAAGATACCATGAAGTATCATATTTATCCTTAGTTTCTCCTGTTGGACTAAGAAGTTGCTCCCATAAATCTTAAAGGAGTCTGTCATTCCTTCTGCCACTTCTGTATGGAGTGACCTGTGTGGAACTATGCAGTCAGTGTATGTCTTATCAGTGGAATAAAATCTCATTTGAGTTTTGCCCAAGAACTGTTGAAGTCTATTTTCTCATTTGGCTAAGATATGTTTGGGATTGCTAACAAAACTTCTGTCTTTTTCATTTGTGCATTTTCTATTTTATTCAAATAATATCTGAAAGTTAGGTAATACAGCACCAAAGTAGGCAGGAGCTGGGAGTCTTCCAATATGGGAGCAGGCATTAAATAAAACTGTCCATGAGAATTTAAAAGCAATATTATAAACTAACCAAAAGTTAGTATGTTTTTTATTATCATCATCATCCACAAGTTTTAAGCAATGTTGGTGATAAAATGCTTATTAAAAACTAATGGCCCAGTACATGGATTCGTGCATATTGAAAGGAAATTAATTAGAAGAAAGATTCATGTGGTAATTACGTTACTGCAAAAAATTACATGTCAAAATAGCATATATAATATGGCATTATAAAATTAAAACACATGTGTGATTGTCGCCAGTGAGAGATTTAAATGTATCACACATGTGCGTGTCAACGTTTATTTTTAAATTGCCAGTGTGTGTCATATGTACCGGCCGGTTGGTCGGTAAGACCATGTCAAAATAGTATATATAATATAGTATTATAAAATTAAAACACATGTGCAATTGGCACCAGTGAGAGCTTTATGTGTATTGTACATGTGTGAGTCAACATTTTTTTTTAATTGCCAGTGCACATCATATGTACTGGCTGGTTGGTCGGTCAGACAGTTGGACGAACATATGGTCCATCGCTTAGCCTTTTATATATATAGATAATATATTAGGTTTAAATTCTGAACAAGTGCTGGTGTTAAAATTTTATAAATGATATGTAAATTTCAACTTAACACATTTTATTACATATCTTTAAATATCATTGTATTCTGCACATTAATTTTGAAAACTTCTACTTATGTAGTCAACCTCAAAAGAAGACTCAGCTACAGTCAATTCTTCTGAGATTGTTTATACCTTGTCAAAATCATTTGAGTTTACTTCAAGTGTACAGTTTTTGAGCCTATTTTCTATTTATAAATATTATTGCATTTATTTTCTTCTCATTTTTATTTAATAACAAATTTATATATGTAAGATACACAACATAAAATTTAAATATATGTACATAGTGAAATGATTGTTACTATCAAGCTAGTTAACATATCTATGTCCTCACATATAATTGCATTTAAACAGTAGCTTTGAAATAAATAATGATTGCACACTAATTTTAAAGACCGAGAAATAGATTGTTTTAGTTCAATTCTGTCATTCAATGTAGATACTTTATTATTATTATTATTATTATTAAAATTGTCATTGTAGGCAGAATAATGACCCCTAAAGCTGTCCACACCCTAATTTCTGGAACCTCTGAAAATATTACTTTACAAGGCAAAAGAACTTTGTAGATATGACTAAGTTAAGGACTTTGAGATGGAAAAGTTATCCTAGATTATCTGAAAGGGTTACATTTAATCATGTGTCCCTAATAGGAGGGGAATCTTTCCTTGCTGAGATCAAAGGAAGTGAACGGTGAGAGGGATGCAGCATTACTGATTTTGATTATAAAGAAAAGGGACCACAAGTAAAGGAGCAAAGGTGCCCTTTGAAAGTCAAGGAAACCATGTATGCACTAGAGGCCTGGTGCACGAAATTGTGCATGGGTGGGGTCTGGCCAGCCCACCCAGATCGGGGCTGATTGGGCCAGGCTGACTTGGGGGAGGAGACCCAGGAAGTAGGCCAGCTGTCCCCACTCCTGACAGGGTGGGGGAGCTGATTGGGGTAGGGCTAGCCAGGGGGAGAGGCCATGGGCAATTGGCTGGCTGGCCCCACCCCCAGGTCAAACTCCTGGTCAAATTCCTGGTCAAGGGGACAATTTGCATATAAGCCTTTTATTATTCAGGATAACCCATGAACACAGACAATAGGGTGGTGAAGGCCTGGATGGGGGGAGGGGGCAGGCTAGAAGAGGTCAATGGGGACAAAAAAGGGGGACTTATGTAATATTTTCAGTAATAAAAAAGTGTAAATACCAGTAAGTAAGTAAGTAAGTAAGTAAGTAAGTAAGTAAATAAATAAATAAATAAATAAATAAATCAATAAATAAATGAATAAATCAGAAAAGGAAAAAAAAAAGTCAAGGAAACCACACTGACCAGTGTGGTTAGAGCATCAGCCTGAGCACTGAAAGGTTGTGGGTTCCATTCCCAGTCAAGGGCACCTACCTGGTTTGCAAATTCAATCCAAGACCCTGGTCAGGGTAGGTGTGGGAGGCAACTTATCAATGTGTCCCTCTCACATGGATGTTTCTCTCTCTCTCTCTCTCACTTTCTCTCTCTCTCTCCCCGCTTATAGTCTCTAAAAATCAATGGGAAAAAAAAATATCCGTGGGTGAGGATTAACCAGAAAATAAAAAATTAAAAAAAATAAAAATAAAAGAAACCAATTCTCTCCAAACACCTGCAGACAGAAACAGTTTTGCCAGTATCCTAGTTTTGGCCCAGTGTGACCTGTTTTGGGCTACTAATCTTCAGAACGGTAAGATAATAAATAAGCTATTTTGAAAAGACTTTTAATTTATTTTTGGAGAGAAAGGAAAGGAAAGGAGAGAAAGGGAAACATGAATGTGAGAGGAAAACCTCCAAAGGCTGTCTCCTATACACTCCCCACTGGGAATCCAGGCGGCCACCTGGGCATACGCCCTGGCTTGGAATCAAACTGGCAACCTTTTGGTGCATGAGCCACCCTGCCAGGGCATAAAAAAGTTATTTTAAGGCTCTAAATTTATCAGAATTTGTTACGTTAGCCATCGGAAATTAATACTGCCTACATATTTTGATAGTCACTCAAAATTATACTAAAAAATTGGCATTTCCATGTTTGAAATACATTGTGAAATGATATTTTTATGAATCTTTGCTAAATTTATTCTTTCATTATGTCTCCTATTTGTTACCTATTGCTATGATTTTATTAACTTTAATTTCCAAAAGGATTTGTATTTAAAATAAACAAAAATGACTCCTAAATCAACTGTGAGTGAATAAAGATTGACAAAACTGGATACACTGTATATTGAACATGAATTTGTTAAGGCCAATTCTGAAAAACTCATTGGCATATCTGGATATGTTAAGTCTCAAAAGCAGAAACTGCAGTATTATGGTTTATTATCAGAGTAGGTCAAAGATTTGTCCCTTTCAATAAAAAATACACTGAGATAATTAACATGTATTAATAAAGACATTTTCCTTTTTTAAACTTTTTGTTTTTGTACTACTGAATTTTATTTATTTGTTTATTTTTACTGCCTTGATTATACATATACAGTGGTCAATACAAGAAAATTTTCTCTGCCTGCATTTTTCTGGCTACATATATATTGTTTCATCACGTAAGTATTACTGAAAATAATTTTGTCATGTATAGATGTTAAAAAAAACGACTTACTCTGTGTGTCAACTATACCATATATGCCAGAGATTTGACCAATCACACATACATACACTCACAAAATTTTATTTCCAAGTATTATACATTTTGAAAGAGACTCTTTGTTTAATATATGATTTTTCCCATGTAACACTTATTGCAGTCACATTGCTATCTTGTAACACTGTAAAATAACAAATAGGAATGAGAATAACTATGAACTTGAAAGAGATGCTAATGTAATAAAATTAGGTCAAAGGAGTATATTTGTATCTATAAAAGTCATTTGGGATTTCTATTTATTTTTTAAGAATGCTTTATAATTCACACAAAACAAATGATATTTCTTTTAAAAATGTATTAAATATGATACAAAGGGTTTTTACTATAAAGGTTATTTTACTTTATCTCCAAGCTGAATTTTCAATTTGAAAAGTTTGCCTTATAAACTAAATGGTGATTGTGAATAATACTGAAATGAACATGGAAGTGCCAGATATCTTTGAGATCCTGATTTCAATTCCTTTGGATATACACCTAAAAGTGAGACTGCACGGTTCTATTTTTATTTTTTTGAAGAACCTCTATACTGTTTTCTACAGTGGCTGCACCAATTTACATGCAATGTAATATTTTCAGCCTTAAAAAATAAATCCAACTATTTGCGACAACATGGATATACCCGGAGGACATTATAATGAATGAAGTACTAGTAAGCCAGACACAGAACAAATACCATGTGATCTCATTTACATGAGGAATCTCAACTAGTCAAACTCTGAAAAACATAAAGTAACATTGTGGTCACTGAGTGCAGGGGGAGGGGAAAACCGGAAGGTATTTGTCAAAGGGTACGAAGTTTCAGTTATGCAGGATGAATAAGTCCTAGAAATCCAGTGCATGTCTCCAGTTAGCAATACTGTATTGCACACTTAAATTTCTTCTAAGAAAGCAGAACTTATATTGTTCTTATCACAAAAATAAATAAATAAAGCAGGTGGGAGAAAACTTTGGAGGTAATGGGTATGTTTATGGAATTGATTGGTGGTTTCACAGATGTATGCAGTTGATCCTTGAAAAACAGAGGGGGTTAGGTACACTGACCCACAGTGCAGTTAAAAACCTACATATACCTTTGACCTCCCCCCAAACTAACTACTAATAGCCTACTGCTGACAGGAAGCCCTACCAATAACATCAACAGTGGATTGATACATACTTTCACGTTATATGTATATTATATACTGTTTTCTTATAATAAAGGAAGCTGTGAAAATATGTTATTAAGAAAAATCATGAGAAAAGACATTTACTGTATTGTATATGTGTATTGAAAAAAATCCACATGTAAATGGACCTGTACAATTTAAATTGATGTTGTTCAAAAATCAGTTGTAATTATCTCCAAACTCATCAAGTGGCATACATTAAATATGTACAGTGTTTTGAAATCATACCTCAATGAAGAAGTATTTCCAAATGTATTGGTACATTTAGTTCCCATAATAGAGATGTCAAGTACTTTCCATCCTACAAAGTCATCATGCTTATTGGATACTGTGACTTTTCTTGTTTTCTAACTACAGTCTGTCACCCAGCTTTGCTCTTATGGACAACTCGATAGTGTTTTCCTTGAGAGGGAATATTTTATCTTTCATGTCTGGCTAATGTTGACTCTGAAGATTGTTGGATGTCAAACCGTTTAATAAGGATTTGTAATATGTTCCCCAATTGAACAATTTACAGTTTGTATAAAAACATCTTTATTTTCATTGTAAAGCAAGCACATCACTGCATAGCTATTTTAAAAAAGCAGAATAAGAATGAATATGGTCAAAACTGAAAATAAAATAATATATTCATCAGCTCAATAGTATCTAGAAAATTTCTCTCAATTTTAAACCAACATAACTTCAGGAAATAAAATACAAGAAAGCATTTCCGTTATGTGAAGTAATAGAGTAATAGAAAAACGTTAAATTATCTAAAAATTTTTGCTATTTCATTGTCAATTTACAAATATTATTATTATTTCTTACAGATTCTAGCCCTTTCCTGCCTTATAATGTATGTAACAAATATTTATTATGTGCCTACCAGATGCGAGTCAGAGGGGGGTAATTCTTGAGATAAAATCACTGACATCAATGAGCTAACAATAAGGATGCATAGCTACAATAATTAAAAAGAAGAAAACAGCCCTGGCCAGTGTTATAAAGTGGTTAGAGCGTCAGCCTGTGCAGTGAAGGGTCATGGGTTAGATTATTCCATGTCAAGGGCATGTACCTGGGTTCCAGGAGATAACCAATCAATGTGTCTAACATCAATCTCTCTCTCTCTCTCTCTCTCTCTCTCTCTCTCTCTCTCTCTCTCTCTCCTTTCCCACTTCCTCCCTCTTTTCCACTCTCTCTCTAAAAAAAAAAATCAATGGAAAAAATATACTGATGTGAGGATTAACAAAAATAATTTTAAAAAATAAGTAAACAAAGGAAACTAAATAAAACAACAAAACTGAACTAATGCAAAATAAATGCTGAGAACGAAATGCACAGAGAGAATGCAAAGTAGAAAAACCTTACCAAAATTGGTGGAGGGGAGATAGTTAGGGACTATTCCTGAGGGGTTATGCTTCATCAGTCTTCTCAAGATAAATATGAGAACAGGGCAATAGTTTAGGTGACGTGTGTTTCTGATGAAGAAAGCAGCACATTCAAGCCATTGAGTTGAAGTGATGAACAACCGCAGCTCCCTTAAAGTGTTGGGAGCGCTGAGGATAAATGAGGAAATTCCAGAAGTGAAGCGGGCGAAATAAGCAAAAGTGGAATAATGAATAACTACAGGACCCTTCTGTGCAGACGTCAACCGCTCCATTTGACCTTTTGGTACTCTTGTACTTTTAAAAACACAGTCTAATGTTTCACCTAACAATTATCTCCTGGAAAAAAATAAGAATATTATTCCTTTTAATTTATCTGACTCCCTCATTATGATATGAAATAAATGTTGGTAGATTTTCCTAGGAAATTTATTAAAAGATATTGGCCATTCAAGTATTCCATCCAAGGAAAGTGAATGAAAATTTTTTCTTTTTCATTTTCATTGTTGCACTCTTGACAAACAGTACTTGTTAAACTAAATCTGCTGTCCTATACAGACATATAGAGTTATTACTGCTGTGCATTCTCTGAACACAGTGGCGTCCATTGGAAAAATATGGAACAATAAGAAGTAGGTATTGGCCTAGCTGGTTTGACTCAATGGATAGAGCATCAGCCTGTGGACTGAAGGGTCGCAGGTTCGATTCCTATCAAGGGCACATGCCCGGGTTGCCAGCTTGATCCCCAGTGGGGGGCGTGCAGGAGGCAGACGATCAATGATTCTCTTTCATCATTGATGTTTCTATCTCTCCCCTCTCCCTTCCTCTCTGAAATCAATAAAAAATATATTTTAAAAAAAAGAAGTAGGTATACATCACAGCCCTGTAGAAGCAATTCAATATTTTTAAATAAAGTTGATTATGTGTATAACCTATGAAATAAATGTGACCTAAAAACACTGGCATGTGTGTACAAAGATACAATATACCCACAACATATATTGCAATAAAAAACATTTTGTACCAACCTAAATCTTCAGCCTCACTATAGTACATAGATATATTTATTTTGACTTTACATAGATTAAAGCCCTACGTAGCTTTAAAGCTTTGTACAGACATCATTACATAAACAATGCCAAAAATAATTTGCAAGATACTATATAACTGAGAAATGGCACATTCAGTTTTGAAGTTGTCTTAAAGATCTGATAACTGGAGACCCCTAGAAGTTGTGATTGTTACAAAAACCTCTGTTATTAGAAAACTTCTGGACACAAAGTCAAGAGGAGCTTGTCCAACTACATAATAAAGAAAAAGTGGATGATGTTTGTGTATAAGAGAAAATAAAGTCACTAAGTAAATTCATTACTATAAAAATGTTGATAGACTATTGAGAAAAAAATCCATAAAATATACCCATTAAAGTTCATTCCTCTTTTGTTTAAGATGAGATTTTAATTTTTAACAAGTAAAATAGTCTCTAATCCTTACAATGTTTTTTCTATGTTGATTACTCCAATCTAACCACAGCCTCAGAGCACATATTACCCTCTGACTTCTGTAAATTATCATTCAAATGCTCTGTAAAGAGCATTAATCCAATGTTATCTTACATAGACATATCCCATCTAATAAAAGAGTAATATGCAAATTGACCATCACTCCAAGACAGAAGATGGCTGCCCCCATGTGGTCAAAGATGGCCACCACAAGATGGCCAGCAAGGGGAGGGCAGTAGTGGGCAATCAGGCCAGCAGAGGAGGGCAGTTGGGGCGACCAGGCCTGCAGGGGAGGGCAGTTGCGGGGGACCAGGCCTGCAGGGGAGGGCAGTTGTGGGGGACCAGGCCTGCAGGAGAGGGGCAGTTGGGGCAACTAGGCCTGCAGGGGAGGGCAGTTGGGGCAACCAGGCCTGGAGGGGAGGGCAGTTGAGGGGGACCAGCCCCGCAGGGGAGGGCAGTTGGGAGGAATCTGGCCAGCAGGGGAGAGCAGTTGGGTGGGGGTGGGCACCAGGCCTGCAGGGGAGGGTAGTTGGGGGGGACCAGTCTGCAGGGAAGGGCATTTGAGGGGGACCAGGCCAGCAGGGGAGGGCAGTTGAGGGGGACCAGCCCCGCAGGGGAGGGCAGTTGGGAGGAATCTGGCCAGCAAGGGAGAGCAGTTGGGTGGGGGGGGCACCAGGCCTGCAGGGGAGGGTAGTTGCGGGGGACCAGTCTGCAGGGAAGGGCATTTGAGGGGGACCAGGCCAGCAGGGGAGGGCAGTTGGGTGGGCCCAAGCCTGCAGGAGAGGGCAGTTGGGGCAACCAGGCCTGCAGGAGAGGGCAGTTGAGGGGGACCAGGCCTGCAGGGGAGGGAAGTTGGGGGGAACCAGGCCAGCAGGTGAGAGCATTTGGGGAGAACCAGGCCTGCAGGGGAGGGCAGTTAGGGAAACCAGGCTGGCAGGGGAGGGCAGTTAAGGGTGACCAGGCCAGCAGGCGAGGGCAGTTAGGGGCAATCGAGCTGGCAGGGGAGCAGTTAGGCGTCGATCAGGCTGGCAGGGGAGTGGTTAGGGGGAGATCAGGCTGGCAGGCAGAAGTGATTAGGGGCAATCAGGCAGGCAGGCAGGCGAGCAGTTTGGAGCCAGCAGTCCTGGATTGTGAGAGGGGTCCCAGATTGGAGAGGGTGCAGGCTGGGCAGAGGACATCCCCCCGCCCATGCACGAATTTTGTGCACTGGGCCTCTAGTTCCTTCATAAATGACAATGGTGTGTATATGTATTCACACATATAAAAGTCAATTTATTTTTTCATATATTTTTATTTATCTCAGAGAGGAAGGGAGAGGGAAAGAGGTAGAAACATCAATGATGAGAGAGAATCATTGATCAGCTGCCTCCTGCACACCGTACATTGGGGATCAAACCCATAACCCAGGCATGTGACCAGACCAGGAATCAAACCATGACCTCCTGGTTCATAGGTTCGACGCTCAACCACTGAGCCTTGCAGGCAGGGCTCCATTTATTTTCTTATATTTTTTCCCTCTCTTGCATTCCAGGAAGTGTCACAGTATCATTTATATGCTACCAGTCATTGAAGCCTAAAATTCCAGAATTGTATTTCACTCTTTCCTCACTCATTTCAAATTCAGATGGATTTTTATCTACAAGTCCAGATTATCTGTTTCTTATACTGAACCCTGCCATGACAACCCTAGATGAGACCCTCATTATTTATCCCCAAAATACTGTAATTGCTCCTCACTTATAAAATCTCCTTGCTGACTTCCATTGAATGGAAGGGTCCTATTCTTAAGGGTCCCTGGAACTGTTCCTGGTTTAAACCACCCCTAAATAAATCTATGTTTCTCACCTTCTGCAGAATTCTGCAGAATTGTTGTTGGCATTGTTATAATTAACTAGAGGCCTGGTGCATGAAAATTCATGCACTGGAGGGGGGTCCCTCAGCCCGGCCTGCCCCCTCTCACAGTCCAGGAGCCCTCAGGAATGGGAGGTGACCTGGCAATCGGGGGAAGGCGACGACCCATCACACCTCTACTGTTGCCACTGCCGGCAGCGCAAGCCTCAGCTGGCCCTGGTTACCTGAGCCTCGGGCGGCCCTGGGCGGCTGTGCAGCCACCATCTGACGCTTGCCTGTGTCTCAGGCCAGCCCTGGGTGGCTGGGGGGCTGAGGGGACTGGGGGACTCCGGAGGCAGGTGTGTGGCAAAGCTGCCCCGGCGGTGCTGAGGAGACTGGGCGCTGCCATCTTGTGGCTGAGGGCACCACTATCTTTGAGGGCGAGGCAGCCAATTAGCATATTTCCTCCTTATTGGCTGTGGGCACCACCATCTTTGGGACGGTGTGAGGGTCAATTCGCATATCCTCTCTTTATTAGATAGGATAAATTGTGATTGATGACCCTTTTGACTCTCCATTCATGTAGATATTTTGAAGAGTCAAATTGGAACTGTAATTAATTTTTTATTTGATTCTTCTATACTTATTTCTTCACAAGATATTCTCTGTATATGAATGCATGAAATGCAGAAGATGGCCACTATCTCCAAAGACCATGACTTTATCTATTTTTAAACCTATTTTATTACTTTACTTAACTTTTAGATCTCAATGAAGTACTTCCATGGGCTTAGCCAGTGTTCAAAATAGGGTCTCATCTAAGCTACCATATTTTTTTAATATGCAGGGTGTCCCAAAAATATATGTACACTGTTTACTGGCTGATAGCTTAGTTTTTTCTTTTCATCCAGACTAAGCTTTGAGCAAAGGAAATTCATCCTAAAATGCTACTGGACGTTTGAAAATGCAGTTGAAGTACAAACACTGCCTTTATAATTATTCAAAATTGCCCTGTGACCCCAAAATGTATATACACTTTAACAGCTAATAACTCACTTAATTCTGTATATACACTTTAACAGCTAATAACTCACTTAATTTTATATATACACTTCAACAACTAATAACTCACTTAATTTTCACTCCTTATCAGGTTTAACTGATTTGAAATAATGGGTGAAGACAGTCTAAGTTTTTTGTTTTTTTTCAGACTTTTGATGGAGATACATAAAAGATAAAGTTTACAGTACAAAACTGGCAACAGTTGACATATTCAGGGCACATAAATGCCATGAAATGATTATTGATGTTTGCAATTCCATTGCTTTGCATTATTAGCAGTGCCTGGACTAGAATGGTCATCTGTTTGAAAACAGGCATTGACAAAAAAAATCTGTTCGTTTCAGTAGATTTGTTTAAATTTTGAAAATTAAATGTATGTTAATAAACACTGACTTTATAATCATTCAAAGTATGTATACATTTTTGGGACACCCTATATTTTATCTATAGTGTATTTTCTGTGTATACATATGTGTAAACATATAGGTGTGTACATATACATAAATATATATCACCTTAAATTGTTAGAATACTAATCCTCTGAGTTCAGGGGCAGATTTTTTTTGCATTAGTTCTCCTGCCTAACAGAGTTCTTTGCACTTGTCAATTGAAGTAAATTCAAAGATTAAATGATCCTACTGTTTTCTGTCTTTGTAGGTAACTAGAGTTAAAATGTGTAATCAGATAAGCATGGGCCTAAACTATAGATCCAGTTGATACTTCTGCAAGTCAGTTGTCAAAGTTTGCTTTTACTGTGAAAGTAGATGCAAACATTTCACTGTTGCATTAGTTTTGATTTCATCATTTCTATATCTCTAGTGAAAACTATATTTAGAGAAAAATGAAGGTGAAACATATTATTCTATATAATAAAAGCCTAATATGCAAATTGTTCCCTTGGGCAGTCGTTCAACCAGTAGTTTGATGGCTCGCTATGATGTGTACTGACCACCAGGGGGCAGCACGGAACATGGCGGGCATTGGCGGATGCGGCTCTGGGAGTGGTGGAGGTGCTGCAGGCCTCGATGGGTCCCGATAATGGTGACACTGCAGACAGCGACCAGTGGTGGCGGTAGGGGGAGGGACCGCCAACCAGCTCCCAGGTAATGAGGGAGCCAGTCAGGGGGCATGGCCCCAATTGATTGCCCCAACAGGCAGGATGGTGGAGCAGGTGAGGGGGCCATGCCAGGCCAAGGCGGGGTGCCAGGCGGGGCTGTGGGACTGCGAGGCTGGAGGCACAACCTGGGACCCGATCTTCACAGGCCACCCGAGGGACCCCACCCATGCACAAATTCATGCACTGGGCCTCTAGTATTTATATATAAAGCATAGTTTAAAAGTAACTTATTGAACACAGAGAATGCCAAAGCCCTGCACCTCATTCCCAGAGCTCAGACTTTAGCACTGCCAAACAATTGCTGTAACTTGGAAAACATTCTGGATATTGATATTCAATATTTTTAACCTTTTGTCAGTAGGTAATGAATTAACTCAGCTCCAAGGCTGTTCCAGTTGACAGTGAGAGCTGCTTTAACTCATTTCTCACTGCAGGGAGAAGAATCAGATCCAGGGAGAACAGCCAATAGAAAAAAGAAAATGAATTAAAAATAAAATTAGTGCACTAGTACTTTAACACTGTTAGGCGTTCCAGAATCTCAGGGATAATTAACATTCTTGATATAAAATATTGATGTTATGCCATATTAAAGCAGTATCACAGTAAGACTTGACAGTGTTTAATGTTTCATAGCAGACTTCTAGCTGGGCATAGAACTTTTCACAAGCAAAGGAATGTAATTTTAGATTAAAAAATATTAAAACCCTCGGGATGGAATGCAATGAACTATTTCTTACTTTCTATCTTTACTATGTGACTGTACTACTATGCAATGAGACTGCCTCATTTTAAATCACTGCTTGCCAATAGTTTGTAAACTTGAATTAGTTTCTTGACCTTCATGCTTCATTCTTTGAAGCAATAAGTAGTATAAATCACCACATTGCCTAAATCAGTTATCAGAAATTGCAAAATTATGACTTTCTAGTTCTTTAAAAGGTTCTGCATGTATTTTAAAACTCCCCTACTCTATCTAGTAGCAGGGTTTTAATAACTCTATATTTTTAAAATTCTTAATTTTTCTCATTAAGTATTAATTTTCATCATAATGAATCAGTGTCCTGGCAAAATCCAGTGTTCTCTAATAAGTGTTGTTTTATTTCTCTATGATCTCTGAACACATAATAATCTGGCCACTCAGTGTATATCCTATCTAATAAAAGAGTAATATTCAAATTGACCGTACCTCTGCTATATCCACAAGCCATGCCCACAGAGCCACGCCCACCAGCCAATCAGGAGCGAATATTCAAATAAACCCAACCAAGATGGCTGTGGCCACGGAGAGCAGGAGAGAAGCTTGGGTTTCCCCAGCAATGGAGGAAGCCAAGCTTTCTGCCTGCCCTTGCTGGCCTTGGCTGGGGGCAGAGCCGGGTGATCAGAGCCAGCTGGGGGTCCCCTGCACAGGACTGAGCCTTGGCAGAGGCTTGCGGCCTTGGCTGGGTGCAGAGCCGGGCGATCGGAGCCAGCTGGAGGCCCCCTGCACAGGGCCTTGGTCAGGGGCAGAACCGGGAGATCAGACCCAGCTGGGCGTCTCCTGCCCAGGGCCTGAGCCTCGGCCAGAAGCTTGTGGCCTTGGCCGGAGGCGGAGCCGGGCAATTGGAGCCAGCTGGGGGTCCCCTGCCCAGGGCCAGAGGCTTTAGGCCTTGGCAGGGGTAGAGCCAGCTATTGGAGGGAACTGGGGGGTTCCCTGCCCAGGGCCAGAGGCTTTAGGCCTTGGAAGGGATGGAGCCAAAGATTGGAGGAGATAGGTGTGTACTACAGAGGAAACACCTTTTCTGACTGCTTGTTGGCTAAGCTCCCTGTATACCAGTGGTAATATTCTTAGTAACTTGAGTATAAGAATCCAAAAAGGTGATCTAGGGCTTTTCCACCACACTCCTGGAGAAAAAAACGAAGGTCTGCTGCTGGAGGGCTAAGAAATGTCATATCCTGCCCTCAACGGTTTGGCTCAGTGGATAATGCCTAGGTTGCCAACCGCAGGGCTTGGATTAGATTCAGATCAAGGGCATGTACCTAAGTTGCAGGCTCCTCCCTGGCTGGGGCCCAGGTCAGGGCTCATGCAGGAGGCAACCAATCAAAGTGTTCCTCTCACTTTGATGTTTCTCTCTGTCTTTCTTTTTCTCTTCTACATTCTCTAAAAATCAATGGAAACATATCTTCAGGTGAGGATAAAAGAGAAAGAAAAAAGAAAGAAAGAAAGAAAGAAAGAAAGAAAGAAAGAAAGAAAGAAAGAAAGAAAGAAAGAAAGAAAGAAAGAAAGAAGAAAGAAAGAAAGAAAGAAAGAAAGAAAGAAAGAAAGAAAGAAAGAAAGAAAGAAAGAAAGAAAGAAAGGAAGAAAGAAAGGTCATATCCTATGAAAGACACATCTTGAAAATGCTGAAAAAAAGTTGTCATTTTTTCATGGTGAAGGGACCGGAGCCAGCTGGGGGTAGGGCCAGAGGCTTTAGGCCTTGGCAGGGGTAGAGCCAGCGATTGGAGGGAACTGGGGGGGCCCCTTCCCAGTCCCCGAGGCTTTCGGCCTTGGCAGGGTTGGAGCCGGAGATCGGAGGAGATAGGTGTGTACTACAGAGGTGGCTGCAGTGACTGGCAGTGGCTGCAGCAGCAGGGTGATGGGGCTGGTGCCTTTCCCTGATCAGCCCAGTCGTCTCCCACAAAGGGAGGCCAGACTGCAGCTTAGGCCCTCTCCCCACGGGGAGCGGGCCTAAGCCATCAGTAGGACATCCCCTGAGTACTCCCAGTATGTGAGAGGGGGCAGGCTGGGCGGAAGGGACCCCCCAGTGCACGAATTTTGTGCACTGGACCCCTAGTCCTATATAATAAAAGGCCAATATGCAAATTGTCCCCTCGACCAGGAGTTCGACCACCAGGCAGGCCGGCCAACAGCCCATGTCCCCTCCCCATGGCCAGGTTGGCCGGACCCCACCCATGCACAAATTCATGCACCGGGCCTCTAAAATATATATATACACTGAGTGGCCTGATTATTATGCATTCAGAGATCATAATAATCTGGCCACTCAGTATATATATATATTTACATATATATATATCATCTATCTATCTAAGAACTCTGGGATTTTTATATACTTGATGTTTTAATATATTTAATAATCATCTTTTCAAATCATACATGATTCTGACTCACTGCAATAGGATATCTCCAAACTGGCTCCTGTAACTTTTGAATGGACTCCATAATTTTATTGTAGTTTCCATTCTTTATATTCAACAATATTTCCCAACATTATCTCCTGCACAGAACCTATAATTTTTTTTTCTCTGAGGATCCCCATTACATCTACTAATGAAAGACATCTAAATTAATAATAGAGGAATATGCAAATTGTCCAGGATGCCGTCACAGTAACAGTAATGACCGAAGAGCAGGCTGCGTGGGGTGACCAGGTCAGCAGGGGGATTAGTGAGGGACAACCAAATGACTGAATAGCAGGCTGCAAGGGGCGACCAGGCTGGCAGGGGGGTTAGTGATGGACGATCAAACAACTGAACAGAAGACTGCACGGGGTGACCTGGCTGGCAGGGGGGGATGTTGGGGGCAACCAGGCCAGTGAAGGGGCAATTGGGGGTGACCAGGCCAGTGGGGGGGGCAGTTGGGTGTGACCAGGCAGCAGGGGAAGGCAGTAAGGGTAACCAGGCTGGATGGGGAGCAGTTAGGGGTGACCAGGCTAGCAGAGGGGGCAGAAAGGGGCGACCAGGCTGGATGGGGGGCAGTTTGGAGCAACCAGGCTAACAGGGATGGTAGTTGGGGGCAACCAGGCCAGCAGTGGGGGAAGTTAGGGGCAATGAGGCCAGCAGGAAGAGGCAGTTGGGGTGATCAGGATGACGGGGGTAGCAGTTAGGGGCAATCAGGCAGGCAGGCAGGTGAGCAGTTAGGAGTCAGCAGTCACAGATTGTAAAAGGGATGTCCGACTTCCAGTTTAGGATCGGGCCTAAACTGGAAGTCGGACATCCCCTTAGGGCTCCCAGATTAGAGAGGGTGCAGGCTGGGCTGAGGGGACACCCCCACCATGCACGAATTTCATGTACCAGGCCTCTAGTTTAATAAATAAAATATGTTAGAGTTGCTAGTGCCCTTATATCTTTTCAAAGGACATTGTTAGAAAATCTATATTGCATTGCCTTATTCAATTCAAATATAAAATTTAAATGATTTTATCTTTTCTTCCAAAAAGCTATTTCCTATACTAATCCTATATAATGAAGAGCTAATATGCAAATGGTCATCACACCCTTGCGCCCTCGAGCCCGTGTGCCCTCGCGTCCTTGCACCGGGGCCAGGGATCCTGAGGCTGGGCCGGGGGACCTGAGGCCACGCCCCCACCCCAGTGCTTGGCCGGGGGACCTGAGGCTGTGCCAGGGGACCTGAGACTGTGCCCCCCACCTGGTGAGGTTTGACAGGGGACATGATGTTGCATCCCCTGCCCAGTGCCAGGCTGGGGGACCTGAGGCTGCAGCCCCTGCCCTGTGGGACTTGATGGGGGTGGGGCCGGCCAGGTCTGGGTCTCGTGCGATTTTGAGGCACACGCGGGTAGGTGGGGACTTGACTCTCGGTCCTGCGGCATGCCCCAGACTAGGACAGGAGGGAGATTTTCATATGCATTTTACTAATTTTCTTTAATCTCTGACACTTCTATTATAGAGAAAGGACAAATAGCAATATTAAAATATTTCCTTGAATTAATTCCCTTTTATTGTGCATGAATTTTGTGCACTGGGCCACTAGTAGTAACATAATTACTTATTTTCTTTATCCCAAAGTATCAAATATTTTCATGAAGTATATACATAATAACAAAACCACAAGTTAACATTTGAGATTTTTTTCTTTTGCATTTATTTTGTCCTTAGATTATTACTTTGAAAATGTATGAACAATTGGACTGATTTTTCTTTTATGAGATTATACCACTAAGATTCTATAGAATTTAGCTTTTTTTTTTCCAAATTATTTTGCTTAAGAGATTTTCCCTCTATTTTTCATTTTGCTTACATATAACATTTACTGATTCAAATATCAAAGTTATATTATAGGTACATTCACAGGAATTCTTTTCATTCCTGTCCCTTCCATTCTGTTTCTCCCTCCCCATATAAGTAATAACTATTTTTAGTAGTTCTGCTTGGTGTTCATTTGATTTTTGCATGAGGTGTGAGTGCTCACTTTTTTCACTTTCTTTTTTTTTTAATTTCTTTATTGGTTATGGTATCACATAATTGTACTCATCCCCCTATTCCCATCCTGAACCCCTCCCCACGTATGCCCCCACCCCCCTGTTGTCCATGACCACTGGTTAGGCTTATATGCATGCATACAAGTCCTTTGGTTGCTCTCCCCCTCTTTCCCCCACCCTTCCCTGCCTTCCCTCTGAGGTTCCACTTTCTTATTCAAAGGCAACATAATATATTCTGTTCTGTGTCTTGATCCCCGCCCCCACCCCCACCCATTTAACACTGTATTTTGGAAATCACTCCATAGTAGTGTGTAGAGCTCTTGCTCATGTGGTTTTACAATGGCATAGCACTATATTTTAAAGTGTGGTTACTGTACTTAGGTAATTTCCCTAGAAGTCACCATAGTCTTTTTTCTAAGAGTTGTGGCATTTTGTATTTTCATCAGTGATACATTAGACATATTGTAAAAGGAGATACTTTGCCACTCTGACAAATGAGGAATCATGTTTTTATTTTGACTTTCCCTTATTATGTGCAAAATTGTTTCTTTTTATATTTTATGGAGCCATTTATATTTATTTTTCTGTAATTAGTGTCATATTTTATCAGTTTACTTACTATATGCTTTTTGGTCTTCAAAGCCTTAATTTTTTGGGATGTCTTTGTTGTTGTTGTTTTTTGTTGCTGTTGTTGTTAATTCTTACCCACAATATTTTTTTCTATTGATTTTTAGAGTGAGTGGAAGGGAGGGTGGGGAGGAGAAAGAGAAAGAGAGAAACATTGATGTAGCATAGACACATTAATCAGTTGCCTCTTGCACACACCCTGACAGGGCTAAGGATCTAACCTTCAACCCAGGTATGTGCCCTTGACAGGGGATGGAACCTGCAACCCTTTGGTGTATGGACCAATGCTCTAAACACTGAATCTCATAGGCCAGGGCTAGAAATTTTTTATAAATTAATTTCTTATAAATTAGCCTTTGTTTATGATATAAGCTTGATATTTATTTTCCCCATTTGTCAATTGTCTTTTGACTTTGCTTTTGAGTTTTTTGCCATTCATTTATTTATAATGTAGTATCACACAATTATATTTTAATTATTCCTTATTTATTTATTCACTTGCTACATAGTATTGTACAGTTCTATCTTAAAATATGGGAAAATCATCATAAATAAGGATGAATATTTGCTGTAAGAAACAAATTTGAAATAGATTTACTAGTATATATATATTAAAATTTCATATTTAGAGATGTACATGGAATATACAAATAGGAGCTTATTTGATACCTTATAATATGTATTATACCATAATTTTTTATTCTACACTCTAAAAATTAATACTTACATTGCTTCCATTTATTTTTTCACAATAAATAAATGTGTAATTGGTATCTGCAATAGTCGGATTGCTTATATTGCACTGCTATTTAGATTAAACTGGTAAATTATTAACACGATATGATGAAGGAATAGGTACTGTGTTTAACATTTTGCCAAAATAAAATAAAATAAAATAAAATAGCTGAAACAGTAAATTTCAGAAAGAGGGAAACACTGTACTCTGGGACAGTTCTGCTGAATAAAAGCAAATCCGGTGAATTTTATTATTATAACAGCTTTCTGCCTACAAAGATTACCCAGGCTTCAGTGTAGAGTCTCACTGTGTTGAGAAGATAAATTTGGAATTCGGGGTAGCAAAGACAGCTAGAGTTTGACAGCAAAATAATTTAGAAGAGAGAGGTATGGTCAGAGAGATAGAGACAGAGACAGGGAGAGACAGAGACAGAGAGAGCACGCAAGTGGCATAGATATCTCCAAAGAGGTTCCTTGAGTGTTTTATTGATACTAACTTGTACATGATGTGGGGGAACTACCCAAGACCAAGAAAGAACATCTAGAAATAAGGAGTTTGGAGAAAAATCTCTAAGAGGAATATGTACACTGAGCAACCAAATAGATAGTCTTAGAGCTAATCTTTAGATTCCTTAGAAGATTTTTGCCCCCATGGTAGAAAAAAATTAGTTCTAGATTAAAGGTTATCTGAAATATCCTAAAAGGTTTAAAAGCAAGCCTTGAGAAGAACTGAGTCCAAATAATTTACCAGGACCCAGAGTAAATCCCAACCATATTTAAAGAAATGAACCAAAATTTACCAATAAGCAACATATTATTAGTCTCTAGTGTCCAATAAAATATTATTTGGCATTCAAAAAAGCAATAAAAACTTATAACAAAAAGAAGTAAATAAAAAAGGGCCGAAAAATAACAGATTATGAATTGGCGTGCAAGAAAGGTAGACAAAAACATAAATGTATTTAAAGATATAAAAAGATTCAAACCAAATATTTGAGAAAATGAAAATATACTGAAAAGATGTTACATAAACTACCATAAAATCAAAATCCAATAACGCAAAAAAGATATCATATCATGAGTTATAACATGTTATATGAAATTTGTTTATGATGTACTTACTTTAATAGAGTTCAAGATTTTATTTTCTTAGGTTTATTTTTAAAATTGAATTTCCTTCTTATCGATAATAGAATCCCTTCTCTACTTTAAGTAGCATATTTTCTACAAAGTAGAAATTTTTCAGTACAGCCAGCAACCATTCGTATAATCTTTTGCTCTATTGAGACAAATATCCTATTTAACATTTATGTAAAGTAGTTTTGTGTTTGATTACTTAATTATTATTTTAAGTAGGACTAAAGTACAGGGTGCTATGGAGATTTCATATATTACTAAACTAATTTCTGATCTAAATAGATACCATGCATAAAAATCTCTGAGTTAGGGTTGCCTCAAGATGGCAGGTACCTGCTGAAATACCTCTAATTCATTGCATCATATTCTCCTATTTGCTTCTCTTCTTGAAAATATCTGTTATCTTAAAATTTGGTACCTTCCCTGACAAATGATGCCTGTTTCTGACCTTAACTATGAGAGGGAGGATTACTAAGTTCATAAAAATACTTATTTTACCTCTTCTTCCCTCTCATCTACTGCTGTTATCACTGGCATAATTTTCAACTGTTACATATATATTTTTTCAATCATCCTACAAATGTGTTTCTGCCTTAACCTCTGGTATACCTTGACTGAATTTCCCATGAAATATTAAATATTCTTCAGATTGTATGCATGCAAAAAGTAATAATAAATATGTGTAAGCAACATTTGCTCTTCCTGTATGAAAATAAAAATAGAAAAAGGATGTCTAAAAGGAAGCTTTTTTTTCTACAATTAGTTTCCTTTTCCTTAAAAGCAATCGCATTGGCATTTCAAAAAGATGTGTTAACTCAATCAAAGGAAAATAGGTTCAAGCTAATGAGACCGATTTTATTATTTAGATTTATTCTGGTTTGAAGGCCTAAACTGGAAAGTAGGAAAGTGGGTGAAAGCATCAATGAGAAGATGAAAGAAAAAAAAAAATCTGTGCAGTTATATTGGTAAAAGAACCTGGCACTTATATTCCCTGATTCTCACATTTTAGGAGACCTCATCTAAACCACCCTTCTATTTGATCCACCCGTGTCTTTAATCCATAATTGCTGTCCTTGATCTTCATCTTTTTTCAATATATTAATGGCATAATTCTCAGGATTGTCAATAAGAGAATTAAGATCAGATTTCTGGAACAAAAATTAAATCTGTCAGTAAGATCAGGAGCATGAATTTCTAGGCAAATTAGCTCAGTCACTATTTATGCTTATGAATAATCTCTTAGGCAAAACTGTCTAGACTATAAAGTCTTGACCATAAGTCTTCAAATCAATAGCCATGGACAACTTGTGGCTATTTAAATCTAAGTTTATGTTAATGAAAATTAAATACAGTTTTATATTTAGTTTCTCAGGTGCACTAGTTACATTATCACTGGTCAATAATAGCCACCTGTGGCTAATAACGACCATATTGGAAAAAATAGATAATAGAATATTTGCATCATTGCAGAAAGTTCTATAAAACAGAGAAGATCTATAACACACAATTGTTAAAGTGGAAATAACAGAAGTGGGTTTTAGGAATGGAAAGTAATATTGTCTTTTAGGTTTCCCAAATGTTACCTCTAAATAATTTTTTCCTAAATCACTCTTTTTAAAAAAATATATTTTATTGATTTTTTACAGAGAGGAAGGGAGAAGGATAGAGAGTCAGAAACATCAATGAGAGAGAAACGTCGATCAGCTACCTCCTGCACACCTCCTACTGGGGATGTGCCCGCAACCAAGGTACATGCCCTTGACTGGAATCGAACCTGGGACCTTTCAGTCCGCAGGCTGACGCTCTATCCACTGAGCCAAACCGGTTAGGGCCTAAATCACTCTTAATATGAGCTAGCACAGTATGATTATGTCAAGTATTTGCACAAAGATAGACTGCTTAGGATCAAACTGGACTTTCACTCTTTACTGAATGAATGTGTTTTGCCAATTTACTTTATCATGTTATTTCTCAGTTTTCTCACTGAAATATGGAAACACTAATAAAAACTATGGCATAGGGTTGATTTAATTTAATGCATGTAAAATACTTCCCAGAACATAGCAATTTCTAAAAAGGTATTAGCTATACTTATTGTTCATCTTCTTCTATAGTTAATGTATATGGTAAATTAGAATAATGACTAATTCTCACTTTTAAGCCAATGATACGAACTATTCAACTTTACCAATTAGATTTATGGACCACTGTGCATATTAGACAAGTGCTGTACATAGAAATTTGAAACATGATAATCTGTTTGAAAATTATAAACCCTAAGTGCTATAAACTATTTCTCTTATTCATTTGTATACAAATTGTGCCAAAGAGAAAAGTGATGTAAGTCTTCCAGCCTTTATTCCACCCACAGTACATCCATCTAGCCAGTCCCTGAGAGAAAGGAGTACAATGATCCTTGCATTCATGTATTCACAATGAATTTGTTTTTAAAATAACTATTTCAATTAAAATTCAACTGCAAAGAAAAAAAAAAGTCAGGGCATTTATTTCAAGGACGTAAAAAAAAATCAATCCTCATAGTCTTTGAAGTATTTCAGACATCCATTGAAAGTCTAAATCGAAAGCAGTGAGACTTATTCTCACGTCTCTTAGCTGCTCATTAGTTTGATGTATTTCTTACAGACACCATTACTGCCAGGCTGCTGATCGATTATGGTGCATCACTTGACCTCATTATTAGATGGCTCTAATTATTTTGGGTAGATATTGAGAATTTTATTCTCAGAAAGCTAATGCTAGGAAGGATTTGATCTCCAAATTATATTTTAAACCTCTTTAAGATTGTTTTTATATAAATGTAATTAACAAATATGTAAAGTAATAGCTAAAATTTATATTTGACATAAAAACATGTCTAATAAATTTTCTGGAGTGTATCCCTAAGGACTAAAAATAATATTCTATAAAATGTGTAATTCTATTAATAAAAAGAATGGTGGAACTGATTTGACTGTGATCAAAATGAGAAATTCATAAATCTGGTTCATAGACAAATAAGAATCCAAAAAAAAGAGCATAGTTAAAAATAAACAACAAATAATTCTGTCTTTTTTTATGTAAAAGGCTTGTTTTCCACACACTCATGGAGTTCTTGCATATCAACATTGCTCTGAACAAAGATAAGGTAATCTTTTCATTTCCTTTTAGTTCCAGAGAGATATATTCTTTAAGAAAATTAATACTTAAATATTATTATTTTCATATGAAATAGTGAATGAATACTAGTACATGCTCGAGAAAGACACATTACAGTCATGTCAAAGCTCTTGTTTTCTTATTTTATTTTATTTTTTTCCTTTTTAAAAATCAAATTTATTGAGATGACATTGGTTAATAAAAGTATACAGGCTTCAGATATACAATTCTACAATACATGATCTGTGTATTGTATTGTGTGTTTACCACCCCAAATCAAGTCTCCTTCCATCACCATTTATCCCCCTTTACCTTCTTCTACCTCCCCTACCCCTCCTTCCCTCTTGTAATCACCGTATAGTTGTCTGTGTCTATGAGTCCCCACCTCTTAATCCTTTCATCCTTCTTACCCAGCTCCCAACCTCCTCCCCTTAAATAAGAGTCAGAGAAAGATAAGTACTATATGATTTCACTTATATGTGCAATCTCCATGAACAAAGTAACTGACAAAGTGGAGACAGACACATGGATACAGAGAACAGATTGTTTTCTCACATTTTAAAAGCAAAATATGTACCATGGAGTTGCATCTTTTTCCAGAGTATATTATGCTAACAAATATACTATTGTATATATATATATATATATATATATAATTTAGCATATTATCTTAGACTAATGCTTCCTCAGATGCAATGTATGTGACAAAGTGCAGAAATTGTAAAAAAAAAAAGGATTGTCAATGTGACCTACATATAGATATTCCTTTTATAAATGAACAAAGCAATTTTTGAAAATTACAATTTTAATACATCATTAACTCTAAAGATATTCCTGCACAATATGTTTTTTAAATATGCCATTACATTTTCCATGAAGTGTGGAAAAGCAGATTCATTTTCTACCTTGTTCATAGGTTTAGAACTTTTTGTGGAATAGATGCTTCATTGCATAAATAAGGTTATATATTTGGTTCAATTCCCTATGATAGTGTAAATAATATATCTACATCCTTGGGGTAAGATAAAGAGGATATTAGAAAGATCCTGAGATTGTCTATTTGCCAATGTTCTAGAGGTCATGGGGGGGGGAGCAGAGTAAAGACATATAAATTGCACTATAATACTTTTGCATTTATTAGGCTCATTTTACAAATGTGGAAGTGGAACAAAAAACAATTAAGTAAATGGCCCACAGCTTACAAGTATGTAGACTGTATCCTTAACCACTCCAAAAAAAAAAAAAAAATGACTTTGTAGGGAACATGGATAGTTAAGGGGAAATAAGGATATGATAAGGCTCAAATTTATGTAGGTGATGCCAAAGAGGAAAGAAGAAACTGAGAAACCACGTATAAGAGAGTGGCTAGAAAAAACATATAGTATTCCAGAAAGCTATTTAAAAATATACTAGAAGGGACTTTTGGATTTAACAATTAAAGACATTGTAATAAAGCTTCACATAGACAAACAGAGCAGAAAATCTGCTTTCAGGGAAGTCAGACTGAGAAAGGAGAGAGGAAAAGGCTGCAATGACCACAAGTTGCTTTTTATTAATTCACTCAGGAGAGAAGTTAGGGAGAGTGAAACCATGAGAGCAGTGCTAATGTGCATCCCTCCCACACTGAAGGAATCATCAGGAGTGGGGAATGAGTCTTCTTCTAATACGTGCTACCTTAAACTGCAACTTCCTTGACTAGTAAACCCCATGACTAACTGGATATTCACTTCTTGTATGGTTTTACATTTCTGTGTCATAGAGATCTTCCTCTATGTCTACATGGTGCAAAACAGAGTTAGTGCACATGTTTCTCCTCATGGGGGATTCTTGTCCATTGTGAAACTTAGATTGGCTTCTTCATGCCATTAGTACATGCCACCACATATTGTTGGTATGTAGTGTGCTAAAGGACTGTATGTAAACTTGCTTCAGCATTTGCTGACACACATCACACATTTTCTTTCTGTGTCCCACAAACATATTCTTTACATTTGTCTTAATCAGTGTTTAAGCAGTCATAGGACACAGAGGAACAAGTAAGGTAGATTGGAATATAGATGCAGTCAGAGTGTATATAGACTTAGGAATGCAAGTTAAGCTTTTGAATAGAGATCAGCAAGCAGAGATATGATTACAAAAATAAAATAATCACACTTGTAGATAATATTCGTTCAAATTAAAAGTGGGCAGAATATAGGGACACATTTAGACCCTGTTGAAGCAAACGCTAAGATGCTGAGTATTCACTGGGGAGAGATGTGTTAGACTATCAGTAGGGTACTAATTTGGTGAAAATTGATATATTAAGGCATTTAAGACCAGAAAGAGATGTTAGGAACCTTACCTCAAAGATTGGTGTTCAAAGACTTAAAAATATACCTATTGTAGTTTTAAACCAATCCAAAATCAGAGTAATAAAAATGACTTACTGCTGAGCCCAATGTTTATTGAAGTAGGATAATGACATAGGACTTAATTAAAGTAATAATCAGACTGGGGTTGGGAAAAGCTAGATGTGGTATAAATTGTTAAGCATCATTTTTAGAATAGCATCCCTAAGTACAGTGTAGCATATATTGAATAATATTCATATGTGTAAATATTTAAATTTTAAAACTGGGAATTACTTTTAAGAAGTACTATCAATTCCCTTAATTTTACAGACTCATTCATGGATTCATAGATTTATTTATTTAACAAATGTTCAAAGAAATATTACTAAATTCCAGGAACTATGCTAGATACAAAATCTTTAGCAAAAAAACAGCAATGGAGCACATTACTGTTTGTAGGGTATTATAAACTATTTTCCCCTGAAAGTCCCAAGTGTTAATTTTCATGCTGTCATATTATATTATGACTAGAGGCCCAGTGCATGAAAATTCATACACTGGACGGGGAGGTCCCTCAGCCCGGCCTGCCCCTCTCACAGTCTGGAAGCCCTCAGGGGCGGGAGGTGACCTGACAATCAGCGGAAGGCGACGCCCCCATCACACCTCTGCTGCTGCCACTGCCGGCAGCACAAGCCTTGGCCAGCCCTGGTCACCTGAGCCTCGGGAGGCCCTGGGAAGCTGGGCAGCCACCATCTGAGGCTTGCCTGCACCTCGGGCTGGCCCTGGGTGGCTGGGGGGCTGAGGGGATTAGGGGAATCTGGAGGCAGGTGAGCGGGGCTGAGGGGACTGGGTGCTGCCATCTTGTTTCTGTGGGTGCTGCCATCTTTGAGGGCATGGCAGTCAATTAGCATATTCCATCCTTATTAGCTGTGGGTGCTGCCATCTTTGAGATAGTGTGAGGGTTAATTAGCACATTCCCTCTTTATTAGATAGGATATCAACTTCTTCAGCAATCATCTAAATAATTTTACTTAAGTTTCCCCAATTCTTTTAAGACTTTACTGTAAAAGAAATATTCTTTCATAGTTCTTGGTATTTTAATAATCAAGCACATAATCTTTCAATAGCTAATGTCCTTAGTGCCTTTGAAGTTCCTTCCTACTATGAATTTGTCTTCCAACTTACCTCATCCCCTGATATGATAATGATAATATCCTAGACTTTCACATTACCAATATATTTTCATAATCTAAATTTCAAATGTCCTAATCTCTAACTATCACCATCTTTTCTTTTTTTCATGTCAACACCACGCTTGATTTTCAATAATTTCTCACTTCCTCTAGATATGCCATCCTTTCTCAGCACTGTTTCTTTGGGTTTTCATTTCCTGTTGACTCATGCCACATTCCATTGTCCACCATTGCAATCACTTTCTTGCATACAACCTCAAGTTATTCTCTTCCTTCTTGGAAATAAAAAGTACAAGTTTCAAATATTTCAGCATCTGATTAAGTAGATTAATGTGGCTGGAGGAAAATATAAAGCCATACTAATTCAGCTCACTTTAGATTAATGATATTTCTTCTCACACGGTCTACCAAAACTACCTGGAATCATGCCATATTTTACTAATGTTCCCGTTCTGCTTGAAGATTATTCCATGCCCTCATGTCTGTCTTCAAAATTTCAATTCACTCTCTTTCCTTTTCATTCTGACTTAATGATTGTTTTCATTTTGTAGAGAATATAAAGGCAATGAGAAAACTGTTCCGAGAGCTTTTACTGCTGCATGCAACATTTCTTCCTCTGTTGGCTGTATTGTTGTCATATAATCTAAAGTTAAGGATGTTATGATTGTGCTTATAGTTAATGCCAACTCTCCACATTCACCAGAAACCATGCTTGCTTACTTACTCCCAGATATCAGTTCCTCTTCTGTTCCTATCAGCTTACCATCTCTACTGCATTACTACCATTGTCATACAGATATAGAGTAATATCTCACTGTTTACAATTATAAAAATGTAAACAAATCCCTTCATTTTGATGTGTTTTTTCTCTTTTCCTTTCTAGCTAAAAACAACTCAAAAGCATTGTTGATAATGTTTCCCTCAACTTATTTTCTTCAACACTTGACACAGACTATTACTCCTTCTTTTTAGAAAAACGTTTTTACCTAATATAGAGGACAGCATTTGGTTCTCTTGCTATCTCCCTGGCCAGTCCTTCTCCATTTCACTTACTGGTTCATTATTATTTCTCCAGCTTCTATATTTTATAGTGCCCCAGGGATCATTCTTCAAGTTTTATATTCTTTATCTGAACTCATATTTTAGATAATCAGATCTAGTCCTATAAATTTAAATCACTAT
The DNA here is from genome assembly GCF_951640355.1 of Cnephaeus nilssonii. Taxonomy (NCBI): domain Eukaryota; kingdom Metazoa; phylum Chordata; class Mammalia; order Chiroptera; family Vespertilionidae; genus Cnephaeus; species Cnephaeus nilssonii. The sequence goes on along the minus strand of NC_137079.1, from coordinate 54,773,860 downwards.
TACTAAAACCTTTTTTTATTAATATCTCCCTAAGGAGAAAAATTAAATTGAATTTACATTGTCCCTAATGAGAGGAATTAAGTATTAAAGAATAAAAATTTTTCATATATGTTTGAGCTATGGAAGGCCACAGACCACTGCACTATCAAAGATTTTCCCACTCTCCAAGAACCAGTTTTTAACTTATCTCTCTAATTTTCCCTTACTTTCCATTCACCCTACTCTATTTTCCAAGTAGTAAATTAAAAAAAAAACTAAGTCAGATAATAACTCTAAAATTTCTAATAGCATGCCATAAAACTTATATAAAGTCCATAAACTAGCCAGTAAGAACTTACATGATTTGCACTTGAGTTGCCTTTCTGATCTCAACGTTAACTTCTGATCCTATCACTCTGGTTTAGCTCTACTATCCTCCTTGATGGTCTTTAAATACAAGAAGCATTTCTCTATTCAAAGGCATCCAAAAGTACTCTTCCTTCTACCTGAACTTCCTCAGATGTTTCCATAATTTCCTCAACTCTCTTTGTTCCCTCTCCCCAAAATCATTTTGTAAATTCTTCACTCACTACCCTATTTAAATTAGCATCCCACCCACCCCAGTATTCCCTCTTACCTTGTTTTAATCTTTTCTCTGTAATTTTTACCACCATCTGACATGTCCTATTTGCCTGATTAGTTGATATTTATGTCCTCTTTCATGAATTTAATACTCATGCTATCAAATATATTATTTTGTTCACTGTTGTATGTATCCCTAGCAGGATGAAGATGGCCTTACAAATAGGATCCTAATCCTATATAATAAAAAGCTAATATGCAAATCGGCCGAACTGCAGAACAACCACTCGCTATAATGTGCACTGACCACCAGGGGCAGGTGCTCAATGCAGGAGCTGCCCCCTGGTGGTCAGTGCACTCCACAGGGGGAGCGCCGCTCAGCCAGAAGCCAGGCTCATAGCTGGCTAGTGCAGCGGCAGTGGCAGGAGCCTCTCCCACCTCCGGGCAGTGCAAAAAATGTCCGACTGATGGCTTAGGCCTGCTCCCTAAGCCATCAGTCAGACATCACCCAAGGGGTCCCAGACTACAAGAGGGCGCAGGCCAGGCTGAGGGAACCCCGCCCCTCAAGTGCACAGATTTTGTGCACTAATATATATATATATATATATATATATATATATATATATATATATTAGGTCAACTGCAAAAGTGGATAAGGCAGATGATATAGATAATAACATAATATATAAGAAATAGATGGAAAGAAAAATAGATGAAGGAGAGAAAGAGAGATGTAAAAATAAAGAAGTAGAGAGAGGGGGGCAGATTGAGAAAAAAAAAAAGAGAAAATAAATATAGAGGGAACTTTCTTCCTAGAAGGAATAACTCTGTTATACAGATAGAAAATAAGTACTATAAACACATTATGATAGGCTTTTCAGAGATTTTAATAGTTTATTTTTTCAAAATAAAAATAATAACTATAGTCTAATCATGAGAAATATTTCAAACAAACCCAAACTGAGGGACAAAATACATGATCAATAATCCTCAAAACAGTCAAGACCATGAAAAAAAAAATAGACTAAGATCCTTTCAGACCAGAGGAGACAATGAAGACATGATAACTAAATGCAGTGTGGTAACCTGGTCTGGTTCCTGGGCACTAAAGGATACTTATAGAAAAACTGTGAATAGTTTAGATTTTTTATAAACGAACACACCAACATTAGTTTCTTTGTTTTGACAGATTTACTATTTTAATACAAAGTAATAACATTAGGAGAAACAAACTGGTTTAAGGGACATAGAGGAACTCATTGTATTACCTTTGCAACCTTTTTGTAGGTCTAAAATTAATTCCAAATAAGAATTCCATTCAAAAAAGTTAAGCAGGATGATCCAATAGCTTGCGATGTGGTAGAGAATATTATTTACAAATAGTATCAAGGAATGTGTCTGGCTCATTTGATGGGAGCCCAGCTGAGTGCTGCCTGCAGGAAGACCAACAACTGCAATGATTGTGAGTTGGGCGCACAAATCACTCACAATTCTCCATGAAGAATATATAAACTGCTACTAGAAACAAACAAGAACTGAAGAAAGCTTTCTCTGCTTGTTTGGCAATACCTGTCACTCGGCTTTTAATTTTTAGTTTATTCTAGAAAATGAACTATGAAGAGCACGTGTTATTTACCATGGACTGTTCTATGCCCAGCTAATTATTAGATCCTGCTATACTTTGATGTCTCCTTTTGTTTCAGTGTCATGTAACATATAATGATAAGAAAGTGGCTCTCATTTATATTTGGATAATATAAATACTAGAGTGAAATATCATTCTTTCCAAAACTTATGCATGACTTTAGATTATCATTTTATCAGAATTAAAAACATTTATGCTTGCATACTACTAAGGCCAAGCCCTTTAACATATATGTACAGAGTTTTAATATATCAACAAAACTATATGTATCCTTTGTAAATGAAAAATAACATTTTCTGAGCAGCCTGAGTAGTCACAGGTGTCATGTAAGCCATTTTGGAATCTATGAGCATGCATTACTCTTTGTAATTCCTCAAAGCATAAATACAAGCAGTAAGGTAGCTTTATTTACAATCTGAGGCATTTTAACCACTCAGAAAGGTCTGCCATTTAGTGTGAACTTGCAAGATTCATATATAATACTGTTGTTTATCAGTTAGGCTCCAACCTGTTTATATAGAACAAAAGTAATATTCACATAGCCCAGTAAAACCCCATGGACTTTGGATGAGCAAGAATTAAAACCTTACATAAAAGAAAGGTGTTTGCTTAAATTGTATAACAAACTGTAAAATCTTGCTAAAATATAATTTTAGGATCTAATTCATTTAATGTAATAATAATAAGGAGTTAATTTATTTACATATTTTCTGGAGTAAGAACAAGGTGAGTTAGTGAATTGTATTATCTTTGTTACATTTAAAATTCTTCAAAAACTAATTTTAAAAGTTAGAAAACAAAATAATATAAATTATAAATCTATAATTATAAATCTATAATACTCATGGTTGACTTATTTATAAAAATGATTTAAATTTTCTCAGATTTATTTGTCAGCATTTAACTATCACAGATCAAAATAATTACAGATAGGGTTTTTTAATAACTAGCTCTTGCTTTTATTTCTCATGAAATAAGGCTATACAAATAGGACATTTAAAAATGAAACCAAACAAAAGCTACCAAAACAATCAGAGCACGAAGATATTAGGATAATTAATAGGCAAGTGGATGCTTCTAATTCCCTGGGGGACCTATTTATCTTTTGTGAAGTAAAGTTCCACAAAATCCTAATAGTAAAATAAAAGGAATTAACTATATAAATATAATTATTATACTATTTGTATAATAGTATAATAATTCACTGCACATAAAGGAATGCCAAGAAAATGTGTACAAGTATTAACATAGGGCATCACAGGAATCACTGCACATAAAGGAATGCCAAGAAAATGTGTACAAGTATTAACATAGGGCATCACAGGTCACTCTCCAGTAATATTCCATGAATACATTAACATTGGAGGTTTTTTCAGGGTTTAAAATAACATTAACTGACTTCATCTATAAAGTGGTCACTCCACAGTATGGTCCCTAAAAATAAAATAATTTTTTAAGTGCTTGCTTATTTTGTTTTAGGATGAAACAAATCCGTAAATGTTCTTGCCATAAGCATGGCCTCTTGTGATGGGCAGATTTTTAAGACTCTCATGGACTTTGAAATAATCTATGCTAAACTGTTTATTTCACAGAGAAAGGAATTAAGGTTCTGAGAATTAAATAATGCTCAAGGTCACATACTACTTTCTAGAGGAGTGAGTAGACAAACTTCTAACACAATATTACACCATCCTACACTATATTCTAGGACTTCATGCATGTGGTAGCTTTATTCATATCCTCATCTTGTTATGTGTTGAAAGAATTATGAATTTTTGTCAAACTCTTCACTTTGTGTTCACATTACAGACACGTACTTCTATGTTATCTGGTTTATTTAAATCCTTCATCCTCAAACTGCAATAGTACAGTTAGTCACAAAAAGTTAGACTTACTGAGTTTATTTTAAAAATGACATTTTCATGCCTAAATTAAAATGCTTGAACACAATTCAAAAGTTTCCTCATGAATAAATTTGTTATCTTCAGCAATATTTATATGTGCATATAAATATTTTGTTCCTAGAAAATATATGACATATGTAAAATTTTTAGACAGTTTTCTTTAGAGACAAGGTTATGTTAGAAATGCTATAATAAAAATGAAGGCCCGTGGACTATTAGCAAATCACTTCCTATCTAATAAAAGAGTAATATGCAAATTGACTGTACCTCTGCTACACCCAGAGGCCATGCCCACCAGCCAATCAGGAGCAAGTATGCAAATTAACCCAACCAAGATGGCTGCGGCATGGATTACTGTTTGTAATCCATGAGCAGGAGGCTTGGGTTTCCCTGGCAATGGAGGAAGCCAAGCTTTCTGCCCACCCTGGCCAGCCTAGACCTCCACTCAAGGCTACAAAGTTTCAATTATAGAAGAAAAATAAATCCCAAGAAAAATGACTGTGGCCACAGAGCGACCAGGAGGCTTGGCTCTGCTCAAGGCTGCAAAGTTTCAATTATAGAAGATAAATAATTCCCAGATACCAGGGACTCCACTTGGGTCACCGGGAGGCGTGGCCAGCCTGTAAACCACCACAGGCCCCTCGCCCAGGCCACCCCACGCCCCAAGAGAAACCCCACCCTGATCCAAGACACCCTTCAGGGCAAACCAGCCGGCCCCCACCCTTGCAACAGGCCTCTATCCTATCTAATAAAAGAATAATATGCAAACTGACCATCACTCCAACACACAAGATGGCTGCCCCCATGTGGACACCAGATGGCTGCCACAAGATGGCCAGCAGGGGAGGGCAGTTGGAAGGGACCAGGCCTGCAAGGGAGAGCAGTTGGGGGTGATCAAGCCTGTAGGAGAGGGCAGTTAGGGGTGACCAGGCCAGCAGAGGAGGGAGGTTGGGGGCAAAAAGGCTGGCAGGGGAGCAATTAGGCATCAATCAGGCTGGCAGGGGAGTGGTTAGGGGGTGATCAGGCTGGCAGGCAGAAGTGGTTAGGGGCAATCAGGAAGGCAGGCAGGCGAGCAGTTGGGAGCTAGCAGTCCTGGATTGTGAGAGCAATGTCCGACTGTCCGTTTAGGCCCAATCCTACTGGGATTGGGCTTAAACGGGCAGTTGGACATCCCTCGAAGGGTCCCAGATTGGAGATGGTGCAGGCTGGGCTGAGGGACACACACCCCCGTGCATGAATTTCATGCTCCGGGCCTCTAGTTTAGTGATAATTGCCTATTAACCTTTTCCTAATGTGGGTACTTTTAACAACTTGTGGACATTTTAATGGAGTGAAAGGGTGTGTGTATCAAACCTTAATATTTTATCTGACATTAACAGATTATTAATGTTCATAATAAATATTTTATATATAGCAGAAAAATCAGTCATAGGTCTTTTCAACCAACTACTTCTTTGACATATCATATTTTCCAATGTAATCATGTATGTTCTAATGAGACCATCAAATCTGTTGTGAGATTTCAAAATAATTTTATTATCATACATGTAATGTCGAAAGTAGAAAGTATAATTGTGTGAAAGTGAGCAAAGATAGTCTGATTATGATATAGCCATTATACCAAAGCCTTTAACTCTGATTTTCCATTGGTGATGATATGTCCATGGAGGCTTTTTTATTTGCTTTGTTTCTTAGACTTATCTCCCTTAAATTCTCTCTTTTTCCATATATAATCATCTATATCCACCCATGTATTTAAAATACAATCAATGACGGGCTTGGTCGGTGTGGATCAGTGGTTAGAGTGTCAGCCCACACACCAAAGATTCATGGGTTTGATTCCCGGTCAAGGGAGTGTACCTGAGTTGCAGGTTTGATCTCTTGTCCTGGTCAGGACATGTTCAGGAGGAAACCAATTGATGTGCCTCTTTCACATCAATGTTTCTTCCTCTCTCTCTCTCTCTCTCTCTCTTTCCCTCCCTCCCTTCCATTCTCTCTAAAAAAAATCAATGGAAAAAATATCCTCAGTTTAGTTGAGGTTTAACAAAAAAATAAATAATAAATAAAGTAAAATATAACCAGTTGCCATTTTGTGCAAGAAGATAGATAGTTCATGACCTCTGAACCACTTTCATCACGTTTCTACTGGATAATTGAGATTACTTTGAAACATCAAAAATTGTTTTCTCCATCCTTTCAGTGTCTTTTTCTTTCCTAACTCTACTTTGTTTGATCTGGGAAACTATGTGTATGGGTAATTTGCTTACCCCACTACACCATGGCACACTAACACAGATACACATTAATCTCTATTAAGAATAAATTTAAAATTACATCCTATGTAATAAAAGCCTAATATGATAAGTGTCTGACCATTTGACTGTTTGACCAGTTGCTATGACATGCACTGACCACTGGGGGCAGATGGTCCAACTGGTAGGTTAGCTTGCTGCTGGGGTCTGGCTGATCAGGACTGGGCGAGTCAGGCCGGACATGTCCTGGAGCCCTCCCTCAGTCCCTCCTCAATCGTGCACCGGTGAGGTCTCTCGGCCTGGCCTGCACCCTCTCGCAATCTGAGACCCCTCAGGGGATGTCAGAGAGCCAGTTTTGGCCCGATCCCTCAGTCCAGGCCATGCACCAGGCCTCTAATATAAATACTAGTATATGTAGTTATAGATTACTATGCTTTTTCTTCTCATAAAATAAAGCAATACAAATAAAACTTTAAACATGAGATCAAAAAGAAGCTACTAAAAAAGCCAAAGCTCAAAGTTATTGGGAAAATTAATAGGCAAGTGAACTTCACCCCCAAAATAAGTCACCCATTATAAAGATGCAAAAATAATGTTTCAACCACTGAATTTATGTACCGTATATTCCAAGAGATAAAATTTTTCTTTTGTAATTCTTTCCTTTTAGTAAAAAAGACACAAACAATATTCATGCTTTAAATTTTTTACTAATTCAAATGCATATCAAGACTTACTATAAAGACAATATGGTATTGGTGAAAGAACAGATGGGTAGGTTGATGGAACAGAAAAGATAACTCAAAAATAGATCCACACAAATGTAGTCAACTAACCTTTGAAAAAGAGACCAAGGTAATTTAAAGGATAAAAAGTAAATTTCAACAAATGTCACCGGTACAGATGGACATCCACATGCAAAAAGATGAATCTAAGCTCAGATGTGACACCTTTCACAAAACTTATTTAACTCAAAATGAATATAAGCTTAATTGTAAAATATGAAACTTCTATAAAATAACATAAAAGGCAACCTAGCTGACTTTGGGGGTTTGGTGATAACTTTGTAGATACAATACCAAAAACATGATCTATGAAAGAAAAAATTATAAATTGAGCTTAATTAAAAAATTAAAAGATACTTAAGAAAGTGAAAAAATAAGAGAATTACTGGAATGTTTGCAAAACATTTACCTGACTAAAGACTGGTATCTAAAATATATAAAGAACATTTAAATTCAAAAATAAGAAACAAACAGTCCAATTAAAAAGTGGACAAAATATAAATAGATAACACATCAAATAATATATTATTCAAATGAAAAATTAATATATGAAAAGGCACTCAACATAACATGCCATTAGAGTATTGCAAATTAAAATAACAATGAGACCCCAGCCTGTGTTGCTCAGTGGTTGAGCACTGACCTATGAACCAGGTGGTCACGGTTTGATTCCTGGGTTGCCAGCTTGATCCTCAGTGTGGGGCATGTAGGAGGCAGCCAATTAATGATACTCTCTCATTGTTGATGGTTCTCTCTCTCCCTCTTTGAAATCAATAAAAAGATACTTTAAAAAATAAAAAATAAGAAAAATAACAATGAGATACCACCTATCAGAATGGCCCAAACGAGAACATCAACACCAAATGCTGGTGGGATGTGAAGCCCAGGAACTCTCATGCAATGTTGGTGAAAATGTGAAATGTGAAACAGCAACTTTAGAAGATAATTTGACAGTTTCTTAAAGAACTGAACTTAGGCTTTCCATACGTTCTAACAATCTTGCTTCTAGCAACTTACCCAAATATATTAAAAGCTTATGTACACACACAAAAAAACTGCTCACGAATATTTATCAGCTTTATTCATAATTGCTAAAACTTAAAAACAACCAAGGTATTCTTTAATAAATGAATGGATAAACAAACAGGGATACAGCTATACAATGGCAAATTATTCAGCAATGAAAGGAAACTAGCTATCAACTCACAGAACAAGATGGTGGAACCTTAAATGCATATTACTAACTGAAAAAAGCCCAACTTAAAAGGCAATTTACTCTACGATTCCATATATGACAGTGTGAAAAAGGTAAAATTATAGAGGTAGTAAAAACATCAGTGATTGACAGAGGTTACAGGAAAGAAAAGAGAGATGAATGGGTGGAGAATAGAAGATATGTAGAGCATAAAACTATTCTGTATCACCCCATAATGGCAGATGTATGACATTAATGACATACCATTATATATTAGAGGCCCAGTGCACGAAATTCTTGCACTGCTAGGGTCCCTAGTGGCTGCCAGCTGCTGGCTGGGTACTCCCTTCCTTCCCCCAGCTGCCTGTCACCACCACCACCGGCCAGGGCCTCTCTTCCTTCCCCTGGCGGGTCCCGCCCCCTGTTTGAACCCCCGGACAACTCCCGGTCAAAGGCACAATTTTTATACTACGCTTTTATTATATACTATTTGCCAGAACCAATAGAATTGTACAAGTCAAAGGGTAAATCCTAATGTAAACTATAGACTTTATTAATAATAATCTATATGTATATATAAAGCCAGTGTTTATAATGACCAGAATGACCGGTCGCTATGACGCCCACTGTGGCCAGCGAACTGGCCCAATCAGGTGGCGGGGTTGGCGGCCAACCTCCTGTGGCCCCTCCCCCTGGCTGGCCCCTCCCCTGAATGGACTCTCCCACCCTGATCAATGGAGGGGCAGCCAGCCAAACCCCCCACGGCACTTCCCCCTGGCTGGCCACACCTCTGATCACCCCACCACCCCAATAGGGAGCGGTGCTAGCCAGCCAACCTCCTGCAGCTCCCCCCCCCGGCCAGCCCCACCCCCAATGGGCCCCCCCACCCGATCAGCCTGCAGCCCCTACCCCTAGCTGGCCCTGCCACTGATCACCCCCCCTACCCCAATAGGGGGCGGGGCTGGCCGGCCAACCTCCCATAGTTTCTCCCCTGGCTGCTGATCCCCAATCAGCCCCCCCCCAACCCATTTGGGGGTGAGGTTGGCTGGCCCACCACCCACAGCCCCTCCCCACTCGTGCACGAATTTGTGCACTGGGCCTCTAGTGCATTCATATTTGTTTATCAGTTTTAACAAATATACCATACTAACTTAAGACTGTAAAATAGGAATTATTGTGCAGTGGGGTTAGGAGGATATGGGAACTCTGTGTGCTTTCTGCACAATTTTCCTGTAAACCTAACACTTCTACAAAAGTAAAGTCTATTAATAAAGAAAATGCTTTTAATGCCCTATAATGTGATCTTCACCATTAACCTCTGACATGAGATAATTCTTTAATGTCAGTGACCATCTCTTTGCAGTAAAGAACTCAAAATGTTATGCTGCAGATATATGATTTAGTAGTAAACCCCTCTTCTCTTTTTTACCCTTTGAGAATAACTTCTTAATATTATATCATACCATTGAAGCATGTAGATTTACTGAAAGAGGTAATATGAATGAAAGATTATTTGCTTTACAGCCTTATTAACTATTAATAAAACAAAAAAAGGATTTCCACTCTACATATATTTAAATTATAACATGTAAAAAACCACACCCTAGACAAAAGAGTACTTTCTATAAATTTTTAAAAATGAAAATAATGAAGATGTATAATAAAAGGCTCATATGAGCTATAACAACTCAACACAAACTCCTCAAACACTTAAATCATTGAAATAATGAATATTACTTATATAGCACAACTCTTTTTAAAGTCCTGATTTTTATGAATCAAATACAGTTATGTTGTTGATGCCTTAATCTATGATTGCTCATTTTTAGAATTTATTTTCTTACTCCCATAACAAATATATGATTGTTATTTTGTACAATGTTGGAAATGGCAATATATCTTAAAGCATTCCTATCCTCACATTGTAGAGTACTATGTACTAGCAATATCCTTCTTTTGCTATTATAAGTGTGTGTGTGTACCCACTTAATTTTCACAGTGTGAAGAAAATACTTTAAGCTACTTCTTTCCAAGCAGCTAATAATTATTTCAATTTTCAAAAAAGTGACTGTTATTTTGTCATTAAAAACATAGTTTTATACTTGCTATTTCAATATTAAATCCACATTATAAAAGTGCAGGATGACTTATCTTTGGTCAGTAATTGAGTTCAACAATGGAAATAAAGAAAAAAACTTACAATTTTAATCAAATTCTTTCTTACAATTTGAACATCCCAACCATGATATGGAGTGACTAACATTCATTCTGTCACCTAGATTTGCTTCTGCCTCACAGTTTAGCAAGTCTTCTAAAGGGTCTGGAATATAATCCACTGAGTTCTTATTTGATAACTAGAGGCCTGGTGCATGAATTCATGCACGGGTGGGGTACCTCGGTGTGGCCTGTGAGGATTGGGCCAAAACCAGCAGTCCAATGCCACCTGCAGATCCTGCCTGCTGCTCCGGCTCATCCCGGCCCCGCTGTGCCTGCTGCAGGCTCTTGCCCAGCAGTCCTGATCAGGAGAGGCTCGCACTGCCACAGTTGCACTTACCAGCCATGAGCCCTGCATCTGGCGCCCATCCCAATGGGCCTTGGTGGGGGCCGGGATGCAATCGGCCCTCTGGGCAGGCGGTGGAACTCTGCAGGTTGTTGGGACCCACCTGGTGGCCGCTTTTATATCATTTCTTCCTTGCTGAGTGTCTAGGCAGGGGAAGTGGCTGTGGTGTCCAAGGCTGGCTTCCAGGAGGCCAGCGGTGCTGTCGAGATCATGCCAGCACCACCAGTTGTTGGTACCTAGCCTGTTCTCCAGAGATTGGACCTGCAGGACTACTGAGGGAGGGAGTGGCTGCCGCTGGGTTGGTGGGCCGCCAGGACTGAGCAGCACTTCCACTGTGAGAGCGCCTTGACAATGAGGGGGCAGCTCCTGCATTGAGCTTCTGCCCCTTGGTGGTCAGAAGTGCATGTCATAGAGGCTGGTTGATGGGTCTTTCAGTTGTTCAGTCACTTAGGCTTTTATATATATATATATATATATATATATATATATATATATATATATATATATATAGATTAGGTTTCTGAAATAACAGAATCTATATTTCCTGTGTCTCTTAAAGAGACACAGAAAATTTGCCATCACAGAAATAAAATATTTGTTTGAATTGTCCCCTGGCCATCTGAAATATTTATATTGTTCCTGTCCTGATTTATGCATCATTTTCAACCTGTCTTCCACTACTTTTCATATAATTATCTAAACAACATGATTTTCTTTCTTTTCCCCATTTTCCTATCTTTCTTTTTCCATTCTATTCGTCATAGTAACATTAATGAAGTGTCATGCTCAATGCTACAGAACAAGAAACCTAGCATTAATCCTCTACTCAAAGAGTTTATGTTTAAAGTTAAGACACTGAATAATAGTATACAAGATAAAATGTGACACATGTAACAGAAGAACTGCATATATTGTAATTGGAGTTCTAAATAAAGTGTTTTCTTGGTTTTCAACCAATTTAAAATGTTTGTGCTTCATTCAAGATTCACTTCAAAATTCATCTTCCCGTCTTTTAAAATATTTTGTGAAGAAAGTTAGTAAGCTTTCTTCCTTTTTTCATTTAGTTTCTGAAATCCCAATTATTCGTGACATTTTAAAAAAGTAAAATAAAGTAAATTAATTATTTGGAAATATATTTTCAGACCCAAAATCATAATAAAAATTATGGAAATGTAGAACCTAGTCCATAGTATTCCATAGTTTAAAATAATTTTTAAAATAAAAGTAAGCATTCTCTCTTATATGTCTACATGTACTATTTTTTTTTTTCCGGCTGGGTACAGTGAACTTTATTGATAGTGCACGACAAAGTAGGGGTCCCTGTACCCTTCCCCTTCTTCAGGGGGTCTGGGATGGAAATGGCAGTCAGGAGATTCTCAGTGTGTCGGGGGACTGATCTGGGGCAAGGACACCCCAGCAGCGGAGGGCCTCTCTTCCTCTTGCTGGGCCTGGTGGTCCAGGGGGCTCTTACTCCTTGGAGGCCATGTGGACCATGAGGTCCACCACCCTGTTGCTGTAGCCAAATTCATGGTCATACCAGGAAACGAGCTTGACAAAGTGGTCACTGAGGGCAATGCCAGCCCCAGCATCAAAGGTGGAGGAGTGGGTGTCACTGTTAAAGTCGCAGGAGACAACCTGGTCCTCAGTGTAGCCCAGGATGCCCTTGAGGGGGCCCTCTGATGCCTGTTTCACTACCTTCTTGATATCATCATATTTGGCAGCTTTCTCCAGGCGGCAGGTCAGGCTACAACTGACACACTGGGGGTGGGGACGCGGAAGGCCATGCCAGTGAGCTTCCCCTTCAGCTTAGGGATGACCTTGCCCACAGCCTTGGCAGTGCCAGTAGAAGCAAGGATGATGTTTGGGGCAGTCCCTCGGCCATCACGCCACAGCTTCCCAGAGGAGCCATCCATGATCTTCTCGGTGGCAGTGATGGCATGGACTGTGGTCATGAGTCCCTCCATGGTGCCAAAGTTGTCATGGATGACATTAGCCAGGGGGGCCAAGCAGTGGGTGGTGCAGGAGGCATTGCTGACAGTCTTGAGGGAGTTGTCATACTTGTCATGGTTCACACCCATCACAAACATGGGGGCATCCGCAGAAGGGGCAGAGATGATGACCTCTTGGCTCTGCCCTTCAAGTGAGCCCCAGCCTTCTCCATGGTAGTGAAGACACCGGTGGACTCCACAACATACTCAGCACCAGCATCACCCCATTTGATCTTGCTCCTGGAAGATGGCGATGGGCTTTCCATTGATGACAAGCTTCCCGTTCTCAGCCTTGATTGTGCCTTTGAACTTGCCATGAGTAGAATCATACTGGAACATGTAGACCATGTAGTTGAGTTCAACAAAGGGGTCATTGATGGTGACAATATCCATTTTGCCAGAGTTAAAAGCAGCCCTGGTGACCACGCGCCCAATGCGGCCAAATCCGTTCACTCCGACCTTCACCATCGTGTCTCAGGGTTGTGGCTGCTGGCACAGCGCAGAAGGAGAGGCTGTCTGACGAACAGGAGGAGCAGAGAGCCTACATGTACCTATTTTAAAGCTAGATGTTAAACTACATTACAGTTTATACTTGTGAAATACAATTATCACCTAATCTCTACTCCAATTTAGGTATCCTTTCTGTTCTTCTACTTTAACTCCTTTTCTTTATGCAGTAAGATCATTAGCTCTGTTATATCCCCAAACTGCTTGAGACATTTTCTTGTGTGCTGCTCCAGCATTTAACAAGATCTTCTTAGCTTTTCAGGTTCAATGAATTTGTGAAAGTTGCAGTATGTGCATTTCCAATCTTTTTGTTTGAAAACCAAGGGGAATTGGGGTGGTTAAGGGCTGCAGGGCAGCAGTCAACTATTACAGTTTAAAAAAAAATAATATAGTGTTTGCTCTGCTAAGGAAAGTAACAAGGGAATACAAAACTAGGTTTGCAGTTGAGTAGAGAAATATCGACTCCACACAAGTAAAGAGAAGACATAAACCAGAGAACATTTCACAGAGCAATATTTAGAGATTAGGTCAGCCTTCAAGTCATTCACTACAAGCCAACTAAATTAACCAGAGAAGACTAATGCTACAGGGAAGGACTCCAAGGTTTTGTCCTATAGATGGATGGCTTTGTGATAAACTGTTCTCTTCTTTATCTTTAAGAGAATACCTTCACAGTATCATCAGTTCATTTTATTCGAAATATATAGATTTATTGAGAAATATATCACTAATGAAAGTTTATTGGTTGTGAGCTCTTAATGATCTTAAAAGAATAAGTGGAAGTCTCTGGTCTGTATTTAACATTAAACAAAGTGAGAAAAAACTCTGGTGAAAAGAATGATTTTCTATAAATTAAAACAATATAAACCTATGGAGATTTACAGCAAAAGGCTTAGATGAAGTATAATTCAATGTGATACATTCCTTATATATGTAAGCTACTAAAATTATGAATAGAACCTATTGAGCATTCATACCAAATGCAGTTTCACAAAATAATAAGGCATAATATGCTAGAATGAATCTTTTTTTTAAGAAATACTAGTAAGAACATACTTTTAAAAATGATTTATATGAGACAAAGGTACTATGGTACTGTCTCATAAATCTAAGTTTATCTATATTTAATTTGGAAGGCATTAAAAATATTAGAGAGGAAGGGCAATGATAAAGTAGTTTCAACTTGAAAAATGAGACTGGGAATAGTAGGCAATATAAAGTGAGTGCTGAACCAAAGTTTGTTTTAGTACTTACAGCAGGCTGGGTGTTTCAGTGGAGAAAAGGGGTCATTAGGCTGGCTTATGAGCATTTTACTATGCTACCTATTACTTGAATATAATAAGTATTCAATAAAAACATTGAGAAGGCGTGGCTTATAATGCAAATTCTGCTACCTGCTATATCATAGAATTAAGCAATTTGATTTTCTCTTTTCTTTCCTTGCTACTGAAAGAAACAAATTGACTAATGTTCTTTCCAAGCACTCAAATGTTGTTTATACAAGGAGTGAAGTTTTATACATAAATGTATATTTTAATTGTACTTGAAATTGCTAAAAATTAATTTATTTTACTATTTGAAATTGAAATAGTCTATGCTTTCTTAAATAATATATATCAGATGTGCATTAAACATTTCTTGAAGACTTAACTCCGAATAATAAACACTAATTGGTTGACTTTACTGCCTTTCACTCTGATCTTAGCTGTTAATTTTACTCTCAGCTTTAAGGGATGGCCATTTGAAAATAAGTAAAGCTTGAGCAAGCTTTTAGGCAAAGGGGAATAATGAAAGCAAAGCAGGCTCTTTTCAGTACAAAAATAGGTAGATTAATATCCTGAGCACAAGTAGAAAGGATAGGTTTGGAACAGAGAGGTTTGCTTTGTTTTAAAGGGCTGGGAAATGGATATGACTTCAGAATTCATGGAGTTAACTTATAAGTGGCAAATAGCCATGCTTAAGACAATATGAGATGATGGGGACTGTGGGAAGTAGACACTTCCTTCTGATTCAAACCATTTTGAATAATAATGTGCTGGTCAAAGTTTCTGATCTGTGTAACATTCTAGGAATTTTCTCTTATTATTCTATATAGTAAAAGTCTATTATGCAAATTGTCCCCTCGGGTGGTCATTAGACCAGCAGTTACACCACCAGGGGGCAGAGCGGAACATGGCGGGCGTTGGTGACCCGGTGATGGCGGCGGGTGGCAGTGGAGGCACTGCTGGCACTGATGGGCCCCGCTGAGAGCAGGACTGCGGTGGGATGGTGGAGCAGGTGAGGAGGCAGCACCAGGTCAAGGCAGGGTGCCAGGTGAGGATGCGGGGCTGCCAGCCTGGGGGCATGAGCTGGGGCCCAATCTCCTCAGGCCACCCCGAGGGATCCCACCCCTGCACGAATTCATGCACGGGGCCTCTAGTATAAAATATTACTGAAAGAATTTTATGCTCTTATACCACTACCATAAATAAATATGAAACCTCTGTACAAATGGGGCCATGGCTAGTTAGAAAATGTAAGCTAATCTGTGTAATTAATGAGGTATAAGATGGAGATAATAATTGAAATGGCTTTCTCTGCTTGACTGTTTCCCCTGCCTTGACCAAGCATCCTGCATGTTAACCCAGAACCAGAACTTGTCTGAAAGTGAGAGGCAAAAATAGATACTTTTTTACTCTTTTTTAATATATTTTTATTGATTTCAGAGAGGAAAGGAGAGGGAAAAAGAGATAGAAACATCAATGATGAGAGAGAAGCATTGATTGGCTGCCTTCTGCATGCCCCCCCAATGGGGATCTAGCCCAAAACCCAGGCATGTGCCTGGGACCAGGAATCAAACCATGACCTCCTGATTCATAGGTTGGTGCTCAACCACTGTGCCATGCCAGTAGTGTGATACTTTTTTTAAAAAATATATTTTATTGATTTTTTACAGAGAGGAAGGGAGAGGGATAGAGAGTTAGAAACATCGATGAGAGAGAAACATCGATCAGCTGCCTCCTGCACACCCCCTACTGGGGATGTGCCCACAACCAAGATATATGCCCTTGACCGGAATCGTACCTGGGACCCTTCAGTCCGCAGGCCGATGCTCTATCCACTGAGCCAAACCGGTTAGGGAACTTTTTTTTTTTTTTTTTTTTTTAATGAGAAACTGCATCTGTAGTTCTCAGATTTCTCCAGTAAAAGAATGTGCATAGTGGTTGCCGGCATGTAAAATTATTAGTAAGTTTTGTTTTGGGGTAAGTGATGTGATTTCCATGAATCGAATTCAAAATTTAACATGTTTGTTATGATAGGTAACTAATCTGGTCAGACAAATAGAAGGTAGTTTCTCTCTGGGACAGGGTTTTTTTGTGTGTGTGTGTGTGTGCGCGCATGTGTATATGTGTGTTTGATGGGATAGAGAGAACAAAGACAGTTATCAATATATCTAATGAAAACTCCCTTTAGTTATCTTCATTTTCTATTAAATACTTAAATTATACTTAATTTTTAGAATGCATCTACAAAATGCTCCTGGCATTAATAAGAAATTGAATGGCATCCGGGCAGTCACTTTGTTACTCATTTATTATAAATTCTAAATAACTATTGGACAAATTTTACTTTGTAATATGATAAATTCAGATCTAATACAAAGATGGATTGGAAAAATAGAGCAGAAGGAAACATTAGGAGGCCATAATGGCATTTCAGTGAGGGGTTTAGGAAAAGCACAAAGTTGAGAAGAGCAGAACTATATTAGACTAAAATCTACAAAACATGTTAATAGAAAGACTTGCAAGAGGCAAGTTGCAAGTTAGGAAGACAGATGTATAGGTTCAAAAGTGCTGTTCACAAGAAATAGTACATGAATTACAGATTGTTTAATCTCAAACATGACGCATTCAAAACCCAAAATACTCCCCTGGGTATTGAGGTTGCAAGTATTGTATTGTTTTCCTTTTATTATGTTTTGTTTTACTGAGGAGGGAGTGACAATAATGCAAGTGAAATTTAGAAAGCATACTTGATCCTAAACACTGTGTCACACAAAACCATTTAAAAAGGATGCCGTAAAAATCTCATTTTAGGGGCTTGGGGAGAGGAAGATAGACTTCCAAACTTGCATCACCTCTCAGCCCTACCATACAGGGCATTTATGAAGTCCACACCCTATGTGCTCAGTCATATTTACTGATTGGTATAATATTTTAAATGGTATCATTTAATACATTCAAGAACTTTAATGGATAGCTACTCTTGGTAAAACTTGTTTTTAAATAGGATTTTCTATCAACAGAGTTTTGAAATGAGTGGCTTCTTACTGATCCCGAGGAAAGAAATATGTTTACTTTCAGATTTTATCAGAAACACATACCACTTAAACTGTTATATTTTATTCTTCATCTTCCATCACTAGAACATCCAACAGGAATGGGATATGGATGGTACATTTGCTGTCATATCCCAGTTGTTGCAATAGCACCTGGAGAATAGTAGACTGGATTTTGTTGAAAGATGCATGAATGAATCACAAGGAACATTGGGGAGTACGGAAAGGCTTTAACACGAAGACTTGTGAGAGGGAGGGTGAAGAGAGAAGTTTCCCAAGGTTTCAAGTATGATCAGCTGAGGTGACACTGATGTCATTAACAGAAAAGGAAAAAGAGAGAGTGAAAATAGAAAAAGATAGAATTTTAAAAATTGAAGTAAATTTGTGTCCAGAAAGAAGACGAAGTATGAAAGTGAGATTTTCCACTAGTCAGTTGGAAAATCTAGAGAAACTCCATAGCTAGTGATGCAGATTTTGGAGTTACTTTCCTAGACTAAGTATTGCATTCCTGGAAGTGGTTGTGCTTGAAGGACAGAGAATATAAAGAAAGTAGGTTGATGCTTTGAAAATTCAGAGAAAGGTGGGGAGTTGGGGGTGGGGAGGGAGGGAAGGAAAATTTAGAGGTGAAGGAAGAAGCAAAAGAAATCAAAAACAGGAAGAAAGAAAAGAAGAAAGAGAGAAGGGAGGGAGGGAGAAAGGGAGAAAGGGAAGGAGGGAGGGAGGACAGAAGAAAGATCAGTGTCATGTAAGCCATGAAAAGAGGGAATTTTCACACGGATAAAGTGGTCACCTCAATCAAATGAATTGTGGTCATCTAGGGTCTGAAAGTGCCATCCATAATGTCCTTTCACCCCCATTCTGAACCAGGAGCAGACTGATCTAATTGAATTGACCTCTTGGGTCCAGAATTAATTTGGTAGCTCTGTGAAAACTGTTTTACCTTGGGAAATTGAACTGACTTAGTGTGCATTCTTTACTGTGCCTAATCATTTTTACATGCTTACAAATTTTAAGTTTCCCGCTGCATTACCTTGAAACCCATGGCTTCCTCAGTACAGCTTAGTACAATAAACATGTTAAAATCATCCATATGCATACACAAAAAAATGCCAGATATGCTCATAAGTATATTTCTTAAATGTGCATTTTATCAAAATTTGATTCTAAATTTATTGTATAAATACAGCAAACCCTCAAGAAATAAGTGATATTGTGTGTGTGTTTTTTCTCAACTCTATAGATTAATTTGTTTAAACAGATCTTCCATCCTATACCAATCTGTCTCCTATTGATAATTTTCCCCTGGTCTTTTGGTTGATTGCTGTCATTCTTTCCTGTCATCATACAGCTGCTACTCATAGATTACTTTGCAATGAGCTTTCTCCCTCTGTCCTATTAGCTTGTTGGCTTCCCTCTTCACTGCATCTCAATTTTTTTCACCTCTCATTATCCTTTAGCTGTTAGTCTTGTTCACCTTCTTCATTCTCAGTTCCTATAACTGTAATCCTTCTCTATTTTTAGTCTGCTGATTTTGGATCCTTTTACTCCCTAAAACAGGTTTAGACAGTGCATTTTTTACCATGCTACTTTTAAAATATCCCATCAAGTCTGGAGTCTTACACCACAGAATATATTAGTGCTTTCTCTCTTTCATTTTACTACTGAGCTTCTTTCCTTTACATCATATCACCCTACTCTTCCTGGCATTTTACTGCTGTGAGTCCTCCTTGGTGCAGCACCAATGAATCAACATACTTTATTTTACTAAAGCAGTTTACAATGGTCACAGTGAATTGCTTTTTTTTTTTTTTACTACTTCAGAGAAGGACTATCAATTCTTTTTTTATATTGTTTCTTCTTTCCACAAAAAAAGACTATGTATAAAGTGATACTAAAAATAAAGCCCAGATTTATTATGTCAATAATTGTGATTTTCCATTTTATTCATTTTTGTATAATTTAGTTGAAACAAAAATTCAGAAAAACAATTACAATTTGGGGGGAGGGAGGGAGAAGGGGGTTCCTTAGCCTGGCCTGCACCCTCTCCAATCTGTGACTCCTGGGGGGATGACAAACTGCAGGGATTGGGCCTAAATCAGCATTTGGACATCACTCTCACAATCCAGGACTGCTGGCTCCTAACCACTTGCCTGCCTGCCTGCCTGATCACTGCTAACCACCTCTGCCTGCCTGCCTGATCGCCACCTAACTGCTCCCCTGCCAACCTGATTGCCCCCTAACTGCTTCCCTGCCAGCCTGATCGCCCCCTAACTACTTCCCAAGAAATATAATTCCAGGCCAATAAACATAATTCATTGTAAACTACTGGCCTGATCGCCCCTAACTGCTCTACTGCCTGCCTGACCATCCCTAACTGCCACTGCCTTGGCCTCTGCCACCGTGGCTTTGTCCAGAAGGACGTCTGGAAGGATGTCCAGAAGGTCGCTTGTCTGTCCAGTCTAATTAGCATATTATGCTTTTATTAGTATAGCTTATGCAACTGAAGCTGTTTAATCATGACATTAAAGCCTAAAACAAATTAAGTTCAATTACTTATTTGATGACATTCTGGAAAATGTCAAGAAATTGTCATGGCTAAATCCAACATTTATTACAGAATTCAGGCAAATTTCTGTGTCAGTGAACACCATTAAAAACACATAGATTTCTTACACATTTTAATACTAGATTATAGCCTGTTTTAAAGTATCTTAAATTATTAGTTAAGAAGGATTACCTAATAAAGAAATTTAAAGATCAGAATATTTTCCATTTCCTCCACGTCAGTATCCATCAGTTTCCTAATCTATAAAACGAAGACAGGGACAAGGAGTTGTTTATGTTTCATTGAAATTAGTATTTCTAATTTTGAGTTATAGCTCCTTCACCTCAAAACCAGAATTCTTTATGTAAAGTTACAGTGAGTGACCATTTGCCAAATTCAATGGTTCCTTTGATACTGTACCACACTTGATCCCATTGTTGTGTTGGCTTCACAGTACATATTTTATAACACTTCCTATTCTCTCTCTTTGATGGTTCCTTCTCAATTCCGCCATGTCTCCACTAGCTTTTCATCTATGCAGTAACACAGTACCTATGTATTAATGACTCTTAACTTTGTAGCTTCACGCTATATTTCTCACCTTTCTTTCAAGACACATATATATATCAAATGGCATGCCATATGTATATTTTTTACATGGTACTAAAAGTTGAATCTGACGTTACCATATATATCTATTATCTTTCACCTAAAATCTGTTTCACCTAACTCTACCTTCAGCACTGTGATACCATTATAATATCCTGGTTATCGTTTAACAGGAAAGGTGTAAAGGGAAGACTAGATAATATAAGCATACCATTTATACAGCTTTGCTAGGAAGCTGCAGTTAACATTCTCCAAATGTGTTCCCTGAAAATCACTGGGGGAGGGAAGGGACAATAGACACATGCCCTGTAAGGTCTGGGTGTTGTGAAAATGTGCTTATCTGTCAGTCACACCTAATAACAAGTCAGTGGCCAAAATAGGGGTGGCCACTGCAAGCACAGGAAGATTTTATATTTAAATTAGAGGCCCGTTGCAGAAAGATTCCTGCAAGAATAGGGCTTCTTGCGGCCAGAGGAGGAATAGGGGTTCTCCGCCGCCCCACCTGCTTCTGCCTGCTTCCCTCCCATCTCCGCCACCCCGCTTGCTTCTCCGCAGCTTCACTCCCTTCTGCAGTGCTTGGCTTCCTTTACGCTGCCTTCAGTCTTCACTCCACGCCTGTGTATGCAAATTAACCTCCATCTTTGTTTTGTTAATTTGCATACCCACTCTGATTGGCTGGTGGGTGTAGCAGAGGGATGGGCAATTTGCATGTTTCTCTTTTATTGGTGTAGATTCCTGAACAAAGGAGCCCTTTCTCGCTCTCTCTCTCTCTCTCTCTCTCTCTCTCTCTCTTTCTTTTTTACTTTTGCTGTTTGAACCTGATTTTGGCTTGTGGGGCTCTCACATTCTGCACTTGCCCACATGGCCCACAGCTATGTGGACTCCAAACAATGGACTAATGGACTGTGATTAGCATAATGCTGTACTGACTCAGTTCCACCATGGAATATAAACTCTGGACACTGGCCCTACTTTTGGCTCTGCTGGGGCCCAGCTACAGATTTTCCAGGACTTGTTTAAGGACAATGGGACTTTGAAATCCAAGAAATATAATTCCACACCAATAAACATCATTTATTCTACCGTGCCAGTCTTAGAAAATTCATTTTCTCAAGATATCTCAAGAGTCACCCTACTCCCACTAGGTTCAGGGAAATTAGACCCACTGATTTCTCTGGCAACACATGGTGCTATCCACACATTCACTAGGATCTAGGACTTAACACTAGAAAAGATTATTCAGATGAAATGTGTGTGTTTTTAAACCCTCAATAGGAGCAAAGATCTGTACTAAATGTGCCTTGACTTTTACATGTCTTTATGTTCTTTTCTTCTGTAAGACATACAAAGGTCTTAACATTTCTACATCAATTTTATGGAGAGACTCCTTTTGTTATATTTGTAAACTCTAGAAAAATTATAATGGGAATTTTCACCTTTCCCTGGGTTTCACATAGAAATCGTACAGTTTTGATTTTATTAGTACTAGCCATTGTTGAGTCTATACATCATCATTTTTAGCCAAATTTGTTTTTACCTCTTTCATTAAACAATTATTTTAGAAGTGTTAAATTCTTTGTTAAAAGTCAATGGCTGGTTTTATTGGACAAAATCACAAAAACATTATTATATTTATGTACACTTTGAATTTTCAAGAAGGGGCCATATAATATAGCATTTCACAAACTTATATACCAGAGTATTTTTTAAATGACAACTGTTACCTTATATAAAATAAATATCTAGCAACTACTATCATATATCAAATCAATTCCAGTTTTGAAAATGTTGATTTAATTTTCATTCTTTCTAAACTATCACACGGTATTTTCTAGATTGATTCAATTAGTAAGTATTACATATTATAGAAGCTAAACTTCCAGAAGAAGGTAAAATCATATTTGAGCTCTCGCTGGTTTGGCTCAGAGGCTAGAGCATCAGCCTATGGATTGAAAGGTCCCAGGTTCAATTCGGTCAAGGGCACATACCTGGAGTGCCAGCTAGATCCCCAGTAGGAGGTGTGCAGGAGGCAGCCAATCAATGATTCTCTCTCATCATTGATATTTTTATCTCTCTCTCCCTTCCATTCAGAAATCAATAAAATATATTTTAAAAAATAAAATAAAATCACTTTTTACTTTGGTTTGTGGAAACTAGGGTACAAATAAGATAATTTATTCAAAGAAGACACTACCTACTAATTCAATCTAAAATATGTACATTATATTTGGACCCTTGTTTACAGTTCTGTCAGAGTGTTTATCTTCTCTGTGTTGGCTTGGAAATACCATATTTTAAGAGAAGAAATCAAAGAGTCAGATGTCTGAGGTTCAATAAGGGGAACTAAAGCATTCAACAGAATAGTGCCTCTAGAGCCACTCATTACTATTAAGGACAAGATGACAAGCAATTAGGAACAAGATAATTCCCATCTAGTTAAACTTCCTTGTAAATTATTATAGCAGAAGATGTCCTATTTGAAGAGAAAGTTATCCAGAAGATTTGGTCCTTTCTATAGGTATGGCCAGTGTCTTTTATATCTCCAGATGATTTTAAATTTTTTACTTGAAAATATCAAGCTTGAAAATAGAGCTATGAAAGGTTTTAGATGATGAATGTAGTGTTTCTCTCAGAACGCATTGTTCTTTTATATCAATACTTTAAATTACTTATCATTGGGTTTCATACCCATTCCATTTTCTCTTGAACAATATCTTTTGATTGAAGTAAGACTATAAAAAAGATAATTCATTTTCCAATATACATAATTAAGTAGATTTTTGGTAAGAGGGTTTTTTAAGGTTGTTTTTACTTTTGCTTTTTAAATGAAAAGTAATATTAGTTATTAACTTTAAAAATACACGACTTTCCTTATTAATAAAATTTACATATAGTAAATTAAGTTGTTCATGAAATCTGTTAGAGGAGCTATATATTTTAAATGTAACTTAGATAAGTATCAAAAAGAGTTTCTTAATCTATATTGGTTAAGGAACAAAGAAAATAAATTTGACAAAAGCAGTAAATATAATATTGTAGCTTTTGACAGTTTATAAGAACTCATGAACTTCAATTTACAATGATTTGAAGTCTTCAAGAATTGGTTTTCAACAAACTGTCACTGTGCACACTCATTTACTGTGAAAAAAGCAGATTCAACCACAGATAGAGAGGGGGAGAGAAGAGAGACCCACACAGAAAATAGAAATCTTGAAAATTATATATATTGTTCTATGTATTTAATGTTTGGCAATTGCTTTTAAATTACAATAACTTATTACATAAATTCACTATATTCTTATTTTAACACTCATAGATTTTTTTAAATTATATTTTATTAATTTTTTACAGAGAGGAAGGGAGAAGGATAGTGAGAAACATCGATGAGAGATAAACATCGATTCAGCTGCCTCATGTACACCCCCTACTGGGGATGTGCCCACAACCAACGTACCTGCCCTTGACCGGAATCAAACCTATGGCCCTTCAGTACACAGGCCGATGCTCTATCCACTGAGCCAAACCGGTTAGGGCAACACTCATAGATTTTAATAGAAAGGTATGTGTGGGTCTGCATAGGGAGATAGATGTCATAAAATATCCAATGTTACTTCATAAGAGGCAATCTTATTAACACATGAATTCTAAAACAAAAGGCTTAACTATAGATACATATGCAATCACCTTCCTTATTAATAATCTATAATAATAAAAGCATAATATGCTAATTAGACCTGAATGCTAATTAATTAGACCTGACAGCTGAACGACCTTCCTTCTGGATGATCTTCTGGATGAAGCTGGGGCTGCAAGGGCCGTGGCTGTGAGGGCCGAGCTCCTTGCACGAATTTCGTGCATTGGGCCTCTAGTATGCTATAATGAGGAGGAAACTGGTCTTGCAAGGCGTGTCAGGCCAAAGAAACTGTGAACAATGCACTGCCCTGGGGGAGGGGAAGGGTCACTATCGCTGGCCCCAGGACAGATCATCAATATGGCCTGGAGACCCCCAACACCTGGGGGCCTTCCTGTAAGCCCAAGAAAGGGGGAGGAACCATATCTGCAAGACAAAGACCCCAGAAGGTTATAAAAAGTGAAGCCCTCTGAATGTTTCTTCACTCTGATTTGGAAATTATTCCCGGAGTCCACTAGTGTTAATAAAAGAGGTCCTTCCCTTTCTCTAGGAAGTGTGCTTGGTATTTCTTTGGTCTTCTGCAACAATAAAATTATTGAAACAAGAATTTTGGGGGGTGAAAAAGACAGGTTTTAGGAAATTTTGGAAATTAAGGGGACCATGGAGGAAGCACAGGGCTGCAGAGCAGCAGAAGGTCTATTTCCATAGAATGGGGAGCTGGAAAGCTGCAACAGGTACATTTCCATAGAATGAGGGAGCTGGGAACAGCAAAAGGTCTATATTTACAAAATAAAGAGAAGGAAGCCCTTCATCCAGAAGGAGAGGAAAAAAGCCCCCCAAAGGGAATAGGAAAACAATAAGGAAGAAGCGGGAGAACCTCACCTGTGCCATGTGAGGTTCAACCTTTGAGCCCAGGAGTTACCATAGTAACCAGTCTAAGGGAATAGTGACCAATCAGAGGGGATATCAAGGATCTGTAGCCTTTATAAGCCATAGGGAAAAGGAACTCATTGGGACCCTTGACCCCTCCCCATGTGGGAGTTCATTCTGTGGGACTCTTTCCCTCTCCCCATGTGGAGTCTGTACTTGTTCTTCAATAAATCTCCACCATTGCTATACCACTTTCTGTCTGTGGATTCATTCTTCAATTCCGGCAGACAAAGAATCTGGGTTCCAGTCCAAAAATTCCATTTCATGCTGTTACAGAAGACCAAAGAAAAGCAAAGACGCTTCTAAGAAAAAGGAGGGACACTGTTTAATACACCAGCAGACTCAGGGAACAGCCTTCCAAATCTGAGTGAAGGAACATGCATGGGGCTTTCCTTTATATCTCCCTCCATGTGGTCTTTGTCCCATAAACATGGATTATGCTTCCAGTCCTTCTTGCGGGCCTTGCAAGAAGGCCCCCAGGTGTTGGGGATCTCCAGGCCATATCTGATGGTCTGGCCTGGTGCCAGCATTAATAACCCTCCCTCCGGGGCAGTGCACAGTTCATAGTAACAGGTTCTGCAAGACCAATATCTGGGAAGGAGAGAGGGACTTAATTATAGGTTATCAGGAATGTACACTGAGCTTGCTGGCTTGGATTCAGATCACTAGCCCCAAATATCAGGGTTCCATTGGAATTAGCCCTTTTTAGCCTTCTCAATTATAAAACATTTTAATTTCCAAAAGACTTTTCATTGTACCTACTAGCAATACAACTATAGCTCAAAATAAAATTTATTCTTATAAACAGGTCAAGGTATGCATTAATTCTTCAATACAATTTTATTTAGATGACACACTTTCATACTTAAATAAATAATACCATCTTTGGCCTATAGCTAGGAGCATGAGTTGAGTTTTAATGAAATTAAGCAAGGCAATAGTGTAATAGAAAAAGGATGTAAATATATTATT
This sequence comes from Cnephaeus nilssonii, assembly GCF_951640355.1. Classification (NCBI taxonomy): domain Eukaryota; kingdom Metazoa; phylum Chordata; class Mammalia; order Chiroptera; family Vespertilionidae; genus Cnephaeus; species Cnephaeus nilssonii. Next base: position 54,747,461 of record NC_137079.1, on the reverse strand, counting down.
TTCTTTAATTCCTTCATTTTTCATCCTTTTATATTGTATTCTTGGCCCTGTAGCTATTAATATAATATTCATATTGTACAGGGAATAATGCAAAACATATTTGAAATGGTGAGTGTTTTTAAGAGCCTCATGAGAACATTTATATCTATCTTCTTAGAACTGAAAGTTTATTTTATTTTTTCGTTGCATCTAGTTTATAGCAATTGAGCACCATGTGATGGCCCTGCCTAGCTGGCCAAGTAACTTAGCTATCTCATACAAAGAGAAGTGAATTATACATTTTTTGTAAAGTACATTGTCACAGGCCTCACTATAAACAGTGAAACAGGAATTTTAGGGGTAAAATAGGACAGGTTTAAGAAATTTTAGAAATTTTGAAAATTAAGGGGACCATGGAGGAAGCACAGGGCTGCAGAGTAGCAGAAGGTACATTTCCATAGAATGGGGAGCTGGGAATAGTAAAAGGTCTATATTTACAAAATAAAGAGAAAGAAGCCTTTCATCCATAAGAAGAAGAAGCAAGCCCAAAGGGAATAGGAAAACAATAAGGAAGGGGTGGGGGGGTGAGGGGGGGAGACTCATATGTCCCATGTGAGGTTCAACCTTTGAGCTCAGGAGTTACTATAGTAACCAGTCTAAGAGAATAGTAATGAATCAGAGGGGATATCAAGTCACCAGGATCTTCAGCCTTTATAAGCCGTAGGCAAAAGGAACTCAGTGGGACCCTTCCCCCCATCTCTACTTGGGAGTCCATTCTGTGGGACTCTTTCCCTCTCCCCACGTGGGAGTCTGTACTTGTTCTTCAATAAATTTCCACCTTTGCTATACTACTCTTTGTCCGTGGATTCATTCTTCGACACTGGCAGACAAAGAATCCGGGTTCCAGTCCAAAAATTCCGTTTCAACAGCAATGCAGTGGCTTGATATAACTGAAATGATGTGTATCTTCCTTTATAAAACTGGATTTAATTTTTCAGTCTTGTATCTAATGTAACAGTGAAGTATCTTAATATAAGATTTTTATTTGATACTGCTACAGGGCAGTGCTTATGTGAGAGTAGTACAAAGCAAAAAAGCCTGAGGGTCTCAAGTCCCAGAGGCAATGTAGTAAGAGGAAGGTGATGATAGTTAAATATACCTCCTCATCTTTAGTCAGATATTTGGATACTGCTTGACAACTCCTGGATTATTTTTCTGCTTTCTTAACCTCAAGATTTAACTCTAACAAGAAGTGTGTTTTCTTGTTTTCATCATCTTTTGATTTGCTATTTGCTTCATAGTTCTGTCAGAACCCCTGTATGGTCTTAATTCTTTTTAACTTTCAGCTGATTTTCCAGTCTCTAATATATATACAAGAATTGACAGCAAATAATTGCTATTAAAACATCGTTATTAATTTTAATACATATGATGGAAGGTGATTGCATATGTATCTATAGTTAAACCTTAATATATAAATCGATTCTATAAAATAATAATACAAATAAAATCCTCTCTGCTATATATATAACACTTTTCCTAGGTCTTCAAAAAATACTGAGCAGTTCCAAAAGCAGAACTGGATCTGCAACAATACAGTGCAATAACGGATTACCAATAACAATACATATTTCAGAAAGGAAAAAACAACAACAACAAAAAGATGTTAAAAAACAAAACCATGGAAATAGGAAATGCTGTAAATTAGACTTAACAGGAGAAACTTGAGAAAATAGCACAACTTTCTTTTCCTACCACATTGGCGCTTATGGCAGATATTACCAATGTTTGCCAATGTCCAGTTCTCCTCTATGTCTATGCGCACTCCATCATCCCAGTTACCTTGATGGTGGGTTTAAATGACATGCTCTGTCGAATAAAACCTGAGTGGCAGTGATATGTGGTACTTGCAGGCAGATACATTTTAGAAATGGTTCCAATGATAGATATCTACAGAGTGTAGGAAGGAAATAAACCTTGGTATTTCTAAGATACTGATATTTTGGAGTTATCACCGCCTATATTGACTGATATAGTACCCTAAGTCTACTTTTCAGCTCCCAAGTAAGAAAAAATATAGTTTTCATTGCTTCCCCTATTTATTTTGAACCTGGAATCTGTGCATAAGATATAAAGGCAATGGCATTAAACCCTCTGCATAATAAACCTTACAGAGAGGAAATTATGTACAACTTCTTCAGTCTCTTATTCTTGAAATGATAATATCGGACTTAAAAGCTCCATGTTGTAAAGTATCTCAATCATGTCCACATAGAAAAGCCTGAATTGACCAAAACATTTTGTAACTGACATCATGTATAGTCATTTTACCATCATTTGCTCACATATTATATAATAAAATCTTGGTATATTGTGAAAAGTCATGAAAGAGCATAACACATTTTAGACATTCTCTATTAACTAGCAAGGTGTAACATACATCTTGTTTCCAGTGCACCAGTCTTTGATTGAGTCAAATATTTTGAAAGCCTTTCCATCAATAAGTGTTAAATCAGAAACTCTGGTAATTCATTCCTCATACACTCAGATTGATGGGGTTTTATTATAGACAAATTTATAAGTATAAAATAAGTGATAAAACTTTAAGAGAAAGTAAATAAGTAGAAATAAAATATGCTGTATGTTGGTTGAGATTTAAATACCAAAATTATGTTTGACTTATATAAATAAATGAAGAAATCATTTCCAATACATACATATAGTTATATAGAGCTATATGTTACCTTATCTGTCAGGGACAAATCACAACACACACACACACACACACACACACACACACACACACACACACACACACTTAAAAGGAATATCTGTATTGTTTAGCCCAATAATCCTAAGGGAAATAACGTCAGTACAATATGGAAAACCTTGAAGTCAATCTAAATATGAAAAAAAAAAATAAAATTGCCATTAATGACCTAGTATTTGTTAGTAAGTTATAAGTTAAAAGTTCATTTATACTGTATATAGTTTTCTTAAGACACAGGCATATTTGGGCAACATTTTACAGTTTTAGTGCATGAAGAGCAGCTCTGGACCTAGGTTGCCTGGTTAAAATGGCACAGCACTATATGAGCTGTGTGACTTTGAGAAGTATGTTACATATCCCCAATTTACAGTTTCCTCGTATGATAAATTATAGTACCTATTCCATATGCCAATTTTGAGGGTTAAATAAACTGCAACAAAGCAAAATCCCTGGAATAGAATAATTGCTCAATATATATTAACTATTGATATTGGTATTTTCCGAACAGGAAAAGAATTACGGTAACTGATGTGTGCTATGATGTGATAATTATCCTATATAATAAAAGTGTAATATGCAAATAGATCGAATGGCTGAACAACTAGTTGGCAGGGGGCGGGGCCGGCAAGCAGATGGCACCAGGCCAGCCAAAGTGCATACCAGCGAGCAGAAGGAGGGGACAACGATGGGGGGAGGAGGTGGCAGCGACCAGTGGCGGTGGAGGGGCGATGGGGGGGGGCAGGGCCGTGCTGGCTGGCGCCATTGTCTGATTGGCCTCCTGGTCGCCTCCTGCAGAGAGAGGCCAGACTGCGGGGAGTGGGCCTAAGCCGTCAGTAGGACACCCCCTGAGGGTTCCCGGACTGTGATAGGGCACAGGCCAGGCTGAGGGACCCCTCCAGTGCACAAATTTTTGTGCACTGGGCCTCTACTCCTATTTAATACAGAGGGAATACGCAAATTGACTGTCACGCCGTCACAAAGATGGCAGTGCCCATAGCCATAAGATGGCAGTGCCCAGTCCTCTCAGCCCCGCCCGAATCCCTCAGTCCTTTCAGCCCAGCCAGGAGGGTGGCAGGCGCACAGTGCGGCTGGACTTGCCCTCAGCCCCCCAGCCTCCTAGGACCGACCAAGGTGCAGGCAAGCCTCAGATGGCGGCTGCCCATCTGCCCAGGGCCGTCTGAGGCTCAGGTAACCAGGACTGGCCGAGGCTTGTGCTGCCGGCAGTGGCAGGAGCCTAGGTGTGATGGGGGCATCGCCTTCCCCTAATTGCCAGGTTGCCTCCCACCCCTGAGGGCTCCCCGAGTGGTGAGGGGGCAGGCCAGGCTGAGGGACCCCCCCCCTCCAGTGCATGAATTTTCATGCACTGGACCTCTAGTTGCTATAATAAAAGAGAAACTGCTTTCAACTCTTAACTTTCTAAATAGTTCAAGTCTGAATTTTTGAGGTAATAGGTGAGATTGAACAGCTTCATAAAAGGTAATATAGAATTACTATTCCATTTCTAGGGGCACGTTGAGTGAACCTATAATAGGCTGAATCTAGGAGTTACTCATAAAAGGCCAGGTAGCAGATTTTACAGTTGAAGGAGCTCATGTAAATTATGGTGTGATGTGCCCAAGTTATTCTCAGTATAAAATTATGCAGAGAGATGCAGAGATTATCTCAGGCTGGTAAAATTCCATTCAGCACAATGTCGCATACACAGCAACCTAGTAACAAAAGGGGCACATGGCTCCCTCTAATACAGCACCACAGAGGAATTTTGTTCTCTATTCCAATCTTGCAAGTTTCTCTATGTTTGAAATGTTTCAAAATGTAAAATAACAAACTAGTAGTTCTGAAAAAAATATGGAAAAAAGTTGCCATGTTTAATTTTTTTTATTTGAAATTAAAAGAAACAGAAGAAAAATGTGCAACTTAATTTTAAATTATCTCTGCTTTTATACATTTTAGAAATGTTAATTATGTGCTTTTTAAAATCCAGGAACATATTTTATGTTTCTTTCAAAAATTTTCTACATGAATTAAATGATCAGAGTTTCAAATTTATTTTGTACAAAATAAAGCAATCCAGAATTATTATTTTTCAAGCTGGTTGCACTTATTTATATTTATATATTCATTAGATTGTTTAAAAACATTCATATTTATATTCAACAGGTTCAATAAACAGTGCAAGAAAAATATATGGGTTTTCATACACCTATCATCCAAAGACCTTCTCCTGTTCCAATAATGTTTTGTTTGTTTCCAGCAAAAATATCCATGCCAGGATCACAATTTGCACCCACTCAGTATGTCTTTCTAATTTCTCAGCTTTTCTTGGCTTTCATTACCACACATTTTTTAGTACAAAGCAATAATTTTGTAGACCTTCTAGCTGTGTGTATTTATGGAGTGTTTCTCATGATAAATTTAATTACTGCATTCAAATATTGATAGTCTGAGACTTCAATTCCTGAGGTAAAAAAATCACTGGATTCAGTTGTTCTCAATTTGAATTACCTGGAAAGCTTTTAAATCACCTGATACCCAGGTGGCACCCAGAACCAGTAAATCAGAAACTCCACAGTTCACATCCAGGCATTAGTATTTTGCATCAAGTTAATTGACTCATAAGTTGCATAACAAAATATTCATATATTTATAGTACATTGTTTGATGTATATAACTGGGAACTTAATTAAGATATAGAACATTTCCATCACCCAAGAGAGCTTCATCCTACTCCTGTGTAAGATGGTTCCTGGTGATTTGGACATCCACTAAAAACTTTATGTAAATATGGCAACTTGAAGATCATAAGACTATTATGAAGAGCTAAAGTGTTTAGTATAAAGCTATAAGAATATAAAATTATCCCTATCGACAGTTTGTAGGTGTCAAGAAGGCTTCTAACTAGTATAGCAATTTGCAATGGACATTTATATTATTTTTAGTATTTTGTTCCCTTTTTTTAGTCCTTCCTCCTTCCTTCTCTCTCTCTCACACCCTCCTGACTTCATTATTTTCTTTACTTTTCTTGTTCTCCCTCAATCACATTGCTAGCTATTTCATCTTCATGCCATTTTTCTTATTTATATTCCTCCTTCATTCCTGTCAATTTATTGATTTTCAATCTATATTTTAGCTAGAAAACAAACTCAAAACAAGTTGGGTATTTTTGAGAACCAGGGGTCTATCCTAGGAAAAAATGCCATTATGTTTAGTGTTTGACATTAAGATATAGCTTTTGCCTGCCTAAATACAGTGTTCAGTGAGGGGAGTGTCTTATTTTGTTGAGCTTTGTATAGTTGCGAATTACTCTCTCATCATGATGACTTTTAGAATCCTGTTATTTTGACCAACATTTACACTGCTCTCTGCCATTTTTGAACCCCACATCTGTTAGCAGCAAACTCTGCTCTATCATTAGCTTCTCCTCTGAATGTTCTTTCTACTTTCTGGACTTTATTAACAACTGCTCCTGAGGACACAGGCATATTTGGGCAACATTTGGCTGTAGCATCATCAAGAGGAAGCTGTTATTACTGTTATATAATCTCAGGGTCCAAAGGAGGAAGCTTGGTGATATGGACCAGATGTTTTCTCTGTTGCTCAGTAGTGCTGCCAAACCTCCTCTCGGCTTGGCTATAATGAATGCATAGACCTCTTAGCTACTTCTTTTTCAGTGACTTCTTCAGCTCCTCACTTAAACACATGGTTCAGATACACTAATTCCTTTAGTCACACCTTTATTATCACTGATAACTTCTCTATTTATGAATGTCCTAGACCACCATTTCCCCTCCTTCCCACTTACTGAAAAAGTCATCTGCAATTATCATTATCATTTAAATATTCATTGTATCAACTTCTACATTTTCTTTCCTTTCCAGATTTGATTCCATGGTCTGTTTATTATAGTCAAACTACTGCGAACTTCCTCAGACAACTAGCCCTCTCCTTACCATCATGCTTAACTGCTGAACCTCAATCACAGGTGAAGCCAACTAACCTTGAAAAAACATTATGCCATCAGTCTCAATGGTTTAGTTTTAAATGCGTGATAACGTACCTCAAACCACTACTCAACAGTGCCTGCTGGTTTTACTTTGTACCCTTAGAAATCTCACCTTCTTACTACTATACATAAACACTATTTTACCCTTTCTTCTTTATCTGAATCACAAATCTATCCCGACACTCAGTTGATGGCTATGCATCCTACTTGACTGAGAAAGTAAGAACTAATATTTAGGCTGGGATCACAGGAACAAATTAGTATTGTCTCAAACTAATCCTGATACACCTGGCTTTTTTGTGGTTTACTTTAAAAAAAAAATTGAATAAGAAAGTTATTTTTTTCCTATACTGGGATCTCATTAAAAATAAAGTTGTTTTATAAAAATGTTTTCTAATAGATAATATTCTATATTAGTAAGCCTGGATCCTCATCAATGGCTTGAGATAGGCGGGTGGTTTGATAATGTGGTATAGTTTGGGAGTTAAGAGCTGTGTTGTAGAGTAGCTCTACTAGTATTACTCACTGCATGTAAATTCATGTACCTCTCATAATCTCTGTAAGATTTGGTTTTATAATTGGAAAATGAGAATATTGGTCTGAATGATCATTAAAGTTTTGTCGAAGTTTGAGATTATATGATTCTCTTTGTCTCTAAGAATCCTATGGATCTCAAAGCAGAAAGGAAGCACAAATATTAGCTAAAACAATCATGAGTTAAAATTTTTGGAATCCATAACAATATAAAAAGGGCATTATTATGTAAAAAGATAGTTAGAACATTTGACATTCTGTACTGTATCAGAGATAAATGTTCTCCAATAAATTTAATTTCAATAAAATTGTTTCATTGTATTCTTCATTACGGTACTCATAATTAACTTTTATAATGCCCCAAGGGAGTGTTGCTCAATCTTAGAGTGCTAGAACTTTTCTTTAAAAATTCATGGATGTTATATATTAGAAAAAATGTCCCTTTGGTGTATCGTATAAATTTTGAAACATAGCCCAGTACCCAAATGCTGTAAATCCACACATTTTCTTTAGAGTTGCTGGGCTTTGTAAATCAAATGTAATCCCCAATGCACAATATATGCTGTCAGATACTTCTTGATATTAATAACACGACATTCCTCTTAAAACAATGCTAAGACATTATATTACATTTAAACCTAACATTTACAATTCTCTGAAGCTGAATGGGGATTGTGATAACAAATGCTAAATAGAAATTTTCAAATCCAGAAAATTAGAAATGTACTGCAAAGTAGGTTTCTTCCCAAGTTAGTGCTAAACCAATGTCATTAACACAGTAACCATATTCAGGTGTAAAGTGTCTCTGAGCGGCTGAAGCAGTAATTAATAACCTATGTACCTATGGAGGTGAGGTTATGAGAGCCAATTTATTATTATGTTATCAAAGAAATTATTTTGAATTATCTAACAAATGTAATTTCTACAATTTTACAATGCTTTCTCAGAGAAACTAAAATCGAATATTTATAATTAATCTTAATGATTTCGTATTAGTCTTTGTGGCTTATATTCGGTAAACAGTGTGTAAGAACATCTTTTCAAAATTGTTACAACTACACAAACTTTATTTTGACTATAGCATTTTCTGTCCAATCCAACCATAATCACTTATATCACTCACACATACTCACATATACAAATACATTCTTACCTAATCATAAATCTCTACATCTTTATATCTATGTCTATATTGCTTCATTTAATGTTTATTTGCTTTTTCTACCTTAGTAAAATAGCAAAATGCCTCTTATTTCTGTCTTAACAAACTGCCACATGTTTGGTGCCTTAAAACCACAAGATTTACTAGTATTATTGTGTAGTTGTGGAAGTCAGAATGGATCTCACTGGGCTAAAATCAAAGCATTGGAAGGATTACATTCCTTCTGAAGGTTTTGGGAGAGAGAACATTCTGTGCTTTTTCCAACTTTGAAAGGCTGCCCATATTTTTGGCTTGTAGCCTTTTCCATCTTCAAACCTAGCAATGATTGAGTCTCACACTGTACCACTCTGACACTGACTTGTCTGACTCCATCTTCAATACAGGGGTGGAATACAAGAAGGTTTACAGTTGTTCATATGGAAATAATACAATAAATAATAATATAAGAATAAACTCTGTTTAGTGTACTCACAACTGTACCTACTTTGGCCCACCGCTATATTTTAAAGACATCTGTGAATACATTTGACCCATCTGGATAACCCAGGATAATCTCCCCATATTAATTTCAATTAGCCACCTAAATTCCATCTGCAATCTTAATTCCTTTTTACTATGTTATGCATTCATAGGTTCTAGGGATTAAGATGTAAAAATCTTTGGGGAGCCATTATTCTACCTACCACAGCCTGCCACTGATACCGAATTTTTGGACTGGAATCCGGATTCTTTGTCCGCCTGAATCGAAGAATGAATCCACGGACAGGAAGTGGTATAGCAAAGGTGGTGATTTATTGAAGAACAAGTACAGACTCCCACGTGGGAAGAGGGAAGAGTCCCACAGAATGGACTCCCACGTAGGGAGGGGGAAACGTCCCTAAACTGACTCCCATGTGGGGAGGAGGAAGAGTCCCATTGGGTTCCCTTTCCTTATGGCTTATAAAGGCTGCAGGTCCTGGTGCCTTGATATACCCTCTGATTGGTCACTATTGCCTTAGACTGGTTACTATAGTAACTCCTGGGCTCAAAGGTTGAACCTCACATGGGACATGTGAGCTTCTCCCCCGACCCCCTTTCCTTATTGTTTTCCTATTCCCTTTGGGTTTTCTTCTTTTCCTTCTGAATGAAGGGCTTCCTCTTTATTTTGTAAATATAGACCTTTCTTGGCTACTTCCAGGTCCTTTGTCTTATGGAAATAAACCTGTTGCTGCCTCCTTGTCTTATGGAGATGTCGCTGAACCTGGCTTCCTTGTGTTATGGAGATGTACCTTTTGCCAGTCTGCAGCCCTGTGCTTTTTCCCATGGACCCCAATTCTAAAAAATCCCTAAGCCTGCCTATATCCTCCTAAAATTCCTGCTTCACCACCTTTAAAATATTAATTTTGGGGGAGATTTTTAAATAATTCATTTTTAAAATATATTTTTATTGATTTCAGAGAGGAAGGGAGAGGGAGAGAAGGTTAGAAACATCAATGATGAGAGAGAATCATTGATTAGCTGCCTCCTACACACCAGCCACTGGGGATCAAGCTCGCAACCTGGGCATATGCCCTTGACCGGAATCAAACCTGGGAACCTTCAGTCTGCAGGCCGACACTCTATACACTGAGCCAAACCAGCTAGGGCTATTAATTCATTTTTAGTAAAGCATATTCATTGTGGCCGGCAAACTCCAAGATGGCCCCCACATCCTGGTATCCATACCCTTGTAAAATCCCTTCCCTTAACGTGTGGACTTGAAGCATCCATCTTTAATAAAAACTGCTGTTTGAAATTTTAATCCTGCTATTTTGCTTCTGTAAATGCTTGCTTGCTTGCTTAATTAATAAGGAAAATAAGGCTACTCCCACTTCAGAGAGGCCATTAAACTTTCCCCGGATGAAATTATCAGTGCTGGCACCAGGCCAAGCCTTTGGTTGAGGTCTCAAGGCCCCAGCACATAGGGGCTCTTTAAGAACTTGCAAAGGGGGCCAGAAACACCCCATATTTGGGAGACAAAGAAGGTAAAAACATATAAATAGGGAAAATTCCTCCATGTTGGGGCCCAGAATTTGAGAGATATTTTCCTCTGGACCCGCGCGTAATAAATGTAACTCCATCTCTCTAAGTATTGCTTGGTTCTTCTCCAGTTTTCTGTAACAGACTACCCTAGAGAATTTATCCTAACAGAGTATGTCAAAAGTAATGGAATGCTATTTCATGATTACGCTGCATAAATTATGACTTTCACCTTGCTAACAAATTCTCCCTCTTTTGCTGGCTGTGATGAAAAAAGTGGTCATGCTGGGGATAGCCAGCAAAGAAATAGGCATTTGGTCAAATAGTTGTTGAATGACTAAATGCTGTCAACAACCACATAATTAACCTTAGGAGTGGATCACTTCCCAGTCAAATGTTCATTTGAGACCCTAATCCTGGCCAATTCCTTTATTATAATCTTATGAAAGACATTGAAGCACAAGACTTACCTAAACTGGGCCCGGATTCTTGATCCACAGTTAATCTGAGATTTTTAAAAATGTAGGTTATTGTAAGCCAGTACATTTTGTATTAATTTATTATACACTAATATGTAACTGGTACAACTCCCTCTTCACTCTCCCTAATCAAGCAACATCTAGAACTTAACAGATGTTAACAATTCAGAGAAAGAATGTCAATAAGCAGAGATAAAACACTCTCATCCCAACTTGGTCATCAAGGGCAGGGAAGATCCTTCTGTTAAAATATTTGGGAGAACAATAAATTAGCAAAACTTTCCTCCCACAAAATTAACACTGGAAACTGTAATTTGAAGGAAGGGAAAACTTACCAGGACAAAGATGAGGAATTAGAAGGCATTTTCTCCATAGCATTTCTACTCCTTCAGGAACCAAGAGATTGGGAAATGGCTAGAGATTTAAGTGCTGAGGAGATTGGTGCCCTGAGGTCAGGAGAACAATTTACGAGGGAACAAAGCTAGATGTTTGGATCCAGATAGAACAACAATAATATTCCATTGTTTGCATATACCTCAACTGCTACATTGATGCACATTTGGGTTAGTTTCAACCTTTGGCCATTGTGAATAGTTCTGCTATGATAAGCTGAGTCAGAAGGAATGATGCCCTTGAGGCTACCTTCAGATGAAATGTTGGGGGAACAGAGAGTGATGTTCTCCTGGGAAGAATTTTAGAGACCTCGCAGCTGCCTGAAGGAACAACTGGCCCCAAGGATAATGAATGGCTTTCATGGGTTGCCTGGTCTCAGACCTTGGCATATGTCGGATTCAGTATGGAGGGTTCCTGACCCCAAAGACCCTTACATTGTCCTGGCCATTTAGTCCTTCTGAAAGGCTAGGGATTTGGGAACTTTAGTCAAACAGTTTGGTTTCTAAATACTTTTCTCCCCACTGGTTAACACTCAGGGAGCCGTCAGTTCAGCCTCAGGGACATCATTGAGCACCAAGAGAGAAAAAAAAGAGAAGAGCAGTCCTGGAATTCAATAAGTGGTAGGTTAAAATAAGATAAAGGAATTGAAGTGTTTTTATAAAACCCCTAAGAAACACTAGGTGACTGCAGAAAACCACACCATCACCATCCTTTACCGTTTCCTCTCTAGTGAGCTCCACGTAGTCAGAGTAACCAGAAAGGGGAGAAGGGATTTTCGGATTTTTATTTATTTATTTATTTTTAACTGTCACAGTATTGTTCAAGTTAATTATATTACTTGATTGGTAACTCCTAAATCCTAGACCATAAACTGGGCTTCTTTCTGACCTCCAGTGATCACGTCCCACCCCCACACAGCTTTCGGGCAAGAGCTATCCCCCGAACCTGGCCGAGCCTCTGGAGCCTGATGCTGCACTGTGACTCTGGGGAAGGGGGAAGACAAGGCATATAAAACCACTGGGGCGTGCATGATAGATGGTGCGCTCCAGATTCCTCATATATGAGGTGACACCTGAGGAACCCAGGTGTTTCCCATTTCAGGGCTTCTGCTGGCCCCCATAGAACTGCCGAGATCCCTGGAGATCTGGCTTCCTCTGGGAGGCGTGGTCCTGGCTGCAGTGCCTGGGTCTTGATTCTTCCTTTCCTGAGCAGTTGTTGAAGCTCAGCACGTTCAAGCCCATCTGCTCCCTGACTTTCCTCCCTTGGGACCAGAACTTATTCTCTCCACACATTCAAATCACATAGCGCCCCCTGCAGGCTCCAACTGTGACATTTGCCCTCCTGAGATCCGCCCCCCCACTTACTCCACCCAAGCAGACCAGACCCCAGCACGGGACTGCAGGTGTCCCTAATTGTGTTAAAACGAGTGTGTGTGTGTGTGTGTGTATGTGTGTGTAACTGTTTTCAGTTCTTTGAGTACATGCCTCACAGTGAAATTGCTGAATCATATAGAAATTTTGTGTAACTTCTGAAAGAACTACCAAATTGTTTTCCACAGCAGCTATGACTTTTTAAAGTCTCATTTAAACACAGGGTTCTGATTTCTCCATATCCACAACATTGATCTTTTTTTCATTTTTTGAAATAAAGTTATCATAGTGAATGTGCAATAAGTATGTATATATCCTATGTAATAAAGAGGTAATATGCAAATTGACCCGCACACCCTCCTGTCACAAGATGGTCGCCCCCATGTCATCACAAGATGGCTGCCCCCATGTCATCACAAGATGGCCACCACAAGATGGTCACCCCTACGTCATCACAAGATGGCCGCCCCCACATCATCACAAGATGGCCACCCCCATGTAGTCACAAGATGGCTAGCAGGAGAGGACAGTTGGGGGCGATCAGGCTGGCAGGCAGGTGAGAAGTTAGGAGCCAGCGGTCCCAAATTGTGAGAGGGACTTCCCCCGAGGGGTCCCAGATTGGAGAGGGTACAGGCCAGGCTGAGGGACACCCCCCCCCCATGCACAAATTTCGTGCATCGGGCCTATAGTGTGTATGTGTATATATATCTATATAAATAAAAATGTAAATGTTCGTTTGTTCAAAATCTTAAATCTCTGAAAGTTCTTTACCGATTGCTTTGAAATTTTGACACAACGTTGCATTTAAATACACGTGTGTGTTTATATACTTATACCTACTATTATATAGATGTCACACCTGCCTGTGACAGGAAAAAACATGCTTTTTTTGAAAAAGCGCACCATCTGTTGAACGTAAAAGCAACACACGCTATACTAAATATTTTATGATTCCATTTCAATGTTTCCGATTTACAATCCATTTACGATTTCCAAATTTCCAATTTTACAATTCCATTTCAATGTTGATAATGATTGAAGATTTGTGCTTAGAAATAGTGAACAAAGTTCTCAATCAATTGAGAATGCCATTACCGAATCGATCTGCTGCTGCTTCGTTTGATGTAGAATTGCGTCGTGAACAAAATTACAACATGAGTGATTTTTGTCATATGTGCAATCAAATATTCTGAAGCTAATGCTTGAGCAAAAAGGCATTTACGATCAAATAATGCAAACTGCCAATAACAGGGTTGGAGAAATCTTCTTCTTAGATGCGCCAGGAGGAACTGGTAAAACGTTCCTAATTAGATTGATTCTGGCAGCAATTCGATCCCAAAATGACATAGCCTTAGCTCTTGTGTCGTCCGGAATAGCAGCGACATTGCTACCAGGTGGAAGAACTGCTCATTCCGCTTTGAAATTGCCATTGAACATGCAATTCATTGAAACTCCCACGTGCAACATTTCCAAAGCATCCGGCATGCCAAAGTATTGCAGAAATGCAAACTTATTGTTTGGGATGAATGCACAATGGCGCACAAAAAATCACTCGAGGCTCTTTATCGATCACTACAAGATTTGCGTGGAAACATCAGACCATTTGGGAGCACATTAATATTGCTTGTAGGAGATTTCAGGCAAACATTACCTGTAATTCCTCAATCGACACCAGCGGACGAAATAAATGCTTGCCTGAAATACTCTACTTTGTGACAACAGGTAAAGACATTAAAATTAACTACAAATATGCGTGTCCAGCTGCGAAACAATCGATCAGCTGAGATATCCTCACATCAATTGCTGGAAATTTGGAACGGAAAGGTGCCGGTTGATCTCACCTCATGACGAATTTCATTGCCTCATAACTTCTGCAATTTAGTGACGTCAAAAGAAGAATTGGTTGAAAAAGTATTTCTCAATATTCAAACCAATTATAAGAATCACGATTGGCTGAGTGAATGAGCTATTCTTGCGGCCAAGAACAAAGACGTCTACGAACTTAACAATATTCTTCAGTCTAACATTCAAAGCGAGGCAGTCACATACAAGTCCGTCGACACTGTTGTGGAAGCAGATGAAGCGGTTAATTATACAACAGAATTTTTGAATTCACTCGATCTGCCAGGGATGCCACCGCACGTACTGCAACTGAAAATTGGCGTGCCAATTATCATGTTGCGAAATATCAACCAGCCAAAGCTTTGCAACTGCACACGGCTTGCAGTAAAAAAATTAATGAGCAATGTGGTAGAAGCAACAATCTTGACAGAACCTTTCAAAGGTGAAGATGTCCTCATTCCTCGCATTCCTATGATTCCAACAGATATGCCATTTCAATTTAAGAGATTGCAATTCCCCATTCGATTGGCATTTGCAATCACCATCAACAAAGCTCAGGGCCAATCTTTAGAATTGTGCGGTTTAGATCTAGACACGGATTGCTTCTCACATGGACAATTATATGTTGCGTGTTCTAGAATTGGCAAACCAGACAATCTCTGTATCTGCACAGACAATGGAACAACAAAAATATTATATCCCCACAAGCATTGTGAAATTAAACATATTAAAAACGTGTGCTTTCTCTTTTCTTTCTTTTCCATTTAACCAGACTGAGCTACAGCAACGTGTGGCCAGGTACAGCTAGTAAAGAATAAAATAAGTTCAGAGGGCTCAGCATTGTATTCCCAGAGCCCTTGGTCCCACACAAACTACAGAGCTCAGTTATCCTGAGATGAAAGGAAAAGAAAGAGAAACATGAAAGGTTTCCCAGCTCAGTCACAGAGACATCTCACAGCCACATACTAAGGACACGACATTAACTTAGGGTGTAAAGGACACAAAAGGAATAGAAGATGGAGCCATTTCCCTTTAGATTCAAACCAAGTTAACGAGGCAGAAGAAACACTGGACGCCATGGAAGAATAAAATGAAACGATCCGGTAGGGAGTGTCACACACCTCGCAGGGACAGCACCTGGGGCTCTGGACATGACAGAGGAGGGAGGGGGCTGGGTGAGAGGAAGTGCATGGAAAGGCCTGGGAGTAGGAACAAGAGGGTGATATGCGGAAGGTGTACCCCACCAGGTGATTACAGGGAGCAAGCTTGAGGGAGGTGGCCAAGTGCCCCCACCTCTGCTGAGGGGTGCATGCGTCTGTCCTGGGAGCTGCGGCTGATGGAGAGGGAGGCTATGGCTCTATGTGGATGAGTTGCCAATGAGAGCCTCCCTGCAGCCTCAGTACTCGGTGTTCTCAACACGGCGGGAGCACAGGATCACATACACAACGTCATGAAAGAAAAAGCATCCTATTCCCAACTTATTCACAGACTTCTGTTTCTGGTATCTATATTCCCAGTGTGTCCACAAGTACATTTGGAAAAAGAAAAAAGATTTGTACGTGATATGATTACATCTTTAGAAAACCCAAGTGATCACAAGCAGAGCACTTTTAACACCTAATGAGCCAAATACACTGATGAACGAAAATAGACCCAGAGACACAAATGTAACAACAGACTGTGGAACCTCAGAGGGAAGGTGGGGGAGGGTGGGTGGGTGGGAAGAGATCAACCAGTGACCTTGTGTGAATATATGCATCACCCCTGGACACAGACAATGGGGTGGTGAGGTTCTGGGGAGGGGGGGGTGGCTAGTAGGCTGGAAAAGGTTAATGAGGGGAAAGGGGACATATGTAAACCTTTCAACAATAAAGATTTAATAAAAAGAGTAATAAAATAAAAGAAAAGAAAAGAAAGAAGTAAAAGAAAAGAAAGTAAAAGCCAAGAATAACTGCCCTGGCCGGGTGGCTCCATTAGTTGGAGCTTCATCCTGTACATTGAAAGGTTGCGGGTTTGAACCTGGGTCAGGGTGTGTATGGGAGGCCACAGTGCAAGTGTAGCCTGGAGGTGGGAGGCTCTTCAAACCTAAACACAGTCCAGGCCTCGCCCATGATCCAAGGCCCATCCTCTGCTGAGTGAGACCGGACCTCGCAGCTTCCTGTGGAGTCCCTGGTCTCTGAGTCATAGGTCTGCTTCCTCATGTTCCCCAGAATGCACTGCTCAGTAACCATCTATACTAATAAAATGATAATATGTTAATTAGACCCTATATCCCTCTGGACAAAGCTACGGTGGGGGTGGGGGGCGAGGCAGAGGTGGTTAGGAGGATCAGCAGTCAGATGAACACTTAGGAGCCAGCGGTCCCAGATTGTGAGAGGGATGTCTGACTGATGGTTGGGCCTGATTCCACTCAGGCCTAAACTGACAGTCAGACATCCCCCAAGGGGTCCCAGATTGGGAGGGTGCAGGCCGGGTGGAGGGACCCCCCCTCCCCTGGCTCCATGCACGATTTTCATGCACCAGGCCTCTAGTCATATATGAGTTGCCTGTTGATAAAAGGAGAGAATTGGTGGGGTTTTTAGAAACCAAAGGTCATATTAAGAAGCAAGAAAAAAAAAAAAATCCTTCTAAAAGTGCATAGAACAGAAGTTGAACCCCAGCCAGGTGAATATCATTCTCCCACAAGTACATGGGAAAAAATTCTATTGACCATATTCAATTATTTTCAAATATCCTATCTAATAATAGAGTAACATGTAAATTACCATCACTCCGCTACGCTCACGATTGGGCGGTGGGAGGCTGGGAGGTGGGACTCGGGGTGGCCTATCTGGCCATTGAGAGGCACGGATCCGCTGCCACTGAGGGGGGATACCCTGCTTTGGCTCAATCCCCAGTAGAGGGCATGTAGGAAGCAGCCAATTGATATATTTTTGCTCTCACATCTATGTATCTCTCTCCCTCTCCCTTCCTCTCTCTCTAAAATTCAATTCACAAAACAAACAAACAAACAAACAAAGTCTTTAAAATATGCTGAATCAGAGAGGAAGATTTTTTTTTAAGGAGTGAAAGGCATATTCCTAAATATGTGCATCTTTACCAACTGATCATAGCCATGTCCCTGTTATTAGATGGGGTAAAGCCTAAAAAAGTTTCCAAATAAAAAATTTAAAAAGGTTTCTATCTTCAAATATATCCACAAACATTTTAATTGTCAATATTTGGAAAAATAAAGTTTCTTAAGGAAGATCATTATATCAAAACAATAAAATAATTAGTATGTTGATATAGAATGTATTTTAGTACCACTTTATATCTTTCTTGCATTTGGAAATCTTTGTTTTCATCAGTGTAGAAACCTTGTAACATCATCCCACCTTATCCCAGTTTGATTTTCAGTAACACTAATATGAATGATAAATTTAATCATTTAAATGATCTAAATAAAAATGGTTATTTTTATTTTTATAAAGTTTAAAGTAGTTTGAAGATTCAAGAGATGGCTTCTTTAAGAAAAATAAGTATAAAAGCAAATATAGTACCCAAAATAATAAATAAAAAATTGCCAAAGTATTTCTTTGCTTATATTAGTCTGTGGTATTCTAACTAAAATAATAATCATTTCAATTAATTTAATGGCTTCTGCTGGAATTTAAGATTTTGAATAAAAATAATTCATATAAGTTATTTCCCTAAAAAATTATGTTTTTCATATTTAACCAGTTTATTACAAAAAGAATAATAGAAAGTTGTGACAGCTATTTTCAGGGAAAAAATCAATTGCAAAAGATTGAAAAATAATTTTAAGCTGTTAAAGGGGGTGTATTATAAACAGCACGTGGGAAGGTAGATAAGCAGTGCTTCATAGCCTAAGATGTTCAAAACTAATATACCCTGACAATCCCTGTTAACCCACCACCGTCACCACTCCTAATAGCATATGCAATAATATTTCCTAAACTGTGCATACAAGACATTATGGGAAGTTTTATCTAATACAATTTCATTGAAATTCAAAAAATATTATGACTGAAAGTTTTTGTAAAAATGTAGTAAAGTGCTTCTTATAAATGGAATTTTAATGTAATCTTTTGGAGATGCATTTTTCCCCCAAAGAAGGGAATAGAAATTATCATTTTTTTTATGAGTGATAATATCTAAGATACATGATAGCTAAGGAAAATACAATTATTATGTCCTATATGTTTATACATTAAATAGATTTATTCCTTTATATGCATGCTAACACATGCACACACACAATGCAGGCTGTACCGTGCATTTATTACATATGTATTTGCTGAGAATCCTTTAGTAGTCCTAGTAGAGTATCTCTTTCAGTAGTAGAGGTCACAGCAATGAACAAAATGGATAAAACTCCTTTCCTCATGCACTTCCATTTTAATGAATGGAGAAATAAATACACAAACCAAATCTATATATATAAAAGCCTAAGTGACCAGCCAACCAGCTGACCAGCTGACTGGCCGGTAGCTGTGACATGCACTGACCACCAGGGGCAGATGCTCAACACAGGAGCTGCTGAGTGCCAGCAACTTTGCAAAGTGCCCTCTCACACTCCAGAAATGCAAACTTATTGTTTGGGATGAATGCACAATGGCGCACAAAAAATCGCTCGAGGCTCTTGATTGATCACTGCAAGATTTGCGTGGAAACATCAGACCATTTGGGAATGCATTAATATTGCTTGCAGGAGATTTCAGGCAAACATTACCTGTGATTCCTCTATCGACACCAGCGGACGAAATAAATGCTTGCCTGAAATACTCTACTTTGTGACAACAGGTAAAGACATTAAAATTAACTACAAATATGCATATCCAGCTTTAAAATGATCAATCAGCTGAGATATTCTCACATCAATTGCTGGAAATTTGGAATGGAAAGGTGCCAGTTGATCTCACCTCAGGACGAATTTCATTGCCTCATAACTTCTGCAATTTAGTGACGTCAAAAGAAGAATTGGTTGAAAAAGTATTTCCCAATATTCAAATCAATTATAAGAATCACGATTGGCTGAGTGAACGAGCTATTCTTGCGGCCAAGAACAAAGATACCTATGAACTTAACAATATTATTAAGTCTAACATTCAAAGTGAGGCAGTCACATTCAAGTCCGTCGACACTGTTGTGGAAGCAGATGAAGCGGTTAATTAATAACAGAATTTTTGAATTCACTTGATCTCCCAGGGATGCCACCGCACCTACTGAAATTGAAAATCAGTGTGCTAATTATCATGTTGCGAAATATCAACCAGCCAAAGCTTTGCAACGGCACTCGGCTTACAGTAAAAAAATTAATGAGCAATGTGGTAGAAGCAGCAATCTTGACAGGACCTTTCAAAGGTGAAGATGTCCTCATTCCTCACATTCTTATGATTCCAACAGATATGCCATTTCAATTTAAGAGATTGCAATTCCCAATTCGATTGGCGTTTGCAATCACCATCACCAAAGCTCAGGGCCAATCTTTAGAATTGTGCGGTTTAGATCTAGACACGGATTGCTTCTCACATGGACAGTTATATGTTGCATGTTCTAGAGTCGGCAAACCAGACAATCTCTATATCTGCACAGACAATGGAACAACAAAAAATATTGTATACCCACAAGCATTGTGAAACTAAACATATTAGAAATGTGCGCTTTCTCTTTTCTTTCTTTTCCATTTAACCAGACTGAGCCACAGCAATGCATGGCTGGGTACAGCTAGTGTATGTGTGTGTGTGTGTGTATATATATATAATTTTCATTTGGTAATTCTGAGCCATTTACTTTTACCATTGTATTTCTTTAGGTAGTGTCTTGTTCATTTTCTATCTATAGTGTCTATCTTCCTTATAAATACTTTGGTCAATTTGAAACATTATTTTACTGCATATGCAATAACTTCATTCCTATATATTTATGTCTTAGAATATATTTATTCATAGGAAGATTTATGGGTTTTCTTTGGTCATAAGAAATACTTGGCCCTTTTATATGAACTGTCCAAACCTCTTAGTCTGCAGGCATTTCTACATATCAAAAATCCAAAGAAAACCTTAAAAACTTTTAGTAACTCTGCCACTTATTTGTAAAATACCTGAGTCAAATAGCAGTTATTTTGTAAATTAACCTAAATTATTTATTAATTTACCAACTTCATTCTATTCGATTTTTTTGTGTTGCTGAAATCCATATTTTGTTCTGTGATAATGACAAATGTTGAGAGATACAAAATATTCAGATTTTCAAGGTTTTTACGAAGACTTGAAAAATGCGAGTTTTGAGCTATGTATAACTAAAATGCCTCATTTCTTCAAAAAAGTTTTGTCTTAGAGAAAAACCTGAAATTGGCTTTATGCAACCTTTTTAAAGTTAACTCAAACTGACATTTCCAAAATTAGATTGGAAGGATTTGAAGACAGAAATATGATAAATCAGCTTATCTTACAAGGTTATTGCTAACATTACAGAGTAAACAATGTTTGCTTTGCTCTAAATATAATATGGAAGAAATCACTAACTTGTGTATAGTCTTGTTAATATCAAAATCCCTTCATAGTCTGAGGGGAAAAGACTTTTATCTACATTTAACTTTTTTTTTCTCTAAGTATAAACTTTTTAATTAGTGTAAAAATGTAAAACTTTGCTAATTAATTAGATAAAGGAAATTACTTGGACTATTCATCAATTTAAAATGAGACTTCAATGAAATTAAATACTCTGTCAGAGAATTTGTGGACATATTCAATAAAACCTTGTCTTAAGATTCTCCACTTTAGGAGGGAAAAACTTCCAAAATAATTTAAAAGATCCTTCTTGAGGCTTACTTCAAACATTAGTTGTTGCTCATTCAATATGAATTAAAAAACACAAACAACTTTATTTCTTTATCCAGTAGTTTTCCTTGCACTCTAAGAAAAACAGATATTTATTATACATTATTTTTCAAATTGAGAAAAAGCTGTTGTAAATTTAGGAAATGAGGAAAAACAAGGTTAATTTGGATTGAAGTGAGTACAGAAAAAGATGCAGTAATTTTGCTCTGCTTTCCTTTCATTTAGCTCTGAACTGTTTAGCAGAATGCAAAGAGGGTGATATGATCAATGACACAATTTCCTGTGGTCATAAATCAAAAGCCATCTTGTTTTATCAGACTCCGGCTTTGTAACTTAGTAAATTTATACTTAATCATGCCTTATATCCTTTTAACTTGGGGGAAAACATTTCATTGAATAAATAGGGCTGAGAATGAAAATGCAAATGCTTTGGGTTTGATAATCCATTAAGTTTAAATTCATATTTAAATTCACACTGTAGGAATAAAATTTGTCTATTTTCTTTTTCTAACTGGATTCCCAAATACCGAATTATTTGCTGCATAAAGTCCATAAGGGAAGGAAGGTTCCAGTTCCTAACACATTCTGTCCAGGTTCACTAGTAGCTGTGGTCCTGAATGCTCACCATGGGGACTCTGTTGGGAGCTGCTTTATTAAGGCTTGCCAGCTCTCTGTGTTAATTTCTTCTCAATAGTACCCACGTTATGAAAATACTTATCCAGTGAGGGTGCACTCTGTCCTTCCCGTCTTCATCTCTTTACACCTCTATGGATGGAATGAAAGACATTTTGTCTTCTCAGTGTATTGCAGATATACTTTCTTCCTGCATTCTCTTTTCCTATATGGTCACCATACCCTGACCTATTCATTCCAGAGCTACTTTTCTGACCACTATCTAATTCAGCAACAGATATCAAGGTTAAAGGTGTTCTTTTTTGTCAAAACGTGTTTCCTCTGACCTTGGCAATTCTGTTCTTGCTTGGTTTTTCAACTTTCAGTGAGTGATAAAATCTACCCTTGAGTCAGGGGAGGGTAAAGATATTAAGGTTAAATATTGATTCTCAATTTACTGTCCACTTGTCTGCAGACTGAGAAAATGTCTGCATGGGAGACAAACATTTTTGGGGTTAAACAATTGAGCCAGTTGACACTATTACTTTGAAAATGTATCTGCTGGATTAGTAAAACAGAATATTTAGCCTCAGGAAAGATCCAAATCCCATTTGCCAATTTTGAGTTATTAGACAGTCTTATTCTAACTCTATACTTTATTCCTACTAGTATCAAGTTTTGAACTGAATTTAAGGCAAATATATGATTGATTCTCATATGCATTAACTGTCAATAAATGAGAAATAGGTCTTTTAATAATTGAAGGAGGTACTAAATGAAGGAGGGAATGACAAAGGGGAAAAGAACAGAAGATAAAGAAAAGTAAAGGAAAAGTGATCTGCTATTGTTATAGGCAGTTAAACAGACATGAGCAAAGCAAGGACAATGGGCCGGACACAGAAACTCACCAGGGCAGAAAGCCTTGGATACCTAGCAAGGGGCAAAACTGGGAAGACAAGAACCTTGCCCCCAGGGTAACCTTTCCTTCCCTAGCATATCACTGGTCATGCAGTTTGGATCACTGATCTTTCGTATCTCTAGTCATGCGGTTTACACATCCCTGACCTTTTTCTCCCTAAGATAACAACATCTCAGCCTCAGTTGTATTTCAGCTCCAGGTCCAGAACATCAAAACCAAACAAGCGACAACAGGGCTGCCTCAGGGTGAGCTGCATTGATTGATGACCCCCTGCCCTGTGCTGACCAATCAGTGGAGGCCACCACTCTGAAACAGCAAACCTGAAAGCTGATGAATATTATACTGAGACCCTCCCCCTGAGACCTCCCCTAAGATTTCCACCTGCAAGAGAGAGAAATATGCTCAGGACGAAGGACCCAGTTTGAGCTCTGAACCAGAGGAACACACCGTTGACATTCCCTTCCCCTTCTTCTCTCTGAGGGACGCCATGAGACTTGCAACCAGGGAAGCAAAGGGCAGAGGCAGCTTGTCCTGGGCTAAACCCTTGAACCTGTCTCTGAGGCCGCCTTTTCTCTGACTTTTCAGTGAGCCAAAACAGCCCAGCCTAGGCTCTCCTGTTACTTCTACGCTGACCTTGTTTCACTGTCCTAAGTATATTTTTACTGGAGCCAATAAATTCTTACTTTGCTACATTTTGTCTCTTGATTGAAATCTTTCCTTCAAGAAGACAAGAAGTGAGATGTCCTCATCTCACTGTTAACACTATCTCTCACTTATACATCCTATTGGGTAGTGAGAAAGACCTCCTTTTTTTTTTTTAAATCCGTATGATCTAATGATTTAAACCAATTATTTAAGCACCGAGGCTCCGCTTGGATATTCCAGGCTGGAACTCCATTTTTTTAGCTTTTTTCTTCTCCATGGCTTCTCTCCAAGGAGGAGCAGGGTGTGTAATGAGAAGGAACCACAGATTAATACAAAGGCCTCTTTTGTTTTGTTGTTGTGGAGTGGACGTGCTGGTGTGTGTCAGGTTGGGATAAACGAAATAGAACTGGTTAAATATAGAATGGAGGAAGGCTTTGGAGTTCAGTTAAAAGCTAAAATCCTGTAGTAATGTACAGGCAATATAAGACTTGCTCCTCTTTACATCTCTCCTCATCTCTTTGTACCCTTTCCTTTGTTCTCTCTATTCCAGCCACATTGGCTTCTTCTTTTTTTTAGTGTTGACACTGTTACAGACATCCCCATTACGCCCCCCCCCCCCCTTGCCCACCAGCACCAAGGCCCTAGCCACAGTTCCCTGGCCTGTTTCTGTGGGCTATGCATACATGTTCTTTGGCTAATCTCTTCACCTTCTTTTATCTAGTCCTCTCTTCCCCCCATCCCTCTACGATCTGTCAGTCTGTTTTATGTATCCATGCCTCTGGTTCTATTTGTTTATCAGTTTATCTTGTTCATTAAACTCCACATATAAGTGAGATCATCTGGTATTTGTCTTTCTCTGGTTGGCTTATCTCACTTAGCATAATAATATCCTACTTCTAATGTCCTGAGCTTACCTCATTTCAGAGTAGTACCATGTTCCTTTCCTACAACCTGGAATGTTCTTTCCCACAGCCCCATGGTCTTTAGTTATTTGCTTTTAAGTCAATTTTCAATTGAAGCAGTTTAGTACCTCAGCCCAATATTCCTCAACCCCCATATGTTTCTTAATAGTATTTTTCAACACAAGGGTATATGATTATTCATGCATTTTTTTCATTTTCCCAATAATAGAAAATACATTGCCTATTAAGAAAATTATATATTATTATAAAATCCTATATCCCTAATTTCTAGAGAAATTCTTAGCATCTCATACTTTACAGCTTTTAAATATGTTGAATAAATGAATAAATATATGAATAACTAAATAAAGTGAACTTGCCACACTGTTTTAAGCGATCCCATGTAAATGTTTCTCTCTAAGCTGACAGTCTAGCTCTCATATACTGAAATAAAATGCCATTAATTTCCCAACACCCTTGATTACTACAAAGGGCTTAGAGTGGCAATGTCTAAACCAGGGGTAGGGAACATCCAGCCCACGGGCCATACAAAGCCCACAAAATCATTTGGACTGGCCTTGCCAAAGCATTAGGGGTGAATTAATTAAACGTTTAACCAAATATAGCAGGCTAATTTTTAAGTTGATAATTTTGCATGGCCTTTGAATGATGTTATAAATATCCAAATGGCCCTTGACAGAAAAAAGATTCCCTACCCCTACTCTAAACCAATCTAACAAATATGCTTCTTATGCTTTTATACATCAACTAGAGACCCAGTGCACAAATTTGTGCACAGGTGGGGTTTGGCCGGCCTGGCCCCAATCAGGGCGGATCGGGGCTGAGCCTGTCAGGAGGAGGAGAAGTGTGAGGTTGGCCAGCTGGCCCACCCTGATCAGGGCCTGATCAGGGCCCAGCTGGCTGTGGGGAGGGGCCGAGGGTGATTGGCTGGTGGGGGGCTTATTTGGGGACCAGGGCCTGGGGAGGGGCCATGGGTGGTTGGCTGGCCAGACCTGCCCCTGATTGTAGTTGAGGGGGCCAATCCAGGATGGAGCTGGCTGGGGTGAGGGGCTGCAGGAGGTTGGCTGGCCAACCCACCCCCTATTGGGGTAGGGGCAATGATTAGGGGCAGGGCAGCTTGGGGGAGGGGCTACAGGCCAAAAGGGGTTGTTCGAGCCCATCAGGGGTGGGGCCGGACAGGGGGAGGGGCTACAGGAGGTTAGCCGGTCAGTCCAGCACCCTACTGGGGTGGGGGGGGGGGCAATCAGGGGCGAGGCTTGCCAGGAGGAGGGGCGGCAGGGGGTTGGCTGGCTGGCCTCACCCCTGATCAGGCCAATTCGCTGACCGCAGTGGGTGTCATAGTGACCGGTCATTCTGGTCATTATTGTGTTATGGTCTCTGGCTTTTTATATATATAGAAGATAATATTACATTATCCCATATCATCTATAATCTCCTTTTGGATTTTTCAAATACAATTATACTCTTCCACTTTATATTTACCAAATGTTTCTATCCCAAATCCATAATAATTAGGCAAAGATGGGAATCTTCATCTTATATATGTATATACTCAAATACTCTTACTGCAATTGGAAGGTAGATTTGATTAGAAGTAATGGATAATGTAATGTTTTGCATGGAGAGTGTCTAAATTTCAACACTTAAGGTTAAGGCATTTATAACTGAGGAAATTGCACAATATGAACAACCAAGAGTGCATTTAATTTTTCTATTAAACACTAATGCTACTATAGTCCACCTAGGGATTTTTAATAAAATAATGATATATTTTAGAACATAAGAACATAAATCTTTAATACTGGTCATCTGACCTAGTCTAAGACCCAACAGAGTTCTACTTCTAACTTGTGCTTTAAAAAAAATCTGTGTGCAATATTCCTCATCCAGAATCTGGGTCCAGACAGAGCAGCTTATTAAGGTGAACTACAGGTGAATTTAGAGCCTTAATTAGAAAATTAACACTGTAAAGACAATAGAATTATGATATAGAAGCAATTATCATAAAAAAACTTCACTATAAAATAAAACAGAACAAAACAAAACTTCACTGTATCATGAAAAATTGATGTTTCATTAAAAGAAAGAAATTTTTTAAAAGAACAATACCTGAAAGGAAGATAACAAGGATAACCAACTGGGAGAAAACATTCAAAATATCCAACAACATCAAATAACTGAAACTAAGGAATTTCTTCAAACTGACAGCTTATTAGTAAAGTAGACCAAAGATACAAGCAGGTGACCTAAGGAGAATCCCACATCACTGCATCAATATAAAGAGGTGCTCAGTAACTAGAGATACTTATTTAAAAAGAGTGAAGTTAGCAAAGAATAAAAGTCTGGATAATAAGTGTTGTAATGTTAACCAAAGGAGAGATTCGGGTAATAAAGAACAAAACAGCATTTATTTGAGCAAATGGTTGCAATCCAGGAGGCACAGATTCAGTAACAACCTAAATTGTGCTCCTAAAAACAAACAAACAAACAAAGTATAATTATTATACTCACCTGATGATATGTTATTGATTTGAGAGAGAAAGGAATGGAGAGAGAATGTGTGTGTGTGTGTGTATGTGTGTGTGTGTGTGTGTGTTAGAGAGAGAGAGAGAGAGAGAGAGAGAGAGAGAGAGAGAGAGAGAAACATCTATAAGTTGCCCGTCTTAGGGATTGAACCCAAAAACGTTTGGTGTTGGGAACGAACCTCCTACCAACTGAGCCACCCAGCCAGGGCAGCAGGGTTTTATAGAGGAAAAATCTACAAGTGCGGTTTTCATTGTAATCATCCATAGGGTACATGTTAATGAATATATGTCACAGAGGGTTGTGTGTGTGTGACTGTGTGTGTGTGTGTGTGTGTGTGTGTGTGTGTGTGATTAAAGGAAGTTATTGACAATAACTATGTCCAAAACTGAGGAATATGTAAATAAAATGTGAATGAAGTTTTATGCAGGAAATAAAATGATGAAATGAATATTCATGTAGTAACATGGACATATTGTAACAAAAACAACACTGTGCTTAGGAACATTTAAAATATGTGCCTTTAATAGGAGGAGAGGACTGAAAGTGGGAGATGGGAGTGAACTAAAATAAGATAGGAAGTATGATGTCAGTATTTCTGGCTATAAACATAAGCATATGACTAATTGCACATAAGGTCCAAAAAATAAGTACGCTTAAGATAAACAAAAATATAGGAAATTATTTATAGAGATAGGAATCACTTGGTAGGAACTGCTGGCCCACTTAAAATTAATAGTTATAAAAATTATATGCCAAAATTCTATAAGTACTGGTAATTTGAAAGCTAAGGGTGCACCTTATCCAGATTATACCATCTTGATACTAGGGTTATGCTAATTAGAAAAATCCTTAATTGCAATAATATGTTCTTTACTTTTTAAAGAAATAAGAAGAAAAAAAGTGAACACTGAGTATGGAATTCAGAAACACAAACCTATTTATTCTTTTAATTCTTTACTTACTGTGTTATTAGACTTGCCACAAAAATGCTTTCTTTAAGAGAAAGAGTTGTTTGGATCCAGTGACATTTTAATGCTAATCAGTGAAAGCTCTTCTAAAGTAACACATTAAAAAGCTGCAACTGGGGAAAGTCAGCTTCAAATTAATGAGCTTTAAGTCAGAGGAAAAAAATCTGCTACATAAAGACATACTTAAGCTTACAGTCCTCAAAGAGAAAACAATCCTCATTAGTGACTAAATCATTAGGGTTCGGAGTCAAAAGAGCTTAGCAACCTAAAATAATTTAAATGTGAAAACATGTTGCTTTGATTGCAATTACTACCTAGGTTTCAATAATTAATCTCTAAGAAATATGCTTTGTGTGCCTGCATATGTGGGAGAAAAGAAATGTCAATGTTTTAGGACAAAAATATTTAAAATTAAGCTTTCAGTTCTAACCTAATTGTAACAAACAGATGCAATTTAAATCTGAGGTTCTGGTCTTGTGCCAGAAGGTGGAGCCCTTCAGCTGTCCCTTGGTGCTTGTGAAATCCTAGGCTGGGTGAGCTCACATCATCTTGCATATCATAATAAAATGGCTTACTATTTTAAAATTATAATGTGACTTGTAATATATAAAGGGAAGACCAGAAGAAGAAGTATGAGTTTTCCAAACAATAACAAAAGGCACGACTTCTCTGTTTTGTTTCTTTGTAAAATATTAACATGTGAGTTTTAATAATTATAATTGGAGATGTTTGAAGTGATATGGAAAGACTATAGAACTGTTGGTGCTGACCTACAAAAATGATTGCATTTTAAAAATACACGAATGAAGAATGTGATTGAATTTTAGGAAATCAATGTTTACTGTCTCTAAAGCATAGATTTCCTGTAAGGATTTCCAAGCTTCCATGACCCATCCACGGGTGTTACATATTGGAAGTTAGAATACAAGTTGTTCTTCAGTCTGTACATGCCCTATCAATAAAATACCTATTAGGAGTCAAGATGAGCACCATCATTCAAGAATATCTCTGCTACAATTGCTCTTTAAATTGACATTGAAAGCTACCAAAGTCTAACACTTATTAGGCTCACTTGTGAACATGTAAGTTTTAGTTTTTAGCCAAAGTGGCAAGTCTTCATATTATTCTTGCAAGAGGTCTCTGCTTTTGCATTTTGTCCTTTAAAATAGACTTTATTTTTTGGAGCAGTTTTTGGTTCACAGAAAAAATTGAATGGAAAATACAGAATCTCACATAGCCCTCTCCTCACCCATGCATAGCTCCCCCCCCTCCAACCCCCTGCCACCCCATAGCTCCAGAGTAGTACATTATCTAGAATTGATTAAGAAACATTGACATTGACACATCATTATCACCCAAAGTACATAGTTTACATTAGGGTTCACTTTAGGTGTTGCACATTCTATGGACTTTGACAGAAGCGTAATAACATCTATCTACTATTATGATATCATACATAATGGTTTCACTGCCCTAAAATTTGCCTTGCTCCACCTTGTAATCTCTCCCTCACTCCAAATAGCTGTCAACCACGAATACTTTTCACTGTCTCCACAGATTTTCCTTTTTCCAGAATGTCTTAAAGTTGGAGTCATCCCATATATAAGCTTTTTTAGAGTTGATGGGGCTCATATATTGACAACATTACCATGGGTACCTTACAATCTCCAAGTTATATTACAGTTGGACTGGTTAATAAATCAGCAGATACTGAAAGAATTTCCAAATGGAAATGTGTGACTTTTGGCAGTTTCCTCAGATCTTTCATAGAGCATAAAATCTTCAAGATACTGTGAGAAAAAAAAATTCAATGATTATATCATAAAAAATAGGTTCGTGAAATGTCAAGAGATAAATTAATTCAGGTATTGAAGAAACCATTGACATAAAATATTTTTTAAAACACTGGAGGGATCACAAGTAGTAGTGTGTGCAACTAATACCAAGAAAATGTGTTGACATGACCTCCTTTACCATGCTGTCACTATATTAAGAGTAGATAAAATGAAAAATCATGGGAAATTTGCAAAGCAGTGAGACTCCAATAGATAGATTCTGTTTTGACCTTTTCAATAGGGTGTTTGAGTACAGAAATGAAAATATTAGATTCAACATTTCAACTCTGCACTGGTAAAAAACATGCACTCAAAGTGTGACAAACTCCAGTTTAACACGTTGTCACATATATTCATAAAGGGATGCCTGTTTGGGCTTTTAATACATTACTTTTAAGTACATTCATAATTTTAAATACCTATCAAAAACATGATATATGTTTGAAATTGCATCAGAGAAATGTTACCTATTTGTTTTTCTCTTTTCGCTATTTAAACCAATTCCCATATAGAACACTTTCATGCATTTTTATGAATTGTTAACATTATAAAGAGTTATCATAGACATTTATCAAGGAAGATAGGCTTGCTTTTCAAATATTTTCCAATAGGTTATAGTTGTGTGATTTTTTCCCTTTTCCTGTACAAACACTTGATTTTATTCAGTAGCTAAATTATTTAGCTAACAGTAAAGCAGTGTGCTCATTAAAAAAACAAACTTATGAATAAAGTATTACTATAGCACTGAGCAAGCTAATTAATGCAACATCAATAAGAGATCGAGAACATGAGAATCAGAATCAGATCCATCTTCACTACTTAGTATATTGCTTTCCAATCAGCACTTATCTAGACTTTAAGAGAAGGATTTATGCTAATTAGTATAAATGAGATTGATATAGATATCACAATGCAATTGACAAAATTTAAAAAGGAAGATATTTCTTTCCACACCCTAAACAAGTACTATCCTCTACCCAAGAACCACTTTCTTTGCAAGTAGACAATAGGAATGGATATTGAGAAAATGGCAATTTAATATGACTTTATCCATGTTATATTATATGTATTTATACAATTAAGTGTATTAAAACGTACATCTCATATAAAAATTATCAGTTGTTCTTGCATTTCTAACACTCGTGACTTACCAACTCTGCAGTTTTCAGCTCTTAGTCATACAGCCTCACACTTCAGCATACACCAAATTCAAGATCACATACAGATATAGATCATGCAATAATTAGTCTACAAAGACAGGCTTTATTGATTTATTTTTCCTATCTCTGTGTACACTCCAATTCTACCAGAAGGTGACTCTATTTCCTCTTTTTTTGAAAATAGTTGATGCCAGAGAGGAGGGGCATAGAGGAGGCTGGATAAAGAAAGTGAAGGGGTGAGCTGAAGAACATATATGCATAAGCCATGGACATGGACAATAACGTGGTAAAGGCCAAGGGAGGTGGAGGTGAGAGTGGGTGCAGGGAGGCAAAGGGCAGATGGGGACAGCCACAATAGTGTCAGCATTACAAATTTTTAATACTAACAAAAAAGGAAATAGTTGATGCTCTAACAAAAACCTAATCCACATGGTATTGGCTTTGGAGTCAAGCAATAAGCAAAGTCCAGAAAGACAGCAAGAACACTATTAAAAACAGAAATTTCAGTGAAAAAACTGATACTAGAAACTAAAGGGAAAAAAAGGCATGTTTTGTTTGGGTGCAAAAATTGGCAAGACTGTTGACTGCTTTACATGTATGATAGAGACTATACTTAATGAATTTGAGGACTGACTGAACGTATTTTAAGGCATAATGCTCAAAGAAGGGGTTGTTACATTTTGAAGCAGAATTTTGAAATATTTCAAACCAAAGTTTGCCAAGTTAGGAAATATAACTTTTTCTTATCCACTACTACTCATGACAGAAAAATGTTCTCAAAGTGAAAAATAGCATTAAGATAAATATCAATCCATATTACTCCCAGTAAAAATGTGCTTCAGGTTACAGATAAAACTACAAGTTGAAGTAAACATATCTTATTACAATCTTGGAAAGATTTATTGCAGCTAGACAAAATGGATTCTTATAATCTTAAGGGGCATTGTCCCATATCAGCCTTCCCTGCCTAATTAGGGGGATGTCTGTCTCAAATTGAATTACGAATGAGTTTTTGGGGACATTGAGTGGATCCTAATGTTATTTACTGAACCCAACAATGTTTTTTTTTTTTTTTTTAAGAGAATTGACTGGTGAAAGAATCAACAGCCTGGAATAAAAGGAATGAGGTAGTTTAATAGAGAAAAAAAGAGAGAGAGAGAGAATATGGGCTTTGTGTCCTATAAGGGCAGTGAGTAGCTAAGAAAGCTATTCAGTTGTAAAAATGGGCTATTTTTGTTGTTGTTATTGTTGTTGTTTTTGATAGATTTTGGTTTTATTTTTAACATATGGTCAGCATTTTAATTATTATTTTATGTTTTTTCTTCAAAAATTTTTTTTATATCGGTTTCAGGTGTACAGCTTAGTGGTTAAGCAATCATATAATCCACATAGTGTTGCCCTCAATATTTCCAGTACCCTAGCTGGCATAATTATTGCAATGTTACTGACTATATTTCCTATGCTTTACTTACATTTCTGACTATTTTGTAACTACCAGTTTGTGCTTCTTAATTCCTTCAGTTCTTTCACCCAGTTCCCCAAGCTACCTCCCCTCTGGCAACCACCAGTTGGCTCTCTGTTTATGAGTCTGCTTCAGTTTTGTTTGTTCACTTACTTTGTTCTTTAGATATCACATATGAATGAAATCATATGGTATATGTCTTTCTCTTACTGACTTATTTCCCTGAGCATAACACAGGCTAATTTTTATCAAAATAATATAAGGGTAAACTCAAAGGGCAGAGATAAGCTTCCAGAAAGTAATTCTAGAGCTGTGAAAAACACTCCCATGGAGAAAAAGTAGGCCTTAATTGAAGAATTTTTCCCGTTCTACAAGTAGGGTTCTCTAACAATACATACACAATTATTGTTTATATGTATACTAGAGGCCCGATGCACGAAATTCATGCAAGAGTAGGCTTTCCTTCTCCCGGCTGCCTGCACCAGCTTCCCTCTGGCACCCAGGACCCAGGCTTCCCTCACAGCCCAGGCTTTTGTCCGGAAAATCCTCTGGAAGGATGTCTGGTCTAATTAGCATAGTATGCTTTTATTATTATCGATTATTATAGATTGATTTCAGAGAGAAGGGGGAGATAGAAACATCAATGATGAGAGATAATCATTGATTGGCTGCCTCCTGCACACCCCACACTGGGGATCGAGCCTGCAATCTGGGCATGTGCCCTGACCAGGAGTTGAACTATGACCTCTTGGTTAATATGTAGAAGCCCAACCACTGAGACACACTAGCTGTACAATATATACACAATTGGATTCCAAAATTACCATGGACCAATGATTGCTATGTGTTTCCATCCACTTCCTTTTTTAAAGTTCCT
The DNA here is from genome assembly GCF_951640355.1 of Cnephaeus nilssonii. NCBI lineage: Eukaryota > Metazoa > Chordata > Mammalia > Chiroptera > Vespertilionidae > Cnephaeus > Cnephaeus nilssonii. Next base: position 54,714,159 of record NC_137079.1, on the reverse strand, counting down.
ATGATGTTTTTGTTGTTGTTGATCCTGCTTCATCATTATATTTTCAGTAGTAGGGTAAGGGGGAAAGATAATTTTTGTTTTTGTACATATATTTAGATTTAGAGAAATCTAGGGTAAGTTTTTCTTTTAGTTCTGGAACAAGAAGTTAAACTGAGAAGCTACCACTGAGAAACTGTCCCTAATTAAGCCCCTGAGATCTTAACCTGATTTACATGATGTGATCCTGGATTTTGTGCTAACGCTGGTTTGTATAGGGGTATGTATATAATGTCTATTTCTAGTCTGCTTCATTCCAATCACCAGTTGAATACAGCTGAGAAAATAACCCCTGTCACCATGTGGAACAGAACTACCCAGACCAGCACTATGTGAATTTCTGTCCCACAAAATCATGAGAAAGAATAAATCCTTATTGTTCTAAAGTACCAAGTATTGGAACTATTCTTATGCAGGACTGGCTAGCTGAAATAGAAAAATGTATTATTGATCTCTTGTAGCATAGGTTTTAATATAGCTAACCATAACAGTTCTGCAATGGTTAGGTATCGTGATATATTCTAATCACCATTACAAATGTGGGAGTCAATTAAAATGGGAAAATTTATTTTAAAATGATATAATATGCATTATACAGAAGTTGGTAAAATGTATATTGACCTCAGTTTTTAGATCAAATTAGAATACTGTATTGGGTCTAAAGAAGAATTTTGGATGGTACCGTTTTTTATCTTTGCAATTTCATAAAGATACATGAAGATATCTCTCAGATCATAGCCAAGCATCATGACCATGAAATAATGATATGAAGCTCCTAAGGGAGAGAAAAGGCAGAATTTCATTGCTAATTTATAATTGTATTATTTAACTTTATGCTTATTTAATCAAATCTTACTCCCATTTTATTGGTAGGTCTCATAATGCTGTTCATCAAGGTGAAGTCCTCTTTTATTTCTTGAAATATATATGACACGTGAAAATTACTTGTCATATGGAGAGCCCCTTTATGGTTGCTCATAGTCTATCATAAGCATCTAACCAGTTCACTGAGAAAGAAGTACTGCTATAAAACTCATAATTTAATTCATGAAACTGAAAAAAAATGCACGTTAGTATTTCTCCTTTTGTATTATTCACTTTTATTATTCATCTGAGAAATAGTCAAAATAAGCAAAAATGTTCCTTTTATTTGACTGAGAGGAGGGATGGAGTTAGATTTCATATGGGTAGCAACTCTTGGATCAAACACTGCCTCACTTGTATGGATAATTGCTGAGATTATAGGAATATATATGATATCCCTATAGTTTGTATTTTGTAATGTTATTGAAAATCACTTAATTAATATTTTTAAATGGATACAAAAAATGTATTAAGAGATCAATAATAAATAAAGTATAAAAAGTTAAAAGTACTTAAATGTTCTTTATGTGCCATATTATTAGATCCATTTCTATTTAGATTGACAGGAAACTAACAAGCTGATTTGTGTCCCCCCAAAATTGATTGCAAATCAGTCAAGGAGTCTTTGGGAGTAATTTTGAATCCAGATGTGAATTTAAATCCTGTCATCAAGGCTTAACTTCTCTATCTGAGTTCTCCTTGCTCTCTGTTGCCTTCACATTCATGTTCTCCAAGGTACTGATAGTCATGTGCACCATAAAGAAGTGTGTGCACCTGGAATGCTCATTACACTCATGGGCCTTTCAGTAGCAACCCATGCCTAAACACACCTCCTCAGATTCAATCTTAATTGTTCTGAATGGAACCTACTAGCACGCATCCACATTCATGTTTTTAAAATCTCCTTCCCTGTTTCTGACAAAGAGAGCTCTTCACTTCCCTCAACACAGGAACCAAAGTCTTGAGTACAGATCTCACTGGCACCTTTTGACCCACATTCCATTCTTGAGCTAATTTCTTTAGGTTACTCTAAGGACTTTAGGCCTAGCAGAGACAGTCAGTCAAGACCTACCAATCAGCTACTAATTGAGGCAACTCCATCCAAATATATGAATTTGGTGAGGCAGCTGTGAAGTGTGCTACATAAGGAAAGTTAGGGTAATATTTTGTCAGAGAGATGTCAGAATTCCTGATAGCAAAAACATCAGGTATACACCATAGGTCAAAAATATAATGGTATTTGTTTGAGTTATTTTTCAAATTCTTGATTAGTCATAATACAAAGAATTTGAGTACAAGAATACTTTAAAAGCTATATTTCACTGTAAATTACATTAGACTATTTCCATGTGTCATGCAAATTTCTCAAATGTATGCATTATATTTTAAATATATCAAATAAAATATCTCTATATATAAAGGTTAATATGCTAAGTGTCCCTCTGCCTGTCCAGCTGGTCGCTATAACACACACTGACCACCAGATGGCAGGCACTCAATGCAGGAGCTGGCGAGCTGCAGTGACTTGGCAGTGGTGGTTCTCGGGTGACGCACCCTGAAACCAGAGAGAAGGGAGCCCAATTCCATCTTCGGCCATGGGTTATGTTGTTGCTCGGGCACTATTGGCTCTGATCTGGTTTACTGCACACTTGTGTTTGTGTTCCACACCCTGTACAACAGCAACTTTGCAGAGTGCCCTCTTGTAGTCTTCCAAGAACCCTCGGGGGATGTCAGAAGCCAGTTTTGGCCTAATTTCTGCAGGCTGGATGAGGGAACCCCCTCTACCTGCCAAAGGGACCCCACTCATTCTTCAGGCATTGGGAAGGATCGTGGAAGGTTAGCTACAGGGCATATCTGGCCTGTCCAGCCCAGTTTTGCCACACTGGCCAACTTGTAATTAATTTCCTTTCAATGTGCACAAATCCGTGCACCGGGTCACTAGTACAAATATAAAGGTTTATTTTACATATGTTTTGAGTTATAATATTATTATTGCCAATAACTTTTTCTTTGTGCTGGGTACAAATAATTTTACAAATAAGAATTACTAGTATGTATACGTTGTGATTTTTTTGGTAAATGAGAAAAAATATATCAAAAGTATATTCTCTTTTACTTACTGATAGTCACATTTGAGTCTTATCCTTTATATAGTCTTCATTTCTCGAAGAGGAAAATATGATATGCAATTTTACAGTGTACTTGGTTATCTGATGCTCACTTAAACTTCAAAACTCAGACAGCATTGTGAAACTCCCTTCAGTAAATGGAAACACAATTATCAGAGAAATAGAGGTTACATGCAGCAAATCATATAAAAGAGAAAGAAATTGGTTTACTTTAGTTTATCAGACCTTCAGGTATTAATAGTACCTGTCACCAACAGAGAAAAAGCTTTCAGGGAAGCAAGAGTTGCAAATTCTCTGTTGGTTCATTTATTGCTCTATGACCTAATAAATAGGCAATCCTATCTAATAAAAGAGTAATATGCTAATTGACCGTACTTCCGCTACACCCACAAGCCATGCCCACCAGCCAATCAGGGTGAATATGCAAATTAACCCAACCAAGATGGCTGCAGCCATGGAGCTGCAGCAAGCAGGAGTCTTGAGATTCCCCAGCAATGGAGGAAGCCAAGTTTCCCTGCCACCCTGGCCAGCCCAGGTCTACACTCAAGGCTACAAAGTTTCAATTATAGAAGATAAATAAATCCCAACAAAAATGGCTGCAGCCACAGAATAAGCAAGAGGCTTGTCTCCACTCAAGGCTACAAAGTTTCAATGATAGAAGATAAATAAATGCCAGATACCAGGACCTCCACTTGGGTCACCGAGGGGCACGGCCAGCCTGCAAACCACCACAGGCGCCTCGCCCAGACCACCCCATGCCCCAAGGGAACCCCCACCCTGATGCGGGACACCTTTCAGGGCAAACCAGCTGGCCCCCACCGGTGCACCAGGCCTCTATCCTATCTACTAAAAGAATAATATGCAAATTGACCATCACTCTAACACACAAGATGGCTGCCCCCAAGTGGACACAAGATGGCTGCGACAAGATGGCCAGCAGGGGAAGGCAGTTGGGAGGGACCAGGCCTGCAAGGAAGGGCAGTTGGGGGCGATCAAGCCTGCAGGGGAAGACAGTTAAGGGTGACCAGGCTGGCAGAGGAGGGAAGTTGGGGGCAACCGGGCCTGCAGGGAAGGGCAGTTGGGGGTATCCAGGCCTGCAGGGGAGGGCAGTTAGGGGTGACCAGGCCTTCAGCGAAGGGCAGTTAGGGGTGACCAGGCCTGCAGGGGAGTGCAGTTAGGGGCAATCAGGCTGGCAGGGTTGCAGTTAGGCATCAATCAGGCTGTCAGGAAGTGGTTAGGGGGTGAATAGGCTGGCAGGCAGAAGTGGTTAAGGGCAATCAGGAATGAAAGCAGGCAAGCAATTGGGAGCCAGCAGTCCTGGATTGTGAGAGAGATGTCCGATTGTCCTAAATGGACAGTCGGACATCCATCAATGGGTCCCAGATTGAAGAGGGTGCAGACTGGGCTGAGGGACACACATCCCGTGCATGAATTTTGTGCACCAGGCCTCTAGTAATTAAATGAAATTCTTTGTGGACAGCCATTGTACTAATGTGTACACACAGAATTCATTTGTTGGTTGTTTGTGATTTTTGTTTTTAATCACAATACCTTAACTCTGGTTAGCTTCAAGAAAAATGAATTTGTTGAAAAGACAGTGGGCTCTCTCAATAAATTATGAGAGGAAATAACTCAAAGGCAGAAAAGAATCCTGGAAAGTTTAAGAACACCAGCAAAAAATTCCACTGATCTTCTCTCTAATAAATATCCTTGCTTGCTTTTCGGAGTGTACCAGCAACATCTGCACCACCTGAGAGCTAGCAAAAGAGACAGAACTGTGCACAATCTTCTAGACCATGATCTGCATTTTAACAATTTTCCAGGTTATCCTCATGCACAAAGACCGAGAAGCAGTGCAATTAATGTGACCCAAATACAATAATAAATCTCTGTGTCTCTATGTTGAAAATTTAGAGACATAGGAGAGCAAATATGATTAAATCAGCTGTGGTTCACTTTTTCACTTATGTAACGTCATCTATGGAGTGGGGACAGGTCAGTCATGCAGAACAAATACTGACTCTTAGAGATTTGTCACACCAGTGTGTTCTGACTCAACTGGAACTTTAGTTCATAAATTGAGAAACACTTCCCTGCTTTCTCTCAGGTGTAGATATAGTGTGGACATGGAATTAAAAAATAAAGAAAAGCAGACAATTAGGAACTTGCAAAAAATAGATGTAAAATGAGTGATGTGAAATTAGAATTAGAATTCATTATGTTTCAAAATAAAAAAATACAAATACATTTCAATAAAGATTAAAACTCTCCCAAAAAATCATCATTAAAAAATTGGAAATTATGCTTACTGAGAGATAAGAGAGCATATTTAATATGTAGCTATGTGGGGATACCTGGAGATATAATCAATGAGTAGATAAAAGACAAGTTGGGTTTAAAAATCACAGAGGATAAGAAGATATATTTTCCAACATTGATCTCTGTTTTAGAAAGCAAATAACTTTTTAGTAACTGATTCTTAATAATTAATATCATTTCTGAATACCATAGTAACTATATAAAAACTTTATTCAGGAAGAAGGATCTCCAAGACAGATTGTTAAGAAAGAAAGACACAGTTCATTTATATAGGACTAGAGGCCCGGTGCACGAAATTCATGCATGGAGGGGTATCCCTCAGCCCAGCCTGCACCCTCTCCAACTGGGGACTCCTTGGGGGTTGGGCCTAAACTGGCAGTCGGACATTCCTCTCGCAATTTGTGACCACTGGCTCCTAACTGCTCACCTGCCTGCCTGCCTGATCACCCCTAACTGCCCTCCACTGCTGGCCTGATCTCACCCCCAACTGCCCTCCTCTGCTGGCCAATTTGGATCTGATTGGTCAGTTTCTATGCCAGTCAGCGTCAAAAGATCCACCTGCTAGGCAGCCATTGGCTCCCCACAGCACCCACATTTGGTTCTGATTGGTTGGTTCCCATGCCAGTCAGCATCTCTGGGCCTATCTCCGGGCTGATCAGAGAGGTAGGGCTGAACAGCAGCCCCTGCGGAGGTCGGGAGAGAAAGAAAGGCCCAGCTGCTGGTGAAGCTCGGAAAGAAAGAGGGAGAGAAAGAGAGAGGCAAGTACTGATCAACAGCTGCCACTGAGGCTGCGGATCAGACTCTGCCTCTCCCTCTGGGTTTCAGCCCCCTGGCAGTCAGTGCTGGGTCACCAGGCTGCAGCTGGGTAGTCAGTGTTGGGTCACCATGGCAACCCAGCGCTGACTGAAGGACTTCCGAGTTGGTCAGCCTTTGGTTGTGATTGGTCATTATGACCGTGGGCTTTTATATATTAGGATATCACTTATGTATGCAGTTAAATATATACATTACATATGAGCATACATAAACACAGGAGACTATATGTACATGTAAGCATATTTGGAATAATATTAATATATTTGTATGTCTATACTTCTATATGCAGGTATTTGCATGTGTGTGTGTACAATTGTAAAGTATGTATGTGTGTTTATATGAGTGTTTGCCTATAGTATATTTGGTATTATTTACATACTGATTAGAAAAAAACTGAATGTTAGCTTAGGAGAGAAACTAATTTTGCTATATGATCCCTTTGGAACTTAAAGAAATTTATTCTATCTAACTACCTATCTGTTGCCTATCTAAATTCTCTATATCTTTCTATAAAATACTAGGTTTTTATCTCAAATGCATATCTTTTCCTTTTTTTATAAATATATTTCTTTATTGATTTCAGAGAGGAAGAGAGAAGGAAAGAGATAGACACATCAATGATGAGAGAGAATCATTGATAGGCTGCCTCCTGCACAACCCCTACTGGGGATTGAGCCTGCAACCCAGGCATGTGCCCTTGGTTGGAATCGAACCTGGGACCCTTCAGTCCGCAGGCTGACGCTCTATCCACTGAGCCAAGCCTGCTAGGGCTCAAATGCATATATTTTCTTGCCTCACAAAATGAAGTGTTTAAAGGCAAGGCTTATATATTGCTTCTTACTTTCAAAGACATAAAATTGCTACCTGAAATCTACATTATCCATTTTCATGAACTACCAACTTTTAGAATTATTTTGTTTACTATATTTAAAATATTGGTATGCATATAGTTTATGATTTAAACTGACATACACAAATGTGTATGCATCAACACATTTACATTACAAATGCTGTCCATTCTTCATATCATATGTGATCTTATAATTGCCAGTTTTGGCCTGATCCCAAGAAATTTATTCTATCTACCTACCTATCTGTCGCCTATCTACATTTTCTATATCTTTCTATAAAATACTAGGTTTTTATCTCAAATGCATATATATTTCCCACTGGTGCATGAATTCGTGCACAGGGCCTCTAGTATATATTAGTGTGTGTGTGTGTGTGTGTGTGTATATATATCTCTCTCCACTGCTAGAAAGTAAGAAGGTACAAAATATTAAAGGGATATGTCACATAGATAAAAGAAGCAACTTAATAAAGTTTCCACAGGCCAAAATTTAGACAAGCTGTTAAAAAAAATAATGAAAATTATAGGATTTTTACCCATGTAATAAAATAATCATGAGCATACACTAATATAAATAAATAAATGAAAAATACATAATTTAGTAAAATAGAATTCTAATTAAAATGCAGAAGGAATGATGGAGGTAGAAACTTACCATTGGCTAAACAACATATTAATCATTGTAAGCAAGAACTATTGATGGATGTTAAAATTAGTAAGACAAAGTATGATGAGTTATGAGGAAGTTATCATAGTTTCAAAATATCTCCCCCCAAAAGAATTATTAATTATAAAGAGAAAATTAATAGTATTAGAATCTAGAAACCTGGCAGACACAATTTAAGTAATAAGTGTTTACAACACCAATAATAAGACAAATTGGCATCATGTATCTCCTGCCAGGATGCACTATGAAGAATATAATACCAGGTCTGTATTATCCTTGCACCAAATGCATAACATCAATATAATCATTAGAAACCACTAGGCAAATACAAATTAAGGAAAATTGCCAATATAATTGGCAAGGGTCGATGAATGTTATAAAAAGCAAGAAAGACTTAGGAACAGTCTTTAACCGATAGAGTCTAACAGATTAGCAGAGACTAAGTAAATATGACAAATAAATTTAATGTAGGATTCTTGATTGTATCCTAGCTCACAAAAAATAAAAAGTGAATGATATCTGTGTAAGGTCTAAAGCTTAGCTAACTGTATTATAGCAATGCTAATTACCTGATTTGATATTTGTACAATGGTTATGTAAGATCACATTAGGGTCAGCTAGGTGAATGGTATATGGGGAATTGTATGCCATGAACCCACCTTTAAAATAGCTTACTTATTTTGGAAAGAGTTTACACAGCATTCATAGTATCACAGAATGAAAAGCTTGCATAACAAAACTTGAAATAAAATTAAGTCTATTTCCTAACTGTATGATACTCAAATGCTATGATACTCAGGAGCAACAGAAATCATTGTTGTATAGTATGCCTTAGAAAAGCATGGAGACATAAATTTAGATAAAATGGAAATAGAATTTAAACATTATAGAAAGTATATTTAACAAAATCTGTGCCCTGAGATTTAGTGGGAGGCAGGGACAGAGATGGCAGTAAACAGGGAATCAAATTTTTCTCTAATTGCCTGTCTGTCTTTGGGCAAATCATCTAGCATTTTGCAGTTGGTTTCCTTTCCCCTAATATGTGAGGACTGGCTTACAAAAAAATTAAGCTCTCACTTATTCTGCTTATTAAAAAAAATAGATTTTACTTTTAGGGCAGTTTTAGGTTCACAGCAACACTGAGTGAAACAAATAGAGATTTACCATTTACCTGCTGCCACCACACACACATAGCCTCCCCCACTATTAACATCCAATAGCAGAGTGATACATTTGTGAAAAACAATGAACCTGCATTGACATCATTATCCAAAATCCATAGTTTACATTAAGTTGGTATTACACACTCTATGGTTTAGACAAATGTACTATGTCATGTATCCACCATTTTAGTATCTTACAGAATAGTTTCACTGCCCTAAAATTCTCTATACTCCACCTATTCCTTCCTTCCTCCCCATTATTCCCTGGCAGCCACTCACTTTTTTTTTTTTTTTTTACTGTCTTCATCATTTTGCTTTTTCCAATATGTCAGATAGTTGGGATTATACAGTACATAGCCTTTTAAAAGTTAACTTTTTTTATGTAGTAATATGCACTAAAATTACCTCAATGTCTTTTTTTTTTGGGGGGGGGGCAGGAGAGTTTAGTAGCTCTTTACTTTTTAGCTCTGAATAGTATTCCTTTGCTTTGTCTAGATGTACCACAGATCATGCACTTGACGAACATCAAGTTTGACAATTTTGAATAAAGCTGCCATGAATATTGATATGCAGGTTTTTGTGTGGACACGAGTTTTCAACTCATTTGGATAAATACCAGGGAGTATGGTTGTTGAATCATGTGATAACAGTATGTTTAGTTTTATAAGAAACTGTCTGTCTCACAAAATGGTTATTACTTTTAATATTCCCACTAGCAGTGAATTTGATGTAGTCAGTGTTATTTTAAAGGGCAATCCTATCTAATAATAGAGTAAAATGTAAATTACCATCACTCCGCTACACCCACGATTGGGCGGCGGGAGACTGGGGGGCGGGACTCGGGGTGGCCTATTCGGCCATTGAGAGGCACGGATCCGCTGCCACTGAGGGGGGCAGGACTCCCTCCCCCTGCGACTCTCAACGGCCAGATCGAGGCCAGATCCGCGGCCGCTGAGGCGGGCCTGTGCGGACACCCAGCTGCGCCTCTCAACGGCAGGGTAGCCAGGTGTCCGCGGCAGCCCCCCTCAGCGGCCCTTGAGAGGTGCAGGGGGTGGGAGTCCCGCCCCCTTCGCCTCTCAACATCAGGGTAGCCCCCCTCAGCGGCCACGGACCATCAAAAGCGTGGGAGCTGGGTGCCTGTCCGCTCAGGCACCCAGCTCCCCGCGATCAAAAGCAAAAGTGTGGCAGCTGGATGCCTTTCCGCTCAGACACCAGGCCTTTCAGAAGCCTCCGCCGCGCTGGAGGCTTCTGAAAGGCCTGGTGCACCAGCAGACAGGCACCCAACTCCCCGCGATCAAAAGCAAAAGCGTGGCAGCTGGATGCCTTTCCGCTCAGACATCAGGCCTTTCAGAAGCCTCCGCTGCACTGGAGGCTTCTGAAAGGCCTGGTGCACTAGTGGACAGGCACCCAGCTCCCCGTGATCAAAAGCAAAAGCGTGTAGGGGACCCTACATGTGCATGATTCAATCATGCACTGGGCCTCTAGTTCTCTAATAACATGTGATGTTGAGCATAATTTCATATAGCTATTTGTCATGTGTATATCTTCTTTAGTGAGGTGTCTTTACTGATCTATTGCCCATTTTTTTGGGGGGGGATTGTTCATTTTCTTATTGTAGAGCTTTAAGAGTTATTTGCATATTTTGGATAACAATATTTTATTACATATGTCTTTGCAAATATTTTCTCCCCGTTTGTGACTTGTCTTCTCATTCTCTTGACAGTGACTTTCAGAGCAGAGGGTTTTTTGTTGGTTTGTTTTAAATCCAGCTTTATTTTTATTTATTATTATTTTTATTGAAATCCAGCTTACCAAATATGCATTTCTTTTGTGGACCACACTTTTGATGTTGTATCTAAAAAATCATCTCCAGTCCCAAGATCATTTAGGTTTGTTCCTATCTTATCTTCCAGTTTATAGATTTGTGTTTTGCAGTTAGGTCTCTGATCCATTTTGAGTTACCTTTTGTGAGGGTGTAAGGCCTGTGTTCAGATTAATTGATTTTGGCCATGGGTGTCAGTTGAAAAGATTGTCTGTGCTCCATTGTATTGCCTTTGATCCTCTTGAGCAAAGGCAATACGATGGTCATTTTAATTAACCAGTAATTGGTCACAGAAAAGGAGCAGGGGAAGATCAGACATTATAGCATTGTTCCCTGCAAACCACTGGGGCAGGGATCCAACAAAGGAAAGACAGACCGAGAGATAGACCCATGCCCAGTCAAGTTTGGGTGACATAGGGAAGGTGCTGCCTGCCAGTCACACCTGGGAACAGAGATCATTGGCCAAAATGGGCTCAGCCAGTGCAAGGGCGTTAACATTTGGGAATATATAATCTCCTAAGTAAAAAGTTCACTCTCTTGGTTCCTCTTGACACACTTGGCTCATGGCTCACACTTGGCTTCCTGGCACTCTCCCATGTGACTCACAGCCACGCGGACCTCTCCATGCAGTGGACTAATGAACTGCAGCTAGCCTGATACTCTACTGGACCCTGCTCCAACATGGAATGGAAACCCTGGACACAGGCTCTGATTTTAGCTCTACTGAAACCCGAGCTATATAGCGTCTTCTATGACTGGACTAAGGGAAATGGAACTTTGGAAACCCAAGCTTTCTACCATAGCATATCCTCCCATGTGAGTCTCCAAAATTCCCTTTTCTTGGGATATCACAAGGAACTCACCCCCAACAGCAACTGAGGGAGATGAGGCATGTTTTTCTGGCAACACTTTATCAAATACAAGATTATTATATTTGTGTGGATTTTTTAAATTCTAAATTTATATTTATTTTATGTGAGTGTGTAAATATCTAGAAAAATATAATACTTATACTGAAGGTGAAAAGTATTTTTTTGGGGGGGGGAATTGGGGTTATAGCAGTGAACAGATAGAAAATGTCTATGTTTATTAATCTTAAATCTAATACATTTAAATTATTTTAAAAATTGCTTTAATATAACTAGATAACCTGCAAATTAAGAATGAAGAAGAATATCAGAATTCTAACTTCCCAAGGGGGGTGGAATCAGTATCGTTTCCATTTTTAGATTATTTGTAGGATATCATTATCAATAATAGACAAGCTACTATGTCACCATACTATTAGAGAAGAAAAGCATTTAATCACTTCACTGAAATTCTTATGCCTGCTTAATCACTATGCTATTCTATCACATTGCAAGCATGTATTAGCATATATTAAGAGCAGTACAGAGAAATCAAACATTCACAATATGTCAAACATTTTGCAAAAAAAGTAAAAAGCAAGACTCTCATTTACTTCTTTAGAAATGCTAATTAATCATGAACAGTGCTACAGAAAGACTTATCTAAGATCCAGCCTGCTCAATGCAACAGCTTTGTGGGTTAGGAAAATGGCATTGTTAAAAAAAAAACAAAATCTTTTATATGAGCATTAAAGAAAAAATATAGCAAACTTCAATCTTAATTGGAAATATCAAAAAGAAACTTTGAAACCCAGAGGATGGAAACAAAACAAGAGATTGAAAATGATAAAAAGGAAACACAGACACTTCAAAAACAAATTCCCTTAGGAGAAAGGATGAAATTGCAGTGTTGCTTCATAGAGAAATCTCTATGGATAGTTTCTAACTTCATCGGAAAATAATATTTTCTGATCACAGATGTCTAAATATTTTAACATAATTTCAAAGTTCAAAATCATGGCAATAAAAGCAAAGCATCTGTGGCAGTGAGCAAATATTAAGGGGTGCCGACGTGTTTTTGTTTTTACAAGACAAAAATGTGGCCTAAGAACCCTTTAATTATTTTTGCATGAAAAAATTAAATGACTAATTAAATTAAGTTATGGAAGAATGAAAGTATATGGGTGTTATTTAGGAGTACACCCTCAAATTTGAAACTATTTGGAGTTCTATTAAATTCAATTTTTATTTTTTTATATTTAGAAAATATACAACTTCCAAGCAGCTACTTCTGTATTTCAACCTGTTATTATATAAAAGAATGCAACATGCTGTCATTGAAGTATAGATAAACTAACTACTATTACTTATTAAAAGAAAACAATAATTATTGATGGATTTGTAAACCATGCAAATCTTTTATCCCAGTTCAGCTGTCTCAATTTTATCTATGAGGAAACTAAAAATTAGAAAGATGAATTCACTTCCCTAAATTTGTATTAGAAAGCCAGCGAAGTCACAATTATGCCTCAAACATAGCATTAGTGATTTAATTTTAAGATCTACCTTTTTCCCCAAATATTATTTTGTGAGATACTTGTTGAAAATATGAATATGTGCTTTTTTCCTGGAAACAATGTTGGACACGACAATATCCTCTATGACAGGCATAAATCTATGACCCAAAGCCTATATGAGCTATAATATTGTTGACGTGTGAAACATCCAAACCTATAAGAATTTTTATGTGTTTATTTTAGCCACACTGACGACAATTACTGAAAAGCAAAATCTCAGTCGATTAAGAAAATGCTCCAGAGCATGGGGGTTACATGAAATCCATTGGTGATAGCTTAGTGAGGTGAGAGAGCCCTAAAAGGGGCAATCTCTGGGATTGGATAAAAAGTGAAAAGAATAGGCACATACTTCTTTTACACAGGTGGGTACAGGATAGTTAACCGTAAGCATTTAACACAGTAACAGTAACAATGAAGGGTTGTTTTCTTCCAAATATTTTTATTGATTTTTTAGAGAGAGAGGGAGAAAGAGAAACATCATTATTACTCATGTGGTAGACCCCCTGAGAGAAGAAATAAAGGGGATGGAGAATAGCTTCACTTGACTACCATACAAGCTTGTGCACGGCCACTCTACTGAGCACTATGCCCTAGAGATAACATCTAGGCCTCAGTTGTGTTTCAGCTCCTGGCCCAGAAAGGCAGCAAGGCCTGGCAAGGTGAAGTCACTCTGATATTAAGACAAGCTTTGATGACTAATTTCCCTTGCCCTGGCACCAAGCCAATCAGTGGAGACCACATTCCTGAAAGGGCACACCTGAAAAGCTGATGAATATTCCATTGAGATTCTCTCCTGGGGCCTCTCCTAAAATACTCACCTTTACAAGTCCTTAGGATGGAGGACCCATCATAGTGCTCTCTCTCTCTCTCTGTCTCTCTCTGTCTCTCTCTCTCTCTCTCTCTTTTCTCTCTCTCTCTCTCTTTTCTTTCTCTCTCAAGCTCTCAAGAATGCCAGCCCCTTTCTGCACCCCCTTCTTTCCTCAGTGCCCACTCTCTCTGAAGAATACTGAGCCTTTACCCCTTGCCTTCCCCCAGGTTCCTATATCCTTGCATCTCTCCTTCCTAAGCTCCAACGGCCCTGCTTTTGCTTCTGTAACTGGTTTCCTGAGCCCATGCAGACCAGCTGGCTCACTTTTTCCATGGCTCACTCTTCCACCTCTGTGACTTTCTAAATAAGATTTTGCTTATATTTGAGTCTTGGCCCTGAATTCTTTCTTAGCCTAAATGCAAATACTGAGGTTGCTGAACTGAGATCCAGTTGCTAGTAACATTCTGGTGCTGTTTTGCCACCAACAGAAAAATTCTGTCTTTTTTAAATTCCAGAATAACTTTCAATTGGCAGGTTTATCATAAATCACTTATGAAATAGTGGCCATTTCTTTAGTTCCATATTGTTTGGCCCTTAGCATCCAAACCTCAGGTTCTGGTTAAGATGAATGACACTACAGTTGAAATTCAAGACTCTTGTGCTGGGGTTATGGTTTCTTTGCAGGGGAGCTGGACTGCCCCAATAAGACTCTTTAAATGTAGTAAGTGAACTAGGCTGTTCCCTTGAAGCCAAAGACTGTTTCCAGCTGATGAGTTTACTCTAAAGGGGAATTGCTGTAGTTGTCTTTTTAGACCCTAAACTCCTTTGTGAAGCTTTTAGAAGACTAAACAACAACAACATAAAAACTTGTGGAGTGATTTTAAAGGGAAAGAAAAATGGTTAAGGATAAAAAAAATAACATGCTATATAATCAGAAAAAAAGAAAATTAATTCAGGCTCTTTGAAAAAGACAAAAGTAACCCCTCAGGAGCAATCAGCTGCAGTTAAATACATGGGAAAATGCATGAAAATGGTTAGAACACATGTAAATTGTTTTATTGCTTTAACTCTAAAATTTTGTAAGGACATTATTTTCATAAATAATAGTGGAAAGTACATGCCTATTTTGTTCAATTGGAATGACCAGGCCTATTAAACTTGTAATGCGGCAGTTGATCATTCTGCACTAGAAATGATGTTACTGCAACATGGCATTCTGAGCCATCTGCAATTATGTGAATTATCTCATTGGCATTTGTGTAGGAACAGCTAATTGTAAGACTGATGAATAATAAGTAAATAGTTGTTTCCTCATTATTTTAAATTATGAGTTTTCCAATATTCAGAGCTATGTTTATCAGAGAATAGTGGAGAGAAATTAAGGTTATATCAGCATTTAAAACTCACCTAAACAGACTATGAGCTTTTAAATATAAAAATATTTTAGTTTTTCTAGTTATCTCTAAGAATATATCCAAATACTTACCAGAAAACATACTTTTCCAAACAAAATATTTACTATGTTGTTAATTTCTAGAAATCTTATTCTATTTTTCTACATATGATATAAAAGTTTTTCTATTTGGGATATCCTATCCTGTCCAAGACATTATAGCATACAAAAGAAATAGGTTTGTCTGCAAAAAATTAAGTAGTCAATATTTTATTCATAAGTAAAATGTAAAAATTAACAATTTAGAGTCATCTATCTCACAAGGATTTTTGAAGAACAAAAAGAATATTTATATTAAATTGGTATATAAATATTATACACCTGGTATATAATAGTAGTTGTTTGAATATTTTTAATATTGCAAATGGTTACAGTTAAAAATATTTTTATAGAAGAAAAAATATATTGTGGTATGCATAAATGTCCTTCTAAATCATAATATAGAACTGTTTTGTATATGTTTTGTAAATATGTTGTCTATTTATTAATAATATAAATAAGATAATACTGAATCACTTATAAAATAATGTAGCTAACACTTGACATAATGCTTACTATATCATTTAGAACCAGATATTTAGTAGAGAGATCATTTTTCTGTATTACTTTTCCCTTAATTTAAGCAAATCAAGGTTCAAAACCAGAAGGCTCAGTTCATAGTATTGTCTTGCAATGTAGAGAAAACTCTATTACATCTATGGCACTTCTGTACAGGTTATAGCAATGTTGTATATGAAATGGGGGATATGAAAGAAATATTCCCCTATTTGGGGGGCATAGAGGATTATGGGAAAGAGGGCAAAGCAATTGAATGAGAAGGATTTTCCTCTCTGGGCTTTGACCCATTCATGAAGAAGTGCTTTAGAAAGCAAGACTCCATTGAAGGCAGCCTAGAGTTCTGACACTACATTGGAGATCCTGCAGAGGCTGCTGTGCAGGCTAGTCCATACTAATTTGATGTTGGGTCATATAAAAGTACTAGAGGCCTGGTGCACAAAATTTATGCACGGTGGGGGGGGGGGGGTGGTGTCCCTCAGCCCGCCTGAGCCTTCTCGCAGTCTGGGAGCCCTCAGGGGATGTCCCTACAGGGAGCGGGCCTGAGCCATCAGTTGAACATCCTTAGTGTTGCCACAGAGGCAGGAGAGGCTCCCACCACTGCCATGAGTTTTCCAGCTGTGAGTCTGGCTTCTGGCTAAGCAGCACTTCCTCCTGTGAGAGCACACTGACTACCAGGGGGCAGTTCCTTCAATGAGTGTCTGCCCCTTGTGGTCAGTGTACATCATAGCGACCAGTCGTTCCACTGTTGGGCTGAAACTGGCTCTCCAACATCCCCCGAAGGGTCCTAGATTTCGAGAGGGCACAGACCAGGCCACGGGACACCACCGGTGCACAATTGGGGCTGGGGAGGGACACAGGAGTTTGGCCAGCTGGGGAGGGACCACAGGAGGGCTCCAGGGCATGTCCAGCCCATCTTACTCAGTCCATATCAGCCGGACCCCAGCAGCAAGCTAACCTGCTGGTCAGAGCATCTGCCCCCTGGTTGTCAGTGCACATCATAGGTAGTGGCTGAACAGCCTTAGCATATCATTAGCATACTATGCTTTGATTGGTTGAATGGCCGACCTGACACACTTAGCATATTAGGCTTTTATTACATACTAGAGGCCTGCTGCATGAAATTCATGCAGGGGAGAGGGTCATATAAAAGTACTAGAGACCTGGTGCACAAAATTAATGCATGTTGGGGGGGTGGTGTCCCCCCTCTACCTGCCTGCCTGATCACCCCTAACTGCCTCTGCCTCACCCCCCGCTGCCACAGCTTCATCCAGAAGGACGTCTGGAATGATGTCTGGAAGGTTGTTCGGCTGTCCAGTCTAATTAGCATATTATGCTTTTATTATTATAGATAAGAAATATTACTGATGATTACCTTTATTCTAAGAAAATTCAAATGGGAACAGATCAAAATTCAAAAGGGGAGAGGGTGGTCCCTCAGCCCAGCCTGCACCCTCTCACAATCCGGATCGCTGGCTCCTAACCACTTGCCTGCCTGCCTGCCTGCCTGCCTGATCACCCCTAACCACCCTGCCTGCCTGCCTCGTCACACCTAATCACTTGCCTGCCTGCCTGATCTCCCCTAACCACTCTGCCTGCCTCCCTGATCACCCCTAACCCCTCTGCCTGCCTGCCTGATCACCCCTAACCACTCTGCCTGCCTCCCTGATCACCCCTAACCCCTCTGCCTGCCTGTCTGATCACCCCTAATCACTTGCCTGCCTGCCTCATCTCCCCTAACCACTCTGCCTGCCTGCCTGATGACCCCTAATTACTCGCCTGCCTGCCTGATCGCCCCTAACCATTCTGCCTGCCTGCCTCATCTCCCCTAACGCCCTCTGTCTGCCTGCCTGATCACCCCTAACTGCCTCTGCCTCACCCCCCGCTGCCACAGCTTCATCCAGAAGGACGTCCGAAGTGATGTCTGGAAGGTAGTTCGGCTGTCCAGTCTAATTAGCATATTATGCTTATATCATTATACATAAGAAATCTTACTGATGATTACCTTTATTCTAAGAAAATTCAAATGGGAGCAGATCACCTAAAGATGGAAATAATGACTGATGAGGCCTTGTGCCTCTCTTTTGGGAAAGTGACAGCATCTTCAATTATTTAAGGGGTATTTGTGTGACCCTGCTATTGTTCCTGGAAGTTTAATATAGGGTAAAGGTGAGAATAAATGCCGAACAGGCAAAGGGTAGGTTTTGTCTGTTGGCTCAGAGCTCCATCTATGCCCTTCTGCGCTTTCCTGTAGTTCAGGGGAAACTGGTTTCCTAGATGCCCCTGGAGCTAACTTCTCACTGCGGAGCATGGACACAGTGGAGAAGCTCCGCTCTCTGCTCCTCACTGGGCTCAGCAGGGGTGGGGGCAGGGGCAGGGGCAGGGGCAGGGGCAGGGGCAGGAGCAGGGGTGGGGGCAGGGGCAGAGGCAGGGGCAGGGGTAGGGGCAGGGGCAGGGGCAGCTCTAGAGGCAGGGGCAGGGGCAGGGGCAGGGGCAGGAGCAGGGGTGGGGGCAGGGGCAGGGGCAGGGGCAGGAGCAGGGGTGGGGGCAGAGGCAGGGGCAGAGGCAGGAGCAGGGGTGGGGGCAGGGGCAGGGGCAGGGGCAGGAGCAGGGGTGGGGGCAGGGGCAGGGGCAGGAGCAGGGGTGGGGGCAGGGGCAGGGGCAGGGGCAGGAGCAGGGGTGGGGGCAGGGGCAGGGGCAGGGGCAGGAGCAGGGGTGGGGGCAGAGGCAGCTGCAGAGGCAGGAGCAGGGGCAGGGGCAGGGGCAGGGGCAGCTGCAGGGGCAGAGGCAGGGGCAGGGGTAGGGGCAGGGGCAGGGGCAGGGGCAGGAGCAGGGGTGGGGGCAGGGGCAGGGGCAGGGGCAGCTGCAGGGGCAGAGGCAGGAGCAGGGGTGGGGGCAGGGGCAGGGGCAGGGGCAGGAGCAGGGGTGGGGGCAGGGGCAGGGGCAGGGGCAGGAGCAGGGGTGGGGGCAGGGGCAGGGGCAGGGGCAGGAGCAGGGGTGGGGGCAGGGGCAGGGGCAGCTGCAGGGGCAGAGGCAGGGGCAGGGGTAGGGGCAGGGGCAGGGGCAGCTCCAGAGGCAGGGGCAGGGGCAGGGGCAGGGGCAGGAGCATGGGTGGGGGCAGGGGCAGGGGCGGGGGCAGCTGCAGAGGTAGGAGCAGGGGTGGGGGCAGGGGCAGGGGCAGTGCAGAGGCAGGAGCAGGGGCAGGGGCAGGAGCAGGGGCGGGGGCAGCTGCAGAGGCAGGAGCAGGGGTGGGGGCAGGGGTGGGGGCAGGGGCAGGGGCAGTGCAGTCCGCAGGCTGCTGTCTTCCTTGGCAGCACCGTTCCAATGGCAGCAGCAAGTTCTCAGCAGCCTCAGCAGGGCATGGTCTGGCTCCTTCATCCATGAGAGTGAGAATGCCTTCCTGTAGCTATTAATCTCTAATTTCACTTTTTTTTCCCCCTTCTAGCCTTTCCTTTCCAACCCTTTGGTAACCAATGCCCAATATTAAATTCTATCTGTTTGAAATATCTAGTGGGGCTCTATTTCTCCACTGATGCAGGTGAACCCACAGCACAGCCTACACAAAGAATAATATGAATATATGCTATGATTTATTTTTTTGTTTGTTAATCCTCCCTTGAGAATATTTTTCCATTGATTTTGAGAGAGAGAGAGAGAGACATCGATGTGAGAGGGACACATAAATTGGTTGTCTCCTGCATCTGCCCTGAACAGGGCTGAGGATTGAACCTGCAACCCAGGTTTGTGCCCTTGAACCTGAGATCCTTCAGTGGGCAGGTGGACACTCTAACCACTGAGCACGCTGGCCAGGGCCATGCTATGATTTCTGATGTTAGCAGTTGCAGGTGGTGATAAGGCTCAGAGTACAGCCTTGGAAATAGTGGCTGAGATGAAATGAAAGTGTAGTTTCTCTGTAATTGATCTTTTAACTGGGATGTGATGGTGCTACTTGGTTCACTCAAGTGACTGTCAAAATAAAGATTTGCAACAGCAAGGATGGAACTGGAGAGCATTATGCTAAGTGAAACAAGCCAGTCAGAGAAAGATAAATATCACGTGATCTCACTCATTTATGGAATATAATGAACAACAGAAACTGATGAACAAAAACAGATCCAGAGACAGAGAAACATCGATCAGACCATCAGACCTCAGAGGGAAGGTAGGGGAGGGTGGGGGTTTATGGGGAGAGATCAACCAAAGGACTTTAATGCATGCATATAAGCCTAACCAATGGACACAGACAACAGGGAGGTGAGGGCATGAGTGGGGGTTGTGAAGGGGGTAATGGAGAAATAAGGACACATATGTAACACCTTAATCAATAAAGTAATTAAAAAAAATAAGGAACAATAATTCCAGGATATGAGATAGGGGGAAGGATGAGGGCATGTCAGACTGTGCCGTGGAGGCTTGGAGCAAGCGCTGTGTGTGTGTGTGTGTGTGTGTGTGTGTGTGTGTGTGTGTGTGCTGGGGGCCTGCCCCCACCAGCGCTGTGGAGGCTCAGATCAGGTGCCCCTGTGTGTTCTTCTCTCAGGCTCTGGGCTGCACCTGCATGTTGTTCTCTCACGCTCGGGTCGTGCCTGGCCCCTCCTCCTGAGCTGGTTGTTATGGTTATGGCGTCCTGACCTAATTTGCATATTTCTCTATTAAATATAGAGAGGATATCTGGTGGTGCTTCATGCTCAGTCAGGGGGAAACCCCTGAGGTTTTATTTTTGCCTTTGTTTCTTATATACTGATGCCTGGATCCAGATGTTACTGGAAATCTGTGCAGGGAGTTTGCCTCAGGAAAGCTAGTGTTGTAATGTGCCAGCAGAGCAGATTGCCAGATCTGTGCCACAATACTACCCAGACCCCACGCAGGCACATGGCATTGGCAGATGCAAGGAAAGCCCCTCAGCCAGGGGGCAAAGGGCACCATCTGCTAATTAATGTTCCAGACGAGAGGGACGAGAACAACTAGCTTTCGGGTATTAATACAGAGTATCTCAGAGAACAGATGTCATATTGCCCCAAAACTTTTCACATTACCACTGCCAAACATGCAGGCTCATTCATGAATGAAGAAGAAGGAGTTATAAGAGGAAGAGAGATCAGTTTTATCCAAAAGGAACAGAGGTCAAGTTTGAACCATGTATTAAGACTAAATTATAAACAAGACTGTGAGTGCTTGGCATGGTAGCTACTGGTTTTAGCCTAAGCTTGATGACTTGGGAGCCTAAGTGTTGCTGGTTTAGAAATAGAAACATGTTAGAAGTCAAGCAGTTGGGAAAATATGTCAATGGGACCTGAATCAGGTTTCCTTCTAACAATCCAGTCCTTGATAATCTTTTGGTCTCTTATCCTTTTATGAGAAATATGTGTCAGTGTCTATAAGGACTGATGCATCCAGGGCTATTTGAACTCATTCATTGATCTTAGAAATATCATAAAAAACAAGAGGGAGATGGCGGCGTATTTTGGAGCATTACTATATACTTGTATCTAAATCTACCCAGAACTTGGCTATATAAGGTCTTTTGGAAAACAGGCACTGAGAGGTGCAGGGGAGGTCATTTTAGCAAAGGACCTCACGGCATCCATATCTAAATCACTTTAGATGGGATCCAACAATCTATATTTTTGTTCTGAAATTCACTTTAAGTAAAATTACTTATTACCAGGCCTTCACTAAATTTTTCAACACTTCAATTTTACTGAATAATATTTATCATGTTTAGTCAGTGTTCTAAGAGTTCATTATCACATTTAAGTTAATGACTGAATAAAAATTTAACACATTATAGGACGACTAGATTTTCTTCTCTGGTTATGCTTACTTCTGCAAGCAGCAGTACAGGCGTAGTGTGTGTGGCTTTGTGGTTTTTATATACTGGTACTGTCTCTAAGGGAGACTATGAATTTCTTCCTTTATAAAATGTAAAAATATGTTTCTACTGCTCAAGAAATTTCAACAAAAGTTTAGGAGACAGAATACTGTATCCTGTTTCTATTTAAATCATGATAAATTTTCTTCTAAATAATAATATTGAATTGTTTTGAATATGTTTTATAAATATGTTGTTTACTACTTAGCTCTTATAATGATATAAATAATACTGAATCATCTTATCTAATAAAGAGGGAATATGCAAATTGACCATCACGCTGTAACAGTCAAGATGGCTGCGCCTACTGCGGAGGCAGGAATTCCATAACACAAGATGGCTGCACCTACAGCGGAGGCCAAGTTCCCGTAATGAGCCTTAACAAGCAATCAGCAGGGACCTGACATTGCACCCCCCCACCTGGTGGGGCTTGCATGGGACCTCAGGCCATGCCCCCCACCCATGGGGCTTGATGGGGGACATCAGGCTGTGCCCCTGCCCCAGCGCTGGGCCAGGTAACTTGAGGTTGTACCCCCCTACCCAGCAGGGCTTGATGGGGGTGGGGCCGGCCAGGTCTGGATCTAGCCCAATGGGGGTGGGGGCAGCTGGGTCTGGGTCTCACACAATTTCCAGGCACATGTGGGTGGGCTGGGACTTGTCTCTGGTTCCCGTGGCGTGCCCCAGACTCTGACAGGAGGAAGATTTTCATATACATTTTGCTAATTTTCTTTCATCTCTGACACTTCTATTATATAGAAAGGGAAAATAGCAATATTAAAATATTAAAATATTTCCTCTAATTAATTCCCTTTTAATGTGCACAAATTTTGTGCACCGGGTCACTAGTTTATAAAATAATATAACACTTGATATAATGCTTACTATGTTCATAAAGCATTTTATCCATATTCCTTAATGTTGTAGTGTCACAGGAAACTAAGTTATTATTATAATTGTCTCAAAACCTCTGTGATGTCTATGTAATCACCAAAAACATGCAACTTCAGACTGAGAATTTTATCAGATTGCTACTGCCATATTTATTGTACCATCTAAAGATGCTTTGAGCCTGGCTGATGTGGCTCAGTGGTTGAGCATCAACCTATGTACCAGGAGAGCATGGTTCGGTTCCCCGTTGGGGCACATGCCCGGGTTGCAAGCTTGATTCCCAGTTTGGAGTGTGTAGGAGGCAGCCAATTAGTGATTCTCTCTCATCATCCATGTTTCTATCTCTCTCTTCCACTCCCTTCCTCTCTGAAATCAATTTTAAAAAAAGAAAAAAAAAACATGCTTTTAGTCCAATGTATGAGTCTTCTTGACTAGATGTTCTCTGGACTCAGAAACTTGGTTTATTTATGGTCTTCTCCAATCAGTAAATCTTTGCTCCTCTTTTTATTTTTATACAAATAAAAACAAATGCCTGACTATTTGCAACATCTAGACAGTATTTTCTACTACCAAGATTCACCAAATGATTAAAGTGGTTATTCGAAAACAGAAATCTGCAGATAAAAACAAAAACAAAAACCTACATATACAACCTTTTCTAAATTATTCAGTGGGCTGCTTGATTACCTTTGAACAAAGGGATGGCTGATCAAGAGGGCATTTTTTTCTTACCAGGTCTAAGATAAGAGTAGCCCTATCTTTAAGCTGAATCCCATCAGTCTGTTCATGGATCACACAATGTTCTTAATGTTAGTGATGCTTTAAGTAACAAGGTACATGCATTTATTTTTGAGGCATATTTTTTGCACAAAATACGTATTCACCAGTTTTAGA
This sequence comes from Cnephaeus nilssonii, assembly GCF_951640355.1. NCBI lineage: Eukaryota > Metazoa > Chordata > Mammalia > Chiroptera > Vespertilionidae > Cnephaeus > Cnephaeus nilssonii. The sequence goes on along the minus strand of NC_137079.1, from coordinate 54,690,601 downwards.
AGCATAAATAAAATTAAATTACAATTTCAAAAAGTTTATAAAAATGGGAATTTTTTTTCAGTATTCATAGTAACAATTCTTATTGCATTAATTTTAAAAAATAAAAATCCATCTGATATCTAGTAACATATTTTGGGTAATGAAAAGTATTTAACATTATATGCCAAGGTCAGAGAAGTGTACAATTATTAAAATATCTATTAAAAGGAAAAAAATAACGTTCAACATTTGTTTTGATGTAAATATCTTAGAAATTGATTCATCACAAAATGCTAATTATTGTATGAGCATATTTTGGGGAGGATATATCTAGGGCTATACTCCCTCAAAACTATTGAATACTGTATCTTCATGGTGTTTATTCAGATGGGAAGCATTACCTGTCTAAGTTATGTATAGCCTGAAAAGACCCAAGGTGTCCTCTGGGATAACTTGTAGACAAGCATCGTTCTCAGCTGTTACCCTTTGCTCCAGACTTATATTGCCTATGATTATCTTAATCCCCATGCTCATTCTTTCTCTCAATTAAACCTAGTCTTGCTTTTTCCTCCTCAAACTGCATATTATTCATTGCATGATCTACAACATATTGTACATCTGGACAATCAGATGGCTCTATCATAGTTTGATGTTTCTGGGCTGGAGGAATATTCTTCTTCCTCTCAGAGAGTTTTCAGTTGATACAGAAGATGTCTAGGTTCTATGAGAATGTGATTAACTGATGAACTGATGTAACAGGAGTGAATACATCAGAACGCCTGAGTCCTATTGCAAGCTTTTCCCTGATCAGATAATATGGGTCCAATACTCCAACTACACAGACAACCTAATATAGGACTATGTTTTCCAATTATAGGGGGAAAAAAGTTAGGTAATTGCAATTCGGTGTCTTCTGACTATCTGTGTTGGTGCTTGAAAACGATTTCTATGCTGATACTTAATACTTGTTTAGATCCTGTGATAGCAAATCGTTCCATAGGAAAATGACAAAGGATGAAGGTAGCAGATGTGAGCCTCTTTCAATTTGTATTTGATTGCTACTGAATCTACTTAAGAATCAAGAAACTGAATTTTATATCTGCATACCTTCTGTATATAATGAAGCTAATTATTCTAAAAATAATTGAGCTGACATTTCTGTGGAAATACCATCAAACCTGATTGTCATAATCTTTGAAAAGAGAAGGTTGAAGTTTAAATGATTATTTCTTATTTATAGTACAATAATTTAGCAGAGACTGAAAATTACTTTGTAGGATTAGAATAGATGTTAATCAAATCCAAACAAGATGTGAGAAAATAATTGGAGTTTTAGGGTGTGGGTTTAATTAAAGGGTGCTTAAGAACCTGCATAACCCATTTATTTATGTAGAAAATACACATAATAACCTTTAAGGAAGTTCTGATAGCAAATGTCTGACATTCAGAAAACCTTGTGGGTATTCTGTACACTCAACAATCATCTAACAAAAACAAAGCTATTACATTTATTTATTTCCAAAGGTGGAACATAATAGGAGATAGTGTATACCTCATCCTAATCATGTAGATTTAATATATACAATAGCACAAATTGAAAGCAATTTTTCTCAAAATGTGGTCAGTAGACAACCTGATTATGAATAATATTCTGTGCTTACATAAAAGGCAGATCTGTGAGTCTCATCAGAATACTTATGAAATCTGGGATTTTGGTCTTATTTTGCAAGGAACCCAGAAGATTCTATGAGCACAAAAATTTGAGAATCACAGATGAAAGTGATAGAAAAAATTTGAACTTATCCCACTGAGTCCAAATTATATCTATTACACAGTAGATGCACAAACTTTGGTCAATTTTTTTTTTTTTTGAGAAAGAAAGAGGAAGGGGGAGAGAGAGAGAAACATGGATGTGAGAGAGAAATATCAATCAGTTGCCTCCTACACGTGCCCCAACCAGATATCAAACCTGCAACCTTGTTATGTGCCTTGACCAGGAATTGAACCCACCACTTTCTGGTGGATGGGACATGTCATTCCAACCAACTGAACCACTGGCCAGGGCGGTAAAATTTCTATTCATAAGTAAAATGGAAAAACTAACAATTAAGACAAGTATCTCACAGGGTTTCTGAGAAACAAAGAAAAAAATCATGTTATCTTGTTACTTGACATATAATATTATTTTTTGTTTGAAAATTTTGAAGATTGCAAACAGTTACAGTTAAAAATATTTTTAAACAATAAAAAATATTGTGGTATGCATAACTTCTTCAAGAATCGAGTATTTGGTGGCATCACTACTATAATCTTGGATGTTTTTGTTGGTAAAACAATTTATAACATCTCTACAAACATCCTTCAGCTGTCACCATTCCAATTGCACCTTAATGATTTTTGATTCACTAGCAAATGATGAGCCCAGAAGTTAAAATTAATCATTTCATATATCAGTCCTTCAATAATAAATTATTATTGATTACACCATTTTATTAGCCTTTTCCTTGATATCCAAGTCCTAAGTAAGAACATTTTAACTCCAACAGTAAGAAATTACTCACTCTCTAGAGCAGTTTATTTTTAATTACAGTAATGATAACTGAAAAGCGATCACCATATAAGTACATTTGTATGAAGTATTGCTTAGCACATACAGATAAATCATTATGGTACAAGTTAAGGAGCAAAACTGGACTGAAATCCTATACTGTAATCAGAGTATAAGTAGACAAATTCATATTTATTTATTACTGGTACAAAGCATTAAGGAATAGTAAGTTTAAGGCATCCTAAAACTTTGCCTCTACAGTTAATAAAAGCAAATATTTGATATTAATATATATCAATCAATATAGAAAAGCATGAAATAATCCTATATAAAAAAGCCCAGCGACCATAGCGGCAGAACAAACAGAACGACCGCTCAACCAGTCACTATGAGGCGCACTGACCACCTCTCGGTCCCTTTCCCCAGCTGGCAGGCTCTGATCGCTGATGGTGAGTGGGGACCCAGGGTGGGTGGCAGGGGATGTGGGTGGTGCCAGGCCCAGGCCCCCACCCTGCTGGTCATCCCACACACAGAGGGCGGGAATGGCTGACCTCTCGGTCCCTCCCCCGGCCATCAGGCTCCCATCACCGGATGGGGAATGGGGAACTAGGATGGGTGGTGGTGGGTGGCGGGACTGGTGAGCGGGTGGAATGGGCTGACCTCTTGGTCCCTCCCCCAGCCGTCAGGCTCCCATCATTAGATGGTGAATGGGGAACCTGGGTTGGTGGTGGTGGGGGGTGGGGCCAGCGGCTGGCAGCCAGGGAAGATGGCCCTGATTTCAGGCTAGGCCTAGGGACCATACCCGCACAAGATTGCATGCGCCGGGCCTCTAGTATTAATAGAAATTAGCATTTACCTATTATTATAGCAATGCTTTCTTTACTTTTAAGCCATTGGTGGTGATATATTTATTTATTTATTTGATAAGCACATCTTTTTACTCATTTTCCAAATTCTTTAAAAATATTAACTCATTTGGTCCTCATTTAAGTAGGAAATAAAGAGAATAATCCCAAATCCACCTGTGATTAGTGATATAAATTGTTATTTTTTTTCCAGTTAAAGAAACTACCCATTAGAAATGAAACTCACTTCCTAAATAAACACTGAGATTAATTTTTGCCTTCAGGAATAATATTACCACTATTACTTACCACATCCTTTTATTCTTTCATTACTAATATGAGTGTATTGATTACATGAGAGATGAAATGGAATTTTAAATAATGATTATTTCTTGTAATGGTGTTTAATGAGTCTCCTATGACAACATAAAAGCACTAATAATTTGACTTTTACTTTAACCCAGATCCTCTCTTTCTCTCTCTCATTATATCTCAAAACAAATTAATTAACTCTGTGGTTTTTTTAATATTATAGACAAGAAACTAAGGCTTAGAAACGTTAAATAACATCTCCAAAGTCACACATATTCAGTGACAGAACTGTATTTCTAAGTCAAGAAATATTAATTTAAATCTTACATTTTATCCATTATAACATTTGAAATTTCAATGTATTGAAATAAAACTTAGAATTTTAATTTAATTAGTAATATATAAGGAAGCATAAAAATTGACTGAACTCAAATATTTGAAAATCAAGAAACACAGGCATCAAAGGGGAAAAAAACTCAAACTAAAAGAATAATGCAAACTGAATGTTAACAAAAATGCCACTACTGGGGAAATATAATCGTATATAATAAAAGCCTAATATGCTAAGTGTCCAGTCACCTGGTCTGCTGTTCAACTAATCAAAGCATAATATGCTAATGATATGCTAAGGCTGCTCAACCACTCGCTATAACATGCACTGACCACCAGGAGGCAGACACTCTGACTGGTAGGTTAGCTTGCTGCTGGGTTCCGGCTGATTGGGACTGAGCGAGACAGGCTGGGAATGCCCTGGAGCCCTCCCGCGGTCCCTCCCTGGCTGACCAACCTCCTGCATCCCTCGCTGGCCCAGATCGTGCACCAGTTGGTTCTCTTGGCCTGTCCTTCACCTTCTTGCAATCCAGGACCCCTCTGGGGATGTCGGAAAGCCGGTTTGGGCCTGACAGTGGGACGACTAGTTGCTATGATGCACACCGACCACCATGGGGAGGGGGCCTAAGCCTTCACTCAGACATCCCCCGAGGGCTCCCAGGCTGTGAGAGTGCATGGGCCGGGCTGAGGGTCCCCCCAGAGTGCACAGATTTTGTGCACTGGGCCTCTAGTTAAAAATAAAGTCTACTTCCAATACAGCAAACCTCACAACAAAGGTAGAAAAAAAGAAAACAGTTTTAATATTGAATAAACATTAATCCAAAGTGTAATGCTCATTGCAGGCAGTCCACTAAAGACATTTCAAAGATGTAAAGAAACCTCACCTTTTAATATAGCCAAGCATATATAACCCATTACATCTACATTCCCAAGATAGACTATAACCAGTCCTCATAGTCAACCTAGATTCACCTGGTAATTGGCATGATCATTTGTTAGTGTGTCACACATAATTATCCTAGATTCACCTGATAATTAGTGTGATCATCTGTTAGTTAATTTGTTTTATCTGAAGGAAAAACAAATTTCTCATATCTATATAACAGGAAATAGTTTTGTAACTTGGAACAAGGTGCCCATGACAGTTAGACACCTACACAACCACAGAAGGTGGGAGACTGGGGCCCTATCTCATACTTTATTATCTATATTGATTTATCCACTAGGATCCATGCAGGAGGCAGCCAATCAATGATGTTCCTCTCTCATCGATGTTTCTATCTCTCTATCCCTCTTCCTTCCTCTCTCTCTAAAAATAAATTAAAACATATATTTATAAAAGCACCTATGTGTGAACTTTGTGCCCCCAAACCTCTACCATATGTGTAGGAGGTTAACTATTATTAAGCTTGTTCCCAAAACTTCCTCATTATCTATGGGTGTGTGTTCTCTGGATCTCCCATGCACCATGAGAATCTTGTCCACTGCTCTCAATGGTCACATCTGAAAAGGAGCTGCACATACTTACTAGTCTCCATCCCAGAAGATTTATTTTAAGGTCAAATGGTCCCCTCTGCTTTCTAAGTAATTAGGCACGAATATGTTTAGATTTGAAAATGCCACCCAAATTGCCACTGGGCAGGGAGGGAACCAAAGGGAATAGATTCTTAATGGTTTATTTGCTATTTGCGTTGTATAAGAGATGAGAAAACACTGCTCTCTTACAGGCCCTTATTTTTTGGGAAACCAAGTTTCTACATAAAGATCTGCCAAGACTTTTTGTTTATTCACTGTCAAAAAAAACCACATTTCATTCTGCCATTTCTAACAAAGGGGGTATGTTTCTCCTTATATTTTAATTACAAAATGAATAAAACTTTGTGTGAACTTTTCAACTATTTGGAAGTTCAATGTTTCTCTATAAAGAAATTTATCCACATAAGGTGGGTTAACTATCTAATAGATAGCTAATATACATTTAATACCTAATACATGCATATCTAACAGAAGAAAACGAGATTTATCATTTTAGCACTTGTCTCTGAGAGACAGAATACATAAGTGGACAGCGGCCACACAACATACAAAAACCGAACTCTGACACATACAAATCTGTCCCATGATCTACAGCCCAAGAAGCCAGAGGACTACCTCTGTAGCACTGTAGCAATTGGTCCAAAATGGTCAGAACTTAAATCACTCGCTGCCATTTTTCCTAATTTGTTCTTTTCTTCTTATCCCCGCTTCCAACTTAGGAACAACCACAGGAGGCCAAATATGCTCTTCTAACCAATCCCATAGGATGCCTCACTTCTAGTGGGCCACCTCCAGTTCCCCCGGCTGACAACCTCCCATCAGCACACAGCTGAGGCCCTTCCTTCCTCCCACCATCGAGCTTCCCCCCTCTGCTGCTTGCCTTTGAGTCTTTGCCAAACACAAGTGATGATCTGGCTCCTTACCGCTCGGGGCAAGCTCTGCATGAATAGCCCTTTCTCTGTTCTCATTTTGTAGTCTTCATTTATTTCTACATCGCTCACTTGGAGGAAATATACAGCCCTATTCTAACCTGGTGAATATATGTTTCAACCAACCGTTTAATTTATTTTCCATTAAAATCAAACATATTAGAAATGATAACAACAAAAATAATATAATCAAATCATTCAAGTGGACATGTTTATGAGGTTAGTGCAGGATGACTGGGATTCTTTATGATTATTTATAGATTTACTAAAAAATACCGACAAATCATTTCAATATTAATTATTCATTCAATTGCCTTAATGTTAATTTATTCAGGTTGGCAGAAACTTTCTTTCAACATTTATTTCAGCCTTATTGATTAGAATGTATGAAAATTCTGAAGTTAGTTTCCAGAAGTAAGTTTTTAATAGCACGATGAGGGTTTACATTTGTATTTTATTAAAAATGAAGAAACATTTGAATTATTTATACTTGCAAAGACACCCTCCACTGGATTCCAAAGTATTTTTAACTCTTATTATTGCCTTGGTTTCTTTTCTCTCTTACTTAACATTCATATCCGTTGTGTTGCATTGGAGCCCTGAGATTTGCAACTGTGTACAAACAACTTGAGGAAGTTGACGAACCACAAATCGGAAATCCCAGGAAGGAGAAAGTGACATCTAACAAGTTCAACTGTTGTGGAAAATAAATTCAGATTCAAAACAGGAGAATATTAATTACAAAACCAACTCTGGGCTGAAATATTTTTAGGCCTTATGATGAAATGTAAGAATTAAAGCCACAAGTCATCTCTGGGACACACTGTTGCAGACTTAACCGTTTTGGATATACAGTTATATCTATAATGTGTCCCATCTTCAGCTTCCAAAATGAGACTGAGACATTTCTTGAACTTCACGACATTTTAGTCTGAATGGTATCTTTATGTTCTCCTTTCACATGTATGAGTTGATTTAAAATGTATGATTTTGGAATTACTATGTTATATCCCAAGTTTTCCAAACCACCGTTTTTACTTCAAACGTATTTTTATCCTTGAATTATAAATAAATAAAATCATTTTTCTAAAGCTATGCCTTCGGAGGGTTAATTTATTTCATTTTACATAAACAGTGGCTTTTCCGAACTTAATTAGCTTTTCTGAAGGATGGTAAAAAAAAAGGTGATTAAGAAACTTTGGGGGATTCAGTCTTTATGACTTAGTTCATTAAACAGCCAAAGAAAGGCCGTTGCAGGAAACAATCAGAGTAAGCAAAAAATATGTCTGGTTTATCCAGAGGAGTGAATATTTTCCCAAGGGCTCGGTTCAAATTAGAGCAAGTTGGCTAAATGAAAGCAAAGCTTAGGGACAAAAGCAATAGTGAGAGTTTTCATAATGAATTAGAGCTCATTGATTTCCTCTGAATTATGGCCAATATGACTTAGCTGATATTATTCTATGTAAAAATATTTTTGTTGCTCTATGAAGGTGATCATAAAAGAGGGTCTCTCTATATAACAATCACATAGGATGTTCACAGATTGCCACCCACGGATCCACCTCCTTGTGTTCTTTGAGAAATCATGCTCCAATCAAATTCCTTCACTGTTGCTCTGGATATGTTCCAGACCTTTTCTGGATCTTTCCCACGTGTGCTGTAATTCTCTTGATATTCCGTGGCAGCTTTTTTTTTTTTTAACTACTCAGGTTTGCTTCTATAAATTATTGTGTTATTGTCAATAGAAACATTAGGAATGGGAATGTTGTAGACAAATCCCATTGCAGGAGCATATGGTTCTGCCAATGCCTGCCCTGAGGATGCTCCTTTGGAGAACCAGCCATTGTCCTACATTTTGGAAGCTGCTGGGATCAGTGCTGCGGATGCTGGTGTAGAGTCCCCTCTAGTTTGCACTCCTCAAAAAGTGACCACTTTGGGTATTTCTATATCCTCTTTTTCTGAAGCACTTGTTACAATTTTTAATTGTTTTTGGTCATAATATTGATTTGTAGCAATTTGTGCTCTATTCTAAGTAAGTATCTCATCAGTTATACTTGTGGCAAATAGCGTTTCTTCTGTTAATCTTGCTTTTTTTCTGTCTTTTAATGAAAATGTTTTTTAATATAGTCCAATTATCAATCTTTTTCTTAATGTTAACAACATTCTATGTCTCAATCAATAAGTTTTTCTACTCTAAGTTTATGAAAATATTCTCTCATCTGAAAGATTTATTGATTGATATTTCAGATTTAGACATAAAACAGTGGTTTGAGGTAGGCATAAATGTTTATTTTTTTACATGTGACTGTCTAATTGACCTAGCACCATCCTCAGCACTGCAACATACCTTTGTATTAAATGAAGTGGGACTCTTTCTGACCTAGCTATCCTGATCCATGGGTCTCTTTGCCTATCATTAGGAAATAAAATAGAGTACTTTACTAGTGCTATTTTATAACAACATGGCATATCTACTAGAGTTAGTACCCTTCTCTATTTATCTTTAACTAGAGGCCCAGTGCACGAAATTCGTGCACGGAGGGGGGGGGGTGTCCCTCAGCCCAGCCTGCACCCTCTCCAATCTGGGATCCCTCTCACAATCCAGGACTGGTGGCTCCCAACTGCTCACCTGATCAGAGGTAGTAAGTGAATTTAGCAATGTACTTGGGTGAAAGTAGTGAATAGTAATAATTTCTCATTTATGATCTCAGAAAAAAAGTGAGTTCAATATTTCAGATTAAGTATAATGTTTACTGTAAATTTTGTGTATACATATTTTATTTTAAAATAAAACTTCTATATTAAAATTTCTAAGTGTTTTAGTCACAAATGAATGTTGAGTATCTTCAAATTACCTATCTGTATTGCTTGAGATACAATATCTAAACTACTAAGTTATGATTGTTTCCTCTCTCTCCTTATTTTAATACAACATATTTACTGATATTTTTTAGGGCCTTTTATTGAAGAGTACAAATCCTAGATCTGCAACTCACAGAAATATTTATGCACTAACAACCCTATGTAACCAATATGCAGATTAAGAACTTAACTAAGCTCCAATAGCCTCTAACTTCCTCCAAGTGACTAACTAAACTATGCTTTTGGCTCCATGTGTAATTTTGTCTGTTTTTAAACTTTATGTAAATTCAATCTTAATATGCACTCTTTCATTTTTCTATTCTGTCATTCAAAATTCTTTTCTGAGGTTCATTTCCATTGGTGCATGTAGTTGCAATTTGGATCATCAATTTCAGAAATTTTCTATGTGTGCATACACCTAATTTATTACCTTTTCTACTCTGATGGTTATTTGAGCTGTTTCCAGTCAGAGAGTTACTATAATAGTGCTATTATTATTATATGTAGAGCTGGCTGGCATGATTGGTTGACCTTATCCTCTGTTTATAATCCTTATGATGGGAGCCTTATTGCATGGCAGTCCATGTCTTTCAGATTAATCAAAGTGGACAATGGGGTGAAATGTTCATTGGAAATTTTTCCAGAAAACATGACAATGTAGAAGTAAAGAGTATGTATTATTTATGGACAATTCTCTATGGTAATTCTACATATCTTGGGTAGATTTCAATTCAGATTAGAGGTTTACCTACTAAACAACATTGGAAGATAGAGTGTCTTCCCATAGGTTAGCAGGAAGATTTGTTTCCTGACAAAGGTAAAATAGGTACTATCTCTCTAGAGCACAGTTGGACAGTTTGCTTGCAGCTTTCTTTTAAGAATAGGGGTTTTCTAAGCTAAGTATTCCTCAAGGGGTGTAATAAATCCAGTATCTACTTGAATCTACATTAGCACCTACCCAATAGAATTTGTGGGGTGTGGGGAAAATATTGGATAAGAACATAGAGCTCACACTGCCTGCTGTACTCTCTAATAAAGTTCATTGTTTCTGTCTAAAGAATCTAGTGTTTTTTGACAGCATCTATAAAATCAACACAGACTAATTTGTTAACTTGCAAGCAAGGTATAATCTCAAACCTCTCACAATTTTTTGACATATCTTTATTTCATTCTAGGTATTTATTTAGTTATTTTTAGTTTCCATTCTAATTTAATAATCCCCTTTTCACCACTATCTCATCTGACCTTAAGTGCATTTGACGAATTCTTAATTTCATGTATTATGACTTTTAGTTCTAATTTTATTTATTTATTTATTTATGATAGATTCTGATTTTTCTGACAATATTCTCATTTTTATTTTATTTATTTATTTGTGTGTGTGTGTGTTAGCTTCTTAAGCATACTAATTACTGCTTATTTTAAAAAGGTGACATCTGTAATAATTTCAACAATAAAAATATATTTAAAAATAAAAATAATAAAATGATAAAGTCTGTGACTGGTAACTCCATTATCTGTATTCTTTATGCACCAGTGCCTTTGGCCAGTTGCTTCTCATTCACATTTGATTCCTCATATGCCTGGTTAATTTTTATTGAGTGCTTACCATATTATATTATACCTTTTTAATATAATTTGAGGCTCTGGATTATGTAATCTTCATCGGAGAGAATTTATCTTTGCTTCTGGCAATATTATGAAATTTAGATAGTCTGAACCTGACTTCAATTTTAGAGAAGGCTTGTTTGTTTAGTATGCTTTTATTCCTTTATTGTAGCCATTTGAGGGCCCATTCCAAATTCCATGATTTTTTTTCCAGGTGGCCTTGAACTCTATGCTTGTCCCTCCAGGGCCCATGAGTCTATGGGAAGCTTTGCTCAGCTTCCCAACCTCTCAGCTGCTGCTTACAAATCATTGCACCTTTCTAAAAGAGAAAAGATCCCGCATGCCCATTTCACTCATTTAGTCTTCTCTCATCCAGACCCTGATTTCACAAGTCCTCACTGCCTTGTTTTTCTCTGATGCAATTTAACTTGGTTCAATAAGTAGTTGTTGAAAAATTATTCTTAACAATTACTGGGATCACAAATCTCTCAATATTTTTTTAACCCAACTATTTATCTCATCTTATGATTTCCTAAGGATGAAATATTTCCCAGTAGACCTCAGTATGTCAATTACTTAAATTTCTTTTGGTTCTCTCTGATCTGTTCTAAAGTTATATTTAGTCATGTCTGCCATACATCCTAGCATGTATAGTATTTATTTTCAAACAAGAAAGGCTGCTTTGTTTTAATTGTTAAATAATATATGTGTATCACATATTTTAACATCAGAAAGATAAATATCCACCAAAAGATATGGTGTATTAGTATATTTGATATAGATAGATATCCTATCTAAGAAAGAGGGAATATGTTAATTGACCATCATGCCCTCACAAAGATGGCAGCGCCCACAGCCAATAAGGAGGGAATATGCTAATTGACTGCCACACCCTCAAAGATGGTGGTGCCCACAGCCACAAGATGAAGCACCCAGTCTCCTCGGCTCTGCCAGGGCAGCAGGCACGCAGCATGGCCAGGCCCGCCCCCAGGCGGGTCCGGCTGCTCCATGCGCCTGCCTCCGGAGTCCCCCAGTTCCCTCAGCCCCCCAGCCACCCAGGGCCGGCCCGAGGCTCAGACAAGCCTCAGATGTCAGCTGCCCAGCCACCCAAGGCTGACCCAAGGGTTGACCAAACAACTGAACAAGCAGGCCAGTGTGGGGGCCAGGAGGGGCGACCAGGGTGGCAGGGGAGTCAGTTGGGGGAGACCAGGTCAGCAGAGGGGGCTGTTGGGGTCTACCAGGCTGGCAGAGGGGCAGTAAGAGGCAACCATGCCAGTGGGGGGGGGTGCAGTTGGGGGCAACTAAGCTGGAAGGGGGGACAGTTGGGGGCGATTAGGATGGCAGGGGGGCAGTGAGGGGTGAATAGGTTGGCGGGGTGGCAGTTGGGGGTGACCAGGCTGGCAGAAGGGGCAGTTAGGGGCAACCAGGCCGGCAGAGGAGGGTAGTTAGGGGCGACCAGGCCAGCAGGGAAGGCAGTTAGGGGTGCCAGGCCAGCACACAGAGGCAGTGAGGGGCAACCAGGCAGGCAGACAGATGAGCGATTAGGAGCCAGTGGTCCAGGATTGTGAGAGGGATGTCCGACTGCCGCTCTAGACTGGCAGTCGGACATCCCCCAAGGGGTCCCAGATTGGAGAGGGTGCAGGCTGGACTGAGGGGACCACCTTCCCCCTCCCCCCGTCCACAAATTTCATGCACCAAGCCTCTAGTAGTAAATAATAACAGAAAAAAATAAACTACAAAGCTTTTATCAAGACTATGCAGAATTATCATTGTATTTTAGCAAGGAAATCAAGCACTGGAAAAGAGAAAAACTGAAAAATATCAGGACACAGAAAAAGAATGCTTCTGAGCTACATAATTGAGTAGAGATCCAGAATATCACAGTCATGAATTGTTTGAAATATAGACTTATGGAAGTAAAGGAATATAAATGGAATTTGACTTAAAACTAACACACATTCAACTTACTGAAATTCTGAATCCATCTAATTGTAACATTAGCAAATTTTTTGGTGTAAAATTATAAAACTTATCAGAAATTGTCACAATGATCTTGTCTTCAGTGATTCCTGTTCTGAAGAGTAAGGATTTTATAGTAAGTTGAGTGGAAGTCTCCGGAGCTCCCTCTCACAACCAAAATAGTTCATCAAAAGCAATTATCTCTCTGCATTGTTGAAATTTAGAGGCTTTTACTATATGAGGATAACAATTGTTACTATAAGCCAACTAAAATCATTTGGGTCTGAATTGAAATTTAAGAAGTCTTGGAGAATGATAGTGTATTAACAAGTAATTGTAATTTCTGTTCTGAATAAGATCATTTTGGAACAAATCAATTCATTCCGTACCATTTTTCATTTCTTTGTTGATATGGCAATGTGTTTTTTTCCGTTTATCCTTAAAACATAGAATATCATGGTTTGCTTTAACTTAATAGATATATCAATATACCTTACCATTTTTCTCCAAAGCTAGTTCATTTCTCACTCTTGGTACCACTTCTTGATCTTCAGAGATCTTTAGTATCTCCTCATTTCAAAGGACATTAACACATGGGTTCGGTATGCTTATTATGTCATGTTGATAGGACTGTAGAGTTCAAATTAATAAATAATTTACATGACATGGTGATACATTTGTCAGAGAGTAAAAAAATCTATTCCACAAAGTATATAGGATTTTCATTTTAGGGAAGGTTATGTGATTCCCCAGCATTATAGAAAGAATTGCTGCACCCAACACCAAAAGGACACACAATTTGACTCAGTCTGTTTACTTTGTGATCTGAAAAACAGCCAGTCTTAAGAGACTTACAGCAAGATAAACTTCTCTAGTTAACCATTTACATTAGTGAACTGAGTCTGTAACTTGGTTCTTTGACCCAGCCATTCCACTTCTGGGTACAAATCTAAAGAAACCCAAAGCACTAATTTGAAAGAATATATTCACTTTTATGTTCACTGCAATATTAGTTACAGCTAGAGGCCCGGTGCCCAGATTCGTGCACCAGTGGGGTCCCTGGGCATGGCCTGTGGGGATCGGGCCAAAACTGGCAGTCCAACATCCCCGAAGGATATAGTAGTGCATGAAGCAGCAGGCAGCTGGGAAGGCACCTGAGCTCAGGCCGGGCACTGCTCCGCTCCTGCTCATCCTGGCCCCATTGCGCCTGCTGCAGCTGCTTAGTAGGCTCACTGACATTGCACTGCATTCTCCATGCCTCCATCCTAGGGCAATACCAGCGTGCCCATGACCTAGAAGTGGCTGCGGGCTCATGCCAAGTCAGTCTGGATGTTGGTCCCAATCCCAGTTTAGGTCTGAATGGGGGAGGGGCGTGCAGGGGGAGTGTTCACAGAAGAGTCTTGCGCCACCACAGCTGCGCTAGCCAGCTGTGAGCCAGGTGTCTAGCATCCATCAGTCAGCTGACGGGTGCTCCAACGGGCAGTTGGACATCCCTCTCACAATCCAGGACTGCTGGCTCCCAACCGCTCGCCTGCCTGCCTGCTTGATTGCCCCTAACCGCTTCTGCCTGCCAGCCTGTTCACCCCCTAACCACTCCCCTGCCAGCCTGATCGACACCTAACTGCTCCCCTGTTGGCCCGATTGTCCCTAACTGTCCTCCCCTGCTAGCCCAGTCGCCCCTAACTGCCCTCCCCTGCTGGCCTGGGTCCCCCCCAACTGTCCTCCCCTTCAGGCCTGGTTTCCCCCCAGCTGTCCTCCTCTGCAGGCCCGGTCACCCCTAACTGCCTTCTCCTGCTGGCCATCTTGTGTCCTCATGGGGGTGGCCATCTTTGACCACATAGGGGCAGCCATCTTGTGTGTTGGCGTGATGGTCAATTTGCATATTACATCTTTATTATATAGGATAGATAGCAAAGATATGGAAACAACCCAAGTTTCCATCAATAGACAAATGGATAAAAAATTGTGGTACATATCTACAACAGAATATTACTCAAACATGAAAAAGAATGAAATCTTACCATTTGCGACACCATGATTGGAGGGTATTATGCTAAGTGAAATAAGTCAGACAAAGAAAGACAAATCTTATCTACTAAAGAGAGAATATGCAAATTGACTGTCACACCATAACGGTCAAGATGGCTGCGCCCACAGTGGAGGCAGGGATTTTGTAACACAAGATGGCTGCACCCACAGCGGAGGCCAAGTTCCCATAATGAGCCTTAGTGAGCAATCAGCAGGGACCTGAGGCTGCACCGCCAGCCTGGTGGGGCTTGACAGGGGAACCTCAGGCCGAATCCCCCACCCAGCCAGCAGGGCATGATGGGGGACGTCAGGGTGCATCCCCCGCCCCATTGCCATGCCAGATGACCTGAGGCTGTACCCCCCGCTCCAGCGCCAGGCTGGGGGTCCTGAGGCCGCATCCCCCACCATGCAGGGCTTGACAGGGGACCTCAGGCCATGCCCCCTGCCTGGCACCAGGCCAGGGGACCTGAGGGTGTGTGAGGGGACCTGAGGCTGCACCCCCCCATCCGATGCCAGGTCGGGATATCTGAGGTTGTGCCCCCCCCCTCGGCTAAGCACCAAGCCAGGGGACCTGAGGCTGTGTCCCTGTCTGGCAGGCCTTGGCGGGGGTATGGCTGGCCAGGTCTGGATCTCGCCCAATGGGGATGGGGCCGGCCGGGTCTGGGTCTCAGATGATTTCGAGGCATGTGTGGGTGGGCGGGGACTTGACTCTAGGTCCCACGGTGCACCCCAGACTCTGACAGGAGGAAGATTTTCATATACATTTTACTAATTTTCTTTCATCTCTGACATTTCTATTACAGAGAAAGAGCAAATAGCAATATTAAAATATTTCCTCTAATTAATTCCCTTTTTTTTTCTTTTTTTTCTTAAGGAATTATATGTGTACATATCTTACCATTGCCCCCCCCCCCCCACCCCACTCCCATACATGCCCTCATCCCCCAGAGTTTTGTGTCCATTGGTTATGCTTATATGCTTGCATACAAGTCCTTCGGTTGATCTCTTATCTCCCCTTCCTCTCCCTAACTTTCCCACTGTAATTTGACTTTCTGAGGCTTTACTGTCTCTGTATCTATCTTTTTGTTCAACAGCTTATAATTTTCTTTATTATCCATAGATGAGTGAGATCATGTGGTATTTTTCTTTCATTGACTGGCTTATTTCACTTAGCATGATGTTCTCCAATTACATACAGGTTGCTGCAAATGGTAGGAATTCCTTCTTTTTTATGGCAGCATAGTATTCCATTGTGTAGATGTACCATAGTTTTCTGATCCAGTCATCTGCTGACAGGCACCTAGGCTGTTTCCAAATCTTTGCTATTGTAAATTGTGCTGCTATGAACATAGGGGTGCATATATCCTTTCTTATTGGTGTTTCCAGTTTCTTAGGATATATTCCTAGGAGTGGGATTACTGGGTCCAATGGGAGTTCCATTTTCAGTTTTTTGAGAAAACTCCATACTGTTCTCCACAGTGGCTGCACCAGTCTGCATTCCCACCAGCAGTGCACGAGGGTTCCTTTTTCTCCGCATCCTCACCAACACTTGTCGTTTGTTGATTTGTTGATGATAGCTATTCTGACAGGTGTGAGATGGTACCGCATTGTTGTTTTGATTTGCATCTCTTGGATAATTAGTGACGTTGAGCATGTTTTCATGTGTCTCTTGGCCTTCCTTCTGTCTTCTTTTGAAAAGATTCTATTTAGGTCCGTTGCCCATTTTTTTACTGGATCATTTATCTTCCTTTTATTAAGTTGTATAAGTTGCCTGTAGATGTTGGAGATTAAACCTTTATCAGTGATACCATTTGCAAATATGTTCTCCCATACAGTGGGCTTTCTTGTTGTTTTGTTGATAGTTTCTTTTGCTGTGAAAAAGCTTTTTATTTTGATGTAGTCCCATTTGTTTATTTTCTCTTTAGCTTCCATTGCCCTAGGGGCAGTATCAGTGAAGAAGTTCTTTTGGCATATGTCTGAGATTTTGCTGCCTGTGGATTCCTCTAGTATTTTTATGGTTTCCCGTCTTATGTTTAAGTCCTATATCCATTTTGAGTTTATTTTTGTGTATGGTGTAAGTTGGTGGTCTAGTTTCATTTTTTTGCATGTGTCTGTCCAATTTTCCCAACACCATTTGTTGAAGAGACTGTCTTGATTCCATTGTATGTTCATGCCTCCTTTGTCAAATATTAATTGAACTTAGTGGTTTGGGTCAATATCTGGATTCTCTATTCTATTCCATTGATCTATATGTCTGTTCTTGTGCCAGTACCAGGCTGTTTTAAGAATAGTGGCTTTGTAATACAGCTTGAAATCTGGTATTGAGATTCCTCCTACTTTATTCTTCTTTCTCGGGATTGCTGTGGCTATTCGGGGTCTTTTTTTATTCCAGATGAATTTTTGGAGAGTTCTTTCAAGGTCTGTGAAATATGCCGTTGGTATTTTAATGGGGAGTGCATTGAATCTATAGATTGCTTTGGGTAGTATGGACATTTTAATGATGTTGATTCTACCAATCCATGAACATGGTATGTTCTTCCATCTGTTTACGTCTTCCTCTATCTCTTTATTCAGTGTCCTGTAGTTTTCTGCGTCTAGGTGTTTTACCTCCTTAGTTAAGTTTATTCCTAGGTATCTTAATTTTTTTGATGCGATGATAAATGGGATTGCCTTTTTAGTCTCTCTTTCTATAAGTTCACTATTGGTGTATAGAAAGGCCATAGATTTATTGGCATTAATTTTGTATCCTGTTACATTGCCAAATTCATTTATTAAGTCTAGTAGTTTTTGATGGAATCTTTTGGGGTTTTATGTACAATATCATGTCATCTGCAAATAAGGATAGCTTTACTTCTTCTTTTCCAAGTTAGATGCCTTTTATTTCTTTTTCTTGTCTGATTTCTTTCTTTTCTTGGCTAATATTTCCAGTACTATGTCAAACAGGAGTGGTGAGAGTGGGCATCCATGTCTTGTTCCTGTTCTTAGGGGAAATGGTTTTAGTTTTTGTCCATTGAGTATGATATTTGCTGTGGGTTTATCATATATAGCTTTTATTATGTTGAGGTATGATCCTTCTATTCCCATCTTGTTGAGAGTTTTTATCAGGAAAGTGTTGGATTTTGTCAAATGCTTTTTCTGCATCAATTGATATGACTATGTGATTTTTATCTCTCAGTTTGTTTATGTGATGTATCACGTTTATTGATTTATGGATATTGTACCATCCTTGCATCCCTGGGATAAATCCTACTTAGTCATGGTGTATGATCTTTCTGAAGTACTGCTGGAGCCGATTTGCTAGAATTTTGTTGAGGATTTTGGCATCTATGTTCATGAGGGATATTGGCCTGAATTATCTTTCATTGTTTTGTCTTTATCTGGTTTTGGTATTAGGGTGATGCTGGCTTCATAGAAGGAGCTTGGAAGTGTTCCTTCCTCTTGAATTTTTTGGAATAGTCTGAGGAGGATAGGTTTTAGTTCTTCCTTTTAATGTGCACAAATTTTGTGCACCAGGCCACTAGTACTCTATGATTTCACTTGTATGTAGAATCTAAAGAACAAAATAAACAAACAAACAAACAAAATGGAAACAGAGCCATACATACATAGTATAGACTGGTGTTTGCCAGAGTCCAGGTAGTTTGGAGGCTGGGTTAAGGGATTAAGAAGTACAAATTGGTAGTTACAAAATAGTCACAGGGAAGTAAAGTGTAGCATAGGATATAAAGATAATAATTTTGTCATAACTATGTATGGTGACAGGTAGGTATTTGAAATACTAAGGGAATTACTTTGTAAAGTATATGATTATCTGATAACTATGCTGAACACATAAAACTAATACAAAGTAATATTTAATCTAAAATATAATTAAAAGATAAAATTTAAAAATACATGCTCTCACCCTGAGCTTTGAATATTGAGGCAATAGCTTAAAAATAAATAGCCAATAGTAACAGTGGTGTATAGATAAAGTAGAGGTGATGTTAGGAGCCAATAAAGTGGGACTATTGGAAATATCCAAGAGTCAGGTTCTGTGATAAATGCTGTTGTCAAATTTCACATTGCCTGTTTTCCTTTTTCCTGATAATTTTCTAAACTTTGTTCTCTAGTCTTTTTGAGGATTTTTTGAGTAACTAGATATCCTTACAAAAAGTTTCTTTCTGCTTGTTAGCTAAAATTAGTTTATCTTGTTTTCAAACCAGAACACAAACTGATATAGAAGAAAAGGCATGAAAGTTTCCAAGAAACTAAAGTAAATGCCAATATGAGTGTCCAAAATTGATTTTATCTTATATTATACAGCATAGTCAAACAAAAATTTAATTTCACAAAGTTTTACCTGCATGCAGAGTATCAAAGAAACAAAAATATCAGAAAAGAAGCATAGTTTAAGGAACAAGAATTTGTCTGAAGAACACAGGCAGAGCATGAAGGTACGGAAGTCAACTGATGAACAGATTAATCAAAGGATACAGGTACTTCTTTTTACTAGTCATTTGTTGAGGGCAAAGTAGAAGTAGAAGAGATCTGCCTTAATATTATATCAAGACCAAATAAATGTTTCACAAATTTGCCTGGGTATGATTATTTTGGGGCCTTATTAAAATTTTGGATACAAGACCATCCACTATAGATTGTGACTGCATTAGAGCTGGAATGGGTCCAAGGATATCTACACTTTTATCTAAGTTCCCAGATAATCTCACAATTCAAAACGCCTGGGACAATTCTGGACTAAAAAGGATTTTGTACGAATAAGAGTACAAATTATCAGCAGATGTTAGAAACTCGGATAATTATGATTTAAAAGATACTTTCGCTTATAATAATAACATAATCATGCTTTTGGAAAAGTTTCAAAAATGAGATTTGACAAAGGCACTCAGATTCAAAATGTTGTCTCCGGCTCAACAAATGTAAGTTATTTTATTATGCTGCGTGTAGGTAGCGTGGACTGAAAAGTGCAGAAAGGGAGAGCTGATTGTCTGCAGTTCCCTGAAACAGTCATACATTGCTTTCAAATTCAGTTGGCAAGAGTTCAGTCAAAACATCTGCAAGAATTTAGCACTGAGCCATGTATGCACTGATCTCCCTACCTGTTACTCTAATTGCTACAGTATAAAATTTTTATTTTTATTCTAGCTCCCTCTGATGTTGCTGGAAGATAAGAGTAAACAGCAGGGATAAAAAAGCAATGGAAGAAAATAAGGCAGGAAAACAGAGAAAATGATCTTGGAAGCTCTGTGTCTTTATGTACGGAATAACAAACAGTCTCTCCACAGCCCATGGTTTCTGCTTCCAACATAGCCTCAAAAGTAATAAAAATTGCATTAAAGTCAGCTAATACAGTTGAAAGGACACTGTGGCACCCAATAACAAATCGAGTCAGTGTATATATACTGTATATAAAAAGAGGGGGATGTAAGTTTATTATTATACTGCCACACTTCCCCACATTTCTTTAACTTCCTGCTCATTTGCTTTTTATTTATTTTTATTTTTTTAAAATATATTTTATTGATTTTTTACAGAGAGGAAAGGAGAGGGATAGAGAGTTTGAAACATCGATGAGAGAGAAACATCAATCAGCTGCCTCCTGCACACTCCCTACTGGGGATGTGCCCGCAACCAAGGTACATGCCCTTGATAGGAATCTAAACCTTGAGTCTGCAGGCCGACACTCTATCCACTGAGCCAAACTGGCCAGGGCTCATTTGCTTTTTAAACTATATTGCAAGCAGAAGATATTCCAAGGTCTCCAAAAATTATATTTAGTTTTTCCTAAATCATAATGTGTTTGGATCAGCTTCAGTAATAATTCCTTTCGTGATATAACTAGTACTATCAAAGCAGTAGGGTATTTTATACACATATAATTTTGAGGATCTATACAATAATACTTCAGTCGCAGGAATTGACAAAAGGAATAAAAAAAGGAGGGATAATTGGGAGACAGGATAATGCCTCAAATTATATGTAAGCTCATAATCTTATAAGTTTATTCTTAATTGTTTCTTGGGGTGAAGTTTCTGACTGATTGTTTCTGTTTGTTGTTTTTAAATACAAGTGAAGCTTGGCCAGCGTTGCTCAGTGGTTGAGTGTCCACCTACGAACCAAGAAGTCATGGTTCTGTTCCTGGTCAGGGCACATGCCTGGGCGGAGGACTCAGTCCTCAGTGTGGGGCATGTAGGAGGCAGCTGATCAATGATTCTCTCTCATAGTTGATGTTTCTATCTCTCTCTCCCTCTCCCTTCCTCTCTCAAATCAATAAAAATATATATTTAAATACAAGTGAAACGAAAACCCAATGCAAAGTTATGTAAGTAAAATTAAACTTAGAAGTGATGCTGCTCAAAATCCAGAGTTTAGTGAAACTGGAACTATTTAAAGGAGTTGCTTATTTATGCTTAAAGTACAAATTTACTATATTGATAATAATAAATGCATCCCAAAATTAAAGGCCATTTTTATTAAAAGAAAGGAAAATGAGAGTCTTGTTTAAACTAAAACTAAATATATTGGTATTCTTGTTTGCAAGCAATGGAAATTCTATTTAAAGTAGCTTAAGAAATAAGAGAAATGTATTAAATCTCAGACTCCAGAGAACATTTTAGAAACCATTTTAAGAACCTTTGACAAAATATGACTTGTATGTTACCATTTCTAAATAATTTGTTCTGTTTAAATATTTTCTTCTTTTACTGTGTTAAGGTTTGCATTATGCACATGTCAAGGGAGATAACAAAAACTCAAGTTTTATTTTTAGTTTATTTTTTCCAGTAAAAAATATTACTTTCAATATTAATCTAGTTCCATATTCTGAATCCTGTTGAGTCAAGTACCACCCTTGATCCAATCAAGTTTTCTAACAGGGTGTTCCCTTATTAAACCTCTGAGAGAACTGGAACAGTACAAGAAAAGATGCTCAGTTACATGCTCCAGGTCTTATAAGAATAATTTAAGGTGGCACACAACTCGTTTTTACCACTTTCTATATTATCCTTACTTGTAAATAATATACATGAGAAAAATGAATGAACCCTTTCAGTTTATCATGGATTTGCTCAGCTATTTCCTAAAATTTGCTTGTGTAGGTTAACTAAAGAGGATTCCAAGTTAAATTTTAATAAAGCTAAACAGGATTAAACCCAATAGCATTTTATTTAACTTTCATTCCCTAAATTATGGCCTATTTTTTCTCTATTATATTTGTCTAATTTGAGTATGTAAATTAAACTATTTTTTTTGGCAAAGAAATATTTCTCTAGACAAAAATGTCAGATTGGTAAAGAAAAATATTTAAAGTATTTATTACCTAATTGGGCATACTGGTAATTTTCCCATGCAAAGTTATAAAGTTAACGTTTTCTGTGTAGCACAGAAAATTGCATTTCTTATGCTTCACATTTATGCTTCATCTAAAAACAGGTGGAAGAAGTCTGAACGCCAAGAAGCCTCCCATGGTGTTCACAGTTTGAGAGCTTGAACATAAAGGGGAGTTTGACTTGTAAACAGTTTTGCTTTTCATACTATTGACATGAAACTGGCAATATATTACATAGGTATGCCCTAGAATGTTATCCTTCACAGAGTACAACTTTCTTAAAACTGGTAGCAAATAGTGCTTGTAACCTGAACTTAGAACTTAAAAAAAAAAAAATAAGAGAATACATTGTTAATACCCAAGCATATGTATTTTTTCAATCAGTAAATACACAATAATCACAGCCAAAATGTAATAGCATGAATTGTTTTCTTTACATTTCATAAGGGTTCTTGATACTAAATTTACATAAAATTATTATGATAAAACTCTAGTGGAATTATCACTTGAAGAAACTATTTCTAAGCCCATTGTTTCAGTATGAAAGTGTAGATGCAGTAGTCTCTTTGTAGACAATAGGATCAGAACAATGTTTTATGCTCTTTTCTATAACCTGGCCTTGGGCTCCTTATGGAAGGTAGCAAGGTTATTTCCAGAAACAGAGCTATTGTACCTAGAGCTATGTTGGAAGAGGAAAGTAGTGATAGTCATATGCTCTTCAAAATTCATTTCACTCAACCAAATATAAACTAATTGACTCCAACAATGCATAAAAAGAATCATATACCATTACTAAGTAAAATTTATCCTAGCTATGCAGAACTGGTTCAACATACGCAAATCATTTAATGTAACCCATCATATCAATCAGCTAAAAAAGATCATATGGATATATCAATAGATGCAGAAATAGCATTTGACAAAATATAAAACCCATTGAGGATAAAAATTTTTCAGTAATATAGGAATAGAAGAAAACATGCTCAACTTGATAAAGAATATCTAGAAAACAAACCAAAACACAAACAATAAAACGATGCTAAAATTTATACAGCATGAGAAAACTTTTCCACTACTCCTTTTCAACAGTTTACTGGAAGGTCTAGATAACTCAAAAGACAAGGGAAAAAAAGGAATACAGATTGGAAGAAATAAAACTGTCTTTGTTCACAGATGACATGATCGTCTATGTAGAAAAACCCAAAGAACTGATAAACACAAATTGGAACCAGTAAGTGATTATAGCTAGCTTGCAGGATACAGGGTTAATATATAAAAATCAATCACTACATATTAGCAATAAACAGCTGGAATTTGAAATTAAAAATATAATATCATTTACATTAACACCACAAAGTAAAATATTTAGGTTTAAATCAAACAAATATATACAAAATTTATATGAGAAAAACTATAAAACTCTGAGAAAACTAAATAAATGGAGAAATACTGTATGTCCATGGATAGGAATACTCAACATTGTCAAGAATGTCAGTTCTTCCCAACTTGATCTAAAAATTCAATGCAATCTCACTCAAAATCCCAATTTTGTAGATATCAACAAATTGATTATATGAAGAATAAAAACTATAATATTGAAGGACAAAGTTTTTGAGGACTGATGCTATCAAACTTCAAGTCTTACAATAAAGAGGAAATGTGATATTGGCAAAAGAATAGGCAAATAAATCAATGGAACAAAATAGAGAGCCCCCAAGTAGATTATAATTATGTATTTACATATATACGCACATATTCTATATAATAAAAGCATAGTATGCAAATTGTCTCCTCAACTGGGAGTTCGACCAGGGGGCGGGGCTGGCCAGGGGAAGGGAAGGAGGTCCCGGCTGGTGGTGGTGGTGGCAGCAGGCAGCCAGGGGAAGGGAGGCAGTACTTGGCCAGCAGCTGGCAGCCACTAGGGAGCCTGCCAGTGCACGAATTCGTGCACGGGCCTCTAGTACATATATAGTTAACTAATCTTTGACAACATTTCAAAGGTAATACAATGGAGTGGAGATACTCTTTTTAACAAATGATGCTGAAAAACTTTTTACACATCTACATTTAAAAAAAAAAATGGTATTTAGGCACAGACCTTACATCTTTCACAAACATTAACTCAAAATGAATCACAGAACTAACTATAAAATGTAATATTCTAAAACTACTAAAAGATAGCATAGGAGAAAAACTAGATGACCTTGGGAATATTGAAGCCTTTTTATATACAACATCAATGGCATGATCTATGAAAAAAATAATTGATGAGTTAGACTTCATTAAATTGAAAAACTTTTGCGCCATGAAAACAATATCAAGAGAATGAGAAGACAAGCCACAGACTGGGAGAAAATATTTACAAAAAAATATGATAAAAGACTGTTATCCAAAATATACTAAGAACCCTTAAAACTCATCAATAAGAAAACAACTTAATTAAAAAATGGAACAAACCTAACAAATTTATACAGGTGACAAATAAGTATACGTAAAGATGTTCCACATCATATATAAGGGAAATGCAAATTCAAACAACAGTAGGGTAATACTACACACATATTATAATGACCAAAATTAGAAACACTGACAATATCAAAAGCTGACAAGGATGTGGAGCAATAGGAACCCTCAGACATTGATGGTGGAAATGCAGCAATTATACTCCTCCATATATATTCAGAAGAATTGAAAACCATGTTCACACAAAATAGCATGTGGCTGTTTACAGAAGTTTTATTTATAATTGCCAAAACTTGGTGAATGGATAAATTGTGGTACATCCAGACAATGGAATATTGAACCTTGTATCCTGCACCCTAGCTATAATCACTTAAAAGGAATGTTCTATCAAGCTTTGGAAAGACATAGAGGAAAGTTAAATATATTACTAAGTTAAAAAAATTCTATAAGATACATACTGTCTGATTCCAAATACATGTCATTCTGGAAAATACAAAACTATGGAAAAAAATAAAAAGATCAGTGGTTGCCAGGGTTAGGTTTCAGGGGAGAGTTGACTAGGCAGAGTATAGAGGATTTTTCAGACAATGAAAATTCTCTGTAGGAGACTATAATAATGGAAACATGTCATTATTCATTTGTCCAAGCCCATAGAATGTAAAACATCAAAATTGAACCATAATGTAAATTATGAACTTGGGGTATTTATGATGTGTCAATGTAGGTTCATCTATATATATAAAAAGCTAATATGCTAAGTGTCCAACCATCTGACTGGTCACTATGACACACACTGACCACCAGAGGGCAGATGATCAATGCAGGAGCTGCTGTGACACACACTGGCCCTTTACAGAGAAACGGTACTGTGGACCTGGTTCCCACAAAGCAACACTCGGCTTCCCCCAAGTGGGACACAGGCCCCGCCACCACTCCAGAGCGACACCCCACCAAATCACTGCCAACAATGCCAAGACCCCATGGTGCAAAATGCAGCCCACAGCCCAGTCCAACCCGGAAATGGTGGCTGTGGGTTCCGGGTAATGATGTCACATAGCAACGCCTGGCTTCCTCCCCCTAGCGACTAGCCTCCTTGGAGTTTCTCCAGCCCAGGAACACAACTTGCTTTATAGCCAGGTGGAAACATTTTACACTTTAACCAAATATCTGTAAAGCATTTTCTCGTGCCTCATCTCATTTGATCTTCACAGAAGTCCTGGAGTAGGTAGATAGGAGACTCGGTGGAATCCTATTTTCTTTTCATTATCCGGAAAATGGAGATTTATAAAGTTTAGAAACTTGACACGACTGAAAAGAAGTAAGAAATGGTGGACCTTGAAAATGACTTTAGGTTTTCTCACTGCACAGAATATAGTCAAACACTACTGCAGTTAAATATTTTACCCTTGGTTCTCCTTGCATGATCTACAATAATAATCTGCTTCATGTTGATATTTACTGCTGTGTTGCTGACAATGACCTGAAAGAGAAGTTAGGGTGCTTCACTGGGCTGAAAAAAGTTTTGCTAAATCAGAAAGCAGGTCTAAATAAGCAAGTTTATTTTATATCTATAAAAGGCTAAGTTGACTCGTGCATGCAGGATACATATAAAGCTCTTGCTGGTGCCAATAGAGCGCTTGTGTTTTGATCTGTCATTGTCAATCATGAATTTGGATGAAACTTCGATTATAGAGAAAGGGTGAATAGCAATATTAAAATATTTCTTCTAATTAATTTCCTTTCAATATGCACAAATTCATGCACTGGGCCACTAGTCAATTATAACAAGTCTGAGGGGATGTTGATAATGGGTGAGACAATGCATGCATGAAGGCAGGGAGAATATGGGAAATCTCCATACTTTTCTCTCAATTTTGCTGTGAAACTTAAACTGCTCTAAAAAATAGTCTTAATTTAAAAATTTATTAAAATTCTCACAATGTGTCTTTCAAGCAATTTATGATGCAGAATTGGCAAAAGTATCAGACTTCTCTTTATTTATGGTTGTACCTTTTTGTTGTAATTTTTGAAATGCTCTTTCCTTTCAAATACCCTCTTCATCTTAGAATTCTTGTAGGGCAATAATTTTGGGGTTGAAGATGAGCTTAAGATGATTTAAATTACATCACATTATTTTTTCCTGTTTCTTTTAATGTTCTATAACCAAAAATGTATGTTACAATTCAAGTAAGGGGTAAAGTCATTTAAAACAAATAAAATAATAATAATTTGTACTAATAGTTGTCAATCCTAAAATTACACTTGTACATCAAAGGGGGCTTTATTTAAAAAATGCCAGTGGGCAAGTCACAAGAAATATTGCTAGAAATTGTTTTAGGGCCGGGGCACTGGTGTTAAATAAGTTTCTCTGCTGTTTCTGATGTTCAGTAAGCATGAAAAACATTGCATTGCTCCATACTTTTATATAGTTCCTAATATAATTTGTTACCAAGACACTGTTACAGTCTCTTGAAGGCACAGAACTAGCCGTTGCTGTTAGCACCTGACGAAGATTTCTTAACCAATCTTCAGACAGTCTCCTCTGAGCCCTCTTTTTGACTATACTTATCCTGGGGCCTGGTCCTCAAATCTTCCTAGTATGGGTGTATCAGGAATCCTGCTAAATCATTTTAAGGAGAATTCCCCACCCTTTTAATCTGATTATATTTCTCACACCCCAACCAGATCTAATCACATTGGCTGTCTGCAGGAAGAATGCTGCTAAATCAGTTTAGCAATAACTCTCCCGATGTTTTTCCTCTTACTAAATTCTTATCTCCTGATTCCCCACCTGGCTCCTTGGCTATAAATCCTCATTTGTCCTTGCTATATCCAGAATTGAGCTCATTTAAATACTAAGTTCTCTGTTCCTCTATTACAATAGTTTCTAAATAAAATCTCTCTTTATTGACTTAACTAGTGTCTGGCTCTGGTTCTCTTTGACATTCCCCAAAATCACTCAAAATTTCTTTCTAGTGCCAATAGTTTCATAGTTGTAGCTACAAAAAGAATATACTAGTATATCATAAAGTGGCTTCCTTTGAATCAGAATCAGAGAATCTAAAACTGGTGTCTCAAATAATATGCAGTCCAGAAACCTTATTTTATATTAAAAAAATATACAAGGCCTCAAAAAATATTGACTTTCTCAAGGTCAGATAATATATTTGGAACTAGATCAAGAACATAAGTCATAAGACCTCCAATGCTATAATATTTTTACAGCAAGAATAACCCAAAGTTAAGAGTTGATAGTACAATTTTAGCATACATATTTAAAAATTAATACCAATTAGCTCAGGATTAATAGTTTAATTCCAGTAAGGGAGAGGTTACAAAATACCAAGTCATGCACATTTCAAACAAATAATCGCAAACTCACTGGCACCAGAAGTTCTGTATAAAAGAAGATCCAGCCAAATGAGAAAATGATATAAAAAAGACCCATCAGTGAGAAGGAGCCTCATATTTGGGAAGAAAAAGATTGAGAGGCACTGAAAACCTGTTTCTAACAATTTTTTCCCTGTTTAGTGCATAAAAAGAGTAGGAAGCAAGAGGCTTCAGGTTGGTGATGAGACAATCAAACAGATTGTGGTTCAGTAAATTTTTTTTGGAATAGATTTCCCAGGAGTTGCTCCATGCAATCATTTAGTAACTAAAGCAAAATATATATTGCAATGAGTTGTGACAGAACCAAAAGAGGGCCTTCTAAGTTTATGTTGCCTCCAGTTCCCAGTGTCCCATAGAGGTATATGGAATGTGCCTGATATTGTCCTGTGGTGAAATTGATGAAGTGGTCATTATGGATGGGACAAGGTAACCCAGCAGGTTAAAGACGATGGTACTCAGAATAATTCCCCAGTTTCCTCTCTTCAGATATTCTATCCCCCGGGACCTGTGACTATGTTGCCTAGCATAGTAAAAGGGACTTAGAGATGTGATTAGAGTTAAGGATTTTGAGAGGGGGAGATCATCTTGCACTATATCTGTGGGGCCATTGCAATCACAGGGTCCTTACTAGAGGGAGGTCCTATTAGAGGCCAGTCGCAGAAGGAGCTGTGACCACAGAAGCAGAGCCCAGAGGGAAGTGGCCAGGTGCTACGCTGTGGAAGAATGCTGGTAGCTTTAAAATGGAAAAGGTAAGGGACCCAGTTCTCCACTGGGACCTCCAGGAGGAACAGAGCTCTCCTAATACGTTGGTTTTAGTCATTTGGAACTCCATCATTTTAAGGTTGTAATTTTTTTGTTGGTGTAAGCCGGTAAGTTAGTGGTAAATTTTTAAAGCAGTAATACAGAGACAGAATAGGCAACAGTCATCCTGTAGGAAGACCCACAGCACATGGCCACTCTAGGATAAGACGCCACAGCTAATCAGCAGCAGACACCATTGGCAGACTCCCAACTGAGGGGACAGGCTGGTCATACCTGTCCTTTCCCAGCACAACAGAGAACAACGAGGGTTGTGCACATTCAAAAAAATAATCGCAAACTCACTGGCACCAGAAGTTGTATATAAAAGAAGACCCAGCCAAATAAGAAAATGATGTAGCATGTAACCTAACCAGTGGTCACGGACAAAAGGGGGGTGGGGGCATACGTGGGGAGGGGTTTGGGATGGGAATGGGGGGATGAGGACAAATATGTGATACCTTAATCAATAAAGAAATTTAAAAAATTAAAAAAATAAAAATAAAATGATGTAAAAAAGACCCTTCTGTGAGAAGGAGCCTCGCATTTGGGAAGAAAAAGATTGAGAGGTATGCATGCTGCTCTACACAACTTTTAAGAGGTGATTCAAGCCTGTTCTTCACATACCAGGTAGAGTAAGAGAAAGAGGGAAAGAAAGATAGAATCTGCCAAGAGTAGAGTTCAACTAATGAAATGAAAAAAGAAAAAACAGTAAAGGTGTCTGTTTCAAAAATTGAGCATTTTTTTTTTAGGTCGTACACCTTTGACTCACCTTTTCACCTATTCGTAAATATGCAGAAGGAGCTTCTGAAGAGATTATGTTAATTAAAGAAAACAAAGTTGCTAGATATTCTATTCTTTTCAGAAGAAAAAGAAAAAGCAATGAAATGGCTACATTATGTCAAGGAAATAGCTCAACATAGAAGAAAATGACAAAAATATTGATTTAAAATATTAAGTGCTAACTATGAACCAAAAATAATATAAGATTAATAAAGACTGTACCAGAAGTTCAATATCTTGGGAAAAAATTAATTTCTAGAAAGTGCAAACAAGCAAACAAAAAATGGAAAATGTTCCTAAAATAATAAAAGAAGTTCCAATATCTTAAAAAGAATAAAAGCCTTTAAATGGGAAGATACATCAGTTGCCCAATAGGGTAAGTAAAATTATCTACACTTAGAAAAATCATTTTGATAAACCAGGACACATAAAAATATGCATAGCCTAATTTTTTTTTCACAGAGAAAACAGTTAACAGATAAAATTTGCAAGAATCTGAATGATATTGACTTTCTCATTGATAATACTAAAGCCTAGAGGACGGTGGAGACTGGTTTTAAATGATCAGAAGAAACATGATTTTTAGCTTAAAATCTTTCTCCTATCAAATCATATTCAAAGTAGTGAGAACAGGTTAAAATATATGTATTTTCAGATTTGAAAAGATTTGGCAATTTAACTTCAATACACCTATTCTTAAAAAAATACATTACAGTCGTGTTTATAGAAAACGGAGGGATAAAATGAAGAAAAGGGAGATATGAGACAAAGAAAACCATGTAGAAATAGTGGGAGCGTGGGGTTCACAGGATGACAGGTTTTCAGTAGCCCAATGAGCATTCTGCTTAAATTTGAGCAAAAACTTAAGAGTTCCAGGAGAGAGGTGTCTGTGGGGGAGGCAGGTGTTCACAGAGAGAACGGGGTAGTAAGGATGCCCTGTACTGGACATCGCCCTTCATCTTTTCGTTGACTTCTACTGCTTTCCTCGAGATAGAAGGCAGGATCCATAGGTCCCGGGACCTTTACTGAGTCACACAGTGTTGAGTGTAGTTTAAGGCTAAAGATCAACATTCAATAAGTAACTATTGAATGGTAAATATGTTTACCTGGTTTTGATATTTTAAAATGGTGTTTTGCCTTCTTAATTACTAAGTTGAAGAAAATAATGCTTGTCGCATTAGTGCCTATTTTACCAAATGTAATATTTTTACAATATTGAAGAGAAAGGCATGGTGTCTTTTAGAAAGGTGTTGTTACAAAATGCCATCTGAAGGTACATACAGAAGGAGACAGTAGCACAGGCAGACACTGAGCATAATGGCCCTCCTTTTGTAGCAGAAGTGCAAAGCTCCCATACCAGAGCGCGATTTGGGAACTAACCAAAAAGCAGACAGCGGGAGGCTCTTGGATGCGCACAGTATCTGAGGATGTTAGAAACCTCTCTGTGGGGTTGGCTCTCTTTTCTCAGTTCTGAGAGGGAAAAACACTATTTTGAACTTTTATGTATGCAGGCTGGCCAGCATGGTGGCCCGAAAGAGAGATGGTTCCAGCCTAGGAGATGATTCAGGGATGTTATTTCTCAGCTTCCTGGAAGAAGCAGCAGGCAGTCGAAATGTTACAGCCCTGACCGATAAGCCAGTCTTCCATGACAGAAATCACTCAGAAGCAGACGTACTCTTATCTATAATAGGTAGTGCCAATTGGCATTGCAGTTTTAAAGTCCCATTGAGGAGAGATCTGAGCCCTGCTAACTTAATTTCTGGGCTTGGATCTTATTTGTTTAGATTTTTGTTGCAGTGAGTTTTGCAATAGACCCCTGCCTAAATTTATTTGGTAGTGTTGAAAGAAAAAAGGATGGCACTGACTATTTCAATTAAAAATAACAACAACAAGAACAAAAATTGATTTGTACAGCTAAGAAAATACTTTATATTGGAGAGGCCTTTTTTGTGTGTGTATTTTAATTCCCGGATGCTTGTCTGGTCACCCAAGCCAAATGAGGAGAATTGTTGGTAATTAAAAAGTAATTCACTGAAGTGAGTGCAGCTGTTAGCAATGGCTTTATTGCCAGACTCAATGTAATCTGTAGAAGCAAATCCTAATTGTTTCGACTGGAAAAAAAAAAATTTACTCATGAGGATAAGTCTAAAATAATTTTTTCATTGATAAAAACTTTGGTGAATTTTTAGCAATAAAATTGTAAAGAAGGAAGGAGAATTTTCCAATATTAAAAGTATTATTCTCACATATGTGTGCATCTGAATATTTATTTACAAACTATTCTAAAATAAGCATGTGACCACTGTGCAGCCATTTTTATTCCCTATTTTACCCTTTGGTTTAAATGGTTTGAAAATAAGGAGTCTGGAAAAGGAAAAAAAAAGCATTTAAATTATTTATTTTGGCTTTCAAATATTCACAATATTTTAAAATCTGGTATTAACATATCATCAAATCTTTGAATCTTTTTTTACTGTCTTTTGGTATTTTCATTACCAACTATTATTTCCATGCCTTTCAAACCAAAGGTATCTGGGTAGTGAATACCTTCCATAAGCACTCAGGGTAAATGTTACTTTTAGTTCACATCTCGCCCAGATTTCTGCAGGCTGTTGTTTGCTTTGTCCTGATGGTACTTTGAATTTTTTTTTCTACTTTTGGACTTGCCATAATTTTGAAACTATTTATTTCTATTTCTGTCTTCTTTAAGAGACTGCTATTTTTTGAAGTTGTTTCAGAGCAGGAAACATTTTCCCTTGCATTGTATATGCCAGACATTCACACATCACGTTCAGTGCATCGCTGGGCCCTGGCACCCAGGAGGGCACTGGTAAAAGTAAACTGAGTGAAGAAAGAGTAGAAGAATTATATGTCTTATATAAATTCCTATAATTTATTTTTATTATCAGACTTTTACTTTAAAGTGTTTTAAAATTTTTTTGAAAATACACTTAGTGAAGTTAATGGAGTAACATACTATATAATAAACAGGTAATATGCAAATTGAGCATCACACCCTCATACAAGATGCCCTCCCCCCCGCCATGTGGTCACAAGATGGCTGCCTCATGTGGTCACAAAATGGCCGGCAGGGGAGGGCAGTTGGGGGCAAACAGGCCTGCAGGGGAGGGCAGTTGGGGGTGACCAGGCCTGCAGGAAAGGGCAGTTGGTGGGCCTCTACTTGGTTAATAATATTATATAGGTTTCAGGTATACAATTTCAATCAGCATATGTTTAATGCCTAAAAATATTCACACATAGGTTATATTTATTAATGAAGTTAGTTACTTGCTGTACTTTAATTTATTAAATAAATAAAGGGTGCTGTTGTTTTTTAATCAGACTTATACAATAGATCCACTGGGAAACTACATTAGCAACAATTCACTTTAAAGCAAAATTGTTGGATAGGTCTTTTACAGGCACTATCTATTAAACATTTCAAGGTGTAACTGGACGTGGAAAACCCTTAACTTACTGATGGCAATAATTGAGCTGCCTATGTCTATAGTTCCCATTGTGTTGGATAATAGTGATTCTGAAAGAAAAAGTCAGTAGGTAGAAAGGAAAGAGAAAGAGAGAGAGATTTCTTATTGTTTTCATATCTTTCCTTTTTGTTGTCGTTTCATGTATCAATTGTTCTGAGAGCTGAATTCCTTTCCTTGCCTCAGTGAACTGAATTTAGGTCTATTTCATTTACAACTAAAATGAGTCTGAGAAATACTGCCCTAGGTGCTGTAAGCCTTCATGGGAAAAGAAGCAAAATTGATTATACTGGTATACAACACTTGTCAATTCTACCCAAAGACATTATGAGGTGTCTGTTTTCTCCTGATTTTAAAGGATAGCATTGTTTTACTTAGTGAATTGGAGTTCACCAAATTGTCTGCTATTGCAGGAAAAAACATATTTAAAATTCTGAAAATAGTTTTATATTTTAATTAATAAGAAGACCAAAATAAAAAAAGGAATGTTAAATAATTTCTTATTATAATAGTGTATTTTAAAAATGTATCTATGTCCTATACTACTTGCAGGAACATCTATATTTTCCTCAAAATAAAAAAAGAAAGGGAAAACAAAAAGTGTTAGAATTTAAGTATAAATGTATACCTGGTATATGAGAAAACTTTATGCATCTTAATTTTAAAGAACTATCTTCTGAACTGTTCATAAATTGAACATATCATGTTGGATGATAAGGTAAATTGTAAAATAAATGTCTTCTCTATTTAAAATACAGAATTCTTAAAAGTGGAATTTAAGTTATTTGATAATTTAAAGCTATTATAGTTTTAAAAGTTATTAAAAAGAATAAGACATAAAACTGTACATGGAAATACTTAATAGCTATTGTAGGTATAAAGAGTTTACAAAGAGGCACATGATAATCCTAAATTAAAAATGAAAACATGTTCACTTATTCAATAAATACATTTTGGGTCATTCTGTGTACAAGTTATTAAAACTTCAAAACATTCACCATTTCCTTTCACAGTTTCTCATATAGTGGGGCAAGAGACCATAAAAATGAATGAATGAATGAACGAATGAACGAATATTATCAGGCAGTGATATGTGAAATGAAAGGAAACACAGATGACAACGTGGTGTTGGCAAGGGCTGGGGGAAGGGGGGGCAAGGGCTGGGTGGAGGTGAGCAAAGTGGGGAATGGGGACATTTGTAGTAGTATAAACAATAAAAATGAAGTTAAAAAAGAAAACTGTATTTTTGAATATAAATGTATGAAGGAATTAGGAAAATAATTCTTATTGCTTTGTTAAGAATAAACTACAGATACACAAAGATAGAAGCAGTGTGACAGGGTAAGGGGCTTTCATGAGCATAGTTTGATATTTAGCTAGAATATGCCAAGGTGACAATCCTTGTATATTAAATTTTCTTTTAATATTTTAAAAATATATATGCATGTCAATTCTGATTTATTTGAATGAATCTTTCATATTTTTTCATGAAACTGCCTTTATTTTATACTATTTATTAATTATCATCTTCTTACACAATCAACATGGAAATTAACACAGATACATGAGCTTTCACTTAATATCACATGTACTATGTGTCATGATTTGTACATAAACCATAACAATCCTTTGAGGCAGGAGTTATCATGCCCTACTTAATGTGATGAATAAAGCACCTGGAGGTTAATCAACTTGCAGATCTGATGTCAGCCAAAGACTTACAATGATTCTGAAATTTCTGAAATAAAATGATTTAAGAATCCCAAAGTGATAGATTTGAATCAATTTACTTAAAATTCATATCTACATCACTCAATAGTTTTCTAGCATAATGATATCTATAAATCACATTCATGGAAATTTGATAAAATCTAGTCTACTCCATAACTTTCTGACTGATAAACTAGATATTATAATTGGTCACATTATTTATTCTTTTAAAAATATTTTTATTGATATCGGAGAGGAAGAGAGAAATAGAAACATCATTGATGACAGAGAATCATTGATAGGCTGCCTCCTGCATGCCGCCTACTGGGGATCTGAGCCTGCAACCCAAGCATGTGCCCTGTCCAGGAATTGAACCATGACCTCCTGATTCATAGGTCAATGCTCAACCACTGAGACACACTGGACAGGCCAAATTATTATTATTATGATGATTAATATATTTTTTATTGATTTCAGAAAGGAAGGGAGAGGGAGAGAGAGATAGAAACATCAACAATGAAAGAGAGTCACTGATTGGCTGTCTCCTGCACGTTCCCTAATGGGATGGAGCCCGCAACCCGGGATGTGCCCTTTATCAGAATTGAACCTAGAACCCTTCAGTCCCCAGAATGACTCTCTATCCACCAAGCCAAACCGGCTAGGGCATATTACTTATGATTTAAAATATTGACATATTACTGGCACAGTTCATATACAAAGTCCCCCAAAACAAAAATTATTGCTTATTCCTTATGTTTTCTATTTCAGTTAGCCACCTGTCATAGATTATTTTTTAAAAAGAACACTTTCAAACCTGTACACTGTGTCAATATTTTCTCTTGATAGTGATTGTTGCTACTCAAAATTATTTTTGAGATAGTGCAGTCTTCTCTTTCATATAGCAATAAATATATATATCCAGTTTCTGACATTTAATGAGATAGAAATTTAAGACTAACAAATTATTTCCATGTGCAGTTTATTTTTATGAAGAATAGTGTGTAAAGCCTTGCAAATCCACAAAAAATAAAAAAAAACACTAGTAATTCATCACCTACTTGCATATTCCTGAAACACTTGAATGAGCTGATACATTTGAAACTATAAGATATATTTTTCAATTTATTCATTGCAAAGTGTTGCTGGATATCTAATGGAATTACCTACTATTTTTAAAGAAATTAATCAGTGAGCTTTAAAAGATATGTAATTTAATATTAGTATAGTAGGCTGGCATTAATACAAATAAATGTATAGGAAATATGAGCTGACCAAGAAGTAGTCAATAAAAGAAGTGGTATCTTCGGGAAGTTCAGAAAAAAAAATATCTCTTCTAAAAATTGGTGCCTGCTGTTGATATTTACCTTGGAATTTTCCGTAGCTTTTTATTTTATTTGGTAACTTTTAAAAATGTTGTACGTTCTCTGACTGTACAATATGTAATCACAATTCCCGGGAATTGTTAAAACGTTTTTTTAGATACCTCTCTATTTTTCTGAGAATTTATTCAAAATATATGCTAAAGGGCATTTTCCTAAGAAATCAACAGATACGTGATAAGATGTTTAAAGATCCTTTATTTTTCTAAAAAAGAAACTAAACATGTCACTGAATAACTGCCATTAGTTTTCTAAATGAAGACATCCTAAACTCCAAAATATATTTGATAAATGAAATGCATATTAACTTAACACACCTATAGTCATTCAAGTTTTCAAGTGTCCCTTTATAGTATCCATGGACATATAAGGAATAAGAATACTCCAGATTCTGGC
The DNA here is from genome assembly GCF_951640355.1 of Cnephaeus nilssonii. NCBI lineage: Eukaryota > Metazoa > Chordata > Mammalia > Chiroptera > Vespertilionidae > Cnephaeus > Cnephaeus nilssonii. The sequence goes on along the minus strand of NC_137079.1, from coordinate 54,653,934 downwards.
AACATGTAAGTGTTGGTGCAGTTTTTAAATACAGTTTGAATGCACTTCCATTTAGTGAACAAATAGGTACAAAATTACAAATCTGTTTTTTCCCCCAAAAAGTACAAATGACTTTAAGAGATTTAATTTTTTTTCAAAAGTAAAAGAAATATTTGAACAAAGAACTTCATCTCAGCAATTTACAACTTGTGACATTAATAGGTTTTCCTTCTACCTCTCATACCCATCACAGACTGTTCGACTATAGTCTACTTTTCAGATCACTAACCTGTTACTTTGCTTGTACATTTTGAGACCCAACAATTAAAGTCTTGCCTGGACTACATGGCTCAATGGTTGAGTGTCGACCTATGAACCAGAAGGTCAGGGTTCAATTCCAGGTTAGGGCATATGCCTGGGTTGTGGGCTCGGTCCCTAGTGGGGGGTGTACAGGAGGTAGCCAATTGATGATTCTCTCTCATCACTGATGTTTCTATCTCTCTCTCTTCCTCTCTGACATAAATAAAAATATATTTTAAAAAAGAATAAAAATCTTATGAGTACATTCATCAATTATTTCATGTGCAATACTTTAAGTAGCATATGTTTCCCAAAATATGGAAAAATATAAGATTTTTATATTTTCAGGGTTCTCTTAGAAAAGCAGAGATATTGTGTAGAATTGAAAATAACACAAGAAGCTTTCCATTCATTCATTCACTTAATAAATATTTATTGAGAGTATATGTGGTGAATATTTTTGAGGAATTTGGATACTTTGGTGAAATATGCAGGCTTATTCATATTCTCATTCTGTTTATGGTCTAGACCCATGGTTGGCAAACTGCGGCTCGTGAGCCACATGTGGCTCTTTGGCCCCTTGAGTGTGGCTCTTCCACAAAATACCACGGTCTGGGCGAGTCTATTTTGAAGAAGTGGCGTTAGAAGAAGTTTAAGTTTAAAAAATTTGGCTCTCAAAAGAAATTTCAATCGTTGTACTGTTGATATTTGGCTCTGTTGACTAATGAGTTTGCCGACCACTGGTCAATACATTTAACTCTTGGTCCATGAACGAGGACCAAGAGATGTTGAACACATCTGATGAGAGATAGATATTAATCAAAATAAGTGTATTGGAAATAATTGAAATCAAGGGCTTATGAGGCCACTAGAAATAATATAGTAAATTTTAAGGAGTAATGTAAATTGCTAAAATAGTATTTTCTCTTAATCTCTGTGTATGTGTGTGTGTGTGTGTGTGTGTGTGTGTGTGTGTGTGTGGTGTATGTGTGCATTTGTGTAATTTTGCGTATGGGAACAAGGCCAATTTAAAAAGTTCCATTAAACTTAAATTATGTCCTATAAATAAGATTTAAATTTTACTTAATTTTTACATCCTATGTATTCAACAAAAGTGTTAAAATATGATTGATGCTTAAAGAGGCAAAGAAGACAAAGTCTATTCAGAGAAATGTTGATTATCTGGTTATCACACCTAGATTTTTCACTGCTTGGGAAGAAAATAAATCAGTTGATTTCCAAACTTACCTTTCCTAAATATCTAGTAATCTAGAAGCTGGGATTCTCAGCCCAGTGCTATTGACAGTTGGGGCTGGATAACTGTTTTGAGGGTCTATTCATGTACTGTAGGATGGTTAGTAATACCCAGTTCCTTTCTCCAATTCGTGACAACTATATATGTCTTCACACATTGCAAATGAATGCTTGTGAGGGGTGCAAATTGCCTTAGCTGATAACCAATGATTTAGAAAAACTGTCGCAGCAAAGCATAGTTTTGATAAAGGTTATTTTGTCCTATTTTATCTTTTATTTTCATGGTAAGAATAAAATTTGCATATCATTTTTGGAAGTTAATTTCAATGTGTATAAACTCATTCCATATTGTAAAATGATATTTTATTTTTATGAATTTGGTATTTTAAATTATATTCAATACTAGAGGTCCAGTGCATGAATTCATGCATGGGTGGGGTCCTGCCAACCCGCCCCAATGGGGCTGATCAGGTTGTGCTGGCAGGGGTAGGGGCTGTGGGAGGTTGGCCACCACCAGCCCTGCCCTTGATTGGGGTGAGGGGGCCTTATTGGGGGTGGGGCTGGCCAGGGGGAGGGGCCTGGAGAAGACCCACTGAGCTGGAGCTGAGCATGGGCCCCAGGCTTCCCAGGGAGGACGGCCTGAGCAAGGAAACAGAAGCCACCAGAAGGCTCTGCACACAGGCCCTGAGCTCCCTTTGGCCAGGCGGACTCAGAGCTGGTGTCTCTGTGTGTACATTAGACACAGCCCTGCACTCGCCTTTGTCTGTTGGTCAAATCCATTGCATCAAAAAACATGTTTCCCTTCTCCTCTTTGGGCCCTTACAGCAAACACAGGCCAATTGGAAGACATGGGCCCCGTGGCAGAGCCAGGCCCTGCAATCACCCGGAATTTAGGCCTAAGACAACTGGGTAGCAATCTCCCCAGAACAGAACACACTGTTTTAGAGTCTTAATTCTCCCCTAAAATGTGCCCAGCTGCTCCTCTTTAGCCGGGATAGACTGAACTAAGGAAGCAAAGACAGAGTTTCCTTTGAGGGGATCCACCGGAGACGGCTGGTGGCAAGGTCCCTCACAGGAGGCTGCCTTCCCCCCAAGCTCGGTGTGCTCTGAGCCGGTCCGTTTCTGGTGGTGCCGGGTCCTGGGCTGCTGGTTGGGCAGCAGGTCCACAGGGTTTCTCTCCAACCCCTTCCTGGCCTCCCAAGCAGTACCCTCCGGCCTGGCGTGCCAGGCGGCTGTCACTAGAGCCGGGACTCGGAGAGCGAAGGAGCTGGCCCGTGCTGAGAGGGACCCGCAGGTGGCCAGGCCGTGTCCCCCACCCCGCTTCTCAGTCTCCAAAGCGTGGATCGGACCAAAGCCCCCTGCCCGAGACTGGTGCCATGTGGGGAGGGTCACAGCGGGGAGAGGGGCCCTGATCTGCCAGCGTTGGTGACGATCATCTCGGTGCCCAGCTGATTTAAGTCATCCCACAGAGCCTTCATCTCAAGCTGCACGCTCACGCTGGCCACCTTCCTGTTCTTCTTTACCGGCACCTTGGCAGTGGCGTTACACAACTGGCCCCAGGGCCCTCGGGCTTGGCAGCGGCGCTGGTGGTGCCCCCTGAGGTTGGCACATCAGAGCGACTGGTCATTCCGGTTGTTCCGCCGTAATGGTGGCTGGGCTTTTATTATATAGGTAAATTGAAAAACCCTATGTTTAGCTTTATTAAATGGGTAAGATTGATAAACCTTACATGAGAAATATGTAATTGCCTCATCTGCCAAATGAAGATGGTGCTTTTAAACTAAGTAGCCATGAGAGAGCCTTTTTATAGTTAATAGTGTTTTTAATAAAACTAACTGAAATATTTTGCAGGCATCAAAACTTACTTGAATACATTAATATGTGCCTGTGATTTGAATATTGTCTCATTCAGATATTTCTGTTAATAAAACATAATTATGGGCTTAATGGCTCCAAGAAGTCCATCAAATGTCGTATTTCATATGTTTATCCTTCTACATCTTTTTATGTTGTGATGTTTGGTATTGTCACATAGGGGAATATGGGTATTGTTAGAACTTATTAAATTAAAAAGGATAATTTATTACACTGTGCAATTTATTGTGGTGGCTTATCATATTATATCTAATAATGAGTAATTCTTTTATATCTGGGAACTTACCTACTAAGTAATATTTTTCTGTAAAGTAGTCATGGCTATTTTCATATATATATATATATATATATATATATATATATATATATATATATGTATTTTTAAAACAAAAAGGTAAAGCTAATGAAAACCATTTTATATTTTATAATATGTTTAGGCTTTTTTTCATGTATTACTCAATAATTTTCATTTCCTTAAATGATTTTCATTTCCTTTAGTTGATTATCCCTCATTCCCATAAATGTTATCTCTTATTCTGATTTTCAATGTTAATTTATTTGGAAACTAAGACATAATTTTGTAATTACTTTGAAAAGTGATGAATCAAATTTTATATTTGGAATTAATTTACCTTCTTTTAGTGAGTTAATAATTGATTCATTATAATTTTTGCCAGGCTTTTCTAAACTGTCTCTGGTTTCTTTGTACTTAACAGATAATTAACATTTTCACATTAAACATAGTGTTCCATGTGCAGCCTTACTAATCTTTTGGAATTTATGTGTCTATTTCTTACTACAAGAAATCATATATTGTGACCTTAGCACTTACTTGTACATTTACTATGTTTTAGGTTTCTCCACTTAACTTATAACACCTACTAAACATCTTAGCAACATCTCATGTAGACTTTTTAATCATCTCAACATCCCATTCTGAATAGGGGAATACCAAAACATGACTGAAGATTTTTTAAAACATATTTTATTGATTTCAGAGAGGAAGGGAGAGGGAGAGAGAGATAGAAACATCAATGATGAGAGAGAATCAGTGATCAGCTGCCTACTGCATGCCCTGCATTAGGGATCAAGACTGCAACCCGGGCATGCACCCTAACCTGGAATTGAATGGTGACCTTCTGGTTCATGGGTTGGTGCTCAACCACTGAGCAACACAAGCCTGGCATGACTGAAACATTTTAAATTATAACATTAGCTTCCAGGCAATTGAAAATAAATAAATAACATTGTGTGGAAAGAGAGGTGCTAATCGTACAAAGGTGCCCTTACTGGAAGAGGGAGGTGAGTTGAAATAAAAGTTATCCCTTGACATCTTGATGCTAAAAAATACAAGCAAACAAATTGCAGATCTCAAGAGTCAAAACAACTATCCTTGAACAGAAGAAAAAATACTCCTAACTCCAACATAAACAGAGGCACCATGTAGTAAAGACACTGCAATCTAAAACAAAGAAATTTAGTAGTCAAGCCTGGCCAGAATGGCTCAGTGGTTGAGCATAGACCAATGAACCAGGAGGTCATGGTTTGATTCCTGGTCAGGGTGCAAGCCCAAATTGCAGGCTCGATCCCCAGTGCAAGGCTTGCAGGAGGCAGCTGATCAATGATTCTCATCTCTCTCATCATTGATGTTTCTATCTCTCTCTCCCTCTCCCTTCCTCTTTGAAATCAATAAAAATATATTTTTTTTAAAGAAGAGATTTAGTAGTCAAAAGAACCCATGATAAACACCAGTTACTTTAGTTCCAGAACATTGTAATTCTACTGCTCACTTATCAAATAGGTAAAAATACAAAAACATGTCAAAAAACTCAGTGAATCTGTAAGAATTTCTCATTTATAGTAGGTGATAAGTATATATTGAATGAGTCTTTGTAAATATTCAATGAGTACCTCTTGACTTGCTTGTCATAAAGTAGATGAAACAATGAAAAATAGATGCAGGCCCTGCTTTCATGGAGCTGAATCTTTAGTTGACATAAGACAAGTTAGCAAGGCATCCTTTATATTTTCTGGCAGGTATACTGTATATTTTCTCTAAACTCTGCGTAAATGAAATTTAAGGTCATGGAAATACTGTACACTGTGACTATGGCCCAATAGCCTTACAAAGTCCATCACAGGCAATTTAATGTTGTAAACAAAGAAAATAATGGCAACAATTGCCTGTTTCTTTTTGACACTCCTGACCCCAAAGACCTGTATAGTATCTCTTAGGATAGATCTACTCGAAATAAATAGAATGCTAATAAGTCCTCTTGATGAAAAGATTGTGTTTGGTATCTGCCAATATTTCCACTTTAAGTCAAAACATTCATGTGATGTTCAAGGCATCAATGAAATATGAAAGAATTGATATATAACAAGGGTTGCTATCCTACTTCATGACCAGACCTTGGTCCTTTTATAGTTTGTCTTTTCCTATCATCTGGGTCAACTATTCCCAATATCTACCTTCAATTTTTGTTCAGTAAAGCTACTAATTACCACTAATTATTATCCATTAAATTCTTTTACACTGTTTCCACAGTTATTGGTTATTATCCCTAAATATTAAGCCTTTATAATCTGTAATAGATAGTCATTTTATAATCTTATTAAAAAAACCTTTTAGCATATAAATATCAGAAAATGTACTTCCCTTAATATTACATGGTAAAATAATCAGAAAAATATTTAGAAATAGTCTTATAAAATTAAATTTAAACTAACCAAACTATAGTTGTAATTAATAAGATGCAACATTTCTGTCTATTGAAGGGCTCCTTTTATTTAGAGGCTCATTAATGAAATATTGGAGGACTACCCACTTAGAACTGCCATTTTATGTTCCTCTCATCTGTAAAAATCAGCTTTAAAATATGAGTTCCAACCACAGAAAGTAATGTAGGACAAATAAATATTGGTCTACAGTGTTTGAAAAACTGTAAAACTAATTCCAAAAATCTATTAACCTGGTTTGACAGATAAATATAATTTTAGTCATAAATTTCAGTCTTATTTTGTTATACCATCTTTTCAGATTCTTATAGAGAGATATTGGGGTTCTTATAATCTGCCAAAATTCCAGAGAAGTCTTATATTTTTCTCTTGGACTATTTATTGTTTCCTTGAAAGCGATTGGTGACTTTGCATCTTTTGTGCTCTTCTTGAGAGAATAAGCCCAGTATCCAGTCTCATTAGGCAGCAAGAAGGAATAGTCTTTCTTAGGATGTACCATCTACTCAGAAGGAAAGCCTACATGATGAGTGGCCAAAAATCTGGTGAAATTCTGTAATAAAATCTAAGCAGCTGGAGGATGATTTCCCATGTGGTCAGGTCATTAAACTAACAAATGTACCTCTTTATCAATATCCTACATAATAAAATGGTAATATGTAAATTACCATCACTCTGCTACGCCCACGATTGGGCCAGCAGGAGGCGCAGGGGGCGGGACTCAGGGTGGCCGGGGTAGCTGATTGGGCCAGCAGGACGCTGAGCTCGCGGCGCCAGTGGCACCGCGAGCTCAGCGTCTGTGCCATGGCTGCGCCGGAGGCTTTCGGAAAGCCTGGTGCACCGGCGGACAGCCGGCCAGCTCTCCCGCGATCAAAAGCCAAAGCGGGGGAGCTGGCCGGCTGTCTGCTCTGGCACAAGGCCTTTCGAAAGCCTCCGCCACGCAGGAGGCTTTCGGAAGGCCTGGTGCACCGGCGGACAGCCAGCCCGCTGGTGCACCAGGTGCATGATTAACTCATGCACTGGGCCTCTAGTCCTATATAATAAGAGAGGAATATGCTAATTATCCATTACACCCTGAGGCATAACTACCAACCCAGTAACAACCGGATCATGGATCAGCAGGAGGGTGGGGCAGCAAGCTACAAGCAGGGGGTGGAGAGCTACAGGAGGGGTCAGGGCAGCAAGCTATGAGGGGGGCAAAGGGAGAGGAAGAGGGGAGGAGGGGGCGGGGGGAGCTACAGGAGGGTGGGGCAGTGGGCAGAGAGCTATAGGAGGGCGGCAGCAACCTACTGGTGCACGGATTCATGCGCAGGGCTACTAGTTTATATAATAAACATTTGTAAAATATACAATTTATATAGAATGTTACGGCTTTAACAACTTCTGAGTCTTTCTCCTGCATTGCAATTGATCGGTTCAGAATTACAGTTTAGTGTAATTTTAATTTTAACTTCTTTTATATTTGCCTACAGCAGTTTTACCAGACCAATTTCACTGTGAACAAAGTACAGTATACTCAGGTTTTTTCTAGACTTTGGGCTTCTGACCTTTGGAAATACGTTCCTTGTAAGTTTTGAATTTTGAGTGTTTGCAAAGGTTGAATATCAATACATTTATAAATCATAAAATTTTCTCAATTTTACAACATTTCCAAATCAGAAATATAGCTGATTTCATCAAATGTATACTTTGTGTACATTAAAATAACATGAGATGTTCAATGTGTGAAATATGAATATATACACACTGGCATTCAGCTCAGCTAACCCTCAAAACCACAGCTAACTGACCAAATCAAAGGCCTAAAATTAAAAAAAATAACACATTAAAATTAAAACTGAACTGAACTAAAACTTCAAAAATATCAAAGGTTGTTGAAATCATCCTATGTTGTAAAATATCCTCATAATATTATAAATATTTAACAGGGCAGGTTTTGTGATAACATGTAATTTGGCAAGCATAATAAGTTACTTTTAGTGAACTTATTATATGAAATGATTTCTGTCTTATAAGGCACTTCCCTCATAGCACACCTAGCAAAGTTTCATAAATAAGCATAGACTTTCACAATCACACAAAAATAAGGATTGTTTCCAAGAGTTTCCCTTACTTGTCTTGCAAAAAAGTTTTAAGCAAGGATATATAAAAGGTCCATTTTTTCCTTTGAAATGTAAGATAAGAGATAAGTGTTTAATAAATATGGAAAGCAAATATAAACTGAAATTTTGGGTCATTTTGCAATATCAGACTATAATAAGATTATAAATAATGCACTTATTACAAGTTATGCAACCATGATAATTATTTTCTCATAAAGTGATTGATGTTATGCCCTGTACCCACACTGTAAAAGTATTTTAAATGCTTTGGGGATAAAGAGATTAGCGTGTATTACTTCATTACCCATTCTAAGAAATTAAAGCATTTTATACCTTCTATAAAATTAAAGCAGACCTATACCTTCTCAACATTTAATTGTTTCCAAAGTATATCTGCTTGATATTTTTAATGAAATGTTATATATATTCTCCTTGCCAAAGGTAAAAGGGAAAGGACATCTTTAGATTATCATAAAAGACCTAATAAAACATATATTTTATATTTTTATTTTTTCAAACACGTATTTTAAATTAAACTTGTGTCTAGCTTTCTCTACTACTTTATCATTTAAGGAAGTGGGTGAACTTAGCTCTTTTGTATTTTTCAGAAAACTTTATTAGAGACCATTGAAATAATTTTCTTGCTTCTCTAAGATTACAACACACTTTTAACTCAAATCCAATAAATCACTCATATTTTCAAGCTTATTTGCAATTTTAATTTAAGTAAAGTTTAAACATCATCAATAAGGTTACTATGTAGCTTTATAGCATGCTTAACAAGAATGTAAATTTGCTGCTCAATGTTATTGCTAATGAATTTTTTTTTTTAGGTCTCCCCCTTATGCATTTATTATGTATTTTCTAAATCAATGGCTGCTAAAACTGTCAGGGAAGTGGTCCTTGGTTACATTGACGTGACCTTATTGTAAACGTGTACCTCCTTTGCCTGCCGCCTACACCTTGACCTCATTGTGCATTCTGCTACAGTGCCTTGGTTCTGTCACAGTAGCTGTAACACCATCCCTGATGTGCAGCAAGCATTTCTACATTCTAGATGCTTTTGTTATCAATCTTCTCTATAGATTCCTTGGACATGTTCTTCTAATAGTTCAACATAACTGTTCAGCTGATTTAGAGATTTATTAAGAATTTGCTTAAATTTTATCCTATCTGGATCCTAAATATTTAAAAAGAATCCATGCATTGGATAAGAGGCTAGATAAAGATAACAGGAAAGGGAGAACATATTTGCCAAGGGCCTAATCTCCAAAATTTATAGAGAACTAATACATCTTAATAAAAGGAAGATAAATAATCCAATCAAAAATGGGCAAAGGACTTAGACACTTTTCAAAAGAGGACATTCAAAAGGCCAAGAAACATATGAAAACATGCTCAAAGTCACTAATCAGCCAAGAGATGCACATCAAAGTAACAATGAGGTACCATCTCACACCTGTCAGAATGGCTATCTTCAACAAATCAACAAACGACAAGTGCAAGCGAGGATGTGGAGAAAAAGGAACCCTCCTGCACTGCTGGTGGGAATGCAGACTGGTGCAGCCACTGTGGAGAACAGTATGGAGATTCCTCAAAAAATTAAAAATGGAACTCCCATTTGACCCAGTAATCCCACTTCTAGAAATATATCCCAAGAAATCAGAAACACCAATAAGAAAGGATATATGCACCCCTATGTTCATAGCAGCACAATTTACAACAGCTAAGATTTGAAAACAGCCTAAGTGCCCATCAGCAGATAAGTAGATTAAAAAACTGTGGTACACCTATACAATGGAATACTGTAAAAAAGAAAGAACTCTTACCATTCGCAACAGCATGGATGGACCTGGAGAGCATTATGCTAAGAGAAATAAGCCAGTCGGAGAAAGATAAATATCACATTATCTCACTCATATGTGAGATATAATGATCAACATAAACTGATGAACAAGAATAGATCCAGAGACAGAGAAGCATCTAACAGACCGTCAAACTTCAGAGGGAAGGCAAGGGAGGGTGGAAAAGAGATCAACCAAAGAACTTGTATGCATGCATATAAGCATAACTACTGGACACAGACACTAGGGGGGTGATGGAATGCGTGGGGGGGGGTGGTCGGGGAGAGGTCAATGGGGGAAAAGGGAGACATACTTAAGGGTAATACTTTAAACAATAAAGAATTTAAATATATACAAATATACAGTGTATATATATATATATTTGTATATATTTAAATATATATACAAATTTTATAAATAAGTATATTATAAATATATTATATATAATATATATTATATATAATTATATATTATGTAATATAATCATATAATATATTATATGATATATTATATAATTATATATTATATATATATTATATATATTATATAATTATATATATATATATATACTATATATATATTATATAATTATATATATATATATATATACTAGAGGCCCGTTGCACGAAGAGATTCGTGCAATAGGCCTTCCTTCCCTTGGCTTCTAGCACTGGTTTTTCTCCAGCACCCGGGACCAAGGCCTTCACTCAGGCCAGAGTCTGCCGTCTTCGTCTTTGCTGCAGACTCCGGAGTCTGCAGTCTTGTCTTCGCTGCAGCACTCTGCTCCTATAGATCCCTTCGCCTCCCGCCCTCCCTCTCATAGCCGGTGTCCTGCCTCACCTGGCCACTCCTGCCTGGAGCAGCTGGGCAGCCGCCATCTTTGGCCTTCTAATTTGCATACTCACTCTGATTGGCTGTGGGCATAGCGGAGGTACGGTCAATTTACGTGTTTGTCTATTATTAGGTAAGATTATATATATATATATATATATATATATATATATATATATATACATTAAAGACTGCTTCCAATTGAGAACTTTTATAATTCTGATTAATCATTACTTTTTAGGACTTATGTTTTCTGCTCTGTATCAAAGTATCAAAGTAGAATGGGTAGGGGTACTTCCCTGTTGTGAAAATGACATCTTGTTAACATTGTGTCTGTTGATCTACAGTATATTTTCCAAAATGATTTAGTCAGCACATATGTTTATGTTATTTGCATTTTTCTGAAAAAAATTTTGAGCTTTATGAAATACCCACCATTTGGAATATAAGTCTTCATTGATATAAACACTGAAGTTTGAAAAAAATAAGTGACTCCATATTAAAGCCAATCTGCCATCTTGACATCTGGATGAACTTTGATTTTTGACCCCTCCCCTTCTACCAGGTGATCTCTGGAATATGACAGGGGCAATTTACTTCCACAGGGAGAGGGGTGGTCTGTATTCTGGGTACATGTGGACTGCCACTTAAGCAGGTAAGTACGGGGATGCCCCCAAAACACCAGGGGTCTCATGCACTTGTTTGAAGAACTGCACTGTAGCAAGGCAGGAAAACATGGCCCGAGCTATAGACTGGTCCCTCTTAGGACTGTTTGGCTGACCATTGATGCCCAGCTTGATGCGGAAACCTAGGTTAAAAAATTAAAGAAACAAGTGAAACTAAAAAAGATATTAGAATGTCTACACATTTTAGCATCAAAACTAGCTGATTAAGGGGGTGTTCCCCTCTTTTTGGGGTACCCATGTCTTTGGATGAAACTATAAGCCTGGAGGGAACTAATGGGACTCTATGGCCAGTTTAACAAGGGAAAGGTGTCCCCCTTGGGTTCTGGTCCCAATTATGGAAGGATACTGAGACCTGCTACTCCGCCATTGAATTACAGGTCTTCGGAGCATAGAAAACATTGCAACAAATAGAATCCATTGCTACTGCCCTGCCAGTGACTGTGTGGACAGGCCTCCTAATCAAGGGGTGGATAGAAGGGTTACTTGCAAGGCCTACTTCCACTGTTGCCCAAACCTCCACCTTACAGAAATGACATGCATATTTACAGCACAGCAATTCCCTTTCCAAAAGCCCTTTGGGCAATGAGTTGCATGCCATTTGGGGGCCAATGTATTATGAAACTGCTTCAGCCCCTACTGTAGAGCCCCTACAAGAAATGTCCTCATCAGTGAATAAAGGCATGGTGTCCGTCCCTGAAGATGCTTAGTACACAAATGGGGCTAGCCAAGTAGTATGGACAATGTGGCCATACAATCCCAGACAGACAGGAGATAGAAACAGGAGTACAACAGAGTAGCCAGAGGGCAGAGCGAAGGCCCTCATGGTTGGCATGTGCTATGGACTTCCGTCCTCTGTACAGACAGTTGAACTATATTTAAGGGCTTCACAACCTGGCCAGCACAATAGGCATGAGGCAGCTGGCAAATACTGAAGAAGCTATTGTGGGGGACGACAATGTGGCAGGAAATCTGTGAAAGGTTACAGGAGCCAACCACTGGCCCAACAGTCTATCGTGTCTCTGGTCACCGATCTGACTCACCTCCCAAAAATATGGAGGCTGATATGCTAGTAAATACCAGGATACTGGCTCCCTCACAAACATCTGAACTAGCAGATTGGGCACTGCAGTGCCGGGAGGGATGGCAAACAGCAACGGGGGCTGGATTGCCCCTGTGTTGTGCTGAACTAATGGCAGCAGTAACCAATCACCTGCAATGTCCTTGCTTGCTCCTCACCACATCCCACATGTCCCAGTACATATACACAAAGGATCTGTCCCTGTACAAGACTGGAAGATAGATTACATTGGGCCTCTGCCAATGAGCTAAGGACAGAAATATGCATTAGCGTGTAAATACTGCAACAGGACTATAGTAAACCTTTCCTTGCCAAGAGCAAAGCAAGCAGCCACAATAAAGGGGTCAGAACTACCTAGAATTGTTAATGGTTTCCCTTGTTGCATTGACAGTGACTGGGGCACATTTCACTGGAAATGATGTCCAAGATTGAGCCCATGAGAGGGACACAGTAAGGAGAAATTTTTTACTCTATAACCCACAGGCTGCTGGGTTAATTTTTAAAAAATGATATTTTAAAGGCATAGCTGTGAGTGCTTTTACAAACTCCTACCTCGCACAGGTGGGTGAAGGTCCTGGCGGAGACAGTGAGAAAAATAAATTTGACTGGGGGCAGCACGGTGTGGCTTCCTACCAACGCTTGGGAACTGCCACAAAGGAAGCTCCGCTGACCATGTCTGTCAGAAGGCTGCGGCCGATGGCTGAGAGCCAGAGCTGAGGCATGGGCAGCGCCAACTGCTGTTCAGAGCTCCTTGAGGTGTCACGCCAGGGGAGGGGACACTTGAATGGGTGTTAGGCTGGAAACCTCCCCCAGTTGCATAGGCTACTTCTTGCCAGAGAGCGAGGACTGTCTTGGCCAGCTAAAAACAGTTAGTGTCCATCCTGCTGGAATCTGGGCCCAAACACTCTGTATTCCAGTTGCAATGGACAGAAACCAATATCAAAGGGTCCCAAAATAGGCTGTTTAGCACGGTCTTTTGCTACCCTGCTCACAATGCAAATAATCCCCACACCCTCGCCCCTCAGGCAACACACCTGGTATGCACCACCTGGCCAACATCCACAAGCTGCTCACTTGAGCCAATAATGATGAAACTACTGTTGTCATGACAGCAGGGCAGGACCTTCCCTGCCAAGTACCTACTAAATGTTTTTTTTTTCTGACCCAAGAGGCACCATATTGTTCCTAACCGAGATAACTCCCACACATGCCAATGCATTTCTCACCTGGGCACGGACATATGCCAAAACTCAACACCATTCCAGCTGTTGGGTCTGCGGCCTGCGACCCTTCTCCAGTGCCCAGGCCACGCCATGGATGTTCATTCCCTTCAACCTCACAGAATGGGGGAGTGGCAGGGGGCAGCAAACTCCTCCTCTTTAGCAAATGTAACTATAACCAATTCATGCAAATGTAGTTTCAGTGAGACTAAAACATACACTTTCCAATTAGTACAAGGTAGACAATACCATTCCTATATATGTAATGACTACAGAGTTTGGGATGGATAAGGTTGCCTATTGGCAGAACGCAGGATGCTCCAGCACAAAGTTCCCCTACACGTACAATGAACTGGTTGTACTCACTCCCTACACAGACCTGTGGGGTGGCTGCCTCTCAATGCTTGCAAGCTACACACTCTGTAGTTTTCACCGAAAGGACAGAAAAGGGAAATCCTAATTATACCTATGGAATATTCCCAGCTCTAAAAGAATATGCTTGGCTATGTAGAACTAATTTATAGCCCTATGTTCCCTATGGGTGGACTGACTGATAGACTTTAGGGTATGCAGCTACAGCTGGAAATCTATATTCACAATTGCCAACTGTCCCTCATCATTTGCTGGCCATGCAGGACCTGGTGGACATGTAGCGTGTCCTGGTGGGAATGGCCAGGCTCTTTGTTTCTACCTATCTATGTTGTTATAAAAGCTGAACTAGAAATCACTGCATTAGCCAGATTCACTGCTAACACCCTTAATAGTTCCCACCAAAGCACGCTGCTTCTAAACCAAGGAATTGCACAAAGGTGTAGTCATACAAGATACGATGAGCTTAGATATACCAATAGCTGCCCAGGGTGGAACTTGCAGCCCAACAGGCAAAGATTGTTATACATATATAACAGACCCCAAAGCTAATATAACAGATTTGATGCCCCACATGGAAAAGACTACTGCACAGGTAGAAAAACTTTCCTTTGCAGACTACTCAGTACATGGATAAATTTTCTGCAGGGGGAATGAGGAACAATATGGCTATTGCACTATTTGTTATTTTAGGACTACTGTTATTTTGCTGCTGTTTGTAATGTTGCTGTGGGTTATGCCTACAATGTAATCAATGTTTTGCTTGACACAGTTTCTCCAAAAACAATCCCTCCTAAAATCCCTTAGGGAACATTTCTGGAAGAGAAGGGCGAGTAAGATTGTTAAGAGCCGTTTGGAAGGGTGAAGAGCATGCAGAACATAAGTGACTCCATCTTAAATGTAATCTGCCATCTTGACATCTGGGTGAACCCCGACCACTGATGCTCTCAATTTATCCTGGGTGAGCTCTGAATATGGACACAAAACTCTGGGCTGATTAGAGGATTTCCATTAGTTCTCTCTCACCTATTCACCCTCGATGTTATCCATCCCTTAACTCACTCTGGCACTAGAGTCTCTCAGCACCTGATCTCTTTGATCATCAACGAATTCGCACAGCTTAAGAGATATAAGCACATGGCGGGGGGTTGGGTGGGGGGGAAGGATGGAAGGGGCATGAGTCCATTTCATCTTGCTGCACCAGGACTGCATTTCTGTGTGTAAGTTCTTTGTTAAACTCATTATTAAACCAACAGGCTAGACTTGTCGGCCTCATTCTTTGCTCTTTCTGCTCATTAGACACTGGGCGCCTATTTGCATATAGGGGCCTCTTCGGAAATAAGGGATAATTTCTCAGCCATGAGACAAACACAGGAAGAATACGTTTACAATACAATTTTATTAAACAGATATATGACAACTCATTTGTAGCACCAGTTTCAAATCTAGAAAATCAGAGCCCTTGCCAGTGATATGACACACCTGGAATTATGTGTAACATTTGTTACATTGGTAAAATATCATATAAGTTTTCCTGTGGAAGGATGACTTAAATATCTGGTCATGATAATGATAATAATAGTGATAGTCAGAGGGAGCTATATTACCTAGGAGTGGGGCAGGATCCATTTTTGAGCAGGGATTGAAATATATATAACCAGTGAAAATTGGAATTAAAGGGAAATTTGAGATCATAGAAAAGAAAATGAATAATATTCCAGTAATGTAAAGAATTTTGAATAGATATCAACTCTCTGAGATTAGCGCTTAGATGCTGTAGCTACTGTGTAAAGCTTTTAGTGGGTTCTCTTTTGTGCCAAGGACACACACACACACACACACACACACACACACACACACAAGGGGCATCTACCATTTAAAATGCATAGATAAATAAACTGGACATTGTAACCAGAGAAATGAACCTGTGTCTAATGTTAAGTGATATTGGGCAGATGTCTCTGCAGATTAACAAAACAAAACACCTTTGTTGCCCTGGCCGTGTTGCTCAGTTGGTTCAGCATCGTCCATGCACCAAAAGGTCACTGGGGTTTGATTCCCAGTCAGGGCACATGCCAGGGTTTGGGGCTCGATTCCTAATAGAGGGCATGCAGGAAGCAGCTGATCAATGCTTCTCTCTCTCTCTTTCTCTCTCTCTCTAAAAATCAATGAAAAAACATATTAAAAACACCTTTCTGTATGTATATATGTATATACTTTTCTCTAATACTATGATTGAAAGTTGAAACTTAACCATACTCTGTCTCATAGCAAATGGGAACTAGCAAGACCCCTCTCTCCTTTAACCTTCTTCTTTAGTTCCATGCCCACTTCTGTGTTCCCCAAGCACACATCCCTCAGAGGCTTTCACTTCAATGTGTGCAGTAGATGTGCATGTGTGTGCGTATCTGAAATCATATATCATTTCATGAATGTAGCTGCTTATAATTTTCACAAGGTATATTTTTCTATAAATATCATTGCATCTTAGTATTTGCTGGTTAACAATATGTTTTAAGAGTTAGGCATGTATGGAATATAAAAATGCCAGCAAGTAGTGTATTTTAGTTCTTAACTAATTATTCAAAGTATCATATTTCAGGGACAGCATTCCAATTCTGCAGAAACTAAAACTACCCAGACAAAAAAACTGTTGAAGTCATTGAATAAAAAAATAATACCAATCTACGGGCAACTTCTTCATAAAGATACCACACTTCGGATTCCTCTTTTTGTGAGGTTGTGTTGCAATTTCAAAAAAAGAATGGAACTTCATATCTTAGCTGCTGACTATGGTCTCCTTGCTTAACCTGTACATTTTTATTATTCTTTATATAAAACTTTTCTTGTTTAATAAGTGATCAGAATTGTTACCATTTTTCATCTTGAAAATGCCATCAAAGGAAATTTGAACCCATTGTATATTTGTAAAAAAAATTATTTTTGTTAGATTTAGCTGCCATCCTAAAGAAAATGCAAACCAATATTGGCTTAAACAAGAGAGAAGTTTATTTATATCTTATGAAGCTCTTCCTATCTGATCTACCGCTCTGGCATTGCATCTGAATCTAAAGCAGGAGGAAGGGGGAGAGAAAGGGGACGACTGAAACTCCTGAATCATCTTTTAAAGTTTCCAGGAAGTTCAGCTTACATCTGAAGTCAGCACTTATTCATGTGGCCACGCACTATGACTAAAGGAAGACTTCTCTTTATTCTAGGCAGCTGTGTGCTCACATAAACAGTGGGAGACTATTTCTCGCCACAAAGGAAGGCTGGTTCCTGAAAATATGGCCCATCTTTGTCATTCTTTGTAGTAACTCTGTGTCCTTCACTTCTTTGCATCAAACAGCTACTTTATCCAGTATTGCTTTTGACTTCCGAATAAGCATTTCAACTGTAAATTTTTTTTTTGTCTGTGCTTTTTTGAGCTACACCAAGGATGGCGCTCTCATCATTCATTGTGCTTCTGTCTTCAGCTATATTCAGATAACTTCTGCTCAGCCTCAGCTGCTTTTTGGCAGCTCCAACATGTATATTTGAGTTTGGGGAATATATCTATCTCCAAGATTCTTTAAAACAAAAAGAGGAATTTTCAAATTCTTTAGAAAATTAAAAAATACCCCTTTTTTATTTTGTAGGAAATATAGGAGGATATGGAGAAAATGCTGAAATACCATCTTGTTTAAAACAGATGTTTTTTATAAGTATTTTAAGTTCTATTTCAGTGGAGGAAAAAAGGAATAGTAGAGGTGAGTTCAATTCAACTTGAAAAGAAAGAATAATTAACAAGAAGTTGCATATGTTTTCTTATGGAAGTATATACATACCTAGATAATAGTGTAAATATAAACCTAGTTAAAAGGGAAGGTGTATAGTGAGTTGGAAAAAGAATGTGCTTTGAATATCAACACGACTGAGTTCCATATCCATCTGTGGTGGCTGATTTGATGTGTCACAGGGTGGCCCAATATTTGGTTAAACTTTCTGGATGTGTCTCTGAGGATGTTTCTGGATGAGAGTAACATTTGAATTGATAGACTGTGTGAAGAGTTTTCCCTCCCGAGTGTGGGTGGAAGTTATCCAATCAGGTGAAGTCCTGAGTAGAATGAAAAGGCAGAGGAAGGGAGAATTCACTCTCTGCCTGACTGAATGAGTCAGAACATGGTCTTCTTCTGCCTTCGGACTAGAAGTTACACCATCAGCGCTCCTGGTTCACAGGCTTTCAGAGTCATATTGGAACTTGTACCTTTGTTTTTTCTGGTTCTCAGGCCTCTGATTTCAACTGAAACTATATGTCCACCTCCCCTGGCTCTCTAGTTCACACACAGCAGATCATAGGACTTCTCAACCTTCATACTGATGTGAGGCAATTCGTATATATTCCAATTTCAAATTATCCATATATACATAAAGAGCCAGTGTCCGGAAGGTCGAAAATGACTGAAGGCTCGACCAAACACCGGAAGTAAGTCCTGCTCCGGGCACCTCAATGACCCAGCACTGACTGCCGGGGCTGCGATCAGGCCCAGAGAGAGGCCGAGAGAGAAAATCAGGGTCTGACCTCAGCCCCCGTGGCAGTCAATGCTGGGTCGGCATAGTGGAAGTCAGTCCTGCAGTCAGTGAACATGGGGTCAATTAATATTAAGTGAACATAGGGTCAATTAATATCTCTTTGAGAGGAGTTGAGAATATAAAGTACAGTGTATAGCAATTACTTATATTATTGCACATAAAACTCTTTTCAACTAAGATATTTTCCTTTATTTAAAACTAGTAGCCCGTTTGCACGAAGATTCGTGCAATAGACCTTCATTCACCTGGCTGCCTGCACCAGTTTTCTGCCGGCACCGGGGACCCAGGCCTTGGCTGTGGCCACCACCTTCTGCCTTTTTCAGGGTCGGGGCTTGGCCCCGGGCAGTGGCCTTGGGCTCGGCGGCACCCAGCATCCCTGCTACGGATCGCAGGAGCCGATCCCCAGTGCTTTCCTGCGATCCGTGCAGGCTGCCCGCTGGTGCCCAAGGCCGGGAAAGCCTCCGCCCCAGGCTTTCCCGGCCTTGGGCTCCGCCACACCCAACGTCCCTGCAACGGTTTCCTGGTGGGCGTGGTTGGTGGGCGTGGCTCGGTTGGTGGGCGTGGCTTGGGCGTAGCGAAGGTGCGGTCAATTTGCATATTTGTCTATTATAAGGTAAGATGTATCTTTATTGTTGAAGGTATTACAGATGTCCCTTTGTTTTAGTTGTTGTTTTTCCCCCCATTGATCTCCTCCACCCTGCACCTGCCCCTTCCAGGCCTTCACCAGACTATTGTCTGTGTCCATGGGCTATTCCTATTTAATATATAAAAATCTAGAAAGATTTAGAGAAAATAAAATAAAAGATATGCCAGGTAAATATTGAAGAGAAGACCTGAAATTGCTGCATGAATACTGGATACAGGCTTGAAGCCAAAAAATAACTCATGAGATATAGTTAATCATTGTAACATAACAAAAGGTTCCTTTCACTAAAGAGACAAGATGGTTCCCAAGACTTATACACATAATAGAACAGTGTGGGGGTTCAGAATGAGCCTCATCAAGACGTGTCTCAGTGATATGCAGATTTTTGAGCTAAGGACAATTTTAGCTTCAGGCTCAAGTGAAAATTCTGCCCCTCCCTTTAACTATCTAAAAAAAATTAAATTAGAGGTCTTGCCCATAATAAGACATTATCCTATATAATAAAAGGCTAATATGCAAATCGACCAAACGGCAGAATGACCGGTTGCTATGAAACGCAGTGACCACCAGAGGTCAGATGCTCAATGCAGGAGCTGCCCCCTGGTGGTAAGTGTGCTCATGGATGGCTAATGCAGTAACAGTGGTGGGAGCCTCTCCCACCTCTGCAGCAGTGCTAAGGATGTCTGACTGATGGCGGCAGTGCTAAGGGTGTTCGACTGATGGCTTAGGCCCGCTCCCTATGGAGAGCGGGCCTAAGCCATCAGTCAGACATCCCCTGAGGGCTCCTGGACTATAAGAGGGTACAGTTCAGGCTGAGGGACCCCCCTCCGAATGCACGAATTTCGTGCACTGGGCCTCTAGTATATATATAAAAGCCTAAGTGACTGGTCTAATGAATGACCAGTTGACCAGTTGCTATGATGTGCACTGACCACCAGGGGGCAGATGCTCAATGCAGGAGTTGCCCCCTGATGGTCAGTGCGTTCCCAAAGTGGGAGCAGCAGGCAGGAGCAGCAGTCCAACATCCCCTGAGGGGTCCTGGATTGCAAGATGGCACAGACCAGGCCGAGGGACCCCACCAGTGCACGAATCTGTGCACCAGGCCTCTACCATAAATATATATATATGTTGTTGTTCTGTTCTGATTCCTTGGAGAACCCTGACTTCAGATTAATAGCTATTTGGCTGGTAGAAAATTCTTAATTTAGATTTTTGGGTGTGTTTTTTTTTAGTTTCTCAATTTTTAAAAATCAACATTATCCTCCTTTTTACTGAGTTCTTAGTGCCCAATTCATGGCAGCTATGAATTCTTTAAAGGTCATAGCATCACTGAAGCCAGGGTACTTGGAAAGGCCAACAAATTCTATGGACATGAGTCCTTTGCTGTTCTTCAATTGCTCTGAATGAATTTCTTGGAATACTATGTTAGTAAATAAGGCATGCTGAAAATGTATCAATGGTGTTTTAGCTATAACTAATGTGGATAAGAAAGGCAAACCTATATGTAATATAAGGGTCTATTTCAATGAGAATAAAATGCTACCTATTTCATGACTGGGGAAATCTCATTTAATTAATAATTTAATTTACCAGTTAATTGACTAGTAAACCCAGGTTATGGTGCCAGGGCAGGGGTGAGTATTTATAGCTCCATGGGCTATTCCTATCTACTACATAAAAATCTAGAAAGATTTAGAAAAAAAATAAAATAAAAGATATGCCAGGTAAATATTGAAGAGAAGAGCTGAAGTTGCTGCATGAATACTGGATACAGGCTTGAAGCCAAAACACTACATAGCTGTAACTAGAACAACAATGTTGATCACAGTCAAGACTGCTGGCCCCATCCATTATTATCATCACTGCTGCTACCAGCACTTAGTCCACAGGCCCAATGGTCAAGGGAAGATACAGCTAAGAAAACCTGTCCAGCTGATTATTGTGATTCTCCTTGAACTTTGTTGGGTTTTCACACAGGGTACAAATATTTTCTGATCCAGCTCTCATTCAGAAATATTTTTCCATGTACCACTTATCCAGACTATCTTGTAAGACATTCCTTCTTTTGTTTTTTTTTTTTCTAAATTAATAACCATTAGCCAAATCATTAACCACTGTCCATGAATCAAAGAAAGTCTATGCCTCTGGCCATTTCTCTTTCCACACAAAATTACCAACAAAGTATATTGTTTAAAGTTCTTGATATTCTTTTATTATGGTATAAAAACATTTGGTATGCCTTTCTTTAGGGTGACTCCAGAGTAACCCCAGCATAGTACTGCATCTGTGTATTTTCAAATAGTACCAGTGCAATGTACAAAAACATCAATAAACAAACCACATTTTTTTGGCATCAGCTACTACTCATGAAATTCCCTCAAGTCCATAAATCTGGCTTGAGAGAGAGGAGGCAATATAATATCATTCTACCCTAGATAATGTAAACATCATCTGATCTGCCTATGTATGGACTATGTATCACAGGCTAGACCTTTGCAAAGCATCCTCTTGCTTGAGACCCACTAAAAAAGGTCAGCTTTTAACGTTAATCAGTAGACAATCCAGTTTAGCATGTACAAGTAGTGCTTCCAATTCCTAAGAGGTCCTCTTAGCCTTGTGTCTCTTTTTTAGTCATTGAAGAGGCTTGAGGAAGTCAAGTGTCATTCAACTTGGAAGTAATCTTTCAACATTTCATAGCTACACGAATTTTGGGGAAAATATTTTCCATGTATTTGTTTTAACTAGATATCCAGAATACCTGCTACATCCTAAGAACTGGGATATTATCTAATCAGCATGATGTCATCAATGTAGTGAATCAGTGTAATAGATCATTTGTGTAGAATGGAAAGATGATCAAGGTTGCTCCAAACTTGTCTATATATAAGATTAGTGTGCTACATGTCTATAAGGTGGGGAAATAATGACTTATTACTGGTAAGCTCAGCTGAAGAAAAGTGCTTTTGATGATATTTACTAACAAATATAGAGAAAGAAAGCATTTCCCAGATTAATAGCTGCATATCAGGTGCTGGCTTAGGGATATGTTAATTTATTCCAGTATGAATCTTCATCTGTACTAGCAGCTGCAACTCCAGTCAACATGTTATTGAGATGAAGATAATCCCTTGTTTTCTCCAAGATCCATTTGGATTGTGTATGACCCAAATAAGCAAGTTGAATGAGAATGAAGCATGAATCACCTTCCTTGCACTTTTCAAGTATGTAGATTGTCATTAATCTCTGCAGAATCCTCAAGATTGACTTGAATTACTCTTTTGGTTGACAGGACTAGTTCTAGTGGCTTCCACTTGACCTTTCTTATTACAAGACCCCAGTAAATCAATGTGCAAATCTTGCCAGTTGCTAAGTATGACTATTCCAAATTACAGGAAATAACCACAGGATAGGTTCAAGGATCCACTAGGCCCTCTGTGAAATGAGAAGAAGCCAAAAGTCCATTTCTCATTTGACTTTCATAAGCCTCCAGTCTGACTGGTGAATCACAGTGGCATTTCACATCTCCATGTAAGATCATTTCAGAGACAGGATCCAATAATCCCTCAAAAATATGACTATTTCCTCTTTGCCAACACAGTCAACCTGGTAATAACCACATGATATTTAGGAGAAGGTAAAAAAAAAAAAGAGTATTTATTCTGTGGCTTTATGGAAGGATCCTTCCTTAAGGGGACATGGCCTTCTCTTTAATTAAAGACTGTCTCTAACAAACTACAGAAATGATCCCTGAAACTTCTATGTGGAATCCAAAATGTAAAATAAATGAATAAACAAAACAGAAACAAACTCATAGATACAGAGAAGAAATTGATGGTCATCAGATAACAGGGGTTGTGGAGGTAATTGGAGAAATAGATGAAGGTATTAAGAATTGCAAATAGGCAATTATCAAAACAGTCATGGAGATGTAAAGTACAGCATAGGAAATATAGTCAATAGCATTGAAATAACTATGTGTGGTGCCAGATGGGTACTAGGCTTATTGGGGTGATCACTTTGTAAGATTTATAAATGTCTAATCAATATTATGTACACCTGACATTAATATAATATTGTATGTCAATTACAATAGAAAATGAAAGGACCATTTGTGAATTGGCTAAAGTCTGAGGCTGTGATTCTATATTATGGTGATTTAAACACTTTTGTTAACCAAACTTGGAGTTTAGTTACTAATACAAGTTTAGTTACTAATACAAGGTTAGTTACTAATACACGTTCAGTAGGCTACCCACACATTTCAGTTTAGTGATACAATGTTCAACTAGCCAATGCCCCAAATCTCTGCAGGTCAGAGTATGGACTTCGTCACCCATTATAGTAAATATGTATGCTTTGTCTTTGGTGAAATCACAACTTCGCCCGGATCTGATTACGCTCATTAAATTTGGAGAACTAATTTCAATGGCAGTAGTTTCCACTATCATCTCTGGCTTACAAATAATAGCCATGACAGAACTATTCCAGCACGGAAGGGTTTCACTCATGAATGCATTTCCCCTACTCGGGAGGACTGTCTGTTGTAACCTCTATGGGACACAGTCAGCAAGTTTTACATGATAAATCCATTCAAGCATTCCAATCTCCTTCAGCATTTGGATACCTTAATCTACAGCATACTAAAAAAGGTCTGGTATTTCCCCTTCATTTACTATAGTGCACATTTGGGTCCAAATCAATCAACCAAGCAAAATATTAGAGGCTTCCTTATGCGCTTGACCTAAGTGATTGAATGCTAATACCTATTGAATATTGGTATGAATACCAAATGTTGAATATCTATTTAGGGAACCTAGATTCAGTCTGATCTAACCTTATATTTCTTAAACCTGACCTAACACCTTTAGAATTACTTGCAACATATGCTCCCCAGGTTTCTATCTACATACATTTGCAAAATCTTGGTAATGCTTTTGTGTGCATCAGACCTTCTATGGATCCTACTTTGTACCTTGCTCTCTGGCCTTGTTGGAATTTGTCTAGTTACAGATCTAGAAGTAATGAGTTGTGGGGAATTAGAGCTGGGAGAGGATTAGAAGTCCCTAACAACAGTACCACAGGGAAGGCCACTAAAATTTCCTCAGGCAAAATCAGCCCACCTCCTCAGACAAGGAAGAGATGCTGCTCCTACTGACAAGGGAGGCTTAGCAAAATATTAGGAAATCAAGGTCCCCAGCTACTGAAATCTTCCCATCACAATTTCCAGTGTCCCATTCCTTCCTAAATATAACATAACAGGGATGCTTCATCCTTCACTTTACAATTATGTGTTCCTCATTTCCTTTGAGCCCTCACTGGCACCATCGTGCAAGTCCATATTTCTACAAGCAGTCTGTTCAAGGAAATTTAGCCTTTCTGTATATACTCCTCAAAATTCTTCCAGACTCTGCCTACTGCCTGATTCCAAAGCCACTCTCACATTTTTATTTATTTATTTTTAAAATATATTTTATTGATTTTTTTTCAGAGAGGAAGGGAGAGGGATAGAGAGTTAGAAACATTGATGAGAGAGAAACATTGATCAGCTGCCTCCTGCACACTTCATACTGGGGATGTGCCCACAACCAAGGTACATGCCCTTGACCGGAATCAAACCTGGGACCTTTCAGTCCACAGGCTGACGCTCTATCCACTGAGCCAAACCGGTTAAGGCTCATATTTATAGGAATTTGTCACAAAGCACTCCACTTCTAGGTAACAAAATCCCTCCTAATTTTCTATTGTTTCCCAAAAAATCACCACGAAGTTGGTGGCTTAATACAAATGTATTCAGTTTCTACAGATCAGGAGTCTGAGCAAAGATTATCTGGGTCCTCTCCTCAGGATCTCACCAGGCTGAAATCAAGTTTTCAATTGGACCTGTAGTCTCATCTGAAATGTAGGATTCTCGTCTAAGTTTATTTGAATTGTTGGCAAAGTCCTTTTCCCTATGGTGGTAGAACTGAACTCCCTGCTTTTTCAACTGCTAGGGGCTGGCTGTCCACCAAGGGTTGTTCTGAGCTGCTAGAGACCGTCCGCAGTTCCCTACCCTGTGGTGTCTTCTGCAATATTGCAGTTTGCTATGTCCAAACCAGCAGCCAGAGAGTCTGTCTCACCTTTTTTTAAGGACTCAGCAAATTAGGTCAAGCCCACCCAGTATAATCTCCTTTTGATTACATACAGGCCAACTCATTTGTAAATTAATAACGGGAATGATATCCTGCCACATTCACAACTTCTGTATACACACAAGGGGAGGGATATACAAGGCATAAACACCAGGGGGCAGGAATCTTGTAAACCCTCAGAATTTTGCCTATGACACCTACTGAACTTAAAAAATATCAAGTAATACAAAACTTTATACATGTTATTTTCATGAAACTGCTCTATGATAGCAGCTTATTGATCCTCCAGCATTTTGTCTCCCACAGATACGTGATACAAGACTCTACAAGTAATAATTTAAGTAACTCCTTTGCCACTTCATGCCAGGGACTACCAGTAACCACATTGGAAATAGTGTCTTTAATGTTTTCTAAATATCAATGCATTTATATTTAAAGATTCCATTAATTTTCTGTTCCTGTGGAATTTAGAGTATATTTATTTTTCTAACAATTAGGGTTTATACAAAGAGAAGCAAAACTACCCTGAGTGAAGTAGAACAGGGGATTTATAACAATGTCTGGGCCCTCTGCAGTTTGGGAGATAGTAGAGAAGTATATGCCTCTCTTTATCTTGGCCCAAGACCGAAGAAGATGAAGGAGCAGATCTGGTGGGAGCTGGAGAAACTGCAGGCTCAGATGATGACCATGTGCTAACACATTAGTGGCAAAAGGTGCAAGTTACCATGGTTCCTGTTATCTTCCTTCATTCCTCACACTATAAAATTATGGCTGCTACTTCATTCCTGCCTTTGAAGTCTCATAGAAATTTGTCTTGTGTCTAACACTAACCTGGGGCCATATAGAAAACAAATTCTGAGCAATGTAGTTGTTGCCTAAATAAATCAACACAGTAATAAACCCCACAATTTACAACATTATAACTACTTGAGATTCAAATAAAATTAAAACATTACATTCTGTTAGAAAATACATAAATATTTACACATGTTGCATTTCAAAGTATTTTTATACCATAAATATGAAATCATAGGCATTTGGAGATTTCTTTGGCTCTCTCACTTTTTAAAAATATATATATTTTATTGATTTCAGAGAGGAAGGGAGAGGGAAAGAGACATAGAAACATCAATGATGAGAGAGAATCACTGATCAACTGCCTCCAGCACACCCCCTACTGGGGATCAAGCCCACAACCTGGGCATGTGCCCTTGACCAGAATCAAACCTGGGACCCTTCAGTCTACGGGCCGATGCTCTATCCACTGAGCAAAACTGGCGAGGGAGCTCTCTCACTTTTTAAGGAAGGAAACAGGTTCACAAAGTATGTAGTTTTGCAGTTCATTTTACTGATATAGAGCCACTTTCATGTTGCTGTTTTTTATGATTTTTTTTCTATTTGTTTTAATAGGGCAGTTAAATTTTGATTTGACATTTCAAAATCTCTGATATTTATTGCTAAGTTATAGAAAATTATGATAAAGGAAATTAACCTTAGTTATAAGAAATCCAAGTCCATCTCTTGTATGGCAGTTCCTGATTCTTTGTTACAGGGAACAACTTTCCTATCCTTTAACAGTTTATAAGCTTCTCAGAATAATAGTGCCCCAAAGTAATATGAGTGCTTTTAACACTTTATGGATACAATCTAAAATTCACAAATTTTACATACTGCTTTGCTTCTTTAGACTTATTTTTTTTCTTAGTTAACTTTTTGTTGGCATCTTTCTTTTTTCTTTTCAATACATTATACATTTTCCTTTTGTATGCTCCCCTTTTTAAAGTTTTCATATGCTTCCTGTTTCTCTCATCCCCACCCTGGCCTAAAGCAGTGATTGGAATCACTAGGATCTTAAAAACCTTTCATTGATATTCTAGCAATGATTTTATATTTGCAACAAACTGTAGCATTCAGCCTGATAGTGTACATACATTTAAGAAAAAAACTTATTGACTTTAAAATAACCTCACCCTCCACACACATCATTTAAATAATGAGGGTTCTCAAAGAATATTAATCAAACTACATGGAGAAGAATCATAAATATTCATAAATTGTTAAATACTATTATTGTTAATAATTGCACTGCTCATTTTATATGAAGTTCCATCTTTTTTTTCTATGTGTCATTTAGTAAAGCTCTTTACTGACTGAACAGAATGTGAATGATTATCAATTCTTTTCTTG
This sequence comes from Cnephaeus nilssonii, assembly GCF_951640355.1. Lineage (NCBI taxonomy): Eukaryota > Metazoa > Chordata > Mammalia > Chiroptera > Vespertilionidae > Cnephaeus > Cnephaeus nilssonii. The sequence goes on along the minus strand of NC_137079.1, from coordinate 54,626,127 downwards.
CTTTGATGTACAGTCTTGCCTGAAGGAGGAGAAAGCGAAGCATGCATACATCCTCAAAGTTGTGATGCTTGTTCAGAAATGATAGGAATTTGAAAGATTATGCAGATAGCTTTATTTAAGTAGTTTGGGCTTCTCCTATTTTCTGAACTTCCCTCCCCCCTCCTTTGCATTAGTAAGTCTTTATAAATTCTACAAACTCTTGAATTGTCCACAGTTATTCACCAGATATGCACGAATACCCATGTATCTAGGCTGAATACTGTAATTATCAGGACTGATTTTCATTGTGAAGTTATAACCAATTCATCTCTTCCTAATGCGAATCAGGCTTATAAGAAATGCTATGTGCTTTGTAAATGGTAATTAGGTAAACATGAATAAAAAAGAATGACTTTAAAAGGGAAGGCTGTAATGGTTTTCTGGCTGAGAAAATTAGAAGGGTGGCTGGTTACAACTGTTTATTGCAGATATCTTTTTAAAAACATCAAATAGTTTAACAGTCTTTATTGCTCCCCAAATGAAAAATGGATTGTTCAACTTTTAAATGTCAAGGCCTTAACCTCATCCCATCTTAGACTTAAGTACCTTTCATACGAGATATGTAATCATAAATATAGGTATGAATCTATGCTTGAAAAGTAAAGAATGTAAATGTATGGTAGCTGAATAAACATGTTGCAGACATTTCATAAGATTTGAAAAGAAAGCATAAAGAAAAAAGGTTTTGGGAAGAAAATCTAATGGAAATATATAAGTTCAATGATTCCTTCTTTCTGAAAATTTTGTGCATGTCTTACCTTGTTCTTCAATGATGCTCCATGTCTGATAAGTATGGTTTTAAATATTTTTACAATAGGCATAAAGTCATACTACCATAAGATTGTAGTTTTTTGGATTATCCTTCTAGTGTAGAAATAGTGTACCTGTCTTGCCTTGTCTTTAATAGGAAATGACTTCCATTTTCAAATAAAATGTAATAAATTGCTGTTTGTTATTTATAACATATTCTTTTAATCAATCAGTCCTTCATAATTTTAAAATCTTTTGAATAAGCCCTCACTCTGTACTAAGCATTGGGTAATGTTTCCAGGACTTAGTGTAGAACAACGTTATTGTTCTCTTCTTTCACAGAGCTTATAGTTTGGTGACCCTGGGATTAATCAAATAATCATACACAAAGTCATGCTGTAAAAATTAATACATAAATTACCAACATTTGTATGCTTAAAAGGTTCAATCCAAATATGTCTTTTCAATTTCAGTTTACAAGGGCAATGAATCTGTTTAGGGCACTATAATCTATCATCATCATGTTTGGTGTCAGAAGCAAATATAAATTTTTAAAATATTAGGCAATTAATATATTGGCTCCAGGTGTTTTCATTTTTATCTGATTTATTCTATTATGCTCAGAATGAATGTTGGAACATATCTGGTTTGGGATGTTCTTACTTTGTTCAGTGGTTACTGATCATTTATCTTTAGAGGTAGAAGGTGGAAATGTTATTTCTGGAAGTCTGTCTTAGTTCAACAGTGGAAATACCTGATAATGTATGATGATGCACCCAGTGTATGCTCTAGGAGTACGTAGAAGTGGAAATAAAGAGTAAACATAAGCATAGCTAGATAGTATTGAGTACTTATTATAATGTGCTCGGTACTAAGCATACTATTTTCAAATTTAGTTTTAAGAAAACTCAAGGATACATTATATAAATATCTCATTTTGAAAGAGATATATGCAATATTTAAATAATTACTAATGATCACACAGATCTAGGATACAAAGTTTCTTACCACAGGACATTTTGTTCATGGAATGATTGGAATTACATACATCACAACACTACATTTTATTTGTTTATTTACTTTTAATTAATTAGTTAGTTAATTAATTAAATTAGCTAGTTAGTAAGTTAGTTATTTTTGTTAATCATCACCCGAGGATATTTTTCCATTGATTTTTTTTTCTTTTTTAGGGAGAGTGGAAGAGAGAGGGAAAGAAAGAGAGAAACATTGATGTGAGAGAAACACATTGATCAGTTGCCTCCTGCATGAGCCCTGATCACGGCCCAGGCCAGGGAGGAGCCTGCAACCAAGATACTTGCCCTTGACAGGAATTGATTCCGGGACCCTTTGGTCTGCAGGCTGATGCTCTATCCACTGAGCCAACCAGCTAGGGCACAACACTATATTTTACATAAAAATTTATCAATGAAAACCTGCCTGACAATGTACCCTTCTGCTTATATAATTAAAATTGGGAGAATTCTTATTCATGTGGCCAAGGAATATATTTGCATCCTATTATCTTTGTGAGGTTAATTTAATGAACTGCTAATGAATATTGAAGAACACTTCTGAGTTTCCTCAAAGTCATAGAATTAGAATTTCTGATTGTTCATCATCCTTAGATATAATGGAAGTGATCTACAGTTAACGAATTTCTGGTATAACTATTTCCAAACCTAATCTTGAAATTACATATGCTTACACAGTATAAATAAAAATTGTTTAATAAAAGTAGAAATATATGAATAAAACACCACATTAAAATATGCCAGAGTTATTAAGTTCATTAATGGTTATTATTGGAATAAAATATTTAATCATAAAATTGTCCTTCTATCATATCTCTAAGGATTCAAGTTTTAAAATGTCTTATTTAAAATGCAAGAAATTTCCAGTAAGTTTCCAGGCTCCAGAGAGAAATTATTTATGTTAACAAACTGGAAAGAGTTCATTTGCTTTAATATTTAAAAGGGAGATCAATGAGACAAACAATACAGTAGTACTGGGCTCTAAAACCACTACAAAGCATAGATTCAATTAATGTAATCTTAACCAAAGAATACTAGTATAGTCAGCAATTCATAAATAAATAATTCTTATAAATGTTCAGATTGTTCAGACTCTTTGGAATATCCTACTGAAGTCAGCCATTAAGTGATGTATTCTGCTACCTCAATCCATTAAAAAATGCAATTTTAGGAAAAATTAGATTCAGTCTTGCTCAGAGCAGATTACATAGTTTAAAACTATATTGGTTTTTAAGCCTTTGAAGATAACAAGGAGGATAAGCTATTACCTTAGAATTTCTTGAATTACTGAATAAGCTCAGAATAATCTGATTCAGAAGTTTAACTGCCATGAACCATGCCATGCCTTTTATTTTTATTGATTTCAGAGAAGAAGGGAGGGGGAGAGAGAGAGAGAGAGAGAGAGAGAGAGAGAGAGAAAGAGAGACAGGTACATCAGTGATGAGAGAGAATCATTGATTGATCTGCTGCCTCCTGCACACCCCACACTGGAGATCGAGCCCACAACCTGCATGCCATGTCTTTTAAATAAAATATTTTGTAAGATATTCATTAAAATATTTATTACCAGCAGTTTTTTAATAGGTAAGTAAAAAAATTGCATTAGAAAAATGATTGTTAATCAAACATCTGAATTAAATAAAATTTTAAAACTAAGGTATTTGGAAAGATAAGAAACACAACTTACCTCATTCATATATAACCTTAATATTATTGGTCTGAAAAAACATTTTGTTTTTCCTTCAATATGAGATGTTAATTAGGAATGTACCAAGCAATAATCAGCAATTACTAAAAATTTTGGGAAAATAATCTAAAAACATGTAAACACTTTCTCTTAAGATTTTTATTTTAAAAATGATACAACAGTAAAGCTATAATTAATATTACTCTGATTTATAGGCAGTGACAGTGACTTTGTAAAGCAGGAAGCAGCAGTCTACAGCTATTCATTTCAAATGACTTGCAGCCTCTAATCAAGAACAAAAGTTGCCAATCAGCAGTCACTTCATAATTGACACAAGTTTTAATTTCATTTATTAAAAAACTGTATTAGAACATTGCAAATGAATTAGCTCATATATTGAAGTGCAAGTACCAGTCAACTGCAAAGGACTTTTAAGCTTCATCTAATACTTTGATCTTGATCACATTGAAAACCTTTTCAGCAGTTTATGAAATATTTATGAATTCTTGGATGAAGCCCAAAATAGGTTTTCTAAGTTAACTTATATTTGGGAATTTTTTATACAGCTCATATAAACAGATTTTTGCCCAGAAAATATTATTATTGATTTTTAAATTGCTATTTAAAATGCTAAGAATAAAAATTGTGTATAATATTGAGATGAGAGTCACCAAATTTCTAGAAATCAGTGAGAAATATATATATGCATATATATTTTTTCACAATTGATCTAATCAAGAGTTATTTTTCTCTTTAACATGTGAATTTGTAGAATAGAGTTTTCATTGTCCTCTTTGACTATAAGATAGTGTCAAAATTGGGAATCAAGGGTTTTGTTGCTGTGAATAATCTTTACTGGTCCTTAATTATTCCAAGTGGCAAAATTATTTTCAGTGGTTACCTGACTCAGAAAAGCTCAGTTGATAGTTCAAATCACAAAGCAAATTGTTTTTGTGAATTAAATAAAGAAGCTATGCACTAGAGACAGTTTTATCTGCAGTCTCCAAAAATGGCATTTGTATGCCTATGAAAACACTGTTTAAGTGGTCCATCTCTGTTCCAACTAGGGTACATAAAATGAATGTAAATTCTGTTACCATATTTGTGCTGGTAATAGTTGAAAGAAAAAGTGAGACACAGCATACTTAATTTTTTTTTTTTTAAGAATTCACTGGGGAAGGTTTATTTTTATCTTCATTCAATTGCTCTTGTCAACCATTCATATCTGCCAGAAGGCTGTATACTGAACACATCTGTTATCTCCTAATATCAGACACCAGAGAGACTCTGTGTCTTGGAAGCTTTCATGTTGCACTATAAAGCATTCAACGTTCGTTATCTATTTACTGTTTTGCATTTCAATCTGTATCATGGTTTCACAATCAGATAACTAACATTTTTTTGGCGGGGGGCAGTGGGGAGAGACTGTAAGTTTCAAAATTCTCATCATCAGAAAAAAACGGTTAGAGGGTCACACACCATTTTAAGCAAGAAATAACACACACTTGTTAAAATAAATTAGTTTAGTGAAAACTGTTTTTATTCAGTCTTTTGGTTCTCCAGATAGATGATTTGATAGGTCTCTTGCAATTGGAAGAGTAATTTATGGATTTGGAGGTTTGACCAAGTTGGATGGAAATAAGTCTTGAATCTGGGGTTAGCAAGTAAGCATGACCAGTCAATGAAAGTCTAGAGAAAAATTCAACAATAAAATTTAAAACAAACCAAAACAAAATAAGATAGATTTCTGAAATTAACAGAATATATAAAAACTTCAAGGGTAAAATTTAATTTACACAGTGCATGAAACTTAAGGGGATACACTAATGTTTTGTTTCTTTAGACAACCTATGTTAATATGAGTAATAATACTACTTAATACTATTTCTATTAGCAATTAAGTATATTGACATATTTCTTAGGTTGGTGTTCTTATGTAAGAAAATATCTATTAAAACTGCAAAGAGATTAACAAATAACTAAGTGTGCCAGTCAAACTCATTATGTAGTCTATTTTCAAGTTAGACATATGATTTACTTGACTGTGTATATGCATACACACAACCATATAGAAATTCAGGAATCATAATAATAATCTTGTATAATTGAGAAGTCAACTGATAATATATATTGACAATTGATAATACAATTTTTCTATTAAAGAAGATTTCTCATGATTCATGGTACAGAACTTGGAGATAAAGTGTTTATATTAATCATTTGTACACATTTAAAACATTGCTAAAATGTAAAATTTGTCCCCAATAAACTACTTCTATAGATGAACACTATCATGTGTTTGGCTATCTGACGTGAAATGTAATCTTTTTTTTAAATTAAAAACAAACAGAAAGACAGCCTTTCTATCTTTATGTTTGGACTAGAAACCATATATGTCTCAGTTTCCAGGAGACATAATGTCAAGTCACCTTTTCAAGTTTCTGCCAAAAGCTCCATTTTCAAAATTATATGTGGTAGTCAATGAAATATGCTAAAAATTCATTGTTGTGGGTTTTAAGCTTTGTTCTTCGTAGTTTAGGTTTGATTCCCAAGGTCATCATACACTTATAGAGAAGGTTTCAAAACTCTTTTACAAAACAAATTCAAAACTATCATGGTCTGACATAGGAAGAAAAAAAATATCTCTACACATTGTGCTTTTTTAAAGTTTTCTTTGTTTTAAAATATATTTTTATTGATTTCAGAAAGGAAGGGAGAGGGAGAGGAAGATAAAAACCACAATAATGAGAGAGATTCATAGATCGGCTGCCTCTTATATATCCCACACTGAAGATCTAGCTGAGCCCCCAACCCTGGCATGTGCTCTGACCAGGAATCAAACTATGACACTGGTTCATAGGCTGACACTCAACCACTGAGTCATGCCAGCCGGGCCACTATACATTGTTTTAAAAATAGCTTCATCATCATAATTAAAGATACTGTCCATTATGAGATATAATTGGCAGAAAGGTATATAGAAAGAAATGAGCTGGAAAAGGCAGCTGGGGCTTGGAGGAAGTATGTGTGAGATGTGACAAACAAAATAGGTGGCAGACTCCTGTGTGAGGAGGGAAGATTCAAAGCCCTCTAGGATGTGGTCAAACTGGTGGTATAACACTTAGGTGAAGGGGCCTTATAACTTAAAGATGACTTTTTTAAAAATTTGTTATTTGTTGTCTCTTCTTTGAATTCATTCCTAAAAGCAGAACAAGAACTGGAGGTGTGGAAGGGAGAGGGAGAAACAGAGAGGGAAAGATCAATGTCAGAGAGACACATTGATTGGTTGCCTCCTGGACGTGCCCTACAAGGGCTAGGGATAGAGCCTGCGACAGAGGTACATGCCCTTGGCTGGACTCAAACTCCGGACTCTTCAGTCCTTGGGGCGACACTGTCCACTGAGTAATATCAGCTAGGGCTAGATTTGTGTAATCTTTTAATCATCACTTAGATCACACAGATATTTTGGCTGTGAGTAAAATTTAAACTATGACAGTGCCATTTTAGTATGCCTCTATAAATTAAGCTTTCTGAAAAGTATTCAATTAATATTAAATTGTCAGTGAATACAACAAAGATAGTTAACCAGTTCAACAAAAATTCATTTTCTCTTCTTCAGCATACAGCTATTTTCACATTTCCCAGCCTCCCTGGCATTTAGATGAAACCATAGAACTATCTTCTAGATGGTGGTACATGAGATACGTGATTGATTCTATTTCCAGATGAGACATATCAAGTGTTTCCCCCCCGCCCAAGACTGTCTCTCTTTATACTAGCCAGATTCCTGAAATAACAAGGGCTTGGTGGGTAAGAGCTAAATAATTTAAAGGCCTTGGATTTCTGACTCATTACATGAAAGAGAGCTACCTACTGATCAGGAAAACTACACTGGACTACTTTATGAATAGGGAATAAACTTCTGTTACATTTACACTATTGACATTTTGAGATATCTATCATTATGGCCTAGTTGTCCTACCTATCCTTGTTATAGAAGGTTCAGATTTTTCATACTCTTGATTTGAAATAACATTTTAAAATGACAAATACAATTGAAAATCTATAATTTTGATTTTTGTCTTTCCTGATTGCCAATTTACACATGAAATAAAGACATGACTGACAATTCAGTTAATATTGAATTTTGCAAAAATAATTAAATGAGTGTTTGTGCTGACTCAGTAAAACTGTCAAAAACCATTTTGTCTCTAACATTCTTATATGTGTTAATATGATCCTGCCACTGTTTATAATTAACACAAGCTTTCTTTTATTTCTGTTTTATCATCTCCATAACGCAACATAAATCAAAGTAATTTTGCTCATTACTACTAAGCTCTTCTGAGAACTACAGTGATATTCCAGTTACCCATTTTTGAAACTGCCTAGAAAGTAAAATTTACTGTGAGGAACCCATGAAAGGACAGAGGAATCTTAATAACTGGTTTTTGGCATAACAAAGATGTTCTTGAAATATGCAGACTTGAAATAATCTATAATTTCCTCAGGAGCTTTTTGGTCCCTTAATTGCTTGTCTGCTGTGACTGAATTTTAATTACTATAGATGTTTGTACTTCAGAAATTCAGAGATTGAATTAAATTTCATAGATTCTTGAGACCAAAAGAAAAAAAGAATAATTCAATGAGCTTAGAATTTTAATAAAGGCATTTGAAAGTGTTGGCATTCTTTATGTTAGAGCTTCTTTGTCATCCCAAAATACTTTTATACAAATGCTTGAAAATCCAGATCAAATTAACTAGTCAGTTGACTTAAATGTTCAAAAAGTTCAAACACTAACCAAAGGCAATGTTTGGGAAATTAACGTTAGCTGACTTATTTGTTTTTAAAATTTTAAACAAATGATCAAATAGCCCCATGGAGACAAAGTAGAAGTATTTTTCAAGTTATATTTTTTATTTCTAAAAAATACAATTTTTAGAGGATTTTTCTGAGAAGGTAATGTTTATTATACTTTAACTCTTAAAGATTACCAAGCAGGCCGTAGCTGATTTGGCTCAATGGATAGAGCGTCAGCCTGTGGACTGAAGGGTCAAAGGTTCAATTCTGGCCAACGGCACATGCCTGGGTTGTGGGCCTGATCTCCATTAGGGGGTGGGCAGGAGGCAGCCAATCAATAATTCTCTCTCATCATTTATGTTTCTATCTCTCTCTCCCAATCCCTTCCTCTCTAAAATCAATAAAATATATTAAAAAAAAAAAGATTACCAAGCAGGAAATATGGTGAGGTTATTTAACAGCAATTATCCTGGTTTGTTTGATGGTTGACTTTTTAAAAACTACTTTATTGGGATATCATTGTTATATAAAAACTGTACATATTTAATGTATGAATGTGACATATTTAATTTGAATTCGGAGATAGTGAACATCTGTGAATCTGTTTTTTAACTCGTCTACTTTTTAAAGCATTATTCAGGAAATGGTAATGCAGGAAAATCACCTTTCACCATCCCTGACAACAGGTAGTATCTCTCTGTCAGGACGTAACTAAATGCCTTAAAATCAATGGTTTCCAGTCTTAAGTGTGTCTTACAACCATCTGCTGAACTCACAATATGTTAGGTGCCAACTCTTGAGTTTCCAACTCTATATTTCTAGGATGAATACCAAGGTTGTGCATATCTGATAATTCCCAGGTGATGTTCTGCTGCTGGTCCAGACTGCACTTTCTGAAAACCACTGGCTTAAACATTTAAACACAACACTTGAACTTTATTTACAAAGTGAATTTTTTAAAAATATCAGATAGGTTTAGAAAAATCTATATTTTATTATCATAACAACAAAGAGCTAATATGCTAATGGTCAGGATGGTGTAACGCATAACGACCTATCGCAGGAGTCTGCCTGTGTATGCGTGGCTGGGTGTTGCTCTGGAGACGGGGTGGAAGCAGGGAGGCCCCGGAGGAGGCAGGACCATCCCAAGCTGGGGAGGGCAGGGGTGAGAGTCCGTAGCGCCCCCTTCACCAGTCCTTCGCCATCAACCACTCACACTCAGAGCGCCCCATGGCCCACCTGCCAGGGGAAGGAGCACAGCGCAGCAGGCGGGAGGCTTCCACGCTCTCTCCCGGCGCCATGATGAGGCGAAGCTGCCACGTTGCTCCAGAGACGGGGCGGAAGAGGGGAGACTCCAAGAGAAGGCATGACCAGCCTGAGGAGACTCAAGGGACTGAGGGCAGGGCTTGAATCAGCTAGAGAAGGCCAGAGGGGTCGGGGGCTGGGCCTGGCGTGCTGGAGCTCTGTGTGGAGAGGTTCGGGTGCCAAGGCAGGGCGGCAGGTGGGTGGGCGGGGCTGCACAATTTCACGAGCTGGGCTCCTAGTATTAAACTAAAAGCTTCTGAACAAAAATAGAAATAACAATAAAAAGGCAACCTATGGAATTGGAGAAAAGATTTCAAACTATATATCTGGTAAGTGGTTAATATCCAAAATATGTAAGAAACTCCTACAACTCAATAGCACAAAACTAAATAACCCATTTTTAAAAAAAGGGGGGGGGCAAAAGCCTTGAATAAACCTTTTCTAAAGCAGAAATGAAAATTTCAGCAAATGCATGAAAAGGTGATCAACGTGACTAATTGTCAGTGAAATGCAAATAAATATGAGATATCAACTCGCACCTTTTGGAATGGCTGTTATCAAAAAGACAAGCAATAACAATTGCTGTCAAGGATGTGAAGAAAAGGGACCCTTGTTCACAATTGATAAGAATGTAAATTGCTGTATCCACAATGTAAAAGGTATGAAGGTTTCTTAAAAAATATATAGAAAACTGCTATATAATCCAACAAACCCACCTCTGTGTTGGTGGGAATGTGGAAACATTTAGCATATATATATATATATAAAATATATGTTTATTGATTTCAGAGAGGAATGAGAGGGAGAGAGAGATAGAAACATCAATGATGATAGAGAATCATTGATTGGCTGCCTCCTGCATGCCCCACATTGGGGATAGAACCTGAAACCTGGGCATGTGCCCCAACCAGGAATATAATCATGACTTCCAAGTTGATAGGGCTACGTTCAACCACTGAGCCAAGACGGCAGGGCCCAATATTTTTAATACTCAACTTGCTTCCTCCATATTTTTTTACTATAATTCTTTTTTATAGTTTTAGTATTTGCTCTAAAGGTTGTAACATGCATCTTTGCACTTTCAACAAGTATGGGAAATTTGAAATCACTACCATTTGTTAGCACCTTTCTCTTTTTCGTTCTAAGATTCCAGATACTTATTTACTCTAGTACTAGAAACTTTCTCATGATTCCTGATATTTTTACGTAACTCACTAAACCTCTATCATTTTTAGTTTTAAATGTCTTTTTCTCTTGTCCTTAAATATATTTATAATGCTTTCTTCAAACTTTTTGCTATTTCTAATTCTTAGGTTTGGATGACGTGTTCTTTCTTTAGGGTGTTTATTTTTGTTTTAACAAGCAATTAATGTATGGCAACTTTTCCTGCTCATTTTGAGGCTTCAATTTAGTCTTTATTTTGGAGGGTTTAGAGAAGTGCTTTGTGACATGGTATTTAGTTTTAAGATGTGGTCTGCCTCTTGTTTCAAAAGAACGTTTTAGTGTTACTGACGTTTCTTCTCTCAAATGGATCAGAATGTCAAAGTCTCCTGCCAATGTGGCCTTTTCATTCAGCTGTTTTCTGTTTGGCCTTGTGAAGTTTCACTCTGAGTGTGAAGAGAGACATCCCTTGCCCAGGATCCTTGGGGAAAAACACCCAAGCCCACACTGTTCCTTCCTTCCCCTGTACTAGTACCCTGGATCTCCGCCCTCTGCCTCCTCCACTGCCTAGTAACACTGTACTCTTCTTAGGCTTCACCTCTCTGAGTCAAATTTGAGAAATTGTCTCTAGGTTGAGAGATAAGTAAATGTGGGGCTTATGGTACATATTTTTTTCTTCCATTTTTTGTTTTTTGTATGTCATTTTCTTCTGTGATGTCTCTGAATATCATCCCAAAATGCAGATGAGAAGTCAAGTTCACCGACAAAGTTTCTAAAGGCACCTTTACAATAAAGGCAAACTCTGGCACATTTACTCTAACCATAATTATTCTCTGTTTAATTTATGCCATTATATTGTCATTATAATTTATATTATTAACAATAATTCTCTAGTTAAAATGCGGCTTTAGTGTTCACAATGTAATTTATTTCTAAGACATATTCTAAACTTCGGTTTCTTCTTTCATTTTCTCTATTGAACTTATATTTTGTATTCTTAAACGTACATGTTTACTTTTATTTCTGTTGTTACTATTCCATCAATAGTAATAACTATGGACAGCTATAAGTATCAAGAAGTAATTATAACCCAGATACTAACTTACTAATATTATGTATATGTTTTTAATACACACAAAGCACATTTAGACTATTACTATATTTTGAAGGTTAAGACTGAATAAAAGAATACATATAAATGTTATTTTAATGTGTATAGGTATTTGCAAATTAAGTTACTTTAAATGCAAAATAAGTATTTATTAAATGTATAGTTTTATTAAAGTTTCAAACATACTTTTGAATACTTAGCCCCATTTAAAATGGTTTGGGAAGATAGAGTACAATAAAATAAAAATAAACGAGGAAATCAGAGGTTCAGAAAATTGGAATTAGAAAAGAAAGCTGAACATGTTTCATAGATTTTTTTTCTGGCTCTATTTATATTTTAAAGCTGTGCTTAAGGTTGATGTGATCTTTCTGTTCATTTGTGCCTCTAGTGTGGGGGATAAAAGGGAAATTTTACTTAGCAAAGAGATAGCACAGATGTTTATTTTTAAGGTAATTAATTCTACATGAATATTTATTTGCTGGTTTGCTACTCCTTCAATATGAAAATTCTCCCTGATTTGTAGCATTGGCCACTTCCCTAGTTTAATCAGTCAAATAAACCAAGAATTGGGTTTTCATTTCATTAAATTTACCTTAGATCAGGATGACTTTTTAATGCTTAAGTTGCTTAGTAATTATTCCTTTTAGTCATGCATAATTGATTATTTTTTTCATAATGTTAGTCCTTGTTTCAGAATACCCTGCACCATGCTGAGAAACGTCATTAACCATATAAAATTTTATGGCTTCTGCAGAAATGCAATTGTAGAAATCACCTAATTGGAAAAAAAATTAAAATGAGACTATTCGATTCCAACACAAAAGATTCTCTTTTAAAAGTTGTGGTAATGCCTGGCTGGTGTTGTTCAGTGGCTGAGTATGACCTATGAACCAGGAGGTTGTAGTCTGATTCCCTGTTGGACACATGCCTGGGTTGCGTGCTTGATCCCCAGTAGGGGCTGTGCAGGAGGCAGGTGATCAATGATTCTCTCTCATCATTGATGTTCCTATCTCTCAGTCTCTTACCTCTCTTTGAAATCAACAAAAACACATTTAAAAAAATAAAAGTTATGTTATTTTTATTTGTAAAATAAATATATATTTTGTCTTGGAGTAACTACTCTAATATTAAAGGATATTTATCACCATATGCTTACTGCAGTGTAGAAAGACTACATATTAAAGGATGAGCTACCCTTATTACAACACCATAAAATATTAAAGTCATTTTGTTTCAATAATGTGTGCACTTGAGTAAAAATGGAAGAAAGCAGCACTGTCACCATTACAACTGCAGCTACTTGTCCTGCACAAAGGGGATAACAAGGCAGCCTTTTTTTTTTTAATCAGAATCTATTTGTAGTTAAAAATACAAGTAATTGTACTTAAATGAATAAGCCCTATTCTAACTTTGGCAAGGATAAGTCATCCAAAAATGTTTAAAATGACACAACTTCAATTAAAAATTTGCAAATAATATGCATGTTAATAATAAGCTGGTTATTTAAGCTATACTTTACTTTCATCCTTTTAAAAGAATACTATGTGGAAGCTTCCAAAATATAATTTTTTCAACTAAATACCCCTTGCTAAGACATTTGGGAAGTAGTAATCTGTTTACTGTATAAGACATCCCATTAAGATTCATTAGAAAATTTACATATGGTCCAGTAAAAAGGAGTGTTCTAAAGTGATGAAATGTGGAAAATTATGGGGAGTATGCAGGCATTTTATGCCATAGACAGTAGCTTCCACTGAAATATACAGATGATTTACCAGAAATATTTTATTGGAAGTGAAATATGTTTTCTGGTTCTCACATTTTTATTCTACCCTGAATCTAATGATGAATTTCTTGCAGTCATCGATATGCTATGTTCTGACACATATCAAGGTCTTTGCATATATGATCACATTATTTAGAAACCTTTGATTTCTCACTGCTCTAACATTTCCTACGTCTTTAGAGAAGTATGTGTGAACAACTGCTTCAGGTTTCGGGGATCCTTTCAAAGAAATCACCTCCTAATGTCCATATAAACCATTGCCATTCTTTCTATATGCTTCCCTACAATCATTTTTATACCTTTATCACAATACTTCAGCAAAGTCAATTTAAATTCTCTCTTTCAAACTAAATTGTAGTTCCTCTTTGTATCCCAATGTATACATTCTAGCAGCATGCCTAGCACATGTATTAGGAATTCCCAGAAGCATATATTGCATAAAGCTAGAAATTATAGATTAAGCCCTATCTACTAATACTCTACCATTTTTTCTTTTCATCCAAGGAGCAGTACACATTTTTTTTGTTATTTTTATTTTTTTATTGTTGATAGTAGTACAGATATCTCCCACTTCCCCACTCCCTCACCTCCAGTTTTACACTTTGGATGCATATTGTCTAGATTCATTTTGTATTCCAAAATCATATATAATAATAATAGCTAAAATTTATCAACTGCGTGCTCTGTGACAGCCACTGTGGATAGTGCTTCAGATGGATTAATTCATTTGATTATTACACAAAAATAAATTTTGAGGTGGAAAAAATTATTATATCAATTTTATAAAAGAAAATCAGAATTTCAGAAGATTAAGTTACTATAAAAAAGCTTAAAAAATTACATGGTAAACATCCTAAACTAATTCTTTCTGAATCTGGTGACTTATTTCTTAATCACGATAGCCCAATACTTTCATATCCCTTCTCTATCTCTTCCTCATTTTTTTTTGTTTGGTTTTTCTCATATCACTCTATGTTTTTCCATGTCTTTCATCCCTGACATAGGTTAAATACTGAATTAATTGAATTGCTGACCAATTGATCTCAAGAATTATCCTTTCTTCCTAAAAATTTTTATTGATTGATTATTTGTGCTCTGACTGGGGATTGAACCTGCAACCTGCTTGTATCAGGATGATGCTCTAACCAACTCAGCTTCCCATCCAGGGCAAGACATTCTTTTGGAAATGTGCAAAACTTTGAAACAAAGAACAGCACACATGTTTAACAAAAGCCCTTTGGGAACAAGAGAAAATAAAAGAATCAAATGTAGCTTCAATCTTGCACAGATAAAGCAACATATAATATTTCAATAGTCTGGAATTCACTAATTTTCCAACTCAAAACATAGCTGGACACAGCAAGTGAGTGGAAAATAATAAATTTAAAATAAATGTTCTTGCATATGATAGATCATTTGTTAGCACACAAAACAAGTCTTAATAAATTCAAGAAGATTGAGTGGAGGGAGGTAGAGGACTGTACAGAGGAGATAAATGGTGATGGACTGAGATTTGACTTGGGGTGGTGAACACACAATACAGTGTACAGATGATGTGTGGTAGAACTGTTCACCTAAATTTTAGGTCCTAAGACCTGCTGTATATTTTGTTAACCAGTGCCACACAAATAAGTTCATTACAAAGTTAAAAAAATATATATGTTAAGTATCTTCTCTGACCACAATGGTATGAAACCAGAAAGCAATTATAATTAAAAACAAAACAAAACAAAACTGGACAACACATAAATTCGTAGAGACTAAATAACATGTTACTAACAACAAATGGGTCAACAGTGAGATCAAGGAAGAAATCAAAAATTACCTTGAGACAAATGAAAATTAATATACACCAACCCCAAATCTATGGGACACAATGAAAGCAGTCCTAAGAGAGAAACTCATAGTATTACAAGTCTACTTCAAGAAGCAAGAAAAATCTCAAAAAAGCAACCTAACTTTATACCTAAAATATTAGAAAAAGAAAAACAAAGATCAGAGTAAGTAGAAAAAAAGGAAATAATAAATATTAGATTAGAAATAAATAAAATAGAGATAAATTTTTTTAAAAAAATCAATAAAACTAAGAACGGTTCTTTGAAAATATAAATAAGACTGACAAATCTTTAATCATACTCAGAAAGAAAAGAAAGAGAGCAAATAAAATCAGAAATGAAAGAGGAGAAATAACAACTGACACCAAAGAAATACAAAAGATTGTAAAAAAATATTACAAACAACTATATGCCAACAAATTGAAAAATCTGGATGGAATGGGTAAATTCCTTGAAACATATAATCTTCCAAAACAAATCAGGAAGAATCAGAAAACCTGAATAGACAAATTACAGCTAATAAAATCAAAGCAATAATAATAATAATAAACAAACAAAAATAATAACTCCGAGCAAACCAAAGTCTTAGATCAAATGGCTTTACAGGTGAGTTTTACCAAACATTCTAAGATGAACTAACAACTATCCGTCTCAAAGCTATTAAAAAAAAATTCAGGAGGAGGGAAATCTTCCAATCTCATTTTACAAGGCCAACATTATCTAATTCCAAAATCAGATAAACACTGCAAAGAAAGAAAATTGTAGGAAAATATTCCTGATGAACATACAGCAAAATCCTCAACAAAATACTAGCAAAACAGATCCAGAAATACATTAA
Source organism: Cnephaeus nilssonii (assembly GCF_951640355.1). Lineage (NCBI taxonomy): Eukaryota > Metazoa > Chordata > Mammalia > Chiroptera > Vespertilionidae > Cnephaeus > Cnephaeus nilssonii. The sequence continues at coordinate 54,609,783 of NC_137079.1, read as the reverse complement.
GAAGACCACATACTATAATCAAGTGGGATTTATTCTAGGGATGCAAAGCTGGTACAATATCCATAAAATCAATAAACATGATATACCACATAAGAAAAATAAAGCACAAAAACCACATGATCATATCAATAAATGCAGAAAAAGCATTTTATAAAATACAGCACCCATTTATGATAAAACACTCAGTAAAGTGGGAATAGAGGGAACATACGTCAACATAATAAAGGTCATATATGACAAACCTACACCCAAAATTATATTCAACTAGAGGCCCATGCAACTTCAGTGCATGAAATTTGTGCACTTGGGGGGGGTGTCTCTCAGCCCAGCCTGCGTCCTATCGCAGTTCAGGAGCCCTCAGGGGATATCCAACTGACGGCTTAGGCCCGCTCCCTGGACATCCGTTAGTTGGACATCCTTAGCACTGCTGCAGAGGCGGGAGAGGCTCCCACCACTGATGCTGCACCCGCCAGCCATGAGCCCGGCTTCTGGTTGAATGGTGCTCCCCCTGTGGGAGCGCACTGACCTCCAGGGGGCAGCTTCTGCATTGAGTGTCTGCTCCCTGGCAGTCAGTGTACATCATAGCATCTGGTTGTTCTGCTGTTCGATCAATTTGCATATTAACCTTTTATTATATAGGATGTGCAAAAACTAAAAGCACTTCTCTTAAGATCAAGAGAAAGATAGGGATGTTCACTTTCCCCACTCTTATTCAGCATAGTACTGGGAGTCCTAGCCACAGCAATCAGACAAAAAGAATAAATAAGAGGCATCCAAATTTGAAAGAAAGAAGTACAACTATCATTATTTGCACATGGCATCATACTATATATAGAAAATCCTGGAGATTCCATAAAAAAAACTACTAGAACTGAAAAATGAATTTAGTAAAGCGGTAGGGTACAAAATTAATATTCAGAAACCAATTTTATTTTTATACGCCAACTGGAGGCCCAGCGCATGAAATCGTGCGTGGGTAGGGTCCCTAGGCCTAGCCTGCGATCAGGGCCATCTTCCGTCCCCTAGCCAGTCCGCAGTCCCACCCCGCTGCCTTCACCCACCCTGGTTCCCCATTGGCTGGGTGATCAATCTGAGCCTGCAGGCCAGGGGGAGGGACCAAGAGGTCGGCATTTCACCCATTCACCAGTCCCCAGTCCCGCACCACCACCCACCCTGGTTCCCCATGGTTCCCTGTTGGTCATATAGCAATCAGAGCCTGCTGGCTGGGGGGAGGGACCGAGAGGTGTTCAATGCTTCTCATAGTGACTGGTCGATCGGTTGTTCCAGTCATTATGCCATTACGGTTGCTGGCCTTTTATTGTATAGGATAATGAACTATCAGAAAGAGAAACTAAAAAAAAAAAAAATTTCATTTACAATTACAACAACAAAAAATATAAGGTACCTAGTAATAAATTTAACCAAAGAGGTAAAATTCTATCCTGATAAAATTATAATATATTAAAGAAAGAAATTGGAGAAGATATAAATAAGTGGAGGCAATTACCATAATCATGGATAGGAAGAATCAACATCATTAAAATATCCTTGCTAGCAAAAGTAATCTATAGATTAAAAGTGATTACTATTAAAATACCAATGGCATAACTCACAGAACTAGAAAAACTATTACAATAATTTATATGGAACCACAAAAGACCCCCAAATAGCCTCAGTAATTTTGAGAAAGAACAAAGTTGGAGGAATTATAGTACCTGATATCAAACTATACTATAAGATCACAGTACCCAAAACCACATGGTACTGCCATAAAAAGAGACATAGATCAATGGAAGAGAATAGAGAGCCCAGAAATAAACCTATGCCTTTATGGTCATTTAATATTTGACAAAGGAGGCAAAAACATGCAATAAGGTAAAGACTGTCTATTTAATAAATGGTGTTAGGAGAGTTGGACAGATACATCCAAAAAAAATGAAACTAGACCACCTCCTTGCAGCATACATTAGAATAAACTCAAAATGGATTAAACACTTAAATATGAGTCTCAAAACTATAAAAGTCCTAGAAGAAAACATGAGCAGTAAAATCTCAGATATTTCTCATAGCAATACTTTTTTTCTGATATATCTCCTCGGGCAAAAAAACAAAAGAAAATAATAAATAACTGAGACATCAAATTAAAAATTATTACAGAGCAAAGGAAACCATCAACAAAATGAAAAGGCAACCCACTGAATGGGAGAACATATTAGTCAATTATACATCTGATAAGGGGTTAATATCCAAATTTTATAAAGAACTTTTGCAACTCAACACCAAAATAAACAAACAATTCAATTAAAAAATGGGCAAAGGACCTGAATAGACACTGCTGCAAAGAGGACATACAGATGGCCAATAGATATGAAAAGATGCTCACTGTGCCTAATCATGAGAGAAATGCAAATTAAAACCAAAATGAGATGTTACCTCACACCTGTCAGAATGGCTATCATCCATAAATCAATGAACAACAAGTCTTGGTGAGGATGTGGAGAAAACAGAACCCTCATGCACTGTTGGAGGAATGCAGATTGGTTCAGCCACTGTGGAAAATACCATTTGATTTCACTTATATGCGGAATCTAATGAACAAAATAAAATAACAAACACAATAGAGACAGCATCGTAGACACAGAGAACAGACTGACAGTTGTCAGAGGGAAGGTGTGTTTTGGGTCTAGATGAAAATGGTGAAGGGATTAAACAAAAACAAACAAATACAAACAATAGTATGGTGATTGCTAGAGGGAAAGGGGGTGAGGGTGGTAGAAGTGGGTAAAGGGGGATAAATGGTGATGGAAGAAGAGTTGACCTGGAATGGGGAATGCACGATACAAATATAGATGACTTATTATAGACGTGTACATTTGAAATCTCTATAATTTTATTAACCAGTGTCACCCCAATAAATTCAATTTTAAAGATGTCCCTGTATATTTGTAAAGATATAAAAAAATCAGTGGACTAGAATTTTTGTACTTTTCTGATAAAATATTTATTCAGCATAAAAAGAAAGGAACATATGTTATAGATGTTATTTATTAAACAAACACACAGAGCAATTTACTTGCCTTTGTTGGTGATTGGAAATTTTCTCCTTTTATATTAGGTTATGATCATTTATTAGTTTTTGGCTGAATAAAGTTTATAATGATATTTGTAGAATCTTCACCAATGAAATATGCTTCTAAACATAATGTCATTATGATAGGTTTTACAAAAAAAACCCACAACTCTCTACACACTAACTTACATTGGTTAAATTTTTAATGGAACAAGCATATATAGAATATTGAGGAGAAATTTATTGAGATGATTAAATAAATTTAATGGCATGGCTCAATGAATTGGGTATCTGTGGTGAAATGCTTTGGGATATTTGAAAGGGTGACTTCTTTAAATAGTGGTAACTAAATCTGGAGTTGTTGCAACTCTGTTTCAATTAAGTCAGGAAATGGGTGAAAGTATGGTTTTGTAGGCAGGTAGCTAGGAGTAGAGGGGCAGGTGAAGGAAAGCAAATGTCTTTTTCTTACTGTTGCTAACAGAATTCTCCAATGAAACATGTCCAGTCTATGTCTGTTTCCTCAACAGGTAATATGGAATTAAAAGAATGCAAATAATTCCATTATTCAGTGTATAGATTTTACAACAGCTGGAAACATGTAACTTTTATTACCTTTATAGACATGTAAACTTTTTTTTTTTTCCCTTGGGGGAGGTGTTAGTGTGTGAGTCTCATTTTATGAATATCTAATGTGGCTGTACCCCTTGTGGTTCCCATTATGATTGCAAGGTGCTGTCACCAATAACCATTAGAAAACTTTGGTAAAAAATATGTATTATATGCTAGAGACCAGGTGCATGAAATTCATGCATTCGGGGGGCGGGGTTCACCAGCCCAACCTGTGACCTCTCACAGTTTGGGAGCCTTTGGGGGATGTCCAACTGACGGCTTAGGCTCGGTCCCCGTGGGGAGAGGGCCTAAGTTGGCAGTCGGACATCTTTAATGCTGCCACAGAGGCGGGAGAGGCTCCCACCACTGCTGCTGTGTTCACAAGCCATGAGCCCAGCTTCTGGCTGAGCGGCACTCACCCTGTGGGAGCGCACCGACCACCAGGGGGCAACTCCTATGTTCAGCGTCTGCCCCCTGATGGTCAGTGTGCATCATAACTACTGGTCATTCTGCCATTCAGTCTATTTGCATATTAGCCTTTTATTATATAGGACTAGAGTCCCAGTGCATGAATTCGTGCATGGGTGGGGTCCAGCTGGCCCGGCCCCAAACGGGGAGGATTGGGGCCAGGCCTGTCAGAAGGAGGAGAGGGAGGGAGGTTGGCCGGCCAGCCCACCCTGATTGAGGCCTGATGAGGAATGGGCCAGATGGGGGGAGGGGCCATGGGTCATTTTGGGTGTTGGGAGCTAATTGGGGGTGGGGCCAGCCATGGGGAGGGCTGTGGGAGGACCAAATGGGGTGGGGGGACTGATCGGGGGTCAGCAGCTGGGGGAGGGGCCTTGGGAGGTTGGCCAGCCAACATCACCCCCGATTGGTGTGGGGGGATGATCAGGGAGGAGTTGGCTGTGTTGAGGGGCCACAGGCTGATTGGAGTGGTAGAGGCTGATCAGGGGCAGGGCTGAATGGGGGTAGGGGCCACAGGAGATTGGCCAGCTGGCCCCACCACTTATTGGGGTGGGGGAGCAATAAGGGGTGGGGCCGGCCAGGGGGAGGGGCTACAGGCCAATTGGGGTGGTGGGGGCCCATCAGTGTCAGGGCCAGCAGGGGGAAGGACCCGGGGAGTTGGCCAGCCTCCCCGCCCTCGATCAGGGTGGGAAAGGCCAATCATGGGCGGAGCCAGTTGGGGGGAGGGGCCACAGGCAGTTGGCCAGCTAGCCCCACCCCCCGATTGGTCCGGTTCGCTGGCCACAGTGGGAGTCATAGTAACTGGTTGTTCTGGTCATTATGGCATTCTGGTCACTGGCTTTTTGATATATAGTTAAGTCCTAGGAATTAATGTACACTTGGGGCCACACAGCAACAAAAGCCTGACTTGTAAGACAGGTTCTGATGAGAAGGAAAGCAGTTTATTCAAGTACCGGCAATCTGAGAAGATGGGGAACTCTCATCCCAAACCTTATCTTAACATCTCAGTGCAGGCAAGGGTTTTTATCAGGAGGGAGAAGGAAAGGAAAACAAATAAACCAGGGGGTTGGGGATTGAAATTTCTCTACACATAATTCAACACAGTGCATTCTGATGATTACCTTGAACTGGTCAAGCAGAGGTCCAGTTTTTATGGGTGAGAGTCAGCAAGCTTCCCAGAGCCAGAATGTCCCATTACTGAAGTCAGGCTCCTTCCCCAAAGTTAGTTCCTATAAAATGCTCAAAAGGCTATTAGCAATTTATGGCAGACATGAGAAAACAGGTCTTTGTTTTAAGGCATATATCCTCTTCCCTGATTTAATCAAGAGGGTTATTTTGTTGGATAGCATAAGATTTTATATATATACTAGAAGCCGGGTGCATGAAATTCATGCACGGCGGGGGGTTGTCCCTCAGCCCAGCCTGTACCCTCTCCAATCTGGGACTCCTGGAGGGATGTCCGACTGCCCGTTTAGGCCCGATCGGGCCTAAACGGGCAGTCGGACATCCCTCTCACAATCCAGGACTGCTGGCTCCCAACTGCTTGCCTGCCTGCCTTCCTGATTGCCCCTAACCGCTTCTGCCTGCCAGCCTGATCACCCTCTAACCACTCTGCTGCCAGCCTGGTTGATGCTTAACTGCTCCCCTGCCAGCCTGTTTGCCCCCAACTTCCCTCCTCTGTTGGCCTGGTCACCCCTAACTGCCCTCTCCTGCAGGGTTGATTACCTCCAACTGCCCTCCCTTGCAAGTCTGATCCCTCTCAACTGCCCTCCCTTGCAGGCCTGGTTCCTCACAACTGCCCTCCCATGCAGGCCGGGTGCCTCCCAACTACCCTCTCCTGCTGACCATCTTGTGGTGGCCATCTTGTGTCCACATGGGGGCAGGATCTTTGACCACATGGGGGCAGCTATATTGTGTGTTGCAGTGATGATCAATCTGTATATTATTCTTTTATTAGATAGGATAGAGGCCTGGTGCATGGTTGGGGGCCAGCTGGTTTTCCCTGAAGGGTGTCACAGATAAGGGTGGGGGTTCCCTTGGGGTGTGGGGCGGCCTGAGCGAGGGGCCTGTGGTGGTTTGCAGGCTGGCCATGCCCCCTGGCAACCCAAGGGGAGGCCCTGGTATCTGGAATTTATTTTCCTTCTACAATTGAAACTTTGTAGCCTGGAGCGGAGCCAAGCCTGGGGCTCCGGCAGCCATTTCTGTGGCAGTTAATTCACCTTCTACAATTGAAACTTTGTAGCCTTAAGCGGGTGAGCCCAGCCAGGGTGTGCGGAAAGCTTTGCTTCCCCTGTTGCCGCCGGCAACCCTGGCCTGCTCTCTCAAGCTCCATTCTGCCGCCATTTGTTTGAATTTGTTTACCTTCTATAATTGAAACTTTGTAGCTTGAGTGGAGGCTTAGGCCTGCAACGGCTATGGAAAGCTTGGCTTACTCTGTTACCTGGGAAACCTTGCTCTCTGTGGCTGTAGCCATCTTGGATTGGGGTTAATTTGCATACTCGCCCTGATTGGCTGGTGGGTGAGGCTTGGCTGGTGGGTGTGGCTTATGCAGCGGAGTGATGGTTAATTTGCATATTACCATTTTATTAGAGAGGATCCTCTGTAACAAGGTGGCGGGGGGGAGCAGAAGGAGAAGGTAGAGACAGAAAGAGAGAGAAAAAAAATCCTCGTATTCTGCTTTTATTTTAGTTGCACGTAGGTGTGTGAAAAGAGAAAAAAACAAGCAACCTAGCCCTGGCTGGTGTGGCTCAGTTGGTTGGAGCATCATCCTGTGCACTTGAAGGTTCCTAGTTCCCTTTCCTGTTATGACACACATCTAGGTTTTGGGTTCAATCCCTGGTCAAGGCACATATGGGAGGCAACCAATCAATATTTTTCTCTTATACTGATAATTTTCTCTTTCCCTTCTCTTCTCTCTAAAATCAATAAAATACATTTTTAAAAATCTACTGAAATGGTTAGTTATTCAAGGAACATGGTGTAGAGAGCAGCCTGTTATTGTTTTTTTGTGTGTGTGAGTGTGTGTGTGTTTTTTTTATCTAGTCCTGTGGCAGACAATGAATATATTGCCAATAAAAGCTTAAGGCAGGCACTTGCATTACAAAAAGACAAGGACAAGCTGTCAGGGCTTACCCTCTAGGTGGAAACTATTCTGAACTACTTTTTATATTATTTACAAATTGCCTTTTGACATTCTTTTTAAAAATCGTGTTCTCTATAAGATTATAGACTCCTTGACTATAAGATTGGGTCACATTCTTATCATTTAAAGGAAAAAAAATTAAGATGAATCATCCTACCTAATAAAAGAATAATATGCAAATTAACCATCACTCTGCTACATGCACAAGCCACACCTACCAGCCACGCCCACCAGCCAATCGGAGCAAGTATGCAAATAAACCCAACCAAGATGGCTACAGCCACAAAGAGCAGGAGGGAGGCTTGGGTTTCCCAGGCAATGGATGAAGCCAAGCTTTCCACCTGCCCTTCCTGGCCTAAGCCTCCACTCAAGGCTACAAAGTTTCAATTATAGAAGGTAAACAAATCCAAACAGAAATGGCGGCAGCCACGGAGCTTGAAAGAACAGGAGGCTAGGGTTGCCCCCCGCTTTCCGCACACCCTGGCTGGCCCAGGCCTCCGCTTGAGGCTACAAAGTTTCAATTGTAGGAGGTAAATAAATTCCAGATACCAGGGCCTCCAGGGGGTGTGGCTGGCCTGCAAACCACCACAAGCCCCTCTTTCAGGCTGCCCCACGCCCCAAGGGAACCCCCACCCTGATCCGGGACACCCTTCAGGGCAAACCAGCTGGCCCCCACCCGTGCACTAGGCCTCTATCTTATCTAATAAAAGAGTAATATGCAGATTGACCATCACTCCAACACATAATATGGATGCCCCCATGTAGTCAAAGATCCTTCCCCCATGTGGACACAAGATGGCCACCACAAGATGGCCAGCAGGGGAGGGCAGTTGGGAGGCACCAGGCCTGCAAGGGAGGGCAGTTGAGAGGGACCAGGCCTGCAAGGGAGGGCAGTTGGAGGCGATCAAGCCTGCAGGAGAGGGCAGTTAGGGGTGACCAGGCAGGCAGAGGAGGGAAGTTGTGGGCAAACAGGCTGGCAGGGGAGCAGTTTGACATCAATCAGGCTGGCATTGGAGTGGTTAGGGGGTGATTAGGCTGGCAGGCAGAAGCGGTTAGGGGAAATCAGGAAGGCAGGCAGCTGAGCAGTTGGGAGCCAGCAGTCCTGGATTGTGAGAAGGATGTCCCAGATTGGAGAGAGTGTAGGCTGGGCTGAGGGACACTCCCTCCCCTGCCCCCATGCACGAATTTCGTGCACTGGGCCTCTAGTTTTATATATAATTCCAACACACACACACACACACACACACACACACATATATATATATATATATATATATATATATATATATATATATGCCCAGCGATTGGAATAGCAGAATGACCAGAATGACCAATGGCTATGACGCGCAATGAGGTAGCCAACCAGCCTGATCTGGGCCCCTATCGGCCCTCCTGACCTGGCCAGCCCAGCCCCTGATCAGCCCCCAACATCCCGATCAGGGGTGGGGCTGGCTGGCCAACCTCCCACAGCTCCTCCCCCTGATTGGGGGCGGGCAGGGTCGACCGGCCAACTGCCTGCAGCCCCTCCCCCCCACTGGCTGACTGGACCCTATCTGTGCACTAATTTGTGCACCGGGCCTCTAATATTTTTATAGTAAAGTTTTTTTTAACAATGAAGCAGATTTTTTAGTATTGCATTAGTGAATTAATGAGGTTTTTTACTATCTTTTGTTAGTCTATCTGATGGTGTATGGATAGTTTCTTGAGATGTGCAAATGGGCATTTTTCTCAGTGACAATTTTGTTGCATCTTGTTTTTATTTAACTTAAATCAAGATGAAATTGTATGAAACAATAGCAACAACACAGAGTCTATCTAGATCGTGGTTTTTTAGATGAGAGGAAAATATTGCAACGGGTTACATAATTAGTCAATTACAAAACTTTTCCTGTGAGCAAATAACAATCCATCTTAGTGAAATGTGCCAAGTGAGACCATTCCAGCAATAACCATTAAGACTCAGAACAGGGAAGCTGAAGTACACTAAACAGAAAGAGAGATTGACTCATTAAAACTAAATTCTTCTTTCCCCGTAGGATACCCTTGAACACTCTTCTTAATATGGAGAATTCTGGCTGACATTTGCAAAAACCATTGATAATTCAGCTCCTGAATGAACTGTAGAAAATTATGGGCACTAGATGCACAACAAGTTTTAGGTTTTATTCTGATTTTTTTCAGAAAAAAATTTCTCAAGAAAAAATCTTTATCAGAATTTGTTATTGCATCTAAGTACTAATTGCTTTAGATTTTTTGAAATCCATTATCATGCTTTAATTACTTAGTTCTAATTTACATTTTTATTTAACAGATAGGTTGATTAAAATAGATTTTATGAATTGCACCTGGTTAGTATTACTGACATTTAATATTTTGTTAACATTGAAAATTCATAATGTGAAAAGATGACATAAGTGGAGCCATTTTAAAATGGAGTTAGGGCAGCCATTCCAGAGGAACTACATTGTATGCCTTACTCCTTGAACCTTTGGAATGTTTGAACTCTGAAAATATAACCTTTGATTTGGGCCACAGCAGCATTGTCTTCCAAAGAACTGTTTGTAAAACTAACAGGAAAATTGACTAAAAGCCTGAAAATTAAGGACATTGTTTACAATTAGCACGTAAAACTAAATATTAACTTAGCTTATTTGCAACTGTAGAAATTCTATCCTTGACTTACTAGCACCAATCCCTTGCCTTCACCCTCTGGTCAGTACATTATTTGGGTTACTTGTCTGAATCAGTACTTCCTGAATAGCTTTTCTTTGATAACGAATAAACATTGTTGCTTTTAACTTTGGTGACTGATTTTTAGGTTAATAATAATATTTTCTACATGTATGTCAGTCCAAAGGTATACTTAACACATAAAGAATTGTATTAGGTAAAGCCAACTTAGTCATTTATGACAATTACTTGATGTTAATTGGTGATATTGTTATAGCCTATTTCGTACATATTGAATTATTCAACTTATTAATAATTCTCATTCATAGATATTTAATCATATTTTTCTGTTCTGTAATAAGTAAAGAATTGCTGGGCCCTAATTAAAACTCCCACTATAATAATCTGATAGAAGCCATTTCTATTGTTTCAAGGTTTACTATGCAATTCATTGATAATTATATCAAATAATGATATAAGCTATTCAATTTATCAACAAAAATCTACAAACAAAGGTCATAGATTTGTTTTAAAATATTCCAAAGTAAACTTTAGGAGAGGTTTGTAAAGATTGTTAATAAATTCTTTTATATATGTAGAAAATATCTTAAAAATAACATATATGGTTACGGGAGCTACATAAGGTACTATTTAATAAAGTTCTATAAGCCAACTATAAAATTATTGATCTAATAAATTAATTTTTATCCTAGGAGGATTATTTACATTTAATGCTTTACCTTTGTAATGTCATTTGATTCCATTTCTTTGTGTAATGTAATTTGATTCCATATACAAAGCAGGAGACAAGTCAACATTAGGTTAATATGTTTCTATTGATTTGTTCCCAATAATACCCTTCCATTATAGGCAATATAACTAATTTATAGTCAAAACTGGTACTCACTTGAATGTGAAAAAATAGTACTAATGCATAGTATGTTATAAAAAAACTAGAGGCCCAGTGCACGAAATTCGTGCATGGGCGGGGAGGAGTGTCCCTCAGTCCAGCCTGTACCCTCTCCAATCTGGGACCGGGATCGGGCTTAAACGGGCAGTCGGACATCCTTCTCACAATCCAGGACTGCTGGCTCCCAACTGCTGACCTGCCTGCATGCCTGATTGCCCCTAACTGCTTCTGCCTGCCAGGCTGATCACCCCTTAACCATTCCCCTGCCAGCCTGATCAATGCCTAACTGCTCCCCTGCTGGCCTGATTGCCCCTAACTGCCCTCCCCTGCTGGCCTGGTCACCCTTAACTGCCCTCTCCTGCTGGCCTGGTCATCCCCAACTTGCCCTCCCCTGCAGACCTGGTCCTTCCCAACTGCCCTCTCCTGTTGGCCTGATCACCCACAACTGCCCTCCACTGCCAGTCATTTTGTGGTGGCTATCTTGTGTCCACATGGAGACAGCCATCTTTGACCACATGGGGGCAGCCATCTTATGTGTTGGAGTGATGGTCAATTTGCATATTACTTTTTTATTAGATAGGAGGATCAGATCATGAACTGGATATGGTTTTCACTGGCTTGGATCAGCTGATTATTTAAAAAAATGTTATGATCCAGATAACAGCTTGAAACTGACCACAATGGTGGTAATATTTTCACCATGAAAATCAGCTAATGCTGTGCATCAGACCTGTTCCTCCACAGTTGAACATTTACCAGCTTATCAGTGACTTGGAACTTTTTGAGAATTAAAGAGTGTACATTTAATAATCAGGACTAAGCACAGGGACAACCAAAATTACTTCAGGTATCTGAACCATATGGTGACCTTCATTAGAGATCATATTTGGGTTGTTGTTATTAAGCTAATAACTGAGAAAAAAATAATTGAGACCAGTAGGGACTTACTGATGCTGCCCTTAAATCTATTCTTTATAGACAGAATTATATTTTAATGTAGTGTAGATATTTTCCTGGTCTAAATTATATGAAGGCATCCCATTAGGCTGATATCCAAAATGCCAATATGGGTTTCACTAAATTCAATTTACCTGCTGCCTAATTACATCCTCGGCCTTATTCTTTATCACTTACCTTGAATCATACTGAAAGGTTTCTTTTCTTTTCCCATTTATTTTAACACATCTTGTGCTCCTTTGACCCCAGGGATTTGGACATGTTCATCCCTCTGCCTGGAATTGACTTTAATTCATTTCAATAGCCATCTCCTACCCATTCTTTCACGTTGGAATTTTTCTCTAGAATAATCCTTTCCTGACTTCTGGTTTGGGTTTTCTGTTCTTCCTCTCTGCATCAAATCTAAAATTTTCTTCTACTTCAAGGTTCTTCATGTGTTCCATATCTCACTCAGTCTTGAAATATTGAAACCCCTGGGGTAATTAATGGGATATGTATTTATCTAATGAAAGGTACCTTATCCCTGGTCAGCGTGGCTCAGTTGGTTGAGTGTTGACCCATGCACTTAGAGGTTGCCAGTTCAACTCCTCTCTCTCTCTCTCTCTCTCTCTCTCTCTTTCTCTCTCTCTCTCATCTCCCTTTCCCTCTCTCTCTCTCAAATCAATTAAAAATATTTTTAAAAGGTACCTCAGATCCAGATCTATGGCTTTAGATACTAATTTATGTTGATTAAATCAAAACACTTATCTTAAGACCTAAAATCTTAAAATCTTCCATGAATTCAAAATTCACATATGTACACTATAAAAGTAACATTTTACTTTTTGTAATTAATAGCTCTTTCTTTTCTGGAATGTTACAATTGCACTTGTGCTCCTGAAATTGTTCCTTCCTGAGTATTCCTGATATCAGAAAATAATAGAGTCAATTACACAGGATTTCAAGTCCAACCCAGGAGCTATTTTTGGTTCTTTATCTTTTTCATTTCACACATTCTCTGCCAGTGATTCCTATCAATATATCACAAATATTTTATTCTTTTTCATACCCAGTAATTATTAACCTAACAAAATTCACCAAAATTTGTGGCTTAGCTCACTAAATCAATCTATGACATGCCTAACTGCTCTGCCAGTTTCACTCATTTCCACCTCCGCTGCCCACCATGCATTCTCTAGAGGGTTATTTTTGAAATATACATTTCCTTTCTGATTATATTTGACTATTGTTAAATCTTCAAATAACTTTTCTTCTCATTTACTTATAATACAATTTGAACTTCTTACAAAAAACAAAACATGATTTTTTGCTTATATACCTATTCCATATCACTTCCTACAACTATCTCTTTGCCTTACCATTTTCATACTATAGCCATAGAGATCTTGTTTATGCATATGAACACTTGTTTGGGCCTTAAATTTTTGCAATATCAAAGCCTTCTACTTAGAGTGGTCTTCCCAATTCTTCTTGTAGTTAACCTATAGCATAAATTAGGTCTAGACTTAGATAGCAAGGGTATTAGATCCTTAGGGCTGCAATAACAAAGTACTACAAACTGGGTGGCTTAAAATAACAGCAATTTATTTTCTCACAGGTCTAGGATCTATATGAGCCAAATCAAGGTGCTGGCAGGGTTTGTTGCTTCTGAGGACTCTGAGGGAGAATCTATCCCATGCCTCTCTCCTAGATTCTGGTGATGGCTGGCAAACATTGTCATTCCTCACACTGTAGATGCATTACTACAATTTCTGTCTCTGTGTTCACATGGTATTATTCCTGGGTGTCTCTGGTAGAATTTTTCTTCTTTTTTATAAGGATACCAGTCAGATTGGATTAGGGACTTCCCTAATGAGCTCATGTTAACGTGATTACATCTATAAAGATTTTTTTTTTTAATAAAGGTCATAGGCCCTTGGTTGGGTAGCTCAGTTGGTCAGAGCATTGTCCTGATATGCCAAGGTTGCAGGTTCAATCCCTGGTCAGAGCACATACAAGAATCAACCAATGTATGCATAAATAAGTGAAACAACAAATAAAGGTTTCTCTCCTTTTCTCTCTACATTCAATCAATAAAAAATTATTTTTTAAATAAATAAGGTCAGGTGAAGATAGAAGATGATGGCGGATTAAGTGGAAGCTATACTGACATTATTCCAGGACCAAAATGGAATTACAACTAAAATATAGAAAATCACCCTAAATGACCAATGGAAGACTAGCTGGAGAGAACCCTTATAACCAAGAGTGCAAAGAGGAGACCCCATCAAGACTAGTATGTAGTGTGGAGGCAAAAGAGGGCTGGCTGGGCTCCCACATGCAGCTAAAGTTCCAGAGTGGTATCTCAGCTGTAAGGGATTCCCCTAGAGAACTCTGGGGTCTAAACCCAAAGCCAAAGCACCGGAACTGGGAAAGTTGCCCACATAACATCTGGCAAACCTAGAGCCAACATCATATTCACTGTGCAAAATCTAAAGCCATTTCCCCTAAGAATAGGAATAAGACAGGGACGCCCACTTTCATTACTCTTATTCAACATAGTACTGGAAGTCCTAGCCACAGAAATCAGACAATAAAAAAAAAATAAAAAGCATCCAAATTGGAAAAGAGGAAATTAAACTCTATTCGCAGAAGACATGATATTGTACATAGAAAACCTAAAGACTCCACCAAAAAACTACCAGATTTAATAAATGAATTTGGCAACATAGCAGGATACAAAAATAACACCCCAGAAATCGATGACATTTTTATACACCAATAATGAACTCTCTCAAAAACAAACAAACAAATAAACTAAAATAAAAAAATCCCATTTACCATTGAACAACAAAAATTAAGATACTTAGAAATAAACTTAACCAAGGAGGCAAAAAGACCTATCCTCTGAAAACTACAGGACATTAAAAAAAAAAAAAAAAGACAGAGGAAGATATAAACAAGTGGAAGAATATACTGTGTTCATAGATTGGTAGACTTAACATCATTAAAATGTCCATACTACCCAAACCAATCTATAGACTCAATTCAATCTCTATTAAAATATCAATGGCATATTTCACAGCTCTAAGACAGATATTCCAAAAATCTATATGTAACCAAAAAAGAACCCAATAGCCGCAGCAGTCCTGGAAAGAAGAACAAAGTTGGAGGGATCACAATACCAGATATCAAGTTATACTGCAAAGCCACTATAATCAGAAAAGCCTGGGACTGGCAGAAGAACAGGCATACAGACCAATGGAACAGAACAAGAACCCAGAAATCAAACCAAGACATTATGCTCAATTAATATTTGACAAAGGAGGCAAGAGCATACAATGGAGTAAAGACAGTCTCTTTAATAAATGGTGTTGGGAAAATTGGACACATACATGCAAAAAAAAATGAAACTAGATCACCAACTTACACAATACTCAAGAATAAACGCAAAATGGATAAAAGACTTAAATGTAAGTCGTGTAACCCTAAAAATCATAGAAAGATCCATAAGCAGAAAAATCTCAGTCATCTCACATAGCAATGGGTTTGCCAAGGCATCTCCTAGTTCAAGGGAAACAAAGGAGAAAATAAACAAATTGGACTACAGCAAAATAAAAAGCTTCTGCACAGCAAAAGAAACCATCAACAAAACAACAAGAAAGCCCACTGTATGGGAGAACATATTTGACAATGACCCATCTGATAAAGGGTTTATTTCCAAAATATATAAAGAACTCATAAAAGTTACCAAAAGGAAGACAAGCAATATATTTTTTTTTTACCAGGAATCGAACCAGTGACCTCCTGGTGCATGGGAAAATGCTCAGCGAACTGAGCCACACAGGCTGGGCTATACCAATTAGTAGATAGAGGTCGATGATATTTTTCAGTTTTGCCTTAACTTTATAATTAGGTTTTTCTATTTAATGACTGTCTAAAGTTATAGTGAGGTATTTTTTGGTTTGTTTGTTGTTGTTGTTTAATCCAATAAAACGTAAGTGCAATTCAAGTGTGAGTCTCTCTCCATTATATTAATGTACCACACGATCCAATTTTTGGCAGTGTTCCCAGGCAATCTGCATTGCAAAGTCATCTTGTTCTCTATGTTTATGTACAATGAAAAAACTTGAATCATCATGATATACTGCAATGTTACTAAAGGGAGTTGACCTCATTCTGAAAGACACTTGACTATTTTCACTGACAGGTGCCAACTATACAGAAGATAATCATTACATTACTTTTTTTTAAAAACATCATACATTTCTATCAGGTAAACAATAAAAATAATAACTAAACAGAATACTATTTTAGCAAGAATTTAATGATATTATATATAGTGTCAAGGAGCTAAAATATAAAACTAGATAATTTTCAGAATCTTATTATTTTGATAATCTATATTTCTTAAAGAAAAGGAAAATCTAAAGCTATTAGAAATTGGCCTAGACACAATGGTTTAATTTTCAAGGTTCTCACATGTTTGCATATTCTGAAACATAGAAAGTTCATTGCTAATAATGAGAAGATTTATTGGTCTTGCAGTTCAGTATTATGCAAAATACAGAATTATAATATGATTTGCTAAAGATGTCAATCCTACTCAATATAATTTAGGAAAATAAATATTTTCCTAAGCTAATGTTATTGAGTTATGGTAAAGCAATTAAACTTGAAAGAAAATCACTAAAAGAGGAAAAATATCTCATTAGGTTGTTTTCTGTTTTTCGTTTTTTGAGAAAAAGGGATTATGATTTTTCCCTCACATAGTAGCATATTCTCTTCTACAAAATTTGAAGATTTAAAATTGATGAAGAAACAGGAAAGCCTAAGAAAGTAAAAAGAATATTTTGCCCCTGGGTGCTCAGAAAAATAAAATGCAATAAAATTAATTGTACTAAAGTTTCATCTTTGACATTATTGACATTTTGGCTGGATGATCATTTGTTTTGGGGGACAATCTGTCATTCAATACGGTATTTAACAGTATCCCTGACCTATACCTACTTGTTGCCTGTAGTACAATCCCACTCCTATTTTTAAAGACAACCAGAAGTGTTTACAGATACTGCCAAATGTCGATGTCAGTTGGGTAGGTGGAGACATTTTCCTTGGTTGAGAACTATTACATTAGAACAAACAAACAAAATACTTAGGCTATCCCACATTTGTGGCATGCAGGCATTATATGTCCTGGTCTTTAAGCAGGAAAAAACACACACAATCCTTTAAAGAATCAGGTCACTTGCAGGAGGAAACCAATCGATGTGTTTCTCTCACATGGATATCTCTCTCTGTCTTTCCTTCTCTCTTCCACTCTCTCTAAAAATCAATGGAAAAATGTACTCGGGTGAGGATTAAAAGAAAGAAAGTAAAATTACCACAGGAAATAATTATTATGGGGAAGAGTCTTTGGTCCAAAATAATATGATTAATATTCCCAGAACTTCAGATAAGAGTAAAAACTCCAAAAAGTAGCATAAATGTGCTCTAAAAATTCAATTGATAAAATCAATTAAATAAATTAAAAGCCTACGGCAGCATAAAATACACGTAAACATGTTTAAATTAAGATCAAATTATCAAATAAAGAAATAAATAAAGACCAAATAAAGAAAAGCTTTATTACAATTAAAATTTTAACACATTGATTATATATCAGATTAGATATAATTCAACATGGAATTAATATACTGGCTGAAACATCTGAGGAAATTTCTTGAAATGCATCACAAAGACATAAAGCAATAAAAATATGAGAGATGTTACCAGTCAAAGAGGATAAATAATTAGGAAGAATAAAAAAAAAGAATTACATATTTGAAATGATATTGTCTAAAAACTCATAAGAAATGAAAGAAAGATATAAGTCCTAAAACTTTAAAAATGTTAAGGTGAGAACAAAATAAATCAAAACTGGTAATAAAATCTTAGGCACATAATTGCCCCTCTAATACACACCAAATAGAGAGTAACTTGAAAAGAATGTGATGATTATGTGTAGAGGAAAAGCAATTAGAATTCTGCCTGCAAAGTTATCACAATTATTAGTAGAGGTAAGAACACAAACAAGACTATAATAAATTTACAAATTACTCAAATAATACATAACTTTCTCAAAGTTTTTAGCAGATGTAATACTAGTACTCCTCATCCATATGATTGTATTTCACATAATAATTAACTTATTTTAGTTCTAAGCCATCTTATTTATTGTTATAATAATGTACACATATCTATCCAAATTTATCAATTTCCTATAATAGTCAGATAACTTACATTTTTCTATTAAGCCATAATATAGAAATTAAAGAAGAAAAATTTAGAGAACAAAATATTATCCCACCAAAATTTCTTACTGACGAAATAATTGTAAACAAATGTCTGAAAAGAACATTTGGGACCACTGGAGTCAACAAAATTGTTAAAAATGTAGACTTTAGGCCCATGTACTTTTGAGAAAATAGAGAACTGATACATTTCAAACACTGTTAATGCAAGTATGTATTTTAAAGTATGTGAGTAAAAGTCCTTAAGGATAAGAAACAAAATATATTTTTTCTTAAAATGTGAAGAAAAAAGAAGAATTAAAACAGATAAATTCAATACAAGATAGGAAGGAGATGAAATAAAAATGAAATTAAGAAAGTAAAAGCTTAATCAATAGATAAAACAAAAAAGGAGATATAGATAAATGCAATACATAATGGCAATCATATTAAATACAAATAAATAATACTAGTCTAACAGATACTTTCATCTAAATTAATTTTAAAATCCCATTTATGAATAATCCTTTTTCAGCATTTCTTTAGGTGGAAAAACTAAAAAAAATAAATAAAAAGGAAACAGCAAGAATAAAAGTAATAAGGGAACTAGACATATAAACCACAGAATAAAACTGGTGCATAATATTAAAACCAGAAACATGGAATTTTAAGGGGCAAAAGAATTATTAAGAATAAATTGAGTCATACATAATGATAGATTATGATAAATAAGACTAAGGCTATAGAAAATCATAAGCTTAAAACTGCACTTACTACTATGTTAACAACATAGCATCAAACTATTTAAATTGATAATAATAAGTAAATCTGAGGAAACACACAAATCCACAAGCAGTAGTAGACTTAAACTTAAAAATGAAATGTTTTTCACAAATAGGTAATTTATGGTTGGCCCTAGCATATTAGTGTCTATCTGAAAGTAAATTTTCCAAACAACATTTCAATAAAGTAAGATACAATTATACATTGAGTGGCCAGATTATTATGATCTCTGAACGCATAATAATCTGGCCACTCAGTGTATATCCTATATAATAAAAGGCTAATATGCAAATTGTCCCCTCGACCAGGAGTTTGACCAGCAGGCAGGCTGGCCAACTGCCCATGTCCCCTCCCCCTGGCCAGGCTGGCCGGATCCCACCCATGCACGAATTCATGCACCGGGCCTCTAATATATATACGGAGTGGCCAGATTATTATGGGTTCAGAGATCATAATAATCTGGCCACTCAGTGTAACTCAAATTGAATTGAAGACTGGAACATACAACCCGAAGCTATAAAATTCCTAGAAGAAAACAAGGGCAAGCTGATTGACAGTGGTTTTAGCAATGACTTTTTAGATTTCACAGCAAAAGCAAAAACAAAACAAACAAAATAAATCCTAATAAAGCAAGTGGAACTATATCAAACTAAAAAGCTTCTGCAGAGCAAAGGAGACCATCAACAAATTAAGAAGGCAAACTCTGGAATGAGAGAAAATATTTGAAAATTATATATCTGATAAAATTTAAATTTAAGGAAGGATTTCCTTTATTGCAAAATTAAATCAATCAAATAATGTCATTGTGTGGCACTGAAAGATATTTATTTTTAAACTTAGCATAATGACATTTGATAGTTCATATTTTAAAGTTAAAAGAAGACAAAATTATAAATGTCGTACTTGGGCTACATTAAAAGCCCAAATTAGTGTCATTTACAGATCACTAGGGTATGGGGTTTCACACTACAATGGCCTCCAGAGAAAACAGGCTGATAAATCGAATTAGAACTTGTAGATGTGATGAACTGTGATTGCTAACTGCTGAAATGGCATTGATTTAAACAGGAGCATGGTGTGGTGGAATGAGCAAGGTTTTAAAGTCACATAAAAAGGTTATGTTTAGAATTTCATCATGACCAGTTTTGCTATGCTGGGAAAATTATATGATGTCTCAACACCCTATTATCTGGCTCTGCAAAATCTGCAATGCTGTTGTACATTGTACAGGATGTGCCAAGTGCTGAATAGTAGGTAACACGCTGAAGTTCTGGAATCAGGCAGACTTGGTTGAGATAATGCCATCACGATTTACCAGATCTGTCTCAGTGGGACCGTCCTTTGTCCACTGGTATTGGAAAATAGCAGTACGTAACACATTTTCTTAAGGGTATTTTCAGGAGGTGAGGAAACACTGCGTCCATCCTTTATCACATTGCCTGGCCAATAGTAATAAATCAATACATTTAAGCTATTTTCATAGCTAGACCACTTACATGCTACACTGTTTCTGCCACTAGCTATGGTCTGAAAAGGTCACCCCTTTCTGTGCTGCTGCATGATTCATTGCTATCATTAATACGTTAGAGGCAATGAATATACTAAAAAGTCTATGCTCTTGGTGGCATGTGAATATTAGCTTTACCATTTAGTAGGTATTTGATTTTATGCAAGTATATGTTTGCTTGGGAACATGATTTCGATAAAATGCTGCTTGTGAAAATAACTTCCTACAGTACAGGTGGAGGTTCTCAGGAAATGGCTTGACAGGATACAGCAAGTACTTAAAACATCCTGCGTTGGACCGGTGCATGGATGCAAAGCTGGAGAAAGCAGAAGGGTGATGAAAGTAACAAAGAAGAGGTAAGAGTTCACATTGTCAGAAATATCTTAATTTCACTTAACTGTAAAATTTTAAATTATTTCATTTTAGTTAATCGAATTTCTTTGGACTTTGTTGTTATTGCACTGTTGCTTTATTTGTTCTTTTTGGAAATCACAGACATGGGCTGACGACCATTTGTTAGAGCTCATTATGATCTGGAATCTGTACAGAAACCAAAGGCTGGTGGTGTGAGCAGAAGCAGAACCTCGTAGACAATTGGGAATTTTAAAATGCTAGGCTTGCCTCTCTCTTACTGAACCTGGCATAAGATTGCAGGAAAGTTCATTTGAAGCTCAAAGGAAACACCTCTTCTGACATCTGGTTACAAAAAAACATCCTAACCTATTGTGCAATACAGTTTCTTAGCGGGAATAATGGAAATAATAAGAGTTATCCTGCCAGTTTTCTATAACATGTAAGGGCCATGAGAGCTGGCATTTGCTTTTCAGTAGATGTCTGAATCTTCATGGTGACTTGTCGAGGACTGGCTGTGACCGTGTTTTGACTGCTAGTACATGACGAGCTCGATCACTATGGGAACCCATGCCTTAAAACGATAGACACTTTGCCCTCCTGTGTATCCTTTCCCCTCATTTTAGATGTTCTTCTTTTTTTTACTTTACGATTTTTTGGTATCTTTGCTATTCACCCTTGTTCTCTTGTCCTTATGCAATGTGTATTAATTCATTAATAGTATATTTTTTAAATGAGCAGTACTTTTATTTTAACGGTTATTTCCATCTGTTACTTTCTTATATTAGACAGATGTCCTTTCACGGTTGTACGATGATCTTGATTATCTTTGGGACACCAGGAGAATTGTGCATTTATGTACAAATGCATATGAGTTTATGCGTGGACTGTTTAACCAATGCTGTTCATAGAATTATACCATTTTTTCATCAAATTTTCTATTACCTCATTGCAATATTTACCTTGTTTTAAATTCAGTTATCGCTAATTTTTAATTAATTTAAAAAGATATACCAGAAACAACAATGAAAAATGTTTCAGTGCTCTGTGCCTGCTAATGGGGCTTTTGAACTCACAGGCATTACTTTCCATTCATCATGCAGGAGTGGGCCTTTACTCTGAACACATACCTAAACACAAGTGCATTTAGAAATACGTAAGATTGAAAAGCATATTGCCTTGCAGCAATTCATATATGGGTGTCCATGGAGATTTTATATGGCGTATGGGGTCAGGAGAGCAACTACGGAATACGTTAAATTAGTGACTATTTTCATTCTAACATCTAACTCCACCCTCTGCCCAACTACAGTATCCGTGACCTCAGTCTCTCAGTGTGTGGGAAAGAATGACTCTTCTTTTGACCATAACTTCTTCCATCAAAATACTAGTGATCAGCTTTCTTCTTCCTTCATCCAGCAGTTACTACTTTTCTAAATTCTTTCTTTTTTCCTCTCTCCCAGCAAATGTTGAATTGCCTTGACACATTTTATATCTCTTTGTTGTTGTGAATATATAAATCAGAAATATTAATTTAAATTTATGCCATTAGAGATTTGTAGACAACAAGATTTAAATAAGATCATTTATCCACAATCAAACTAAATGGCCTTATTAATTTTTTTCTTGTCACATTTATTTTCCCACAAACTATAATGTATTAATAAATTTTTCTCTCAGTATCACATTCAAACAGACTAAAAAACAGACCATAATTGAGTTATAAATTATTCTCACTTAAAAATATGATAGTCATTTGAAGCATGAATGGTTGAACACATTTGTGAGTGGAGGCAACAGCTGTTTATTAGAACTCTCTAAACTAAATTTATCATGATGTCAATAAGGCAATTACATTTGGGTTCTGCAGTGCATTACAGGGACTGAATGCCTTTTATATTACCTACATTATGCATTCTACATTTTTCTTTCTTAAATATATAATCAAAACTTTATAACTTACTACTGCATATAATGTTAGCAGCTTGAGATTTGTTAGTGAAATAAATTACGGTTTGTACTTCAATCAATCTCACAAAAGTCCAAGAATACAATTATATAGTTTTTTTAATGAGTATGCTACTTCAAATTGAAAATAATTTAACTGATATTTTTCCTATAAATGAAATCAGATGGACTTGTGTTACTTGAAAACTAGTATTTGTTTACTGCCTATATGCTAGGTATTTCATTGATATCTGCCTAATATTTTAACATTAAATGATATGTAGGTGATGCTCAGTAATATTTCAAATGAATGAAATTAATACCTCAATAATCTGTGATTTTTGGTTTAGATAAGGAAACTAAACATCAAAGGATGTAAACAACTTCCAACATGCTATATATATATTTGACCCAAGTGTAATATGAGGGGTAGCAGTACCATATCCCATGCAGTCAAAAATTTTTGTATAAATTTTGACTCCCCTAAAACATAGCTACAGTTATCCCTTAGTATCCATGGGGGATTGGTTCCACGATCCACCATGGATAACTAAGTCCATGGATGCACGAGTTCCTTGTATAAAATAGTATAGAACAGTAAACATGGCCCTCCATATATGCAGATTCCCAAGCAAGATTAAGAAATTCTGTTTTCTACCCATGGTTGGTTGAACCATGGATGAAATTCAGGGATATGAAGGGCCACCTATATATTTATTGAAAAAAAAATCATGTAAAAGTCTATCCACACAGCTTAAACTCTTATTCAAGGGTCACTATAATTAATAAGTGGTAGAAATATAATGGAAGTCTGGAACATATGTTTAATAGTTGACATTACCTCTCTCACCTCAGGTTGTATTTAACTTCATCACAAGTTATCAACCTAGAAAATTAGTATGTTAATCTATAGGAAAGATGAGCTTACTACTTTTAATTAATTGAATATTTTGATATATGATTTTGATACTTCCACATCCTTTAATACTTCTATGATAAATGAGAAACTCACAGTGTGCTCATTCCAAATCTACCTTTAAAAAATGATGTCACAGTTAACTTGGGCAGTATTTTTTTTCAATAATAAGACACTTCCACCAAGGTACATGTCTGCTGTACCATGGAAACTCTTATTATAACAACCTCCTACACTTCTAAAATTAGATGATCCATTCATCCCTTTCATAAATCTTCTTTTTTTTAAAGGTATGTTTATTGATTTTAGAATGGAAGGGAGAGGGAGAGAGAGTTAGAAACATCAATGATGAGAGAGAATCATTGGTAGGCTGCCTCCTGCACGCCCCCCAGTGGGGATCTAGCCCACAACCCAAGCATGTGCCCTTGACCTGAATCAAACCCCGGACCCTTCAGTCTGCAGACCAACACGCTATCCACTGAGCCAAACAGGCTTTGTCAATAAATCTTCTTATCGTTAATAAATATATTAAAACATAATCAACAGGGAAGTTATGAAAGTTATAATTTTGTAGATAGTTAAGCTTTTCTTGTTGCAAGGTCAGCAGGAGTGCTCTTACTTAGCTTTATATACACCAGTAAAATTCAGAAAAAAATATTTTAAAGAGAGTAAAATCATAGCCCATGAACCTTTCTACGCCTGACTCTTCGCTCTGCTTCTCCATTCATCTTCATGCTTGGGATTTAGATATTTGATTTCCTAAAATATCACAACCATTTTTAAATCATGAAGATACAAGGCAAATGTTAAGGCATCCACAGTATGGAAATTAATAGATCTAGTCCTTTATGATGGTGTATGAAAGGGTTAAAGAGAATAAAACGGGGCAGAGGAAAACTTATTGTGCTTAGCAGATACCTTGCAGAAAGCTTGCAGCCTTGAGCACAGCATAGCTCAGATAACCAGAAGATACTTGGCATGGGAGGAACCAAGGACAGATTAGACCCTATGTGAGCAGAGCGGCTTGCAGCCAGCAAGGATTAATAAAAACCTGTCTTTGCTGATGCCTTTCCCAGTCTCAGCCCACCTGCACCCAGGTGTTGGGAATAAAATCTTTTTTGATACATTATGGCCTCATGTCATAGGTACGCAACCCGGCCCACTCCAAACATTTCAGTGTACTGGATTGTACCACCATTTAAGCAGGTAATGATTTTTTTTTTCTTACCTGCTTAAATCATTCCTAATATAGCATCCTATGGCTTGCCAAAGAAAATCTTAATTGGTAAAGTTTTAATTCAATAATTCTCACATAATCTAAGCCATCACTTATGGAAAAAGCTGCAAAAATGGCCCTGACTGGTTTGGCTCAGTGGATCGAGCGTCCGCCTGCGGACTGGGGAGTCCCAGGTTCGATTCCGGTCAAGGGCATGTACCTTGGTTGCGGGCACATCCCCAGTGGGGGGTGTGCAGGAGGCAACTGATCGATGTTTCTCTCTCATCGATGTTTCTGGCTCTCTATCCCTCTCCCTTCCTCTCTGTAAAAAAAAAAAAAAAATCAATAAAATATATTTTTAAAAAAAGCTACAAAAATGGTATCCTGATAGATTTTATGCCACAGAAATTATATCATAGTAATTTCTTCTATGAAGAAAATAAATTCTGGTTTTATTTATAAGTGAATTAAAATCCAGAATTTATAAAATAGAGTTATGGAAAAGGATCAATGAAAATCACTAAATATAGTTCTTCAAATAGTTCTATAAATAATATTTTGAGGCATTGTAGGGCAAACACAAATATAAGTGCTAAAATAATTATTTTCAATATTTTGTTAGCTAGATTTATCTATTCATTCTTTCATGGGAACTTATTGATATTTTTATTAGAATTAAGCTTTTAAGTTACCAAATAAATGCCCAACCAAAAAATTATGCTAGTACTAAAATCAAGGAACATTCTATGAATTTTTATAATTCGCACTAGTTATGAAATAAGATATTAAAGACTGAATTACGTGAAAATTATTGAATCAAAACTTTACCAATTAAGATTATCTTTAGCAAGCAACAGGATGCTATATTAAGAATGATTTAAGCAAATCAGAAAAAAACATTAAACATTGGTAGCAGCAAGCCATTCAGGTCTCCCTCTCCTCTAGTGCCCTAGTTTTAAAGGGTAAGTAAAGGGGAATCGCAAGAGTGATGGGGACCATTTCACCGGGGATACCTCTAGTATATTTTAGCTACTAAAGTTCCTGTCTATTTTTGGTGCTTTAAAAATATTTAAAGGTTAAAAAAAATGATGGTATGCTGGGAGGGTCCTTGCTTGACACAACAGGGCCAGCCTCTTCAGGTGGCAGGACAGAACCTAAAGTTGAGAATCAGAAGAGACCATACATTTCTCATAGCGGCCAGCAGCCCAGCCTAGAGAAGATCTGCTCAAGGCCCGGTGGGGTGACACTTCCTTCCATCCTGCTTCTCTCATCTCCCTTCAGGGACCTTTCAAATCTTGTTATTCTGAGATAACCCAACCCCCTACCTCCTGCCATTGGCTGCTAGTCTGTAGTTCTTCAACTGAAAAGAAGTCCTTTTATGTACATACTAAAATATATTTGCAGGTAATTTTTTAAAAATGAGTGCATGTACTCCAAATTTA
The DNA here is from genome assembly GCF_951640355.1 of Cnephaeus nilssonii. Classification (NCBI taxonomy): domain Eukaryota; kingdom Metazoa; phylum Chordata; class Mammalia; order Chiroptera; family Vespertilionidae; genus Cnephaeus; species Cnephaeus nilssonii. The sequence goes on along the minus strand of NC_137079.1, from coordinate 54,583,547 downwards.
TAGAGATGAAAGCAAACCTAACTAGACATATAGCAATAGAAAGAATACAATAATAATTGCCCTCACCAAAAAAAAAAAAAATCACAAAAATAGAATTAGTTTAAGAGACTGACAAAAATAGCACCAAGTCTATCATTTATACTTATTGGAGTAACAGAATAAAATATTCTTACTTAATGATACAAAATTATAAACTGAGACTTGATAACATAATTGCATAATATTACTCAAAATTTAATATAAAGGCTAATAATTATTTATTACTGTGGATAAAGTGATATAATCATATTAAAACTATAACTTCCTAAATTATTTTAAAAGGATGGAAAGAATATACAAATAACAGTAAACCTATCATGTTTTGCTATGTGAGTCCATGGCTAGTATTTTTGTTGTTGTTGTTGTTGTTAATCCTCACCCAGGGATATTTTTTCCATTAATTTTTAGAGACAGTACGAGAGGAAAGGGAAGGAGGGGAGGAGGGAGGGAGGGAGAGATAAATATCCATGTGAGAGAGACACATCAATTGATTGCCTCTGGCATGGGCCAGAGCAGGGCCAGGGATATAATCTTCAGCTAACGCTCTAACTACAGGGCCCCATGATTAGTATTTGAGGGTTTAGGTAGAGAAAGGAGATTTTGTTAAGTAATTTTATTGCAATCTAAAGTATCCTCTTTTTAAAAAACCAAACCAGGTTTTCAGGCTGGAATGTAAACACTTAAAAGTTGGCACTTCATCCTAATAACAAATAAAAGCTGAACAACCGACAAATCAGCAACTAGTGTTACATCTGGCAGAGAAGTGAAGTCACACGCCAAACCTCTGCCTTCCAAAATGGAGAGACGGGTAGAATGCAGAGATTCACAACTTCCCAGAGCTAAAACCCACAAGCAGATGCTTCCAGGAACCAGTGCTGGGATAGGAAAACCTATATTGTAGTTGACACACTGCTGGAGGCTCAGTGTGGACAAGCCTGAGAGATAAAAGCTACAGTGGGCCTCCATGCTTGCCTGAGTTTCACTTCCAAGAGCCCTACCAGATCCTCTCTGTGAACATCAAAGGGGAGAAAGTCTGGCTTCAGGCAACTGGGGAGAAAAAGTGACCATTTTGATATACTCCAGAGCATTGTGTTCCTTTTAACAAGGCCTGCCCTGGGGAGAATACATTTTGTCAGGATCTATCCTGTGGGGTTTTATCAGAGCCTAAAACACCTATGGGTAGGAAAATACACAACTCTACTTCCTTTAGATATCCTGACCCACTTAAGGGGAGTTCACGGGGGAGAATCTGAGATTCACTAGTGAAAATCATAGTCTAGGGTAGTGATTTTCAACCGGTGTGCCCCAAGAATTTTTGAAACATGCAATACCTGACTATTTAGTCAGGGGCACTGACCTCTTTTTCCTTAGATTGTCAAGTTAAAAAAAAAAAAAAAGACAACAGCCAACAATAATAGCCGTCCGGTGTGACTGAATCAAAATAATGCTATTTTCTTTTGTCAGATTGGCAAAAAAATATATATTTTGGTGTGCCGCAGAATTAGTTTATGTGTGCTATGAGATGAAAATCACTGGTCTAGGAGCACAGGCTCACTGGAAGACTGAGACTAATAATAACAGGATTATAGAACATTTCCCCTCCTCCCATACCTTGCCACCACATTGCTAAAGTCTCACTTACATATACTCCACTCATCTTTAAATAAAGGCAGTAAAATGGGGCAAAAATAGTCTTTTCAGTCAATGGTGCTGGAACAACTACATATCCACAGACAATGAATCTTGACACAAAACTTATAAAAATTAACTCAAAATGGATCATGGACCTAAATGTAAACTGGAAAATACTGTACAATTCCAAGGTCAAATAGAGAAAATCTAATTGATCTTGGATATGGTGATTACTTTTAGATGGAGCAACAAAGGAACCATCCATGGAAGAATTAATTGATCACTGGCACTTTATTTAAATTAAAATCTCTGCTCTGAAATCTAAGTCAAGAAAATAAAAAGACAAGCCACTGGCTGGGAGAAAATATTTGCAAAAGACACAGCTGATAAAGGACGGTTATCAAAAATATACAAATAACTTTTAAAACTCAAGCATAAAAAGTCAATTAAAAATAGCCAAAAGATCTGAACACTTACCTCACCAAATATATACATATACTGTATATATCTCATATGAAAGCCATTTAATATTTTATGTCATTACGGGATTAAAAAAACAACAACGATGAGATTACTCTATACCCCTATTAGAATGGCCAAAATCTGGAACACTGACAGCACCAAACGCTGACAGGGACATAGATCAACAAGTACTCTCATTCATTGCTGTTGAGAATGCAAAATGGTGCAGCTATTTTGAAAGACAATTTGGCAGTTTATTACAAAGTTATACATACCTTACCACATGGTCTAGCAATTCACTCCTTGGTTTTATTCAATGAATTGAAAACATGTCCACACGAAAGCCTACATGTGAATGTTTAGAGCAGCTTTATCTATAATTGCCAAAGCGCAAAATAACCAAGATGTCCTTCAGTAGGTGAATGGATGAAATGTTTCGATGCATTCAGGCAAAGCAATGTTATATACACCTAAAAATAAATGACCTAGTAAACATGAAAAGACACAGAAGAAATGTAAATGCATAATATTAAGTGAAAGAAGCCAATCTGAAAAGGATACATCCTGTACAATTCAAACTATGCAACATTCTGCAAAAGGCAAAACTATAGAAAGAGTAAAATGATCAGCGATTGCCAGTGGATACAGAGAAGGGAGAGATGACTAGGGAGAGCACAGAAGATTTTTAGGGCAGAGAAACTATTCTGTATGAGACTAAAAAGGTGAATACATATCCTAATACATATCAAAACACATACAAGTACATGCCAAGAGTAAACCTTAATGCAAACTATGGACTTTGGATGATAATACTTATTCAATCTTACTTCAGTTGTAACCAATGTACCTCTATGCTGTGGTATGTCAATAGTGGGGGTGGGAGGCAGGGATTGCATGGGGATTCTGTACTTTCCACCCTATTTTGCTATATAACGAAAACTGTTTATTAAAATAAAGTTAATTGATTTATGAACACACCATGCTGCTGTTACAAGATAATGTAAAACTAAGAAAATTCCTAAACAGGAGGAATAGGTAAACTGAGGCAAGAAAATTAAACAATGCCAAACAGTTTGGGCAGCTTGCAGTTGGCTTATGAATAACAAGCCATTATCTTCCCCAAACCAAGGACACTTGAAAGCAAATGGTTCAAAACCTCCCTAACAAGAGAGTGCAGGAACAGAGGGGGGAAGGGGAAAGAGAAAAAGGGCAGTTTTATTTCACTCCCTAAGCAGAGAAGCCAGCAGTCTCTGACTTGGCAAGATAAAATTGCCAAGATAAAAGTGCTTCTCATGAAATCTGGGAAGGCCACAACTCAGTAAAAGGGGAACCTTGAGAGTTAATCTGTACCAGTTAATCTGTATCAAGATATAGGAATTTTAAAACCTATAGACAAAAGGGTATAGAACCCCTTTAAAGCCCACAGCACTCACTTCTCAGGCTAGCTGGGAAGCCCATCTGTGCTCTAGGTGGAATGTGGTTTAATAGATTTGCTTGCCTTGCTTCTTTAATAGATGTACTTTATTTCTTCAATAAATTCCCTTTACTACAATGTGATTGTCCAGGGTCACTTGTTTGAAGTCTTTCTATGAGACTGACAAGAACTGAAGAGGGGACAGCACTCTCCCTTCAACTCAGGGGCTGTCCAATAACACGTTTTCAGGTGTTTGAGGTGCCTGCACCACTACGATGCAGCTACACTGAATATTAATAACTAGAGGCCCAGTGCACGAATTCGTGCACCAGTGGGGTCCCTTGGCCTGGCCTGCAGGATCAGGCCAAAAACGGCTCTCCGACATCCCCCAAGGGGTCTCGGATTGTGAGAGGGCACAGGCCAGGCTGAGAGACCCTACCGGTGCACAATTGGGGCCGAGGAGAGATGTGGGAGGTTGGCCAGCCAGGGAGGGACTGCAGGAGGGATCCAGAGCCTGTCCAGCCCATCTCACTCAGTCCTGATTGGCTGGACCCCAGCAGCAAGCTAACCTACTGGTCGGAGCATCTGCCTCTTGGTGGTCAGTGCATGTCATAGCTAGCAGTTGAGTGGCCTTAACATATCATTAGCATATTATGCTTTGATTGGTTGAATGGCCGACCGGTCAACTGGACACTTAGCATATTAGGCTTTTATTATATAGGATAGTTAATGTACTACATCAACATGAGCATACATAAGGCAAACTCCACCTTGGAAATTGCTTGTCGTGGTGCATAAAGCCCTAATCTTTCCCATTATCAGTGGAGGCTCACCAAATGTTTGAGACTGCTTTCAATTCTTCTGAGCCAACTACAGCTTTTAAAATAAACATGCATAAAAACATCCCCGCTATGAAAATAATACCCAATTACTCAAAGCACCCTTTAACTTTGGTTAGATTTAAGACAACATTACAACTATGCATAGTCTCCTTTTTTAAAATAAAAAAAACTGATCAAGAAATGTGTACTTTTATTACTCTATCAAAATATTATTCCAGAATGCCAACATTCATTCATTATCATGTTCATAGATATGCAAGTACTTTTACACAAACTTCAAATCGATTGAATTTATACACAGTGTTTCCAGAAGTTTCACTTCACATTACTAGCCTATGTCTATGAAGAGTTGGAGTAATTGCTTAGTAATGTTATGGGAGAATTGCGTGGACTGCCCTTCTCTGTTGCTGGTGGGAGTGGGGTGTCCACCAGTGGAAGTGAGGTTCTTGGGGTATTGCTGGAATAAGCATTTCTGGAGACCCCCATGAGAGAATGAGATGTGGTTAGAAAGGTTTGTTTTTTTGTGTGAAATTACTGTATATCTCTCAGTTTCCAAAGTCCCATTTCCCTTAAACTAGTCCTGGAAAAGGTGCAGCTGGGGATTCCGCAGAGCTAGGAGCAAAGCCGGTGTCCAAAACTTCCTTTCCATGGTGGAGTGGAGTCCAGCATAGCATCAGGCTACTCACAGCCCATTAGTCCATGGTGCAGGGTCCATGTGGCTGTGACCCATGTGGGCGGGTGCAAAACGTGAGAACACACCCCCTGCAGCAAGAGTCCCAAGAGCGCAAGAGAACCAACGAGGGAACTCCCTTTGTTCAGGAATTTGTGTATCTCATATTTGGTGTCCTTGTACTGGCCATGCCTATTCTGGCCAATGATGTGTTCCTGGGTATGATTGACTGACAAGCACCCTCCCCTACATCACACAGACTTTACTGGGCATGTGTCTCTTCTTTCTTTGTCCAGTCCCTTCCCTGGGATATATGGGGAAGAGACCTGGAGAGTATCAAACTTCATCTTCCTGATTCAAATGGCATGCCTATACTATCTGGACTTGCCCCTGCTCCTTTCCTGTTTATTAATAACCAGGTTAACCACAATGGTATCAGTAAGACACTCTTCTCATCACTTCATCTATAAACTTTTCACTTATCCTACCTTTTCTCCTCTCCACACCACATTTGGCATGAACCTCTTAGCCTCCTATTTTACATATTTTTTAAATTTCAATATTTATGTAAACATACTCTTTACATTATACTTGTAAATGTGCCAAAGCATTTTATTATCTAATTCTAATATTAATTCACTTCAGCACTAGAAGAATTAAATTCTGGTTCTTTTGAATGCTTACACTTTTAGATTTATTTTAAAATTGCTTCTCTATCAGTGCCACATAAACCACTGAGTGATAAAGTAAAATGAAAGATACCTATAAAGGTAAAAAAAAAAAAAGGAAAAATATTCACTAGTCTTTATTTCTTTGTGGGTGAGGTTAATAGTAATATCTGGTCCGTTCACTTCATCTATGATGCACACAAACCTCAGGAGACCTAGGTTAATGGGAAAAAATGCATTAGACTTTCCCTGAATGTTCAAAGAGGTGTTGGATTTTCCTTCGGAATACAAATTTTACTCAAAAGAGGGAAGTAGTTTAGTTTATTTTTCTTTGAATCTATCTCTTGCACAGTGACTAAAATTTCATTTTAAAATGTGTCATGGCAATAGGTAACTAATAAAAATTAATGCATTATTCTATCATAAGTTTTAAGCACAGTATGCAAAAATGAAAGTGAGTAATACATTGAAAAATCCCTGAGAGGTGATATAATTGAAATGCATAAATGTACCATAACTAAGCTTTAATTTTCACTGTGAATGCTTGTGTGCTGGAAAGTGGGGAAGCTATTTTACCTAATGTTTAAATAAATTTACTGTTCTAATCTTCAAAAACTGGGAACTCTCTCCTATCCTATGAGCATTACAAAAGCTTCAATGTCACACTTTACAAGTCAGCATCATTAGCACTTGTATTTAAAATAATAAAAAAGTAAATCACTCACTGAAAAACATACATTATCAGGAGAACATATAAAGATGGATAAACAAGGAGTAAGAATTTTATTAAATAATAGCATCCTTAGTTGAAACCCAAACAGATAGCTTCTAGACCTACTTCTGCCACTCCCAGTGTGTAAGGAGACTATACCTTTACAGCCTCCCAAGAATCCCATTGCAGCCCGGTAAATGGAGAACTGATTCAATGTTTTGTCACATATAAAAGTCAAAAGTACAACTATATTTTCTTCTATTTGAGGAGAGTAGAAACTGGAAGGTCTATATGTTGCTGTGAAGAAATACTTTACAAATCTGAGACTTGCATCTTGAAACTTGTTGATTAATATTAAAATGTTATAAATCATATTTATTTCTAACCATGAAAGTTTGTAAGAAGGATGTTACAAAATAGAACTTTATGTTTTCAATGTGAAGTTACTGCCTTTGCAATATAACATGTCTTGAGAATTTATCATGTCCATGGAAGCTAAACTTTTATGCCAATTTAATGAAAATTCACTGGTGTGTTCTTTCCATATTTTAAAGTAATGAGTTAGATAAATACAATTTCAGCATGAGATGGCAATTCATCATTGACCCACATTTCTATTAATTACAAGTTACAGTTTTTGTACGTTTTTAAAAAATCTTCACCCAAGGATTTATTTATTTATTTCATAGATAGAGGAAGGGGAGAGAGAGAGAGAGAGAGAGAGAGAGAGAGAGAGAGAGAGAGAGAGAGAGAGAAAGAGAGAGATCAGTTGCATCTTGTACTGCCCTGACTGAAAATCGAACCTGCAATCTTTTGTTGTACAGGATGATGCTTTAACCAATTGAGCCACTCGACCAGGGCTACAGTTTTTGATTTAAAGGAGCTCTCAATATAAATTCTAATTAGAGTTTATGGATAAAGAAGAATGTTAGAAAAAGAACAAAATTCAGGTCATATGAATAGAGATATAATTATAAAATATTTTATTGAAGTCAAGCCCAAAAGAAACAAACGTGTATTGTACCCTGATTCATTATATTTCTTTAATATCCTAGCAAAAGTGCCTGTCAGGAAATGGCCTACCACATGGATAGTGACACTTACTTACTGTGTATTGTTAGATTTATGTAATTTGTGTATCATCCACATATATTTCTGCTTTGTGTATATGGAGAAATTTAGATAGAAATAGATTTCTATTTCATGATAGATTTTATTTAATTTAAAAATTCAGGCATGCATAGTAGAAAACATTTTTTTTTCCAAGTGCATCAGGTAGGCTACAGGCTACACTGCTGTGACAAATAGATAACCAAATACAATGCCTTAAATGTAAATTTATTTTCACTTATGGAACATCCCTGGATGAGTTTCTTAGTTTTGAGGGGATGATGATGTTGGGGCTGTCATCCTCAAAGCCAAACTCCCAAATTTGCTCTCATTATTACAATTTCCCAGACAGCATGAAAGGAAAGTGTACAGCCAGGAGCAAGTGGCTTTGTCTTTAAGGAGATGACCCAGAAATAATTCACATCATTACCATTTACATCTCATTGCCCAGTGTTAGTTACTTGGCTTCGCTGAACTGTTAGAGGACTGAGAACTGTTATTATCTTTAGCTGGATGTTAGTGTGTGCACATAAAATTTGGCACCTAAAAATAATAGGAGGTGAATGAAATGTGGAGAGCAATTCGTTATTCCTGTGGCATTTTGTTTCACTGGCCTTTCGGATATTTATATGCTCTCTTTTTCCCACGAAGAACACAACCTTCTCTGTCACTAATTATAGTACCACAAGCAGCGCTATCCCAAGATTTTCTGGGTTATACATAGTTGACTCCATCAGGCTTGATGTGGCAGGGATTTTTTGTTTGTCCTCTATTTCCTAGACCAGGGTAATTGAAGCTATTGCACTCTCTGGTTAAGGAAGGGAGACATAGACCATTTGCTCTTAAGTGTCCTCGGTTAGGGAAGATAAGGTCTGGCTGTAATTTGTTCAAAATTGTCCGGCCTTGTCTAATTTTCTTGTCTTAGTTTCCCCATTCCACTCACCCAGCAATTTTCCTAGCTTCTTACTACCCTGCCACATTAGCTCAGTTATTTTCCATACTGAGTTGACAATGGAATCCTGCTTTTGTTCCCAGGAAGTTTCTGAAATTGAGTCAGGGAAATATTGTTTTTACAGAATGAATATCTGAATATCCAAAAGCTTTTTTTCCATCTTTTTTTTTCTCCCTAGTTAGTCCTCTTATTAATATGTGATGAAAGAGACATGGGTATATTTCACATTTTTTTCTTACACTCTCAAAGTGCTGTCAATATAAGCAGAGGATTGAATTTTGATTGAGCAGCAGTGTTTTACTTTCAACTACTATGCAGTGATCATCAGCTTCTACCATTCAGTCCAAGTGAAGTGCATACAGTAACTTCTCTCATGCCCTCTGGTTGGCCCATGTTCTACAACAGACCGTCCTTTTGTGTTACATTTCGTGGTCACCTCCCTTACGTCATCTTAAGGTGTGGTCATTTTGCTTTCTCCCATCTATTTAGTTTCCTTAAAATAAATTGTGGAAATTATTTCAACCCATTTTTTCCACACAGAACTTTTTCTTGTGGCTCCTTTGTTAACTCTTCTTGACCAGAGCTTTTATGCTCGAGGTTTAAAACAAAACTGAATTGTGTTTTAATGTTTCTATCAAAGTTCTGTTAGATGAGAAAATCTACATTAAAAATTTTTAGTTAGTAGATAGTAGTAAAATCATTCACCACACAGAAGAGATAGGAAGAGAGGAAGATAAGAAGACAGTGATATATATAGAAAATTAACTACATTGTTTCTGAGTCAGTCATGTGTTGACATTCTTTTTCTTAGAATTGTCCGCTGAGTGATCTTGGGTTCAGTAATTAATGCTATTAGTTCAAACTTCTTATTGATAAACTTATATTCAGTAGTGATGTGTATTAAATGTCAATGCTTGGCATATACTGACTGTCAATTAATTTACCTCCCTTTTTTTATACCTCTAATTACCATCATATCTTCCAATAGCTTTTTGCTACATGAATTTTTCTTTTGCCTTATATTTTGAAGCTTTCCAATATGTTAAACATGTGTGAAAAATATATCCCCTTTACTTCTGAGAATATTTCTTCATGATTGAAAGAGATAACATTAAAAATATCTTTATCAAGATTAACAACAAGAATATAAACTAAAACATATTGCCATGTTTATTTCACATGGCATTAACATAATCATGACTTTTACCTCGGCTATTTGTAATACAGTTGACCTTCCTTATCTGGATTCCACATCCTTGTATTCAACCAACCATGTATCAAAAATATTTGAAAAAAAATGTTATGTTGTTGTTGATTTATACTATGTAGTTAGATCAACAGTGGTCGCACTTATTCTAAACATATACAAACTTTTTTTTTGTCCTTCTTAACCAATAACTACTATTTACATAGCATTTGTATTGTATCTGGTATTATAAGTAATCTAGAGATGATTTTACAGAAGGATGTGCATAGGTCCTATATTGGGTTATATAAGGGACTTAAGCATCTGTGGATTTTGGTGTGCATAGGAGTTCTTAGAAATAAACTGTATTAAAATTAACTTCACAATTATAGATCACTTACTTGAGTATGAACAAATATCATATTTTTAGATGAACTAGCATGTAGTCAATATTTGTTGAGTTGCTGGTTATGCTGGTTTTAAGTTTCAAAATTTTATAAATTTTGATTTGCTTTCTAATGACGTTTATTAGATAATTCCTATTCCTGCTATGTAAGGAAAATTTTAAAATCTAGTTCTCTGACTCATAAATTCTGCCACTGGTTTCTAGCAGTGATTAATATCACAAGAATAATTTGTATACTGCTGCAAGGTATGCAAAACTAATCTCAGGGCAAAATCGTGTTACTTAACATTTTATAAAAATTTGGCAATAATTAATGTTGAATTTCTGTGAGTTCTATGGATCTTTATGCTGCCATTTCACAAATGAGTAACCTGGAGCTTCCTTCAGTAATATTCCAAAGGCCAGACTGAAGTCAGTAGAATGAAGCCAAGAGGCTTCATTTATAAGATAATTTTCATGTCAATCACAATGCATAGGCCATGTCTCCTAACTCAATCCATTAGCAACACTGCGTGAAATCTAATGAAGTAAGTCTCATTTAGAAAGTGATACTTTTGTTAAAGTTACTTTTGATTTGTTTTAAGGGAAAAGTAGCTCCTATATTTTTAAGTTACAATATAGAGATAATTGATGCATGTGATTGTGCCCTCAGTAAACATTGGTTGAGTAAATGAATGAAAAATAAAATTAACTTATAAATTATTTTTTAAAGTTAGTGCAATAGAAACAATATTTAATCTCTGCCTTTTACTGACCAAAATCAAAACAGAACAATCCTATCTAATAAAAAGGGAATATGCTAATTGACTGCCCTGCCCTCAAAGATGCCAGCACCCACAGCCAAAGGAGGGAATATGCTAATTGACTGCCCTGACCTCAAATATGGAGGCACCCAAGCCAATAAGGAGAGAATATGCTAATTGACTGCCCTGCTCTCAAAGATGGTGGTGCCCATAGCCACAAGATGTTGGTGCTCAGTCCCCTCAGCCCCGCTGGGGCGGCAGGCACGCAGCAAGGCCAGGCCCACCCCCAGGCGGGCCCGGAAGCTCCACATGACTGCCTCTGGAGTCCCCCAGTCCCCTCAGCCCCCCTGCCACCCAGGGCTGGCCTGAGGTGCAGGCAAGGGTTGGATGGTGGCTGCCCAGCCGCCTAGGGCTGGCCCAAGGTGCAGGCAAGCCTCAGATGGCAGCTGCCCAGCCACTCAGGGCTGCCCAAGGCTCAGCTAACCAGGGCCAGCAGAGGCTTGCGCTGCCGTCAGTGGAAGCAGCAGAGGTGTGATAGGGCATCACCTTCCCCTGATCACTGAGTTGCCTCCTGCCCCTGAGGGCTCCTGGACTGTGAGAGGGGGCAGGCCAGGCTGAGGGACTCACCCCTCCAGTGCATGAATTTTCATGCACCAGGTCTCTAGTATGAAATAACACAATGTGTTAAATCAGCTTTAAGGAGACTATTGCAATATAAGCTAGAGCATTCATAAATTTGTCAATGTTATACAATAAACTTTATAGTTAAATTAAACTGGTCAATTTGATAAAATAGTACATTTAGATTTAATCACACTGATTAGAAAAGATTGATTATCAAGATAAGCAATTAAAATTTATAAAGTAAAAAATAAAATATTTAGCTAGCTACAGTTATGGAAAAGAAGCTAATACTAAATATGAAAAGTAAAAAGTCAGCTTTCTCATCACTTAGCAGTTTCCTATCAATAATCTCTTTAGCTACCTCAACAATGCTGGAGAAGTTTTTGCTAATGAGGGAACCTCAGCTGAAATCTTTGAAGTGAGTCTCCCATATTACACACTTCCTGTTCTTTATTTTATTGTCTTTAATGCATTCCGATCTCTCCAAAACTCCATAGTCAATGTGCTCTGTTTTTAAATCATTATAAAACAGTCGTTTCCTAGTTTCTTCACCTCCTTCACTCAGCTAAGTTCCCATTAGTCAATAATTAATGTTGAAGTCCCTAATTTATGCTAGGAACTGTAATCCCCTTTCCCTAGACATATGTAAGTGTTTTTTTAAATTCCTTGATGCTCCAAATATAAAAATGAAACCTCTCTATACTATGAATTTGTGAACTGTCATAATCAGCCTGCTGCCTGTTTATATAATTCCTGAGCTAAAAATGACTTTTACCCTTTTAAATGGATAAAAAAGTCAAAAGAAGAATAATTTTTGTGCAGGTTAAATAATATAAAATTCAAATTTCAGCATTTATCAATATTCACTGGAACATGACCACACCTGTTGTTTATTAGTAAACATTTAATAAACATTGGAAATCTACCTAGGTACTCATAAATAGCCATTGTGGGCATGTTTTATTTTCTAACTGAGATCAGTTGTATCAGTTTCACTGTCATGAAGTGACAAAGAAGGGCCTGTGTAATTTTAGGGACTTAAAAACTCAGATCAATGAAGATCTTTATTATGAGTAAGGTAGATTCAAAGTGTGGTAATACTATGCAGCTGTAAAAAAGAAGGATATTTTACCTTTTGAGACAGCATGGAGGGACTTGGAGAGTATTATGCTAAGCGAAATAAGCCAGTCAGAGAAAGACAAATATCACATGATCTCACTCATATATGGAACTTAATGAACAAAATAAACTGATGAACAAAATAGATCCAGAGACACAGAAGCATGGAACAGACTGTGGAATCTCAGAGGGAAGAGGTGAGAAGATATTAACCAAAGAAATTATATGCATATATGCATAACCTATGGACACAGACAATAGTTCAGTGAAGGCCTGGGGAGGGGCCAGGAATTGGGAGGAGGGGGTCAATGGAGGGGAGGGTTGGGAATGGGACATCTGTAATACTTTCAACAATAAAAATAAATTAATTTTTTTTTAAGTGTGGTAAGTAAAAATGATTCTATGATGAAAATGTTTGAGAACTCTTAGAGAGTCCAGGTTTATTAAAACAAAGCAAAATATATAAACAACATGTAATCTCTTAGGAGATAAAGTGATATAACAAAGAAGAAAATTGTGTATGCATGTGTGTATGTGTGTGTATGTATGTGTGTTGTGTGGTATGACAAATGTATAATTTACTTTTTGTCTTGCAACTTCATGATTATACTAATACTAGAGGCCCGGTGTACGAAATTCGTGCATGCGGGGGTTTGTCCCTCAGTCCAGCCTGCACCCTCTCCAATCTGGGAACCCTCGAGGGATGTCCCACTGCCCGTTTAGGCCCGATCCCACTGTGGCTGTGGGGCTGAAGGGACTGGGGGACTCCAGAGGCAGGCACGCAGAGTGGCTGGACCCACTGGGATCGGGCCTAAACGGGCAGTCAGACATCCCTTTCACAATCCAGGACTGCTGGCTCCCAACTGCTCGCCTGCCTGCCTTCCTGATTGCCCCTAACTGCTTCTGACTGCCAGCCTGATCACCCCCTAACCACTCCCCTGCCAGCCTGATTGATGCCTAACTGCTCCCCTGCCAGCCTGTTTGCCCCTAACTGCCCTCCCCTGCAGGCCTGGTCCCCCCCAACTGCTATCCAATGCAGGCTTGGGTCCCCCCCAACTGCCCTTCCCTGCATGCCCGGTCGCCCCCAACTTCCCTCCTCTGCCAGCCTGGTCACCCCTAACTGCCCTCCCCTGCAGGCTTGATCGCCCCCAACTGCCCTCCCCTGCTGGCCATCTTGTGTCCACCTGGGGGTAGCCATCTTTGGCCACATGGGGGCAGCCATCTTGTGTGTTGGATCAATGGTCAATTTGCATATTACTCTTTTATTAGATAGGATAGAGGCCTGGTGCACAGGTGGGGGCCAGCTGGTTTGCCCTGAAGGGTGTCCCGGATCAGGGTGGGGGTTCTGTTGGGGCGTGGGGTGGCCTAGGTGAGGGGCCTGTGGTGGTTTTCAGGTCGGCCATGCCTCCTGGTGACCCAAGTGGAGGCCGTGGTATCTGGGATTTATTTTTCTTCTATAATTAAAACTTTGTAGCCTTGAGCGGAGACAAGCCTCCTGCTTGCTCCATGGCTGCAGCCATTTTTGTTGGGATTTATTTATCTTCTGTAATTGAAACTTTGTAGCCTTGAGCAGAGAAAGCTTGGCTTCCTCCATCACTGGGGGCAACTCAAGCCTCCTGCTCTCTCCAGCTCCATGGTTGCCACCATTTTTGTTGAGATTTATTTATCTTCTATAATTGAAACTTTGTAGCCTTGAGTGGAGGCCTAGGCCAGCCAGGGTGTGCTGAAAGCTTGGCTTCCTCCATTGCCGGGGTAACCCAAGCCTCCTGCTCTTTCTGTGGCCACAGCCATCTTGGTTGGGTTAATTTGCATACTTACTCCTGATTGGCTAGTGGGCGTGGCTTGCGGGTGTAGTGGAGTGATGGTTAATTTGCATATTACTCTTTCATTAGATAGAATGATCTATTTGATAAATAAAATTTAACTTCATCCTTTTTTCTGTGTAAATTTTTATATGTCTTATTTTTGTCAATTTAGATTAGACTATTCTCTTAAAGATAGAATTAATAATAAATTTGAATTATTATATATTCTAAAATATGTAAGTGAAACATAACTTAAACAAGCATTAGGAACACTATAAAATTAATTTCAAAGTACTTCACTTATCAAAATAGTAGGACTTACATTTTTTTACGTTACCAATTGAAATAAATTAACTTTCTGGTTCAGTGCTTTTATAATTATTTTCATACTAGAGGCCCAGTGCATGAAAATTCATGCACTGGAGCGGGGGGTCTCTCAGCCCGGCCTGCCCCCTTTCACAGTCCTGGAGCCCTTAGGGGCAGGAGGCGAGCCGGCAATCAGGGGAAGGTGACGCCCCCATCACACCTCTGCTGCTGCCACTGCCAGCAGTGTAAGCCTCAGCCCAGCCATGGTTACCTGTGCCTCAGGCTGGCCATGGGAGGCTGGGCAGCCAACATCCGAGGTTTGCCTGCACCTCGGGCATCAGCTGGGCAGCTGCCATCCAAGGTTTTCATGTACCTTGGTCCATCCCTGGGTGGCTGTGGGGCTGAAGGGACTGGGGGACTCCAGAGGCAGGCACGCAGAGTGGCTGGACCTGCCTGGGGGTGGGCCTGGCTGTGCCACGTGCCTGCCACCCTGGCAGGGCTGAAGAGACTGGGAACCGCCATCTTGTGACTATGGGTGCCACCATGTTTGAGGGTATGGCAGTCAATTAGCATATTCCTTCCTTATATTGGCTGTGGGCACCACCATTTTATGTGGCTGTGATGGTCAATTACCATATTCCCTCTTTATTAGATAGGGTGGTGGAGATTTCATATATGATATCCTTTCTATAGGAACATTTCATGTTGGAGAGCAGTGAGTCCAAGTTTTGGTCTCTGACTAGCAGCAGAATTTTAACTATTTCAATTTCTAATATCCAGTAACAGTTTATGTGTAGTCCCTGATTATATTTCCAGGTTTTTAATATGCTTCTCTCTGAAAGATCTTCATCATAGTAATTTCCAAGTTCTGCTAACAAGGTTATATTTTTAAATTTAATTTAATTCTTTAGAAATCATTCATAATTCAGAATAATGTATGATTGATTAAATTAATAAACCTGGGTAACTTATTGCCATCTCAGAAAGATAGGCCAAGAATCAAAATGCATTCTACTGGTCCAATTATATTAAGTGTAGGAGTCTATTGTTAGATTCAAATATAAGAAACTGAATGGAATCAAGGCTGAAACGGCCAAATGTCTTAAGTTTTGGAATAATTTTAAGTTAATTGTTATCCAATTAAGCAATTTTTGGAAAAGAGGACCAAGAAAAATGTCCTCATTTTAGGAAATGCAGGTCCTAGAATGGTATGCACATTTTTGCTATGTGTTGATTACACTGTATCTTCCTTTCAAAATATCTTCCCGCTGGTTTCTAGGGAGATGGTTTGATCTGTGTTGAACTGAATAGAGGAGGATTAGTGCACCCAGAATAATGAAAGCAGATACTATCTTCTTGCTTGGCCTTACTTGATTAGATCTGCTCTGTTTAGTTTTCCCCTTACTATCAGGATATGTCCTGACTTTAGAATATGACGCTTCTATTAAAACATAGGATTTCTGGAATCATAGATCAATGGCTGAGGAGCTTAGTGATGTGTTTCCATTTAGGATCGACAGAACTCCAACATCCTGATGGAATGAATAACTACAGGTATCTCTATTTTGTTTTTTGTTTTGTTTTGTTTTCAATTTTGTTTTAAACTCCACAGTTGTTACTTTTTTTTCAAGATATTAAGTTCCTCTTCCTTCATCTGTCCAGACTAAGTCTCAGCCAAAGATGAACAGGAAAGTCTCATGAATACTTCTGGGCCAAACCTTGGGATAGCTTATTATTTTCCATTAATATCCTCTGCAAAATGTAGCTGCTTCTGCAAAATGAACTCCAATCTCTGTGTCCTCAGGTCAGACATACTTCTCTGTCCGCTTGATTCACATTCTTTAGCCACTGTTTTGAAACTGCACAAATTGCCAGTTAGAAAAATTATTACGGATGTAAAGTACAGCATAGGGAATATAATCAATAATATTGCAATAATTATGTATGGTGTCAGATTGATACTAGACTTAACAGGCAAATCATTTCATAGGTATTTAAATATCTAATCACTAGCTTGTACACCTGAAACTAAGATAAAATTACATGTCAAATGTGATTGAAAAATAAATTAATTTTAAAAGAAAGTGCATTGTGTTGAAAGCCAGATTGAAGGTAAGCCTCACCTTATTTGTCTCCCTTTTATCAAGTGTCACAGTTATACACTACCTGTTTTCATATGCCAAAAAGACTTGCTAAATTAAGTCCAGCACCACTAACTCTAAAATGGCCTGAACAAAACTGTTCTTAACAAATGTGTTATTTTCCTCTTTTATAATCTAACTAGAGGCCCGGTGCACGAAATTCGTGCACGGAGGGGGGTTGTCTCTCAGCCCAGCCTGTACCCTCTCCAATCTGGGACCCCTTGAGGGATGTCCGACTGCCCGTTTAGTCGGACATCCCTCTCACAGTCCAGGACTGCTGGCTCCCAACTGCTTGCCTGCCTGCCTTCCTGATTGCCCCTAACTGCTTCTGCCTGCCAGCCTGATCACCCTCTAAACACTCTGCTGCCAGCCTGTTTGCCCCCAACTTCCCTCCTCTGCCGGCCTGGTTACCCCTAACTGCCCTCTCCTGCAGGGTTGATCACCTCCAACTGCCCTCCCTTGCAAACCTGGTCCCTCTCAACTGCCCTCCCTTGCAGGCCTGGTCCCTCACAACTGCCCTCCCTTTCAGGCCGGGTGCCTCCCAACTGCCCTCTCCTGCTGGCCATCTTGTAGTGGCCATCTTGTGTCCACATGGGGGCAGGATCTTTGACCACATGGGGGCAGCTATATTGTGTGTTGCAGTGATGATCAATCTGCATAGTACTCTTTTATTAGATAGGATAGAGGCCTGGTACAGGGGTGGGGGCCAGCTGGTTTGCCCTGAAGGGTGTCCCTGATCAGGGTGGGGTTCCCTTGGGGCGTGGGGCAGCCTGAGTGAGGGGCCTGTGGTGGTTTGCAGGCGGGCCACGCCCCCTGGCAACCCAAGGGGAGGCCCTGGTATCTGGAATTTATTTTCCTTCTACAATTGAAACTTTGTAGCCTGGAACAGAGCTAAGCCTGGAGCTCCCTCCAAGGCCCGCAGCCATTTGTGTTGAGGTTATAATTGAAACTTTGTTGCCTTAAGCGGGTGGGCCCGGCCAGGGTGTGTGGAAAGCTTTGCTTCCCCTGTTGTGAGCGGCAACCCTGCCCTGCTCTCTCAAGCTCCATTCTGCCACCATTTGTTTGAATTTGTTTACCTTCTATAATTGAAACTTTGTAGCTTGAGTGGAGGCTTAGGCCTGCAACGGCTGGCAGAAAGCTTGGCTTCCTCTGTTACCTAGAAAACCTTGCTCTCTGTGGCTGTAGCCATCTTGGTTTGGGTTAATTTGCATACTTGCTCTGATTGGATGGTGGGTGTGGCTTGTGGGTGTGTCGGATGTATGGTCAATTTGCATATTTGTCTATTATTAGATAGGATTTTAAGCTTAACATTTCCATTGTATATTCTTCATTTTAAAGTCTCAATCTCAAAATTGAAAGCTAAGAAGCTTTGACATTCTTATCCTAAAGTGATTAATAAATCTATCCATTTATAATTTCCAAGTAGTTGGGTCTGTTTTAGACAAAATTTGATTTTTCATTTATAGTTTCAGTGCCTTTTTATGAGCAGGTGGCACTAAATATTTTGGACTTTAAAATGTATATGTATTTCCAGGATAGCTTAATGTTTGATAAATTTTGGATATATTTTCTGATGGCTTGAAAATAATATTTATTGTTTTAGAGTACAAATTTAAATTAATGTGTGATATAAGCAAAGTAGTTTTAATGATAGTTTATATTGTTCATATCTACAAATTGTTATATGTGATATTTTGTGTGGTCTAGTAACAATGTGAATTATGGTGATGAGTAGAAAAAATAATTAAGGCTAAAATGAAGTATTTTAAACATCACCCATATTAATATGTTTTATCTATCCTCCAATTAATCAAATTACTATTATAAACTATTCACAGTATAGTAGTGAATAGCTTATAAATCTTAAAAGCAAAACAGGATGTTTAACATTTTCATTCAGTTGTAAATCAACTTTTTAGACTTAAAAATCAAGATGACACATAATTTTGCATTCCAATCATAATATAGATGTTTTTGGTATTGTTTTCCAAGTAAACTTAAGATGGAATTGAATCAAATTTCATATTCACTATTAATATGAAAAAAATCATGATCAAATTCTTCCAAAATATGTTCACCATGGTTGGTTGACTACTTTTGTCATAGAATAAATAGAAATTGACTCATTTTGCTATATCAGTGCCTGGAAATAAATACATGTCTATAACATTTTAGAAGTAACTTTATTTTCTAAAAGTATAAAATTTCCAGTGATTTATGAGAGAAATAGAATATTACTATGTTTTATTATTTATTTAATTTAATGTCAATTTTTTAAAAAAATATTGCAAATTGCATACCACTAGATATATATTTGAATTACTTACTATTTTAAAATACAAGTCAAATTTTAAGTGTTAATAAAGACTATTAAAAAAACGACACCACTAAATATAAAATTCAATGCAAAACTTAAAGGTGCCGCCCTAACCAGTTTGGCTTGGTGGATAGAGCGTTGGCCTTCAGACTGAAAGGTCCTAGGTTTGATTCCAGTCAAGGGCATGTACCTTGGTTGCGGGCACATCCCCAGTAGGGAGTGTGCAGGAGGCAGCTGATCGATGTTTCTCTCTCATCTATGTTTCTAACTCTCTATCCCTCTCCATTCCTCTCTGTAAAAAGTCAATAAAATATATATTTTTTAAAAAACTTAAAGGTGTCTTTTTTTATAGCATACAATTGTTGTTTTTAATACAAAATATAAAACTGAAATACAATCAGATTACTTCTAAGGGATGAAATTTATTTAATGGGATATTTATTATTGAATAAAATATTTTCTTAGAAGAGCATATTTTCCCTCTTTTTCTATGGAATCTCACAAATTAAGTATCAGATAGATTTATTTAACTGGTAATGTGTTTTAAATGATTATATGCAAAATTTCAGTAAATTTTATGAAAGGGATATTTTCCACTGTAAAACTATTTTTTGATGTGAAAGCAAATGATTTCTGCCTTTACCTTAGCTGTTCAAATTTAAAATTTGTACTTAAAAAATGGTCAGTGTTATGTTCACTTTGTAATTTTCTAAAACTGAAATAATTCAATCAACTAATCTCTGGATGAATTTAAGAATAAACAAAGGAATTTAAATGGCACATTAATTGTAGTGATCTAGCTGTCCCGATTGTGAACAATGTGAACATAAAATATATCAACAGTACAATTGCATTTGGAGAAAAACAACGCCTTAATTTTAGAGCCAGAAAGTTTTGTTACCAGTCTTAGGATGATGTAGGTAATATAAGAAAGTTATCTGGGTCTTTTTTCACAGTGTTAAATGAAACCAGGAAACACATCATCTTTAAGTGTCTTCTTAGTGATGATATTTAATATTTCTTTTACTTTTGGAATTAATTAATTTATTAATAATTCTAATGATTCAGATATATAAAAGACATTCTGGAGTAAGTGACTCACATTTCAATTTACTTTATAACTTTAACTAGAGGCCCAAGGCACAAAATTTGTACAAGGGTTGGCCTTCTCAGCCCGGGCTGCCGGGACCCTCGCAGCCCCAGCTACCTCGTGGCCCCGCCCCCCCACACCC
Source organism: Cnephaeus nilssonii (assembly GCF_951640355.1). NCBI lineage: Eukaryota > Metazoa > Chordata > Mammalia > Chiroptera > Vespertilionidae > Cnephaeus > Cnephaeus nilssonii. Next base: position 54,563,167 of record NC_137079.1, on the reverse strand, counting down.
GCCTTGGCCTGGCTCTGCCTGTGTCCACCACCACATACCCCCAGTTCCTGGTTCCATGGAGCCCTCTGATGATCACCCCACAGAGGGTGTCCTGGGCCTTTCTCTTTGGGGCAATCACAGAACCCCCCCCCCCCCCCCAGTTAATGACCCCGCTCCCCCTGGCCGGTGGCCTGGGCTTCCCTCTGCAGGGCGATCGATTGTGGAGCAACCCCTGCATTGATCACCCCACAGAGGGTGTCCTGGGCCTTTCTCTTTGGGGCAATCACAGAACCCCCCCCCCCCCCCCAGTTAATTACCCCGCTCCCCCTGGCCGGTCGCCTGGGCTTCCCTCTGCAGGGCGATCGATTGTGGAGCAACCCCTGCATTGATTGTCCCACAGAGAGTGGCCTGGGCCTCCCTCTTTGGGGCAATCACGGAGCCCCCCTCCCCGATTGATCGCCCCACTGGCCGGTGGCCTGACACTCCCTCTGCAGGGCGATCGTGGGGCAATGGCGGACCCCCGCCAATTGCATCGCACTCACCTTGGCTGTCCTGGCACCAGTGCATGTCATAGCATGGTTGTCTGGAATGTCGTCCAGATGGTCATTCTGCTGTTTGGTCATTCAGTCCATTTGCATATTACGTTTTTTATTATTATAGATCACAAAGTAGAGAAAATGCTGCTAGCTAGAATTAGTTCATGTCTATTTGTCTGGTACAGTGATACCATATAAATCTCAGTGTTAGGAAAAATCATTTAGTAAAGAACTTTAAAAATAGAATATGAAAACATATTAATAATAGAAGGCATTTCTCCAATTGGGCACTCCCCAAATTGAAGAAAATAGAGGATTGTTTTAAGTGATGGCAATATATGCTAAATAAGAAGAGAATAAGAAGAAGGGAGACGAGAACAAAAACATGAATAAGAAGTTAAATACTGAAGGTAATACTCTTATCATGTTTTAGAAAATTCAGCAAATAGATTCTGATATGATTCTTGCAAGACTTTCTTGAGTCCACAGCAAGCACATGATTTGGAATATTAGACGCAGGGTAAGTTATACCACAATTTTTTGGTAATTATTTATTTTTATTTTATAATAGATTTTTATTGATTTGAAAGGGAGGAAGAGAGAGGGAGAGAGAGATAGAAACATCAATGATGAGAAAGTATCATGGATTGGCTGCCTCCTGCACTCCACCCTCTGGGGATCAAGCTGGCAATCGGGCATGTGCCCTGACCAGGAATTGAATTGTGACCTTCTGGTTCACAGGTTTATACTCAACCAGTGAGCCACACTGTCCCAGCAGTATTGATTTCTTTCATGAAACTTATTACCATCTGAAGATGTATACCTTGAAACACAACTGAGAAATGATGCTTAAGTTTAAAAAAATGATATACTTTATACTCTACACTCATTTATAATAAAATAAATTAGATAGTAAAAGCAACAAATAAGTTATAAAATAATAATGAAAAAAATTAGTTCTAAAGGGCCATTGAATGATAAAAGATATATTGATCATACAAATTTTGTTGGATATATCAACCATGAATATCATGATAAAACATGATATGATTATGTTAAAAATGTCAAATTGATTAAATAGTTGATTAAAAAAATGATTTGAAGGAAATGTTTTCAGTGATAAAATAGTTTTAAAACAATGTAAAAACAAAGAGAATTCATTAAGTGAAAATAGTGTTACAAAATGATACATCCTCTTCTTGTCCTTAACAAAACACAATGATGATGACATCATGAAGTCAATGATCACAGAAATTAATAGTGTATACTATTCCAGTTCCTCAAAACAATTACATGAAAAAGGCAATTTGATTAAACTCTATCATGTATGAAAGCCCTCTCTTGGTTCTTCCTTAAAACACATGTACATTCATATGCATGTGGCCACCCACATACACACACACACACACACAAACACATAATTTGCCTCACACAGTATCGTGCTGTTGCTCATAACTAAATAACTTCAGGAGTGTTTACAAAGTTCATGAAATCCCTGGTTACTTGGTACCTTTCCTTGCTACTGAATTAATGTGATGACTTAAAGTACCTTGAAAGGCACCTGTATTTGTCTTTGAATTCCTTGAAATTTCTCTGATCTTTATTTCTCTTGCTTTGCCTTCATTGATAGTATTAATGTAACAGTGGGAAATTGTGATCTATTCCACCATTCTTTTTACATTTTCTCTGTAAATGTTGACTCTGACTAATACATAGCTTATAGATAAATGGTATCTATATATATATAAGCCTAAGCGACCATCCTACCATTTGACCATCCAACCGGTAGCTATGATGTGCAATGACCACCAGGGGGCAGATGCTCAACACTGGAGCTGCAGAGCTGCAGAGAATTGGCAGCTATGGTTCTCAGGTGATGCACCGGGAACCAGAGAGGAGGGAGCGCGATTCCGGGTGCATCACCCGAAAACCATCCTCTCGCAATCCAGGACCCCTTGGAGGATATTAGAGAGCTAGTTTTGGCCTGATCCCCACAGGCCAGGCCTAGGGACCTCACCAGTGCACAAATCCGTGCACCGGGCCTCTAATATTTTTATAGGAATCTGAGGAACCAATTTCAGAAGATAAAGACTCCAACCTTCAGTAATACCAGTTCTGGGTATTTTGCTGACCTTCAACTATAGAACCAGGATTATATAGAACCAGCATGACAGAGGCCAGGATGAGACACAACAGATTATCACTTGACCAGTTTCAAGATCCTAATCAGAATGGACTGTACTGGCCTGCAAGTAGAGAACTGTTCAACCCTTTCTTCTTGACTACTTTGTTCTGCTTTCCCTCTCCCTCCTTATAAAAAAAAACTCTGCCTGCACTGAGATGGGCTTTGTGACAACAGTTCTCTATCTACTCAGGAAATGAGCACATGAATAAACCACTTTCCTTTTTCACCAGCATCTGGCTTATGAGTTTGGCTTTCATGGAGACAGGCAACTGAACTTGGGTTATGGTTACATTAACCTTTTCCCCAATTACCTGAATAAGACATGGATATACAATTAGGAATCGAATGAAGTATATGTAATAAGGGGAAAATGTATAAATTTCTGCTTAAACATAGTGGAGTGAATCTCTTACCCTGGAAGCACTAGTTAACTGAAGGTAAAAAAATAAATAAATAAAATAAAATATACTGGTCTAAGCCCATCAAGACAAAGAGAATGGGACAACAGATCATATTTTTCTTCCCCAAAGGATTCAACAAACTTTTGAAGAAAATTATAGTTGGAAGGGAAGGGTAACTAAAAATTAAATGCTTACATTGGAAGATAATGATGGCAGCGGTGGTGGTGGTGGTGGTGGGGGGGGGAATTGACTTCTTTCTTGAACCTGAAAGTTTCAAGATTTGGAAGCACTGGGCACCAAGAAAGGTGGTGATTAAATTCAAGACAAAAATCAAGAAGACTGATTGAAAGTAATATATGGAGCATTTGTATCCTCAGATATCTTATTTCACCCTGCAGAGCCAGTACTATCTTTCAACATTCACAAATTCTCTAAGAGATTAAAAGTTATTCTCAGAATAAAATTACCAGAAATGTTTCAGACCTCGGGATAATAGATGAACATAGAGACTGAAACTCTTGAGGCAGCATGGAGCTTAAAGAGTATGATTATGTGAGTGTCTGAACCATAGGACATCTGGGTTTCTTTATTGTTGCTTCTAATAGAGCTTGAGAAATGAGTATCATCAGCCCAGCCATGTCAATGGAAGCAGTATATATATGAAAACAATTCTTTTGGGATAGGTGTGTGAATTTCCAAAAAACTCAGACATTTTAGTGTAGATGACAGTATCAAAATAACAATAGCAAAAAAGGACTAGAAAAACCCCCCAATATGCAACATATTTGATCCTGTTGCAAACAAAAATAGAATAGAAAATTGACTCCCTTTCTTATATGAAGAGAAATGTAATATTCAAGAAATACAAAATTAATATCACATATATTCATCTCATGCTCCTCAAATATACTATTAACATTTTAAAATAACCCCTTTGCCTTTCTAGACACATGCATATTTTAGATGCAGTGATTTGTGTGATGATGATTAAGCCAATTCATGTTACTCAATGACAATGGAGGTTACAGAGATAATATGGTTTTGATAAAGATTTTTACAAGGTTTTCTAAACACAATAAAACAGTCATAGGCTATCTCTAGATATTAATGAATATTCAATCATAATTATTTAAATGTAGTCTGATTTATCTGCCAGTTCACAGGGTATCAAAGCATTTTTTTTTCAATGCAAATAGTGGAACAATTCACTGACTCCTGTGAAAAATGGTATGTAGTATTGTGATAGGCTAAATAATGGTTCTCCAAAAGATAACTACAGTCTAATCCCTGGAACCTGTAAATGGTACTTTCTATGACATGTGATTATATGCATATATGATTAAATAAAGGATTGTAAGATGGGGAGGTTATTCTGGATTTTCATCATTGTGGGCAATAAATGAAATCACAGTGTCCTTATAAGAGAAAAGCAGAGGGAATTTACAGACAAAAGAGGAAAAAACTATGTGATTGTGGAAGCAGAGATAGAAATCTAACCACAAGCCAAGGAATTGTAGCAGCTGGAAGAGGCAAATAAGGAATTCTTTAGAAGTTCACAGGTAGCATTGTTCTGCAGATGATTCTGTCAAACTACTTTTGTACTTCTGGCTTCTAAAACTATACAAGGATAAATTTCTGTTATTTAAGCCACTAAAATGGAGGGAAATTTGAAGAGAAATCATAGGAAACTGATACAAGTATGTTTTGCAGAAATTCTAACATCCCAAATACATTGACACATTATATTGTCTCATAATTTGTAAATACCTGAATAGAATATTGTCATCAAGAGTGATATTTGCAATATACTAATAATCTCTGGAGCAATGAAATAAGTAATTAATGAACTAAACATTGCTTCTATTATTATAGTCAGTTAAGAAAATTTAATGTTGTTATCGTTCAACTTAAAGCTCAATGCCAATATATTTTCTTTCAAAATTAAGTCCCTAACATTTTATTGGGTTTTCATTGCAGAATCTCACTCAATCTGTAAAAAGTTTCTTTTTTGTTTACTGTGAAAACTGATAATCTATTATTATATTCTCAGCAACTCATAATCATATTTAATACATAAATGCACATTTTCCTTTTTGCCATAAATTCCTTCTGTCTAGTTAGTAAACCGAAGATATTGAGTGCATTTTGGGTAAAGATATTTTATGAGTAAAGAGTGGTTAATTATTTCAGAAATGATTTAGAATTTCTCATATGCAAATATTTGAGTCATACATTACTGTTTAGCATACAACATATGAGTGGTCCAAGGCAATTATGATAGTAAGAGATTTTATATTGCTATAAATTTACTCATTTACTTTTTACATATCTCCTAAATTAGTCAATAGCATCAAATCTAGTTTTCCTGACATTTTCTCAAGGAGCATATATAAACCAATCCTTTTTCTGTCACTTACAATATGAAAAAGAATCTATATAAGTAGCAGCAACAGGAAGTTGCACCACAATAAACATATGACTCAATTGTGTAACTCAAAACATAAAAATATGTTTCTTGCAGAGAGAAAAAAAATCCAAAAAAATAAAAAAAAACTTTAAGGAAAAACAAAACAGACTGAATATTATTAGATGTTACCACTGTGGTCATTACAGGTGGGGGAGGGGAGATACACATGAATTAGAAGAGGAACATTGTAAGGAGCTCAGACTTATTACATGATTAATAGCTCCACCATGTGCTATATACAGATGGAAAATCAACCCTGTGGAAGGAGAACTGAGTAGCATATCATTTAATGAGGGGAAGGCCAGTCTAGAAAGCTCCTAGATAATATGATGTTATTATGGCTATTATGGTTAAGTGGGAGAAATAGTCTGGATTTTAAATTACATACATATGACATGTCCTGAGCCTTCTAGTTGATCTATCTGATGAATAGAATTTGAGAGAAGTGGGTCTACTCTTTTGTAGACATTTTGCCAAAAACACTGAGCACCAGGATAGACAATAGTAAATATAAGTCAAGTGCTGCTATTTATTCTTATTTGATTTATTACTGGAGTTCTGAGTTTTTTAATTGAATTGAATAGATGAGTAGTTCCTCTCTTGTAATTGAACATATGGGCATTCCTCATTAGGGACTGTAAAATTGATGGTGTAGGCGAAAAACTGAGAAAAGCTATCTTAACATTCAATGGGAAAAATTATGATGGTTCTGTGAACTTTAAAAACTTCTGTGAAAATTTGAAAATCTTATTGTCTGTTACATAATTATAGAAGAACTAGAGTACCAGTGCATGAAATTTGTGCATGGGTAGGATCCCTAGGCCTGGCCAGCAATCAGCGCTGATCGGGGCCTTCAGGCTGCCTGCTGGGACCTTTCTTTGTTTCGTGCTGCCCCTTGGTGGTCAGTGCACTTCATAGTGAGCAGTTGAACTCCTGGTAGGTCAAAATCCCAAGGAGACAATTTGCATATTAGCCTTTTATTATATAGGATAGCTTATAAAAAACAAAAGTCAAAGTAGAAAATGATAAAATATTAAAAATAAATATTTCATTTTAATTTAATTAATGTTATTTTATGTGCCAGTCTTTTATGTAGGGACAAAGCCATTTCTTTGAGTATGAGTCTTTGGATTAGAATTCCATTTTATATTCTACTAAAGGCCAGTGCACAAAAATTCATACACTTGTGGGGGGAGGGGGGGCCCCTCAGCCCGGCCTGCACCCTCTCGCAGTCTGGGAGCCGTTGGGGGATGGAGGCAGGAGAGGTTCCCCCCACAGCCTCTGTGCTCGCCAGCCATTAGCCCAGTTTGTGGCTGAGTGGCACACTGACCATCAGGGGGTAGCTCTGGCCCTGCCCTCTATCACCCCACTGCTGCCACTGTTGGCCATTGCCCTGCCACCACTTCTGCCGGTGGCCTCCCTCTGCAGGAGGCGACTGGCAGGCTGATTGAGGGATGGGACGGGCCGGCAAGTGGCTGGCCCTGCCCCACAGTGCCCTGCTACCGCCGGCAGCCACTGCTGCCCCCTGATCTCCATGCCTTCCCTCTGCCCACTGGCAACCACCTTGCCTGGCCTGGTGCCACCCGTTCACGGGCCCTGCCCCCCGCCTACCAGTCATTCCACAGTTTAGTCGATTTGCATATTAGGCTTTTATTATATAGGATGAAGAATTATGAAACTAATATTTATCTAGTATACGCTATATTAAAACATTCTAAACATTGACAAAATGTTTTATTTCTTTGTAAATAAACTCATAAAAAGTAGTTTGAAAAATACTTCCCTCTCCAACTCCTTTTATAACTTATAATATGCAACAATATTGAATTTTATACCTTAGTGAATGAACTGTCATATTCCTTCTAAGTTTGGGCCAGCTTTCAGTGTTTTATCCTTTGTGTTTTCAATGTTGGGAAACATCTCTGACATTTCCATTAACATGAAATTTATTTTCTAGTATCACTTCCTCGGGGCATTTTATCACAACCACCTCCCTCATTTATGCTAAGTTCACCTTCACTGTTTCCTTGCTGTTTATCTTGAGTCTCCCAAAGAGGACAGCATCCACATTTCCATGGTCAGCAGTGCTCTAATCACATCCAGTTTTGTTACCAGTGTTAATCACTTTTTGTTTTGATGCTGCACCCTCATCTTTGCTGGTCTATTCTCTCTTTCTGTTATCCATTTAAAAATATATCACTTGTGTTTATTCCTGAGAGACAAGATGTCAGTACAAGTACCTGTTTTTCTGTTAATTAAATAATAGCTGTACAGTGACCAATCTGACAGACTCCGCAAGAAAGTCATGTGATTGGTCTCTGAACATGACATGCACCTGTTCTTTATGTAGTGAATAGTGGAGGGAAGAGCTAGCAGTGAGCTTGTACTTGATGTAAGAACTCACAGTTGATGTACTCAGGTAACGTTCATTTGAACTGTGTTATTAAGAAACTGGTGTTACTTAAGTAAACTGTAGTAACTAAAATTCATGCATGACACATCCTACAAAGCAAAAGCTTAAATGCTAAAATAACAATGATTGTTAAAATATCAAGTAAATTAAAAACAGGCAAATTCAAGTATCAGTGCACAATCGTTATTAATGATGTGATGCAAAATATAACTTTATTTTGGATAGTCAACACATTCCAATTTTATTCCGAAAACTGACAGAAAAGAACATGAACACAGTAACCTTGATGTGCACCAAAAACATATCACATTTTAAATCCTCAAGCTGACATCGTAGAGCTGCTCTGAAACTTCTTGTCTCTGGACTGGAGCTGGGTGGCTCATGGACTGGAGCTGGGTGGCCTCACTTCTATTCTCACTTTGCCCAGGGCACCGGGGGACTGACCAGCAGAGTGGCCCTTCCTCGATAACCATTCTGCCATTTGCTGGTTTCTGCTTTCCATTTGAACTCACCAGGCATCCTTAAAGCACATCTTCAGATCCTAGTCTAACCCCATTCATCCTCCCTAGTTAACAACACATGCATGACTCCCCATGACCTGGGGATCCAGGAAATCACACTCTTGCCTCCACCTTGAGCTGGCCCCTACTTCCTTCCAGGGCTTCATCCCCTCCTGCTGGTTGTTTCAGTGCCCTCAGGACTACGGTTCATTCCCAGGATGTTCTCACCTCCATGCTTCTGTGGTTTCCACTGTCCAGGGCAGCTCATCCAGTTCCCTCACCTCAACCCAGGCCTTGCTGAGGCTGTGGAGGAGGTCAGTGCACATGGCGTGCGCTGTCTGGAATTCCTAGGAAGATGCTGCCACTCCCAGTTGTCTTGGGCAGCTCATCCAGCTCCAAGTTTTCTGGCCTTTCCCAGGACTCAGAAACTAATCCTGTGACTCAGTGTCCTGTCTCTCTCAGGTAGAGAAGGGCATGAGTAACCCAGGCTCCTACATTCCTCTGCTCCCTCGCTTCCCCGCAAAGTGCTGCTGCACCCCTCACCACACTCTCAGCCCAGCTCCCAGCTCTTCCTGGGAGTCCTACTGAAGTGCTGAGAGGGGCTGGCCTCTGAGACCTGCCTGGTAGGACAGCCTCTTGAGAGACAGAAGTGACATGACGGCTCCTGCTGAGAAATGTAAGTCTTATTTTCATTCTTCATGTTAAGCACTGGAACTTTTACCTACACAACTTGTAAATTCATGATAGTAACTGGCCCACAGCTTCTTCGGCTATCCCAAAGAAGAAACCTTGGTTTCAACTCTCCTGGGATGGAGGAGATCATGGAAACCATTCTGCACTTGGTTCACCAAAACACATGGTGAGGAAGGCCAGGCAACATGACAATCATACTGTTTATTTATTTATACAAACAAACACAGCAACAAAGAATATTTCCATCTCAGAAAGATCAATTTTACCCTTTACGACAGCATGGATGGACCTGCAGTAAATTATGCTAAGTGAAATAAGCCAGTCAGAGAAAGACAAGTACCATATGATCCCATTCCTATGTGGAATTTAATGAACAAACTGAACTACCCAACAAATAGAGACAGACTTATAGATAGAGAGCCGGCAGACAGCTCTGGTGGTGGTGGTAGGGAGGGATTGAGCAAAAAAGAAAAACAGAGAGAGAGAGAACACATAGAAATGGATAACAGCGTGGTGCTGGCAGGGGTGGAGTGGAGGTGGGAGAGGGAAGACAGGGGATATATAGTGTTGGAAAAATAAATAAATAGTGTCTAAAGTGTAATTTTTTTCAGGAAAGGCATCCCCATTTTATGTTCTATACATTATACACTGAGTGGCCAGATTATTATGATCTCTGAATGCATATTAATCTAGCCACTCAGTATATAAATATATATATTAGAGGCCCGGTGCATGAATTCGTGCATGGGTGGGGTCCGGCCAGCCTGGCCACGGGGAGGGGACATGGGCGGGTGGCTGGCCTGCCTGCTGGTCGAACTCCTGGTCGAGGGGACAATTTGCATATTAGCCTTTTATTATGTAGGATATACACTGAGTGGCCAGATTATTATGCATTCAGAGATCATAATAATCTGGCCACTCAGTGTATGATCCCATGGAAACCTCTGTTCCTCCTTTCTAAACATTCATAACATCAGTAATATTTTCTTATCTCCATCTCCTTTCCAAATGTAAATCTCAAAATATCATGGTCTGTCCATCGCCCTCATTGCTCTATTTGATGCTTAATAAAATAAACATTTATTAAAATACAGCAAAAGGTAGCAATCTACTTTGTGCTGGACAGAAAGTGAGAAAAATGAGGATGGACCATGCTATACTCAAATATTGACTACAATCTTCCTTTAGGGTGTGGATTCTAGAATTTATTTTGTGGCCCAGTGCACATTTTACCTGGGGTCAACAACATTCACTTCCATAGTCTAACTCAAGGGGTGATTAGAGAAGAATGATTAATATTCAAGGAATTCTCTAAAACTCAATACATAAACATACAGAATATAATACAGATTAGATTCTAATTTCTAATGTGTTACACTTTCCACCACAGAAGCCAAGGGGATATGTAAATACTGTGCTATTTTATTCTGAGGATGGAAACATGACTTAGCCAGGGCCAGACCATGATCGCACAGAACAGGGGAAGCAAAAGTAAGAGACACTTAGGTTTTCATTGACAAGCAGTATTAATGATGTAGTGGAGTTAGGGGTGTTGTGTTGGCCAGGTTGTTTCTGCCTCCTGTTTCTTTATCCTGCTTTGTTTCCATGGTTTCTATCTGTTTCATGAGCCTGGTTCTCTGACTAATTTTGAGTCTTCCAATAAATTCCACTTCTGCTTAAGACAGCCAGAGTGAGCTTTTATTTCTTACAATCAAAAACATTGACTGATACAAACAAATATTTCTTAGGTAAGTAAGTATGGACTATAGGTTTTTCCATAACATTTTCAGATTTTAAAATGGGGCATTAAATATTTATTTTCACAAACCCCATTACTGTTCATGTGTCATCTGGCTAACCTTAATTTGACAACTTGTTTTTAATTTTCTGCTTAGCAAAACAGAGAAGCATATATTTGTTGTTCCATGATAAAACTTTAAGAAGCCAAGATATTTTACCTTGTTAATATAGTATAAAATGAGATATAGATATAGACATTTGTTAACGTGTTAATATCTTTAATGCTGGTTGGTAAAAACAATAAATATATAAAGACCCTTACTACAAAGGCCAAAAGACTGAATAGAACAATACTAAAGGCATATAGAAGATAGAGAAAACTCCTCAACAATTTCCAAATTTCAGAATCCTCTTCTTGCTGCAACTCATTAAAATACATAATGACTGGTACTATAACAGAGGAATTGATTTGTTGCTTTGATATTTGCCCTTAATGATGAAGGTTATCCCTAGAGATGTCCTTCTAACTTTATCTTGTGAGCTATCTTTCATTCAAATTGTTATACTAAATTTTGGACCTTAGCTTCAAATTTATCATTTGATTCTCTCTCTAATATCAGTAAATATGGAACAAAAATTATTTTTAAAAAGAGTATATAAATTACCAACTGATGTTTGATTAACATCACAAGAAAATGTTACATTATGATAGGCTGTGATATTTATTATCTAACTAGAGGCCCGGTGCACAAATTCATGCACCAGTGGGGTCCCTCAGCCTGGCCTGTGGGATCAGGCTGAAACCAGCTCTCTGACACCCCCTGAGGGGTCCTGGATTGCGAGAGGGTGCAGGCCAGGCCGAGAGACCTCTCTGGTGCACTATTGGGGCCAGGGAGAGATGTGGGAGGTTGGCCAGCCGGGGAAGGACTGCAGGAGGGCTCCACAGCATGTCTGGCCCTTCTTAGTCAGTTCTGATTGGCTGGACCCCAGCAGCAAGCTAACCTACCAGTTGGAGCACCTGCCCGGTGGTCAGTGCATGACATAGTGAACGGTTGAGCGGCCTTAGCATATCATTAGCATATTATGCTTTGATTGGTTGAACAGACCACCAGACACTTAGCATATTAGGCTTTTATTATATAGGATTGTAGAAAGGAGCATGAGTATGAATAAACAAAATCACTCAGCATTGTTCTACAGTCACAGATTCAAGGACCTGATTAAAAAGCAACTAAATTCAATTTTAATAGAAATTCAAGATTCATCAGGCAGTAGACAGTCAACCCTTGAAAAGTGGGTAAAGGAAAATATATCAATGTCAATTTAGGGACAAATTTCTCAAGTAATACCATTCCAGGCAAAGGTGTACCTTTCTTAGTGTTTCTTCATTCAGATGTGTTTATCAAGAAGGATACTAAAAGTTAATGCAACTATATTAATCATAATGATGGATGTATTTGTTACAGGAAGACAACTTGTGAAAAAAATGAATAAAGGGAATTGGAAATTAAGACTTTCCTTCATGTGTTTCTCCTAAATAAAATTCGGTATCCCAGAGCTGGTGTTGCTCAATTGATTGAGCATTGTCCATTCACCAAGAGGTTGCCTATATTTCCTATGCTGTACTTTACATCATCATGACTATTTTATTTCTGCCAATTTATGCTTCTAAATCCCTTTACCTTTTTCACTCAGTCTCCTAGTCCCCCTCCCACCAGGCAATGAAAGGGACTTCTATATGCACAAAAAGCCTTAAGCAGAAAAAAATACAGGAAGAAAAAAAATCTTACTTGTAAAGGCAAATGTACAATAATCACAGTGAATGAACCATTTAAGCTAATATAAAAGTTAAAGGACAATAGTAGTAAAAGTAACTATAATGATAGTATTTGAGATATACAAAACAAAAATATATAAAGCATGATGTCAGAATCATAGAGTATGTATGGGGGGGGGCATAAAATTGTAGTACTTTTAGAATGTGATTGAACTTAATGAAACTTTACAGGAAAAAAAAGTAAATCCAATCAAAGCACTAAAGAAAACCAACACAAAAAAACCAGAGCAAGCAAAGAAGAAAGGAAAGGAGAACAACAATTAACAACTAAAAACAATTAATAAAATGGCAAAAGCGCATATGTAACAATAATTCCTTTAACATAAATGGACTAAAAGCTCCAATCAAAAGACCTAAAGTGTCAGAATAAGTAAATTAACATGACTCATCTATATTCTTTTTACAAGAGACTCACATTGCATCAAAAGTCACACACAGATCAAAAGTGAAGGAATAGAAAAATGTATTGTAAGTATAAATAAAAAAAAAAAATCTTGAATAGTAATACTCCTATCAGACAAAATAGATTTTAAAACAGAGAAAGTAAGTAAGGGACAAAGAAGGACATTACAAAATTTTAAAGGGCTCAACCCAAGAGGAGGATATTATAATTGTAACTAGTGGCCTGGTGCATGAAATTTGTGTATGGGGGTGGGGGGTGTCCCTCAGACCGGCCTGCACCCTCTCCAATCTGGGATCCCTTGAACGAAGTCCTACTGCCGGTTTACAGGGATTGGGCCTAAATCGGCAGTTGGACATCCCTCTCGCAATACAGGATCACTGGCTCCTAACTGCTCACCTGCCTGCCTGCTTGATCACCCCTAACCACTCTTCCTGCCAGCCTTCTCAACCCCAACTTCCCCCCCCCCTGCTGGCCTGGTCACCCCCAACTGCCCGCACCCTGATGGACTGCTCGCCCTCAATTGCTCCCCCTTGCCAGCCTTATTGCCCTCAACTGCCCCCCCTGCTGGCCTGTTTGCCCCCAACTGCCCCCTCCTGCCAGCCTGATCACCTCCAACTGCCCTCCCTGCCAGCCTGATCACCCCCAACTGATCATCCCTAACCACCTTTGACCCCACCACCATGGCTTTGTCCAAAAGGATGTCTGGAAGGTCTCCTGGAAGGTTTTCTGGTCTAATTAGCATATTACCCTTTTATTAGTATAGATTAGCTATACACCCAACTTAGGAGCACCCACATATATAAAGCAAATATCTACAACTAGAGGCCCAGCGCACGATTAAATCATGCATGTGTAGGGTCCCCTAGGCCTAACCTCCACTCACCATCTGGGGACCCATGCTGCGCTCCCTGCCCCCGCCCACCTGGCTCCCATCCCCCATGCTCTCTTCGCCACGTGGCCCCCCTGCCAGCCCCACAAAAACCCCGCCTCACCATGTGAGCCGCGAGTCCCGGCCTGCAAGAGGTGCTCCATGCACCTCCTGGTGACTGGTTGTTTGGTCGTGATGCCATAACGGCGTCGCAACCACAGGCCTTTTATGATATAGATAATAAAAATGTAATATGCTAATTTGACCGTACGTCCTTCTGGACAACCTTTGGGACTAAGCTGGGGCTGCAAGGGCTGAGCCTCTTGCATGAATTTCATGTATCGGGCCTCTAGTAATAGCTATAAAAGGCAGAAATTAAGAGTAATATAATAATAATTGGTGACTTTAAAACTTCACTTACATCAATGGTCAGATACAGGCAGAAAATAAAGACATAATGCCACATTAGAACAATTTGACTTAATAAACATTTATAGAGCATTTCATCCAAAAAGTGCTTACTACACATTTTTCTCAATTACACAGGAAACACTTTCCAGGATAGATCACATACTAGTCCACAAAACAAAAAGACTGAAATTTTTTCAAGCATATTTATGTTTTACTATGGTGGCATGAAACCAGATATCAACCTCAGGAAGAAAACTGAAAAACACACAAATACATGGAGACTAAACAACATGCTTTTAAAAAATCAATAAATCAAAACAGAAAATCAAATAGCATATCAAAAACTACTTATGAGATTAATGAAAATAAAAACACAATCTTACAAAATGTATGGAATGCAGCAAAAGCAGTCCTAAGAGGAAAGTATACTATATAGCTATATAGGCCTAAATTAATAAGCAACCCCCCCCCCAAATAAACTAATATAATCTATCTAAATTTACACCTCAGGGAATTAGAAAAAGAGAACAAACAAAACAACAAAACCAAAAGTAAATAGAAGGAAGGAAATAAATACCAGAATTGAAATAAACAAAATGGAAAAAATAAAAACAATAAAAAATGTCAGTAAAACTAAGAGCTCATTCTTTGAAATGATAAAGTTGACAAGCGTTTAGCAAGACTCATTAAGCAAAAAGGAGATAATACAAAGAAGTAAAATTGGAAATGAAAAGGGCGAGATTACAACTGACATCATAAAATTATAAAGGATCATTAAAGAATGCACAATTATATGTCAACAAGTTAGGCAATCTAAAAAGACAAGGGATAGGTTTCTAGAAACATACAACCTTCCAAGTCTAAAGCAGAAAAATAATATAATTAATAAAGGAATTTGATATAATTAATAAAATAGCAGGATACAAAATTGCTATATAGAAATTTATTGCATTTCTATATAATAATAATGATTAGAAGAAGTTGGGAAAATAATCCCATTTATAATTACATCAAAAATAATAAAATACCTAGGAATAAAATTAACCCCAAAATGAAAGGCTTGTCTGAAAACTATAAGGCACTAAAGAAAGACATTAAAGAGGACTCAAATTAAAGAAAGTATATACTGTGCACATAGATTAGAAGGATTAAAATTGTTAAAATGACAATACAACCTAAAGAATTCCATTAATTCAATGCGTTCCCTATCAGAATACTAATGAACTTCTGAGAACTAGAACACATAATTCTAACATTTATATATAACCACAAAGATCATGAATCGCCAAAGAAATCTTGACAAAGAAGAAAGTTGAAGGTATCATACTCTACTTCCCGACTTTAAACTATATTACAAAGCTATAATAATCAAAACAATGTAATAGTAACCAAAAAACAAAACAAAAAACAAACAAACATATAGATCAATGGAACAGAATAGAGGGCCCAGAAAGAAATGATCACGTATATGGTTAACTAGTCCAAGACAAAAGACGCAAGAATACACAATGGAGAAACTACAGTCTCTTCAACAAGTGGTGTCATAGACAGACATATGCAAAAAAAAAAAAAAAAAAAAAAAAAAAAAAAAGAGAGAGAGAGACAGGACCAATCTCTTACCATATACAAAAATAAACTCAAAATTGATTAAAAATGTAAATGTCAGGCATAAAAACATAAAAATCCTAGAAAAAAAACAACCATAGATAGTGAAGGAAATCATCAACAAAACAAAAACATATCCTACAGAAACAAAACCACTGAATGATAATATAATTTATATAGTCAATTACCTCTCATTTTACCTTAAGAAATCTCTCTATAGAATTGATTTAGGTTTAAATCTTTAAAATTTTGTTGTATATGAATTTATATAAATATGTAGGAACTCTAAGAGCAGAGATTGATTGTTTTAAACTGAAAACACCTGTGTGCAAGGGAATTGATTTTGATTTATTTAAATGCTACTCTATGAGCCAGCCACAGTTACATGGATGCTGATAAAAGATGACAGATTCCTGGAGCAAAATATAAAGTCATAATATCAGCATAATGATCCTGGATCTCTAAACTCTAAGATCCACAGAGCAATGTGGAGAGACCACTGAAGTTTGGACATGCACTGGGCTGCCCCCAAGGAAAGGGATTCTGAGCATCAGAAACCCACTGATGTTATGACAAGCAGAAAGCGAACCTACTCTTTGTGCAGAGAGACATTACTTGAATTCTCCAAAACCTGAGCTGTATAATAATCTGGAAAAATGTCCCAAATTACAAAGCAGTCAGGGCCTTATAATTTCTATATACACAGCAAACCTATATGAGCACAAGAAGTTCCTGGTGGACTTCTTCCCAGCTTCTCACCCTGAGTCATACACCGTGTTGACCTCTGGGAAATTTTCACTTTAGTATGTTACCCTGTTGACAACTAAGGTTTTTCTGACCAACAGAGGCTGGAATCAAATTCTTTCAATTTGCCGAAACCAGTTTGGCTCAGTGGATAGAGCATCAGCCTGCGGACTGAAAGGTCCCAGGTTCGATTCTGGTCAAGGGCATGTACCTTGGTTGCGGGCACATCCCCAGTAGGGAGTGTGCAGGAGGCAGCTGATCGATGTTTCTCTCTCATTGATGTTTCTAACTCTCTCTCTCCCTCTCTCTTCCTCTCTGTAAAAAATCAATAAAATATATTTAAAAAAAAATTCTTTCAACTTGTCTTATTATAAGATCTAGTTAGAGCTCCTATCAACAGGACTCCAAGAACTAAGTGTGTGTGTGTGTGTGTGTGTGTGTGTGTGTGTGTGTGTGTGTGCGTGTTTGCATGCATATAATGAAATTAAAAGCTGATTCTTAAATTTACATGGAAATGCAAAGTTTGGGCTAAGAACAGATAAAGGAAACTTTTCAAAAAGCATAGCTAAAGGAGTAATACAGAAGATATCAATACCTATTATAAATTAAGATAATTAAGATAGAAAGGTGATTGTGCAATAATAGAAAACTGAGCAGTGGAATACAACAGAAAGCCCAGTAATATATTTGCACATAAAATACTTGTTTTATGACAAAAGGGACATTGCATGCAGTGGAGAAAGGATTTCAGAGAGAGAGGAAGGGAGAGATAGGGAAGAACACTGATGTGAGAGGAGAACCTTGATAGCAGGTTGCTATCTCCTGCTCCCCAGCAACCTGGGTACGTGCCCTGACTAGGAATCAAACTGGTGACCTTTTGGTGCGTTGGACAATGCTCTACCAACTGAGCCACACCAGCCAGGGCAAAGTGTCACCTTTCTAATGCAAACACCAAGTAAATGTCTTTTGAATCAGCTGAATGCTGGCCTCGTGCAGACCCTGTGGGTATCCAGCCTAATGGTCACATTTTGTGGTGGGTCACTTTAGACTCAACAAACAACAAGGTGGGAAGGACCTTAAAAGTCTTCCTTGTCAAATAGAAAATGTGTTTTCAAGAGAGCAGCTGACTTGACCTGGAAGCATCTTAAATGTGAGTAAAAAAGTGAGAGCTGCTCCTTTGGAGAAATTCTTTTCTCTCATTTCACTGCCTTAGCAAAACTGCTGGCTCCCTGAGGCTTCCCATTCACAGACATTTCCCTAACTGTCTGGGCCTAGTTCACTGACTGCTCATCTACTGGTATGTTGAAACATGAGGGTGTGCATTGTACTGCTATGGAAAACCATCTGTGTAAAATCAGCACCCACTACGAATAACCCAAAAGCCAATATGGTCTCTCCTCTATGATGTCTGTGAGTTGGCAGACATCAAATAAGTGCTCATATATAGGCCAATACTTTCCTTGAGGAACTTGGGGATATTTTTGTTATCTTCTGGGCTGTTGCCTGTAGCCCAATTGTCTGGTTTTCCGCTTGGGAGACTACACACGGGCAGATTAGAGACACTACTCTTTGAGGTTATAAACTGTAGGGAAAAAATCTCCCCTGCCAATCAGAAAGTCTGGAACACAAATGCAGATGCCCATGGTAAGGTCTTGTTCTCTGATGGGACCAACTGGAATCAAGCCAACTGAAGAAATTCCTATTAAGGAAACCCCAATAACTATAACCATACTTGGTTTTTGGAGGCACCATGTGTTTTGGGACTATACTTCTTGTGTATATTTCCTGTGCCAGGCACAAACTTATTGGCTTCCAAAGTCATGATACATTGCACATTACTGTGGTCATAAGAGACTTTCATATTTTTAAGGAATCCCCATATGTAGCCCTCAGACAACTCCACAAATCTCTCCAACATGAGGTGACCCTTAGTTACTTGGGAAAACTTTCCCACAGTGATAAATGACTCATTACTTATGCATATTCTGTGGGAATTTATTGCTATCTTAGGATCATCCAGTTAGAAAAAGTAGCGAGAATTTTTCCATGATGTAAGCTTACATTATCAATGACACCACCTTAGCCTTGGAAAGCATTCAGCTCAGACTAACCCACTGGCCAGAATGGTTATAGATGATAGACTTACCCTAGAATTCCCCCTTGCAGGCCAAGGCAGAGTTGGTGCAATCAATAATAAATTTTGATGTATTTGGAATATTGCCTTGGGGCAAATAAAAAGGTCAAAACAGAGATATAAGAAGAAAGCCTCCTAGTTTCCTAAGGTAGACTCAATGATTTTTTTTTCCCCATCCCTCATAATGCATGGAATCCTGGAGGGAATGATTGAGGAAAAACCAGTGTGTTGGTGATAAAAGCTGAATGTTTGTGTAACCCCCAAATTCATATATGTTGAAATCCTATACTAATGTGGTGGTATTAGGAGGAAGTACCTAATGAGTACGATTAATTCTCTTTGAAAAGAGCCCAAAGGGAGCTCCCTAGCCACATGTGAGGATAAAATGTGAAGTCTAGAACCTGTAAGAAGGACCTCCCCCAACTATGTTGCACCCTGAAATTGGACTTCCAACCTCCAAGACTGTGAGAAAGAAATTTAGGTTGTTTATAAGTCACCCAGGCTGTTGCACTTTGTTTTAGAAGGCAGAATCGGCTAAGATACTTGGCCTCAGCAAAAATGTGAGGGGCTACACAAGGTGGGGCAAAAGGAGGTTTACAGTTGTTCGTGTGGAAAATTATACAATAATTAACAAATAATAATTCAAGAATAAACTCTCACATACTCACAACTGTATACCTCCTTTCGCCCCACCCTGTATATTGGAAGCTATTTTTGAACAATTGACAACTGTAGAATATTGAATTTGCCAGTTCATGATGCTAGAATATTGCTCCAATTATCTAGGTCTTGCTTTATTTTTTCTCAGCAATGTTTTGTAATTTTCAGTAAGAGAATGTTCATTACTTTTAATTAGATTTTTTATAATAAATTTTATGTTTCCATGCTAGTGTAAATAGTAACTTTAATTTCATTTTCTCTTGTCTCAGCCCAGCATACACAAACAAAATTAAATTTTGTGTATTAATATCTTATGGAATGACTTAGCTATATTCACTTATTAATTTAGATTTTGTTGTATGTATATTATTTTGGATCCTCTTAGTACACAATAATGTGTTATATAAATAAGAAAGGTTTACTTCTTTCAAGTCTCATGCTTTGTGCTTATTTATATATATATATATATATATATATATATATATATATATATATATATATATACACTAGCCAGTACCTACATCACAGTGTTAAAGAAGAGTGATAATATTGGGCATCCTAATCTTATTATTGATCTTAGGAGTGGATGTGAGTTAACTATTTCACCATTGAGTACAACATACCTAGGTTTTATTATAGATTTATTTTATCTCTTTAAGAAAGTTTTATTTATAGTTTACTGTGTTTTAAAAACATATACATGATTATGTTGACTGTTGTAACTTTTCCCCTGTATCTATCAATTTTTTATCTATCTATGATCATCTATGATTTCCCCCTTCTTTCCCTTAATAGATTGAATTATTTGACTTAAGTGATTTTCAAATGTTAAATATTTCTTGCCTTTCTAAATTAAATACTACTTGCCTGTAATGTATTATTCTATACTAGTGGCCCAGTGCACAGGGGTTTGGGAGGGGAGGGGTGGTTCCCTCAGCCCAGCCTGCACCCTCTCCCACAGGGATCAGGCCTAAACTGGCAGTCGGACATCCCTCTCACAATCTGGGACCACTGGCTCCTAACTGCTCACCTGCTTGCCTGCCTGACTGCCCCTAACTGCCTCTGCCTGCCTGCCTGATTGCCCCTAACCTCTTTGCCTACCTGCCTGATCGCCATTAACTGCCCTCCCCTGCCGGCCTGATCTCACCCCTAACTACTCTCCCCTGCTGACCTGATTGCCCCTAACTACCTCTGCCTGTCTGATTGTCCCTAACTGCCCTCCCCTGCCAGCCTGATTGCCCCTAACACCCTGCCAGCCTGATCTCGCCCCCAACTGCCCTCCCCTGCTAGCCTGATCATCCCTAACTGCCTCTGCCTGCCTGATTGCCCCTAAATGCCCTCTCCTGCCAGCCTGATCTCACCCCCAATTGCCCTCCCTACCAGTCTGATTACCCCTAAACACCTGCCGGCCTGATCTTGCCCCCAACTGTCCTCCCCTGCCAGCCTGACTGCCCCTAACTTACACTGCCTCAACCCCCACCACCATGGCTTTGTCCAGAAGGAAGTTGGACATCCAGAAGATGTCCAGGCGACCCGGGCTAATTAGCTTATTACTCTTTTATCAGTATAGATAGATTATATAGGATATGATTGCTTAAGTGGGGGGGAAAGCCTTTTTTCAGCAGGAGAGGCTCTTGGCAGACAAAAACACATAATCCCTATATCTGGACTGATAGCTAGCCATATGCACTATACTGCCAAACCGGTCATTAAAAAATTGAACCGCTTTCTTACACCTTACACCAAACAGCTTTTGCCCTTAAAACCCCTCCTCAGCCCCACCTTAGGTTCTGCCTTCACAGTTCACCCAGATTAGGTTCTGATTGGTCTGTTTCTATGCCAGTCAGTGTCAAAAGCTCTACCTCCTACGCAGCCATTGGCTCCTTGCAGTTCACCCAGATTTGGTTCTGATTGGTCAGTTTCTATGCCAGCCAGCATCTCCAGGCTTATCTCCGGAACTGATCAGAGAGGTGGGGCTGATCAACAGCCACCCCAGGCTGCTGGGGAGTGGGCTAAACTGCTGATCTCTCAAAGAGAGAGAGGCACAGCTGCTGGAGAGGCCCAGAGAGAGAGAAGCAGGGTCTGCTCTGTAGCCACGGATCAGACCCTGCTTCTCTCTCTCTCTCTCGAGGCCTCTCCAGCAGCCGTGGTAGCCACTGATCAGCCCTGCCTCTCTCTCTCTCTCTCACCAAGAGGTCAGCAGTTCAGCCCGCTCGCCAGTCCTAGCTCACTGGAGACTGCTGGGAGTGCAGCCTGGCATTCAGTTGAGCCTTCAGTCATTACAGACCCTGGGTTTTTCTATGTTAGGATAATGTATCACTGGATTTGATTTAATAAAATCACACAATAACTTTTTGTATACAGATGCTAAAAATGTTGGTTTTAATTTTTTCTTTCTTATAATGCCCTGTCAAATTTTGTACTGAATTAATTATAGTTGTATGATAAGAATCTATACTAATAATAGAGGAATATGCAAATTGTCCAGGACGCTGTCACAGTAACAGTAATGCCCAAACAACAGGCTGCATGGGGTGACAAGGCTGGCAGGGGGGTTAGTGAGGGATGACCAAATGACTGAACAGCAGGCTGTGGGGGGCGACCATGCCAGCGGGGGGCAGTAAGGGGTGACCAGGCTGGTGGGGGTGGCAGTTGGGGGCGACCAGGCCAGTGGGGCGGGGGGGGGGGGCAGTTAGGGATGATCAGGCCAGCAGGCAGAGGTGGTTAGGGGTGATCAGGCTGGCAAGGGGGGGGGGGCAGTTAGGCGCCAGCGGTCCTGGATTGTGAGAGGGATCGGGCCTAAACTGGCAGTCGGACATCCCCTGAGGGGTCCCGGATTGGAGAGGGTGCAGGCTGGGCTGAGGGGACCTCTCCCCACCATGAACAAATTTTGTGCACCAGGCCTCTAGTTAATAAATAGTTGTTATTTCTATTATCTGGAGGAGTTTGAAAATTATGGGAAGTCGATTTTAGAAAAAAATTAGTGAAACCTTCAATTTCAAAAATATTTCACCAGTGAAACCTTGTAGACTTAACATTTCTTTAAAGAGGATTTTTCAAATTTGCCTTCATTTCTTCTTTCAGATATATTATGTTGTGTTACCCAAATTATAAAAATTATTGCTCATAAAATTATTTAATCTTTTTTATATGTAGACTCTTTAGTGATGAATATCTTCACTTTTATTCTTAACACTAATATCTTAGAGGACACTTAGTGGATAAAACAGTCAAAATAATTGTCATAAATTTTACAGGTTTTTTGTTACTGTATTTTTCAGGTTAGGGTAACTTATCCTGTAATTTTAAGCATGCTTATATTATTGGTGGTTTAAAGAACATATTTTAATTTCTTTTTAAAAAATATATTTTATTGATTTTTTACAGAGAGGAAGAGGGAGGGATAGAGAGTTTGAAACATCAATGAGAGAGAAACATCGATCAGCTGCCTCCTGCCCACCCCCTACTGGGGATGTGCCCACAACCAAGGTACATGCCCTTGACCAAAATCGAACTTGGGACCCTTCAGTCCACAGGCCGGTGCTCTATCCACTGAGGCAAACTGGTTAGGGCCATATGTTAATTTCTTGCTCATCCTAAGTCTTCTGTAGTTTTTGGCAACTCTGTAGTGGTCAAACTGAAGTATTTCAATCCTGCTGCTCCATTATCTGAACATGGGCATTCTACAGTATCATTGGTGGGTGAAAAGCAACTGGTGATTTACTTAGGAACATTCATGGTCTCAGGCCATACACAATATACATCTCTTCCAGTTGTGTTTCACTAACAATGGCTACTCATATGGCATTTTTTTTTTTCAATATAAATTGTTTTGGAAAAGAGGATTTCTGCATACTCACAAAGAAAAGGAGATATAAGTAAATATCAGTAATGGCTATCACAGTTGGAATGATTAGTATATGGATTTTTTATCTTGACTTGCAAATAATTCTGCCCCCAAAATGTCTTTTGAGAAGTTATATTTTATTCATGTGTATATATAATAATTTTTGCACCTTTTATTTTTAAAAACCATATAATAACATGTTTTATAAAATACAAAAACATTTAATTAAAAATAGGCAGAAATCCTTTCATTTGAAACCCAAAATAATCATCATTAACATTTTGTATGTGTCTTTCAGTCTTTTATCTATTCAGATTTCCCCTCTTAATGACAAATTTGGGATCACATCTTCATATTCTTTTATAACCAGTGTTTAAATTTTATAACAGTAAGACAATCCTTTCATGTTAATAACTATATTTCACCGACATTGTTTTTAGTGAACAGCTTGTATGTCTCTCCTACAGGAGGGATACAGTTTAGTAAGGATGCACCAAAATTTGGCTTTGGCCTTAGCATCTGGTCAAAATATATTCTTTAACTTCATCTTCAGCCTTCATCTTTGAAAGGATGAATAGCCAAGTTCAGATGTCAGCATCATTTCTGGGTTCGCTGGACTTGCATATGATCCATGATCCGTTGAACATGTACATAACTTTTGCATCCAAGAAGCATAATATTTATGACTTATCATTAACTATCAGGACTATGTACTATGAAGTTAAAATTTTGTTTGCTTGGATCCCAATTCAACCAATAGGGTATAATTTGTGTTCTTTATATTGTGTTAAAGACATTGATCCAGCAGTTAAAACTAAAAATCTAGATTACTTTGGGGGCATATATTTAAAAGCAATTATACTAGCAATTACCTAAAGCTGAGTAGCAATTGTCATTTTCTGGATAGTTTATGAATATTTCATTTCACTTAATTCTCTATCATATTCTACTTTTTATATACTGTGTATTAAATCCTGATAGTATTGGAGTTCCCTAAATACTATACACTGAGTGGCCAGATTACTATGATCTCTGAACGCATAATAATCTGGCCACTCAGTGTATATCCTATATAATAAAAGGCTAATATGCAAATTGTCCCCTCGACTAGGAGTTTGAGCAGCAGGCAGGCCGGCCAACAACCCATGTCCCCTCCCCCTGGCCAGGCTGGCCAGACCCCACCCATGCATGAATTCATGCACCAGGCCTCTAATATATATATATATATATATATATATATATATATATATATATACATACACACACTGAGTGGCCAGATTATTATGCGTTCAGAGATTATAATAATTTGGCCACTCAGTGTATATGATTAAAATATCAATCCTGTGACAACTGGGAGATATTTTTATTATTCTAAAATTACCTGTGATTACTGTTAAATCAAGTGCTAAATCAGGAGTATAGGTAAAGGAAAATGTGTCAAATTTTTTGTGCTTCATTGTTAGCTTACCAAATATTTTTGGGAACACAAAAAGATAAAACAAATATGTATTTAATTTAATAAAATTTATTATTGTTTGCATTTAATTTTCAATTTTATATCAAAGGTGATCCATTAGGTGAGACAAAATTATTTTAAATTGAAAGTCAATAGTTGTACTGTTGATTTTAAATTACTTGGTCATCATATTTTGTTATATAGAGAATTTATTTGAAGAAAAGTTTGACAGAAGTTTTAAATTCATTTTGTACTTACTTATTATATATGTGTTTAAACTCCAAAATAAATACCAAATAAATATGCCTTGTTTTTTTGTTTGTTTTTTATTGTTGTTTTTATTCAAAGTTTTTTATTTATTTATATTTTCATTCATTTCAGAGATGAAGGCAGAGGGAAAGAGATATAGAAACATAAATGATTAAAGAGAATCATTGATTGGCTGCCTCCTGCCCCCTACTGGGGATCAAGCCCGCAACCTGGGCAATACCCTTGACTGGAATTGAACCTGGGACCCTTTGGTCCACAGGCCAACACTCTATACAATGAGCCAAACTGGCTAGGGCTAAAGTTGTTGTTGTTGTTGTTGTTGTGTGTGTGTGTGCGTGTGTGTGTGTGTTTAATCTGTTCTATTTTATCTATGTTATTTTCCTTATTTTATTGAATCACACTAGTCTGCTCAGTTTTTGTGTTTGTTTTTTTTATACCTGATTTCAGACTGATGTAACATGCATTTCTCTTATGTGTTCTCTGTTTTCCTGCATGTATATTAGTTGATTTTCTATGATTTTTATAGAAGCTCTATAACACTATAGAAAATTTGAATTCAGAAAATAATACCGTTTTATATACATTGATATATTGAATTCTGAATGAAAGTATACTGGTAAATTTTTAGGAAGATTGATGTTATATCCATGTTTGTGAACAAATATTAGAGCCTCAAGCTGAAATAAGAAAAGTGACTTCGGGAAATTTCTGGTGTCAGCTCTGACATGTAAAGAGCTTGGAAGTCACCATTCTTGTCCTTTTAACAAGAATAAAGGAAAATACCTGTAAAATCAAACATTGTTATGAACCCATCAGACAATTGAAGTCACAAGGAAAAAGTACCACCTGAAAACCTAGAGAGGCTAATGCAGAAGAGCATCATAGACAAAGTCACCTTACAGAGAAGAGAAGCTACTGGACCTGATAGGACACTTAAATGTAACTTGGACAGATTGTTGGAGGCAGTGTACAGACCAGCATGAGAGTGAGAAATTGCTGGTGGCCACAGGTTTGATCTCCACACAGTTTTCATGATAAAGAACCAAGATAACGCTCTTTGGGGGGTATCTTGAACCAGGAGTGCTTTAATGGTCCCTGTAGAGGCCAACCCAGCCAATGACTATAGCTCATTGCCTTAGCACCTCCATCCTGGTCAGTGGGTAGTCTTTATTGCACTGCTTGAAATATTCAACTGCAACTTTGAATCCAACCAAGTTCCAACATGTTCAGAAGGCTGGATATGGTGCAGCTGTAGTATACAATATGAATTCTGATGAACTGAAGATGGTATAATTTGAGAGCAAATCCAGCAGCAGATTTGGATCCTATGTGTGCATTTTGTGGAGAGGAATTCTGAAAGCTATTTGCTTTATTGATCTACAAAAAAGAGCTCAGGTGCTTCTGGTCCCAGACAAGAGCTTCCCCTTGGACTGTGGACTGCTGATTTGGGCACTGGGAGTAATAACACTATCTTGTATTCAGCACCATGAATGTTTCCAGGGGAACCAACTGACCAAAGAGCAATTAAAAAAAGATTCTTATCCATCTGACCCACACTTCTCACCTCTTGGGTTCCCTATGCCCACCTCCCCCACCTTGTTTTTCATGAGTCTTCAATACGTCCCTCACACTCTCCTTTCTGCTCTTCCTTTTCACTGCCATCCTGGTTTAACCTTCTCCTCTCTCCCCACCTTTGATGACCTATTTGCACAGACCCTCTTTTTCCCTTCATAATTATATATTGAGGGACAGGGGACATTTCTGTTCCAAGATTTATTCTTATCCACACCATGCATTTGGGGGTTCAAAGTGACTGGGCCTTTACATACTGAGCTATAAAATTGTTTGTGTGGACACACAAAAATACTACTGGATTATAACCTAGAGTATAATATAAATGTTTAGTTCATACAGATATAACTAAATGTTTCAATAAATTAAAAATGAAGGAGAAAAGAGAAATCTCCCAGGCAGAATAATTCCAAATAATTTATGTAGATACTCTCCCCTCAAAGAGATGGATCCTAACTACCTGTTCCATAGGTGTGGACTTCACGGGTGACTTATTTCAAACTAGAGGCCCAGTGCATGATTGAATCATGCACGTGTAGGGTCCCCTACACGCTTTTGCATTCGATCGCGGGGGAGCTGGGTGCCTGTCCATTGGTGCACCAGACCTTTCAGAAGCCTTCGCCGCGCTGGAGGCTTCTGAAAGGCCTGGTGCACTAGCGGATAGGCACCCAGCTCCCCCACTTTTGATGGTCCACGGTGGGACATGAGCTCGCTGCCCCAGAGGCCCCTCCTGTGCCTCAGCACAGCCATGGCGCAGAAGCTGAGCTCGAGCCACCACTGGCGACGCGAGGTCAGCATCCTGCCGGCCCAATCGGCCACCCCGGGTCCCGCCCCCCCGCGCCTCCTGGCCAATCGCGGGCATAGCAAAGGTATGGTCAATTTGCATATTTGTCTATTATTAGGTAGGATTATTAGGTAGGATGTGTACAATATGGAAAGTGGGCAGGGCTGGGGCCCTTGACAGTGGAGAAACCTGATAAATACTACCCCAGCCTATCAAGAACAACTGTAATAAATAATATTGACAGTATGTACACTTGATAGAATGTGATGAAATTATATTTTATCCCCATAGTCTTTTTCCTAATAACCTACAATCCCAGTCATATCATGGGAAAAATATCAAGCAAATTCTAGAGTTCTGAATTCTACAAAATCCTGAACAGTACCTTTAAAATGGTCAATCTCATAAAAAAAAACAAGCTGTGTCTGTGAAAATATCACATACAAGAGGAGCTTTAGAAGACATGCAACTAAATATAATGTGGATGAGATTCAGAAACAGAAAAAGAACACTAGGTAAACACTAAGGAAATCTGAAGAATTATGAGCTTCATCTAATCAGAATGCATTAGTACTTGCTCATGAATTTTAACAAATGTATCTTACTAATATTAGATATCAGTAACAAAGAAAACTGAGTGAGGTATATGGAACATGACTTCTTACATTTTCTTTAAATCTAAATAAATTCTAATAACAAAAACAGGGATTTTACACATTATTGCATGTATATTACACTCAATTTTTTTTTTTTTTCATTTGGCTGTATAGGTAACATGTAGAAGTTAGCTATTTATGAGAAGCCATGAAGCTTTTCACTGTGAGCAATTGAAAATCACACACCCACCCATGCAGAAATATAGTCACAGTGTTGAAAAGCTTGTGAGTTTTGGGATTCAGATTTTATATAAAAGTCATCTCATTTTCAAATGTCATTAATTGATTGATTTAAAAATGTATATGTGTATTAAAATGTAACTTTATTGCATATTAAAAAAAAACTTCTGTAACTCAAATGTAGTGTTTTTCCCAAGAAAATATACCTAAAATTCTTGTTTATCATAGTTTTCTATTATCATCATGTTTTCTTCTTCTTACCCTATATATTCCTACTTGTCCAAGAAAAGGGTACTGTGTCAAAGATTATGACCTTAACAGTTTCAAGTCTATTATTTTTCAGTTTATATTTACCAATTTCCCTGAAATCCCAAATTATACTATTGAATATGTGTTTTATGATTTAATTATGGATAGATGATTAATTTCTTATTCTTATTCTTAGTAATTAAATTTTGGACATTCAAGTCAAAGAATATGTGATGATTAATTTTATGTGTCAATGCGGCTGGGATAAGGGATGCCCTGGTAGCTGGTAAAACATTATTTCTGCATTTGTCTGTGAGAGTGTCTCTGGAAGAAATTAGCATTGAATGATTAGGCTGAATATAAAGATGATCACCTTTATAAATGATATTATAGTGAAGCCCTTCCTAGAAACCCTTTTAATAACCCAGATAAAAATAGAATATTTTAAAGTGGTTGTTTCAGGTATTAAAAATACTTGAACTTCAAAAAATACCTTAAATCAACAGAAAAAAAATGTTGAAAAGCATGATTATAAAATTTTCAATTTATTCTTAATGTGATAAAGGCATTTTTCTCACCTTCTATGTTATAAAAATTTCCAATAGGAAAATTTTATTTGATATTAAAGAATTTTTTGTGTTTTTAAAAATAGTTTCTTGCTAAAATTTACATTTTCTATGAAACATGAATGGTTTTATGCATATATTATATCCTATATGTATATCTTCCTTATTTTACAACTATATATATACACATATATATGTATATCTGCATGCAGCTATAAATTTGTACATTGCTATGATGTTATAGTTAGTGATTTAAAAATGTGCAGTGTTATGGTGTGGGTTGAAATTCAATTTGTACCACTTATGTGCCATTTTGAGGAATTGACATTTATTTAACCTTTCTATGTCTTCATTTTCTTCTCTATAAAATGGAAGCAATAATAGTACCTAATGCATTGCATTACAAAGATTATGTGAAATAATACATATATATAACTCATAACTGTTTCTGGTAAAAAGGAAAAATATATTTTTCTCTACCTCCTACTCTCTCCCTCTCTGAAAAAAGGAAATATAGCTTTTACAAAAACAAAATGTAGTATTAATATTATAAATATTAATAGAAAGAAGTGCTTAGAAACATGAAATAATTTGTTTTTATTCCATTCATATAAAATTATTGGACACAACTTTGGATAATGAAATGAAAAGGAAATTGCTTTCTTACAGCCTATTAATTTTTTATCCATTTATACTTTAAGAAATAGATATATCACATATTTCTATATAACCAAATGATTTATGCATATTGTAAATTAGATGGCTAAATGGGAGATAAAATTAGATCATAATTACCCTAGAGTTATAAAACACAATTTGTCATGATAATCAATGGGCAGGAAAATATAATATAGTTTTGGAATATATTCTAAAAGTAAATAATTGATTACTAATATAATTTCCACTAGTAGCCCGTTTGCACGAAGATTCGTGCAATAGACCTTCATTCACCTGGCTGCCTGCACCAGTTTTCTGCCGGCACCAGGGACCCAGGCCTTGGCTGTGGCCACCGCCTTCTGCCTTTTTCAGGGTCGGGGCTTGGCCCGGGGCGGTGGCCTTGGGCTCAGCGGCACCCAACATCCTTGCTAAG
Organism: Cnephaeus nilssonii; assembly: GCF_951640355.1. Taxonomy (NCBI): domain Eukaryota; kingdom Metazoa; phylum Chordata; class Mammalia; order Chiroptera; family Vespertilionidae; genus Cnephaeus; species Cnephaeus nilssonii. Next base: position 54,532,921 of record NC_137079.1, on the reverse strand, counting down.
GATCGCAGGAGCCGACCCCCAGTGGTTTCCTGCGATCGGTGCAGGCTCCCCGCTGGTGCCCAAGGCCCGGAAAGCCTCGGCCCCTGGGACCCCCGGGAGTGGCAGGAGGGGCCGGGCCATGCCCCCCCCAGGTGGCCCATCGACCCCCGGAACCCCCGGGAGGGGCGGGAGGGGCCGGGCCACGCCCCCCCAGGTGGCCGATCGCCTACGGGACCCCTGGGAGGGGTGGGAGCAGCGGCATGGGCCCGGCCACGCCCCCTCGGGGTGCCGATGGCCCCAGGCACCCCCGGGAGCGGTGGCATGGGTCCGGCCACGCCCCCCCGGGGTGCCGATGGGCCCGGCCACGCCCCCCGGGGTGCCGATGGCCCCAGGCACCCCCGGGAGCGGCGGCATGGGCCCGGCCACTGGGCACCGCCATCTTGAACTTCTCAAGGGCGGATATGCCACCCGGAGTCCCTCCCCCAGCCTCCTGCCGGCCCAATCGTGGGCATAGCGGAGGTGCGGTCAATTTGCATGTTTCTCTATTATAAGGTAAGATTTGAAATTAATTTTTATTTATAAAAATAATGCCAGCTCTTTCTAGGTAAAATAGTCTAATTTGCAGCAGATCAAAACTCACCCCCCAAAATAGTATAATAGGTTAAAAAATTAGTTTGGATGCAGTAGAGAACCATACATATAGCTAGGAATGAAGGGAATGAGATCATAAAGAGAAGAAAACATCACTGTGGTGAATCTGTCCTTTTTCTCTGCTTTTCATAAATACATTTGGTGATATGCAGCATGGGGAGAAAGACTGAAAATCCTAGCAGAAACCTGAGGAATATCAGAGGCTATCAGAGATTTTAGTATTTTATAAGGCCAGAGAAAAGAACATTGGATTACATGGCAGCAAGGAAGTATCAAGAAACAAGATTAGATAAGGAACATATATGCATAGCCCTTAGACAGAGACAATAGTGTGGTGAGGGCCAAGGGAGGGGGGTGCAGGGGCTGGGTGGAGGGAGACAAAGGGTAAAGGAAATGGGGGACATCTGCAATAGTGTTAACAATAACATTTTTAAATTTAAAAAAATAAACTATTTAGATATTGAAATTAAAAATTAAAAAAATACAGAACCACAGGTTAGGGGAGGAGGGGGGAGATAGAGAGAGAGAGAGAGAGAAAAGAGTATAGTTTAACATACCATACTCTCAATTTAGTCTTTGATAAGCTAATTCAGAGTTAAGAGCAAAGGAGATAGAGACCCCAAAAATCTGAAAACTAGTATTTAGATTGAGGTTCATTAAATATATTTCTGATAATTACATCTAATTGCTTAAAATCTATTCTCCACAGACTCTACAATTTTTCATATACTAGTTCATATATTCTCTCAAATATATAATAGGTAGACCAATAAACCATTCCAAATGAAAAATAGTAACAATCAAAATTGACTCAAAAATGATCTAGATTTTGGAGTCATCAAACATGGACTCAAAATTGTAATGAGTATTATATTTAGGAAAATAGATGCTGAGGTATAAAATGTTGTCATGGAAAAAGCAGCTCTATAAGAAAAAAAATACCATGGAAATTTGGGGAGTGAAATTTACAATAACATTAAAAACAAAAACCCACAATTTTAACAATATGTTGGATACAGCTGAAGAGCTCACTGGAAAATGGAAAAATAGGAGAATAACTAAGAAAAAGAAAAAATAATTGAGGGAAAATCATATAAGGAGTTTTACCAACTAACATTATCATAACATTTGCATTGTGACTTTCTCATGCTATCTGAAATGTGAAAGACAGAAGACTTTTAAAGGGGTAAAACTCATTTGAGGAAAGATAGTAGATTATTTCAATATTCTCAGTAATAAATAATGCAGGTGTGGATTAGTAGAAAAGGCATATTAGAATTTGGAATGCAAAGGCAGAAAAAAAGTCATGTGATAGGTCATAAAATAGACAAAACAAAAACTTATTTAGAAGACTGGGAGTGGTTATCATGGTAAAGAGCTGTTGAGGAAATATGAACAGCATCATTAACTTCAAAGTTAGAGACTTGGGTGACTGAATAGATGATAGAAGCTTTAATAATGACTAATATATTTAAGGATCTGCAAGAGTAAGAGATTCTTTTCATTCGGGTGATTTGTAGGGTCAGATGAATGAGGGTGAAGTCATATTTGTACAGCAGCCAATGGTAACTATCAAGAAGTCATGAGCATCCCCATGGTAATCACAACAATGAAAATATACACACCCAAGGACAGTGTGTGGAGGGATAAGGACAGTCAGGAGTTATGTCTGAGACACTACAATGCTGAGAGAGAGGCGGGAGAACATTGTCATCTTCTTTTTAATGTTCCTTACTTCAATTATTTGCATAGAAATTTCTAGACATAATGGTATCGATTTGTTGGAAGAAACCTTTCTACTTATTCCATTGAGTAATAATTCATGGAAATAAGATACATACTTATTAAAAATGAGTAATCTTCTTCAAGTTAATAGAACAAATTATTTTGAGTACTAAAACCAGAAAATTGAGAAACATAAAAATAGCTTATGCAATACCTTGGAACAATAACTTTCACAGAAAGTCTGAAGGCCAAAAAGGATGTAGAAAAATATGCAATTAGCGCATAAGGGAGAAAAATGGATGATCTATATATTGGAAATATAAGACATGAATAAAGCTTAAAGGAATGATAATGAAGTAGCTTGAGAGAAGACTGGGGGCAGGTGACCTAATAACTTGAATTCTGTATCAGAAGAGTCATTATATTTTAAAAAATGAATCCTTATTGAAGAGTCAAAGCAGCTGAATTTAATTATGAAAAGATAGATGTGGATTTCACTGACTGAAACCATTTTAGAATTTGCAATAATTACTATTAAAAAATGAGCCCTTGAAAGTCTTTTTCTTTTTAAAGGTTTAGTACAATACTGATTTGGGATAGGTGGTATGCAAGTCTACTTTTAGAAATGATATAGAATGTTAAGGTAAAGTAAAAATATGCCATTTAGAAAATGACTGTGAAAATGCAATTTAATAATGAAGTTATTATAGAATTAACTGGTGTATTTCAAAAACATCTCTGATATGCAAGCTATGGCAATTATATTAATAAGTTCACTAGTAAGCTAATAAGAATAACTTCATGTATAAATCTAAATAACTACATATGAATCATAAAAATAAACAATGTTTCCACAGTAAATTTATTAAGACCCTTTTAATCCAACTGCACATTTCTGGAAATTAAGGTCTTATAAATTGAATTACAAAACTCTAAAAATATCTACATAAAGATATGTGTGTGTGTGTGTGTGTGTGTGTGTGCTCGCGCGCGCGACACACTATTCACAGTTGCAAAAAGTCACAAAGTGAATGTGTACCAATAGAAAAAATATCATAGAATTATTGTATAGACCAATTAATAAACTTTATTTAATCAAATGAATTTGAAATGTATCTGAAAAATATGCAGAAACTATTGTTGAAAGAGAGAAGCAAATTAAAAATATGTATATATAATAATTACATTTTAGTAAAAATAATCTAAGCTTGCATATAAATGTTTGTAAATAATTACATGATCATGGGAAATACATAGAGGCTGTTACTTGTCAAGATGTGTTGGTGGGATAAATAATGGGAAAGTGATTGGGAGTGAGAAGTCTAGTAAAAAAAAAAAAAAAAAAAAAAGACCAAAAAATTTGTAATGGTTGCCAGGAAAAGGTTATTATCATCTTGATACATTTCTATAAGTTATGCTTATTTTTAAAATAAAATTATAAATAATTGTAATGATATTTACTTCAAATTTTAAGTTGTTAACATGGCTATGAAAAGAAACACCCCCATGTATTGTTGATCAGATGGATCCAGCAGTTGGAGGATACTGAGAAAGGAGGCAATAAGGCAGGTATTCTGTTTTCCCAGTGCACTGTTATTATTCTTCCTTCACAAACATAGGTGTGAAATAAGTTTTCCAATCGTTATCTATTAATTAAATAAGACTAAAAGTATTTGTTCTTTAAAGAAATTCAATATTGGTCTTTTGTGACAGGTTGATAGGGTTTTCCTGCTCAGGAATTAAACAAGAATCCATTGGAGACTTAGACAATGCCTAAAAAATAGAAGTAATCATTTCATTATCAGCACTGCAATTATCTCTGTGATCTAGCTTGCATCTTAAAGCCAGGTGGCTCTAGCTGTATGACATACTTAAACTTCCTGAATTTTTACTTCTAACTGCAGTCCATCACCTCTATATGCGCCACACCCCTGCCATTTCTATCATTTTTTCCTTAATTTTATTGTATAGCCATTAGGAAAGGGGTCCAGCATCTAATCTTCTTGAGCACTAATACAATTATTATTCTGAGGAGTTTTACAAATAGTGCTTCCCCCCTTTAGAAAAGAACTTAATCTTCCCCACAAACCTCAAAAACAAAACAAAACACAAAATCCCAACAAAAAACAAAAATCAAACAAAAATAACCAAAAAAAAAAAACATAAGTAAACAACAAAAATACCCAAGGACCATAAAGTAAGCTTATTTTGAGGAACTTCTAATTTCCAACCACTAAGAAAACCCTTTCCTGACTCTGGAATGTAAGGAGAAAATAAAAGAACATAACCCAAATTGACATATGAATACATCATCTTGCCAAATATGTCCTGCCTAGTAATCAACTTTTAGTTTGGTCTTTAATCAAAATGTTACAGTCCTTACTGAAGTGTTTGAAAACATCTCTCAAGTCAGTGCTCACAATGCTAAAAAATGGTAGCATGTGTAGCACATAGAATTAATAATAGGTATACTACTATTCTATTTCCAAAAATTTGATAATTTGGTAGCTTATTTCTTTTTATGAATTAATAATATTCTGTTGTGAGGAGTACTGGTTTGTTGATCTATTCATCTATTCAAGAATATCTTGGCTGCTACCAGTTTTGGGTGACTATAAATAAATCTGCTAAAGATTCTCTTGCAGATTTTTGCTGAGAAAAATCATTTGAATAAATAACTGTGATATCAATTTTGGTCTATATGGTCATACTATAATTAGAATTTTTAAATTAAATTAATTGGGATGACATTGGTTATTAAAATTTATAGGTTTCCATGTACAATTCTATGACACATCATCTATATACTGGATTGTGTGCCCACTACTCAAAGTCAAATCATCTTCTGTCACCATATATGTGACTCACTTTATCTCAGTATGATTAGCTTTTTAAGAAACTGCCCCACTGTCTTCCAAAGTGGCTATAACTGTGTGCCATCAGCAACTTATGAGCTTTCCTGTTACTCTGAATCCTCTCCAGCAATCAGCATTGTCAGGTTTTTCCTTTTTCTTTTCTTTTTCAGTGTTAGCCATTATAACAACTGCTTTGTAGTATCTCATTGCTGTTATAATTTTCTATTTTGAATAACAAATTACCAGTATGTTAAGCACCTTCTCATATGCTTATTTTTAATCAGTATATCTTCTTTGGTGGGCTGTTTAGATCTTGTGCCAACTTTTTAATAGGATTTTTAAAATATTGTTGAGTTTTAAGGATTTTTTAAATTTTGTATAACTGTCCTGTACCAGATATAAATTTTGCAAATATTCTCTCCCATCTGTGACTTGTCTTTTGATTTTATTAATGGTATTTCTTTTGCAGAGTAAATGTTTTTGCAATCCAATTTTTATCTAATTTTTTGTTATGCCTTTGGTGGATAAAAACTTATTGCTAAACCCACAACCACCTAGATTTTCTCCTATGGGTGTTTCTAGACATATTATAATTTTATATTTTAAAATAAGGATGGTACACTTTAATTTTTGTGAAAGGTTTTTATCATAGTGCTCTATCAATACATTTTTATGTCTTTGATGTTATGTATGACATATTTCTCTTTGTTTTTCCATGAGATGTTACTATTTTAAGGCAGAAAAAATATGACCAAAGTTTTAATTGATAAGGTGATAAGAAATATTGATTGCCAATAGATTGTCCTTTTCCATAAAGACAATAATTTATACCTCTAAGTAGATGCTTACTTTATCCTGACATTGTAATAACTGTGGTTGGTGTTATGAACTAAGTGTTTGTGTCTCCCCAAAATTATATGGTGAACCCTACTCCCCCATGTTATGGTTTTAAACTCTAGGGAGTGGGGCTTTTGGAAAGTAATAAGAATTAGATGAAGGCATGAGAAGGATGGCGCTCTCATGAATGGGACTAAAATGGTTGTAAGATAAGGTGACCAGACGTCCCGCTTTTGGCGGGACAGTCCCGATTTTTAACAATTTGTCCCGCGTCCCGCGGCGTTTTAAAAAAGTCCCGATTTTTGGAAAGAATGCATGACAAGCTAGGGAACGGTGGGAGAACGGGAAGGGAATATACAGTTTTCAGCGGCCATGTGACTATTTAGCCAGGATATGAGTTTTATATTATTTTTGTTAATTTTATAAGGTTAAACTTTAATAATAACAAATAATTGTTGAGAACTGATTATCGAGAACTGCTTATCAAAGTTCGCATTGTTGATCAGTTGTTAGAATTCGACCACCATTGTTTGGACTTAATGAACAATGGCATTTTTTGGGATTGGCAATGACGAAAACATTTTGTAACTGTCTCTCAGGCGATACACATCGTACTGCGTGCTAGTAAGCTAGTTAAACAAGTGATGTCATTACAAATCAGCTATTCAGATAATCAGGTAAGTAATTTATTTTTTTATTTCATAAATACATAAATTTCCTTGAATTTAGCAGTACTCGTATTATTTATATTTTATAGTGGCGGCAAAAAGTCTAGTGCTGGCCTTGAAAGTGACACTTACGACTTTCGTTATGGCAAATTCATGACCTTTTAAATAATGATAGCAATCTACTAAAAAAAATTCACTCAAATGAGAAATATGCCAAAGAATAAAATAATACTATACATAATTTTTTATTTATTATATTTGTAAATTGTACTTAAGTTGAAATTTAAAAAAATATATTACAATACTATTTTTGTGTTCTATGAAAATTTTTGTTGCTCCATATAGACCAAATTTTTAATCAAGAACCCCCCACCCCCACCCCGGTCAATGGTGTCCTGCTTTACCAATGTTAAAATCTGGTCACCTTATTGTAAGAGTCCCTTACAGAGCTTGCTTTCTCTCTGCCCTGTGAGCATACAATGAAAACTCAACAACTGCAGCCTAGAAGAAGGCCCTCACCAGAACCCACCCATCCTGGCACCCTGACCTTAGACTTTTAGCCTCTAGAACTGTGAGAGCAAATTTTTGTTGTTTATATGGCACCCAGATTGTGGCTTTTTTGTTATAGCAGTCTGGTATGACTTAGACAGTCAGAAATTTGTGATACTTACTAAATCCAATATTTTGAAGGAATACTGTTTATTTATATTAATGTTTGCTAAATGGACATTACATTTTAAACATGTGATTTCATTAAATTAGTTGGCCACTAAAGATAATATCTATTACAATATTTCTTATGGAACCGTGCCTCTATGAATGGGAATGCAGAGAACCTCCTGCCATTTAAATAAGAAGATGAATTTTATTTTGGTCATGAAACTTCTATTTTCCTGTAGTAACTATGTTTAATAATAATAACTTCTTAATTCATTATTTTTATTATGGAAAATTTCAAATATACACAAAAGGAGAAGGAAATCTGTTTTAAAACCTAAGTAAATATTATCCAATTAGAGAAATTATCAATCTTTTCCCGTTTTTGTTTTAAGTACTTCTTTCTCTTTAAGCTTCTTTTTTATAGAGTTTTTAAGTATATATCACACTCAAAATTTCTGCATGCCAACATTTATCACTAATGGTTGAAGGCCTTTTTCCCCCTTATGTACTAAAAATAACATGATCATACATAATAAAAGTAATAATTAAAAATGAATCTCATCTAATACTGAATGGTGTTCAACTGTCAGCATCTGACTTTATGTTGAGTTGCAAAATTTACTTTTTGTAAAAAGAAAAAGAAAGTATGCAGTTTAACATGTAAATAAATATCTTCATCACTAATATAGCTAGATAGCAGCTAAAATACAGTGAGGACTCTATTAATGTGCATGGTAATGAAGATGTTTGAAAATTTAGTGTTCATTTTCAAAATAGGTTATACTAAAATATAATAGAAATAAAATCTCAGCATCCAGGGAAAAATAATTAACACTTAAACATATCTGCTTGCCTTAAAATGTGAAATAATAAGTTTTTGTGGCTTAATTACTATAATTATTATTATACTAGAGGCCCGGTGCACGGATTCATGCACTTGTGGGATCCCTTGGCCTGACCTGCACCCTCTCCCAATCCGGGACCCCTTGGGGATGTTGGACTGATGGTTTCGGCCCGATCCCCGCAGGCCAGGCCAAGGGACCCCACTGGTGTATGAATCTGTGCACCTGGCTTATAGTATACATATAAGATCTTTGGTTAATCTCTTCTGGCTCCCCCCCCCGCCCCCCTTCCCCCTGAAATTCATCAGTCTGTTCCATGTTTCCATGCCTGTGTGTTGAGCATCTGCCCCCTTGTGGTCAGTGCGCATCATAGCTACCGATCGAATGGTCAAATGGTTGAATGGTCACTTAGGCTTTTTTATATATATAGATACTGTCTTGACTCCATTGTATGCTTTTGCCTCCTTTGTCAAATATTAATTGAGCATAATGGTTTGGATTGATTTCTGGGGTCTCTGTTCTATTCCATCGATCTATGTGCCTGTTCTTGTGTCAGTACCGGACTGTTTTGATTACGATGGCTTTATAGTATAACTTGATATCTGACCACTCTACTTTTAAATGTCACATAAGTAGTAATAATATATTATACTCAATTCACAAACCTGTAATAAAAGGTACCAAACCCATAATCTAATTCCACTTATTTTAAGACTCAAGAGAAAAAAATTTTCCTCAATCAAAGAACAAAATATAGGGTGGAACCCGGCTGGCATAGTTCAGTGGTTGAGTATTGACCTATGAACCAGGAGGTCATGGTTCAATTCCCAGTCAGGGCACATGCCCAGGATGTGGGCTTGATCCCCAGTGTGGGGTGTGCAGGAGGCAGCTGATCAATGATTTTCTCTCATCATTGATCTTTCTCTCTCCCTCTCTCTCTTCTTCTCTGAAATCAATAAAAATATATTTTAAACTATATATATACACTGAGTGGCCAGATTATTATGATCTCTGAATGTATAATAATCTGGCCACTCAGTATATATATATTAGAGGCCCGGTGCATGAATTCGTGCATGGGTGGGGTCCAGCCAGCCTGGCCAGGGGGAGGGGACATGGGCGGTTGGCCGGCCTGCCTGCTGGTCCAACTCCTGGTTGAGGGGACAATTTGCATATTAGCCTTTTATTATATAGGATTTATTGTGCAATTAATTAAAATAATAAAATTTACCTTGAGTTTCAATGACTTTGAGAAAGCATTTTTAAAGTTAGGGAAAGTCTAAAAAAAAGCACTGGAATTTTCATGATTAATTATATTAAAAGGCAACAATTTTATCTTTTTACCCATGTTCTAAATTAGGAAGGGGAAAAGTGCTTTTTAACAAAATTACAGTTTATGGATTCACACATGTGAACTTTGGGCCTAAGGTGTGTGTTGGGAGGAGATGCAAGATTTGGAAGTATAATACCTTGCAAATGCAAAAACCAAGTCTGGACTTTCTAACCCCATGTATTATGTACATCATTATGACCTTGAATGCTGTGAGATGATATTTTCCTCTTTTCTTGTTTTGCATAATTCAGAAGTAACTGTTAACCTAAGTCATTGAGATGCTGGAGTTATGGGAAAATGTTTATATGAATGATGATAATTGCCTTGGGAAGCTGAGTTTAACTTTTTCTAAGGATACAGTTACTTTAAGTACTTCGAAAACAATGCTAACACAGAGTGGATGAGAAATATGCCTGTCAGAAAACTTGTTAACTAATGGGAAATATTTTGGCTTTGCACATTCCAAGGCATTGGATAGAGGATTCCTCAAACAGGATGTTCTTTTTGAAAATATTTATCTTTTCATAAGAAATTGCCATTTTCAACCTGAAAATGAAATTGAATGAGTGTTGGGCAACAGGCAGGAATTGGTGGAACTCATGATTGAGAGATTCCCAAATGGACACGTGACTTCCTTCTATTGGTGTGTTGTGGTCCATTTTACTGTTCTTTTGAGGCTGTTTTGAAATAAAACTTGCTTTTTTAGAAAAGACAGATGTGGAGGCATAAAAGTTTCCATGTAATAAGCATTCTATTCATCTTTCCAGAAAAATTAAAAAGACCTGAAAAGATGTGTAATAATAAAATTAAAAACTATTCTTACTTATTACTTAATTAGTATCTAATACTAATAGATACTGTTCAATTTTCAAAATAAATTATTAGATATCTACCATGTGACAGGCACTCTTCTAGCTGCGGGCATATTAACAATAGAAACAGATGAAACTCCTTCCTCTAAGGAAGCAGAGAAAAACAATGTAGTTGGTGTAATTGGCTATAGGGGAGGGAAGCTGATGAAACATATGCAGTTTTTTTTTTATCTTTAAATAAGTTGTCACTTAGTAAGATTAGGAGAGAATTAAAGAAATAATTATGGAACAGTGTAACTGACACTGAAATAGAAATGAGCAAAGGATCCCTTTTGACAATAAAGAGCCAGAGAAGGGTTATCAAAGAGACTGATGTCTAAATTAACTTTGGAAGTTCTATCTGCAATTGCGAGGAGAAGTGACTCATAGAAGTAACTTCATATGCAAGGAACCTGGAGTGGGTACAATGCATACAGGTAACTATAACCCTTTTAGTACAGCTGGAGTCTAAATTGCAAAATAGAGAGTTGTGGCAGATAAGACTGGAGAGAATAATAGGATCCATGTCAAGAAGTTCCTTGTATATCATGGCAATGACTTTTATTATATGGATAGGGTGAGGTGTTTTATATTTATGAATGAATATTATGAGATATATGTGTTTTAAAAAGGTTGCTCATATCCCAGTGTTGAGATAGAGTGAGAGAAATGTTAATATCAAGATAGCTAATGCAGTAAAGAGGCCGTTAAAATAAACTAGGCAAAGTATGGTTTTGGTTTAGGGACAGTGTTTTCACTGAAAAATGGAATGAACCTAGAGATATAAAGTATATATTGACTATTAAGTACATGAGGTTGTTGAGGGAAAGTTAATGTCAACAATTCCTTCATCAATTCCTCCAACAAATAAATATTAAGAGCCTACTTATGCTGGTCAACTTTATAGACCATCAGTGAACAACAGAGAGAAAATGACTCTGATATCATGGGAATTACATTTTATCAGGGAAATAAAGATAAAAACAATCAACATAATAGATATTTATCAATAGCATATTTTAAAGTAATAAGCAGTACAGAAACAAAAACCAAGAACAAGTAAATGGTGACAAGTTTAAAGGGTGTCGGTAGGAGAAGACTTTGTGTCAAGAAAAAGAAATTATTCTTTCAAGAGGATTTATTGCAGCGGGGAGCAAAGTAATGGAGTTATGTCTAAAAAAAGGAAGTGCAGTTGAGAGAAAGGCTCCTTTGCAGTAAAAGATTGAGAAAAATACCATGCTTTTGTACCAATCGGAGTGATAAAGTGGATAATAAAAAAATTAAGATATAGGAGAGTGAGAAGGAAAACCTGTTGGAGCAATGACTTTGAACCAGTGAAAGGGCATGATATATAGTGCACCCGTCAAATAACTCCCGTGCTTGAGGCTCAATCAACGAGGTGAATCATGTTCCCATTTCCAGAAGATACATGGGAGGAAAAGCAAGTTTGGAAAGGAAGAACATAAACTCACTTTTATGGGTGTTATAAGAGGGACATTCTTTTTTACTTAATATACTTTTATTGATTTCAGAGAGGAAGGGAGAGGGAGAGATAGAAACATCAATGATGAGAGAGAATCACTGATTGGCTGCCTCCTGCGTGCCCCACACCGGAGATTCAACCTGCAACCCTGGCATATGGCCTGACCTGGAATCTAACCGTGACCTCCTGGTTAATAGGTCAAAGCTCAACCACTGAGCCACGCTGGCCAGTCTATAAGAGGGACATTCTTTAAAAAATCTCTATATGTGTATTTTAATCTAGGGCAAGAGTACAAATTGAGGTCCTAATATAACATGCTAATTACTTAATGTTTACAATTTGAACTAACAAACAAATAATATATGTTCTATCCTCTTACCTTGTAAACCTTCACACAAAAAACAATATGTTCTGATTTTTTGTTACATAGCCAAAAGATGGCAAAAGTGTGAAAGCAAAAATACTTTTTCAAACTTTATTAATAAAAAATTGGCATATAACATTATATAAGTTTAAGGTATAGAGGAGGAGGATTTGATACACATTTATATTATAAAATACCACAATAAGGTTAGTTAACACATCCACCTTTATCACGTAATTACCATTTTTGATATTAAGATCTACTCTGTTAGCAACTTTCAAATATACAAGACAGTGTTGTTAACTATAGTCACCATGCTATACATTAGACTCACAATACTTATTCATCTTATAAGGGGAAGTTTGTGTTTCTGGATACCTTTATCTATATCCCTCATCCTGCATACCCTAGCAACCACCAATCTACTCTGTTTTTATGAGATCAGATATTTAGATTCCATAAATGAGACCATACAGCATTTGTATTTCTCTATCTGACTTATTTTACTTAGAATAATGCCATCAAGTAGTACCATTCATTTTGTTTAAATGGCCAGATTTTTTTTTCCTTCTTATGGCTGAATAGTATTCCATTGTATATATATGTATATTGTGTTTTTTATTTGTGTGGTACTGATGATTTGTATTGATGATTAGTGGTGTTAAGAACTTTTACATGTACCTGCTCATTGTTTGTATATGATTTTTAGAAAAAAATTCTATCCAACTTTTTGCTCATTTTTAACTGGGTTATGTCTTTTTTGTTTTGTTTTGTTTTACTATTCAGTTCTATTAGTTTCTTACATATATTAGATATTAACCCCCTTATCAGAGAGATGGCTTGCAAATAATTTCTCCCACTTTGTAGCTTGCTTTACATTTTGTTAATTGATTCTTTTGCTGTGCAGAACCTTTTTAGTTTGATGGAATCCCATGTTTTAATTTTTGCTTCTGGTGTCACACCTGAAACAAACCATTGCCAGGGAGCTCTTCCTCTGTTTTCTTCTAGGAGTTTTCAGGTCTCACATTTAAGCCTTTGACCCATGTAAGTTAATTTTTGTGAGTGGTGTAAGATAGTGGTCCAGTTTTATTCTTTTGCATGTGAATATCCAGTTTCCTAACCACAGTTATTTAAGGCTATCCTTCCCCATTGAGTATTCTTGATTTCCTTAAAAATATGTTTACTGTATATGCATAGGTCTATTTCTGGGCTCTCAATTCTATTCCATTGGCTTATGAGCATTGTGATGGGAACACATATTAAATAATTATGTTACAGAAATTTCATCTTATGTATTTTTATTACATGAATATATTTACAATCCCATACAATTATCTTCTATAAATTTTGATTATTTTTCTAGTAGAAAAGAAGCAAGCTTAGCAGTGTTGCTCAATTTATTTAAACACTCCTCTACTTAGTCAAATATGTGTGAATGCCTCTGGAACCAAGAAGTTCAGTTAAGATTATTACCTGGATCTATAATGAGCAGAATATAGACATTAGACTGTGGATTATTTGCATATATATATATATATATATATATATATATACACATACATATTTCCTTCCTCACAAGCATTTTTATTTTCTTGTTCTAATTTCTTTTTATTTTATTGAAATAAAACTTGATGCATATTATAAGTAGCTCTTTTGATTCAGAAAAATATAGTATTTAAAGTTTTAAAAATATATTTTAAAATATTTAAAATTAAAATAGCCAAATTACATGTTATTTTAAGCTATTGCAACATGATCAGCACAAATATATACATAATCTATATCATAGTAACTTAAATGTGGTTATTGAAAATCCAGCCAAGTGTATTTGAAATTTTATGATTATTTCTTCATATAAAGGGGATCTTTATTTTTCTCAGATCATTAATTTATCTGATGTCTTCTTTAAAGGTAAATGTTATTACATCAACAATAGTTAGTCAGCATCCTCAGTTAGTGTTTGAGAATGGCTATAGTTAAGATATAATATGCCCATAAAGATATTCAAAATGTGAACAAGTCCAGAACATATCCTATGCAAATCTTTGAACTGATGTAAAAACTACATTGGCAATTTATTGATCCTGTGGCTCATGGTGACAAGTATAAATTATATGCTATCAATTAAAAAATCATTCTGGACTTTTAGCCAATATTTGGCTGCAACTAAAAAACTAATTTTTTATCATCATCTCTCTTATAGTCATCAACATAATACCAAAGACAATCCTTTTTTTTTAATATATTTTTTATTGACTTTTTACAGAGAGGAAAGGAGAGGGACAGAGAGCTAGAAACATTGATGAGAGAGAACCATCGACCAGCTGCCTCCTGCACACCCCCCACCGGGGATGTGCCCGCAACCAATGTACATGCCCTTGACCGGAATCGAACCTGGGACCTTTCAGTCCGCAGACCGACGCTCTATCCACTGAGCCAAACCGGTTTCGGCCAGACAATCCTTTTAAAGTAAATTAAATAATACTAAAATTCTAGTTAATTATTTGAAAAAATGTGAATGTATTTATTGTATTAGTTATTGAATATAAACTTATTTACAATGTTGGTATTCAATATCATCTGATTGTCAAAGAAAAAATTTCGTATCACCCTTCACATATGTTAAATCTCTCTATCTAGCTAGTTAAGCCAATATTAATTATTTGATATTTCAAAAAATAAACAAATAGGACTACATCAAAATAAAAAGCTTTTGCACAGCAAAGGAAACCATCAATAAAACAACAAGAAACCCACTGTATGGGAGAACATATTTGCCAATGATATCAATGATAAAGTTTTAATCTCCAACATTTACAGGGAACTCATGCAGCTTAACAAAAAGAAGATAAACAACCCAATCCAAAAATGGGCTACTGATCTAAATAGACACTTTTCGAAAGAAGACAGAAGGAAGGCCAAGAGACATATGAAAACCTGCTCAAAGTCACTAATCATCAGAGCAAATCAAAACAACAATGCGGTACCATCTCACACCTGTCAGAATGGCTATTATCAACAAGTCAACAAATGACAAGTGCTAGCGAGGATGCGGAGAAAAAGGAACCCTCATGCACTGCTGGTGGGAATGCAGACTGGTGCAGCCACTGTGGAGAACAGTATGGAGTTTCCTCAAAAAACTAAAAATGGAACTCCCATTTGACCCAGTGATCCCACTTCTAGGAATATATCCCAAGAAACTAGAAACATCAATCAGAAAGGATATATGCACCCCTATGTTCATAGCAGCACAATTCACCATAGCTAAGATTTGGAAACAGCCTAAGTGCCCATCAGCAGATGAATGGATTAAAAAACTGTGGTACATCTACACAATGAAATACTACAATGTGGTAAAAAAGAAGGAGTTATCATTTGCAACAACATGGATGGAGATGGAGAGCATTATGCTAAGTGAAATAAGCTAGGCAGAGAAAGATAAATATCACATGATCTCACTCATTTGTGGAATATAATGAACAACATAAACTGATGAAAAAAAAAATAGATCCAGAGACAGAGAAACATCAAACAGAACGTCAAACCTCAGGGAAGGTAAGGGACAGTGGGGGTAAGTGGGAGAGATCAACCAAAGGACTTTTATGCATGCATATGAGCCTAATCAATAGACACAGACAACAGGGGGATGGGGCATTGAGTGGGGAGTGGGGGGTAAGGGTGGAATAAGGACATATATGTAAAAAATAATAATAATAATAATTAAAAATTTAAAAAATAAAAAAGAAATTGTGAGGTAACCAGAAACCCCCCCCCCCGCAAAAAAAAATCTTTCTCAGCCATCATGTTCAATGGTTGAAAATGCTATGCTAATTGAATGCCTCTGGAACCAAGATGTACAACACAGAGAAGCAAGAAAATTGTTACTTAGAATTATTGGAAAACAATATTTTGCTATGCAAGAATCATAGAATTCATGCACTCTAAGAAAAAAATATTTAAAAAGAAAAAGAAAGTGTCAATTAAATTCTCCCTAAACTCTGAAGCAGTATTTTTCTCCAATATTGCCAATGGCACACCCTAATTCTCTTCACAGCATTCTTTAGAAGTCAGCCTTTGCTTCTAGAACTTAAAGGCAAGCAATGTAAAGAAATGTTTTGTTATCTTTACTTTTACTTCTAACTCTGTGTCTTTGTGGTGGTGGTGGTGTGTGTGAGGAAGAGGAGAGAGGGAGAGAGAGAGAGAGAGAGAGAGAGAGAGAGAGAGAGAGAGAGAGTTCTATTTAGCTTGGAGCCCATGTCAGCAGGTCAGCAGATGCTCTTGACAAAGTCTAAGGGAAGTAAATAATGAGTGAAAGAGAATGGATTGGAAAGAATAAATATCAGAAATTTATGCAACTGAAGCATTGGGGCTCATGTCATTACAAATGAATAGCGAGAGGTTTGTATTTTTGAGAGGATGGGACACATATTAGATTTGGGAAGGAACTAATAGTCCAATACATATTATAAAGAACAACCAGAGAAGTGGGAGGAAAGAGCAGCATAACCACAGAATATAAAATGAGAGAATTTCTATGAGCTAAACAAAATCAATACGATAAAGTTGGAAATAACTCTGTGGTGAGGAAGGCTCTGTTAAGTGTCTGCCTTATAGTATTGCCCACTTTTTTTTTTTTTTTCTGAGAAAATGTCAGTTTAATGATGTAGAAAAAAATTAGAATCTTATTCTTTTCCATTCAAGCAATATGTGACAGTGTAAAACAGCCTTGGTAAATGAGATATATAAGAAAATAGTTTGGGGAGTATTCATGGGAGAGGTTTTCCATTCTTTAATAAAGGAATAACATACAGACTTCATGTGACCCTTTCTGGAGTTTAATATTGATATGATACCTGGAACTGTGCAGCCAGCATTTGATCTGAGAGAATAAGACAAGATATTGACAGAACCCAGTTCTCATATGGTTGTGTTATTTCACGTGTAACAGCAGCTGCCTGTCTCCAGATTCCTTGTTAAATGGAGCTGGGGAGAGGAGAGAGAGAAGAAAATAAAAATAAAAAGTCTAAAAAAATAAAATAATACAAATAATTAATGATTTGTATGAACCACAGTGAGCTATGTGTTTTGTTTTATTTTTGTTTCAAAAATAATCTAAAATGTTACATATGGATTAACAATGAAAATTGAAGAGATTGGTAATTTTAGAGACCTTTTTGGGATGTGAATTGGTGGATGGAACAAGAGGAAATGAAAGTTAGACCTATTCAATATTCATGGCTTAGCAAGTTTGAGTAATAATTACATTAATGCATGAGTAAAGAAAGTTTTTATTTTTATGTTTTGGCTTTATTATATGTCCTTTAAAAGACATTTTAAAAAAGAGATTTTTATGGTCAGACAGGTTTGGATTTAAATCCTGGTTCCACAACTTCCATTAGGAAATTGAGTGAATTACACAATTTTTCTAAGCATAAGTTTTCTTACCTTTTAAAAAAGGTTTTGATAAATTTCATATTTTTATATTGAATTGGCAGTAAAATCAAGGAGAATACGTGATAGTTAATTTATATGTATAGGATCTTTAAAATAAATCACACTCCCCTGAATTGCTCTTCTTTGACAATGACTAATATGATGATTATTGATTGGTACAAGCTTACTCTCAGTTAACTCCTGAAATACATATGCATATCTATTGCATCATTATAGATAATAGAACAACTTTATGATGTGTGAACAATGAATCTTTGGAAGAAAGAGGTCACTAGAAATTTAAATATTTAATATTTTTAAATTATCAACTTGAAAGAGAGACAGAGAGAGAAACATTGGTTGCCTCCCACACACACCCCTACTGGGGGACCAACCCGGAAACTTGTGTATGTGCCCTGAGCTGGAATCAAACCGGTGACCTTTTGGTGTTGGGGGCAATGCTCAGCCAACTGAGCCACACTGGCCAGGGCAAACTTTTAATATTTATAGATAATAAAATAAATGAAAGCTTTGTGATAAATTAAAACAATAGGGAACACATTTATATCTTAACTGTCAGTTAGTTATTTTAATTACTAATGAATGCACTTTCCGATTTTTAAAAAATATATTTCTTTATTGATTTCAGAGAGAAAGGGAGAAGGAGAGAGAGATGGAAACATCAGTGATGAGAGAGAATCATTGATCGGCTGCCTCCTGCTCGCCCCCCTCTGGGGATTGAGCCTGCAACCCAGGCATGTGTCCTTGGCCAGAATCGAACCCGGGACCCTTCAGTTCACAGGCCGACTCTCTATCCACTGAGCCAAGCTGGCTAGGGCATAAATGTACTTTTCATAAAGAATGTTACAATAAAAATAATTCTTAAATTATCAATTTTTAAAAATCTGGCTGACATGAGTTTGTATATTGCATTAGTTAGGTACACAATATTATTCTGAAAACAAAATAAAAATTCAAATAATTATTGAGGGTTGAACAATGGAAAATACAGCTTAAAAAACTCAAGCAAGAATTACTGAGTGAGCCCGCCTGGCGTGGCT
Organism: Cnephaeus nilssonii; assembly: GCF_951640355.1. Lineage (NCBI taxonomy): Eukaryota > Metazoa > Chordata > Mammalia > Chiroptera > Vespertilionidae > Cnephaeus > Cnephaeus nilssonii. The sequence goes on along the minus strand of NC_137079.1, from coordinate 54,514,179 downwards.
CAGTGGTTGAGCATCAACCTACAAACCAGGAGGTCATGGTTCTATTTCCAGTCAGAGCATATGTCCAGGTTGTGGGCTCAATCCCCAGTAGGGGGCATGCAGGAGGCAGCCAATCAATGATTCTCTCTCATCATTGATGTTTCTATCTCTCTCTTCCTCTCCCTTCCTCTCTGAACTTAATTATCTATACTAATAATAAACAAATATGTAAATTGACTATACCTCTGCGACACCCACAGCCAATCAGGAGTGAGTATGCAAATTAACCCCCCCCCCCCGCCTGCAGCCGGGGACTGGGCTGATGCCCACGCGCCTTCTGTGTAGCCGGGGCAACACGGTGACGTCCCCGGGACCCCGCCCACTTTAAGCCTGTGGCCAGTGTGCATGCACGTGGGCGCTGAGAAGCTGGGGTCCTGGGGATGCCACTGGAGTATCCGGTCCTATCAACCTGACCTGGGGGCAGCTTGAGTTCCCAGTCCTTTTCCTTTGTGCAGCCCCTGGACCAGAAGCAGAAACCAAGAGCACAGGGAGCACCAGGAATTCTGGGAATTGTAGTTCTGGTGGCAGCCCCTGGACTGGAAGTGGAAGCCCAGAGTGCAGGGAGCTCCAGGAATGCTGGGAGTCATAGTTCTGGTGGCAGACAGGTTGCGGGATCTCCTAGACTCTAGAACAAAGTGAGCCTGGAGCAAGTTACTGTTGTGGGTGGGGGATGGAGGGAAAGCAAAGGTGAGAGATATAAGTAAAGTCACAGTGTCGAGGAAAAATTAAAGGGAAGATAGCTTGCAACTTCTAGGAAATCTCCACCAATGGAGCAAAGAAAAAAAAAAAAGACCTCTATTATTCTATGAGCACCAAACCAAACTGGGTTAGAGTTTCAGACAATTCGCTCATATGATTGCAAAGACAGACAGAAACTCCCAGATTGGAGAGGGTGCAGGTTGGGCTGAGGCACCCACCTCCCATGCACAAATCTTCCTGTATCAGGCCCCTAGTGTGTGTGTGTGTGTGTGTGTGTGTGTGTGTGTGTGTGCGTGTGTGTGTGCTGAGTGGCCAGATTATTATGACCACCCCATCAGTACTTCGTTGGGCCACCTTTTGCCTTCAATAATGCTGCGATTCTTCTTGGCATTGACTCCACGAGATGTTGAAAGGTGATGCGAGGAATCTGACACCATGCCTGATGAATAGCACTGTCCAGTTCTGTGAGATTTGATGGTTGTGGAACCAGCTGCCTGATGGCTCTTTTAACTTCATCCCACAAATGCTCAATTGGATTGAGATCTGGTGATTGTGGGGGCCACCTAAGCAAGGTAAAGTCTCTCTCATGTTCTTGAAACCACTCCTGCACAATACGAGCACCGTGGCATGGCGCATTGTCTTGTTGGAAGAAGCCATCTCCATGATAGGATGAACTTGATCAGCAATGATACTTAGTTATGTTGTGCTATTCAGACGTTGTTCCACACGAATTAAAGGGCCCAAGTCATGCCAGGAAAACATGCCCCAAACCATAACACCGCCCCCACCAGCTTGAAGGGTTGTACTCATGCATGTGGGGTGCATGCTTTCATGCTGTTTCCACGAAATTCTCACTCTGCCATCTGTGTGATGCAACTGGAAACGAGATTCATCGGACCACATGACTTTTTTCCAAAGCTCGACTGTCCAATCCTTGTGTTCCTGTGTGAATTGGAGACGTTTTGTCTCGGTAACTGCAGACAGCAAAGGTGTTCAAACAGGCCTTCAGCTTCCATATCCCATATGATGCAGTGTACGGCTAATTTGCCTACAAACGTCAGGTGGTCATAATAATCTGGCCTCTCTCTCTCTCTCTCTCTCTCTCTCTCTCTCTCTCTCTCTCTCTCTCTTCTCTCTCTCTCTCTCTCTCTCTCTCTCTCTCTCTATATATATATATATATATATATATATATATAATTACAGAATGATTATTTTAAAATATGCATAAATATTTGCATTTTTAGTCATGGTATATAATTTTGTATATGCCTATAGAAGATTCAAAGCTAATTGGGGAAGAGTTACTATATATATGATGTACTTTGTGTCAGGCAACATAAAAAGCACTTAATATTGTAGTCCAGAGTCATAACAATCCAAAGGAAATCTCCATTTTAAAGAAGAAGAAAATAAAAGTCAGTGAGTACGATCATTAGAGAATGCTTTCACATCTAATGAGGGTGACTACAAATCTATTTACCTCTCTGTCTTGCTGCATCCAATATGTTAATATATTTTTGCCATGTTAAAATGTTTATACAATTTTATTCATACTGAAATGCTTCCCTTTTGAAAAAACATTTATTATTATAAATGAAAATCATTCACATACATATATATGTACATATTTTAGCTGAGAAAATGAATACTTAATTTTTGTACAAATCAGAATATAATTTATAACTCTTAAAGGTAGTAGAAAAGTGAGGTTAATATTTAGAATTCAGAAATCTGAAACAGACACCCTATGATTTCATCTATTTTATCCACATCCACTTTATTCTACCTTCTTTATCTTTTTTCATGTAAAGCTAATATATAACAATATTATATGTATATGTATATGTGTATACACATACACATATAAGAGCTGAAAGATTGACATATATCATCAATGAGAGACTTCCAGTGTTATTAAAAGATAAAGATTTCTTTCCTTTTGGAAATAGAGGGAGGAGAAATGATTACATCAAACTATTTCTGCTGTTGACAACAATTATAAGCTCTGGGCTAAATATAAATAAAATAAATGGTTTAAGGGATAGGAAAGCAAAGAAACCCAAGTAGAAACTGGAGGAGTTCTATGATTGAAAATGAGGAGAGAAAACTAGGTCGACTCCACATTTAACTGGCATGTTACCTCAGGCTACTCCCTAGTTCACTCGGAGCTCAGGATGTAGAGTATGAGAGAAAAGATGCAGTTTCACTGGATTGAAGACTCAGAGGTTGGAATCCGAGCTGGCAAAGCAGCTGGGTTTCAAAGGGGAGATTTGAGAAAGGAGGAAGCCAATTAGAGCCGAAAATGTGTCACACTTATTTCAAACAATTTGCTGATTTTTAAACCACATATTTACAAAGTGAGACGCTAAGGAATATAGCAGAAATCAACACACTGAGGGATAAAAGGGATATGTATAAATTAAGTAGCTTCCCAAAGCTGGGGAGACAGAGTTAGGATTTCAATTACCACCAATTTAGAGGGCTTTGATGAACACCTTAGATTTATTAAAACTTCAGAAAATCTGACCTTAACACTTAGAAACACATCATAGAATGAAGGTGTACCCTTGGCCTAAGGGCAAAATCAAAATGGATATACTATTGGACAATGCCTAAAACAAAAGCATCACAGCATCAAGATAATGTACTAGAAATTTAACAGCCTGCCTAACAAACTCAATATTTTTCAACACAGAATAACAGAATCCGGAATTTTTAACTACAAATCATAATAATATAAAAGATTAAAAATGTATATATGATTCCCCAAAAGTAATAAATATGACCCATGGTAAAAAGAGAAACATAGTCAATAGTAGACCAAATAATATTTGAAATTAGCAACAAAAATTACTTTGTTAACAAAAATTAATTGTTAAGATATATTTAAATTATCTCAGTTGAAGATGTTGAAGAGTTGGAGAATTTCAGGAGAGATATGAAAACTTCAAAAGAACCACACAGAAATACCCATACTGGCCAAAATATATAGAAACTAAAGTGAAAAATGTATTAGCTACTTTGTAGCAATAAAAAGATCCTTGACCTTGAAGACTGGTACATCAATATTAGCCACTCTGAGGACAGATAAATCAATAGAATTTCTCAGAGAGAGAGAGAAAAAAATTTGTACCAAAAAAAAAAAGCAGAACTTTTATGTGGACTTATATTAAGCCTAAATGTAGTTACAATCCAAGAAGGAAAAGAGAGATCATTTATTTGAAGAGTACTAGCCAACATATTTTTTCACATTTGTTTGTAAATTAAATCCTCAGATCTAAGAATCTCAGTGGACACCAAGTATGATAAATCTATAGAAAACGATACTTCAACACACTGAAGTCAACCAAAAATATAAAGAAAAACTTTTTCAAAGCGATTGAGGATACAGCAAAGAAAACATCACATGAAGGGAAATGAGGATATAAATTATGACTGAACATAGGCTAGAAGAAAGTGTGAGTGCAAACAAACAAATAAAAATTGACAAAAAAGTACATAGAAAAAGCCCATGTCTATCAATAGGAAAATGGATAACTGGAGTTGAGTGTAACAAGTGTTGGAATGTATGTGGTACAAGCAGAATCTTTATACACTACTTTGGGGAAAACAAATATTTACAACTACTTTGGAAAACTGTTCAGTAGTATCTACTATATCTGTATATGCATAACCTATAATCCATTAATCCCACTGCATGAAGGTGATCATTACAGATCCATTCATAATTTCTTCTGTTTCATGGGAAAGTGGAAAATATCCAAATGCCCATCAGCAATAGAATATATCACTAAAATGTGCAATTTTTACATTTGTACAAGTTTTATAAACATCATGTTAAGAAAATGTTCTGAATCAAAAAGCAAGTACTGTCAACTGTGCTTATACATTACTCACTTTTCCTACAAATTTTTTTTGAAGAAATGTGACTGCTTTCATTTTGGCAAATGTTATACATGAGTTGTATCCCCTCCTCCCAAACTTAAATATTGACCTCTTCAATGTTAGACTTCAGAATTTGACCTCATTTGGAGAAAGAATCTTTACAGAGGCAATCAAGTAAAAATGAGGTCTTTAGGGTGGGCCTTAATCCAATTTCAGTTGATAACTCCTACTTAGAAAAGGGAAAATTAGAACACAGAGACAGGCATGCATAGTGGAAAGATAATGTGAAGAGACCGAGAACAAGACTATTTACGAGGCTGGCCTGGAATAGATCCTTCCCTCACAGCCCTCAGAAAGAACCAATCCTGTCAACACCTTGATTTCAGACATCTAACCTCCAGAATTGTGAGGCAATGCATTTCTTTCTTTAATAAAACAGATTTGTGGTACTATGTCACAGAAGCCAGAAGCCCTGATGAACTAATACACATTTTGGTACCTGCAAGTGGCTGCTGTTGCAACAAATAACTAAATGTGTGAAAGTGTTTATGGAATTGGGTAAATAGTAGAGACTAGAATAATGTTGAGGTACTTGATATAAAAATCCTAGATTGCCTTGAAGCGATTGCTGACAAAAATGAAGATGTTAAAAGAGATTCTGGTGAGGACTAAAAAAGAAAAGAGGCTCACTGTGGAGAAAGCTTTTAGATATATCATCATGAACAGAATAAATATGAATGCTAAAGGTGCTTATGGTGAGGTATCAAATGGGAATGAGGAACATGTTAACAGGAACTGGAGGAAAGGTGGTCCTTCTTATAAAGTGGCCAATAACTTGGCTGAATTGGCTAATTACACACACACACACACACACACACACACACACACCCCTTATATTATATCCCCCCTCTTACTAAAGGACACATTTATGGTTTAGAAAGTGCAACCATGGGCTTGAACCATGCAATTCACTCTTCTTACTATATCAACCATGGTCTGTAAGGAGCCAGCTTAAAACATGACAAAGAGCCGAAACCGGTTTGGCTCAGTGGATAGAGCGTCGGCCTGTGGACTCAAGGGTCCCAGGTTCGATTCCGGTCAAGGGCATGTACCTTGGTTGCGGGCACATCCCCAGTAGGGGGTGTGCAAGAGGCAGCTGATGGATGTTTCTCTCTCATCGATGTTTCTAACTCTCTATCCCTCTCTCTTCCTCTCTGTAAAAAATCAATAAAATATTAAAAAAAAAAAAACATGACAAAGAAGCCTCATGAAGCTCATGTGTGGTTGCAGGTGAGAAAGACCACACCCCATGCATTTGGAATACCATCTGACAGGGTGAGGGTATGTCTTAAAATAATTCATAATATAAGATGCTCCCTTTCCCCAGTAAAGAAAATGCTAATTAAAAGTACCAAATAAAATTTTAGAAGACCGCTAAAGGCCAAAGTCTTGGTCACCCTTTCAGATGACTACCAGCTGCTGAGTTTACTGACTGAGGGAAAGTAGCACATCAAATTAATGGAAAAAGAAAGAAACTACAAAAACCAATATTGCCTCTTTTGGATATATATTCAGATGCATAAATGAGAAGTGAATTAGCTGTCTGGTAATTTATACTTTTTTCTTTAATTTCTCCCTCATTTTCCATTACTATGTTGTACAGAATATGTTGTATTGTAGGTTTCTACTTTATAAATGACCTATTGTACATTTTATGTCTAGATGGGATTTTGACTAAATTAGTGAGAAATCATCATCACTCAGGGTTGAAATGTTGAGTGTAATTTCATTTCTTATAGCTCCAGTTTTTAGTCAGATGATATCATTTTGAGATTTAAATATGAAAAATGACTTTGCATAGCTGCTATTAGCAAACATTTGGACTGTGGTGAAGTTTGTGTAGTATATTTTTGATTCTCTTACTAGTGTTTCTTCCTGTAAATTAATGCTTTAGGCAGGTAAAAACTACAATTCCAGGCCTAGCCAGTTTGGCTCAGGGGAAAGAGCTTGGACCTATGGACTGAAGGGTCCTGGGTTCAGTTCTGGTCAAGAGCATGTACATGGTTGTAGGTTTCATCCCCGGCGCACACAGAGAGAAATACAGACACACAGAGAGAAACACCGATTGGTTGCAGGTACAAAGGCAACCAATTGGTGTTTCTCTCTCTGTGTCTTTCTCCCTTTCCCTCTCTCTAAAAAAAAAAAATCAATTGAAAAATATCCTCAGGTGAGGATTAATAAAACAACTACAACAAACTACAATTCCAGGACTACTTTGGAGTTAGGATTCTGGTGTGCTTGTGGCTCAGCCAATGAGATGCATTTCAAAGTTCCTAAAGCAGACATGAGGCTGAAGTCAGGCCTCCACAGCTGCTTCTGTTCATCCCCCAGCAGTATTCATATTTTAGGAGTTTCAGCATCAGCAATATGTGGATGCCTCAATGTTCAGACACCTGTTTCATCAGTGTTGAGAATCTAGATTTGGGCCTACCAATGTGCTTATAACAGATCAAGGCTGGGGATGTACAGTTCTGCACTAACTACTTCCTTTTTTTCATTGATTTCCATATTGTCAGGAGCTCAGCTGAGCCAGAAGAGAGTGAGCTAAGCTGTCAGGTTTGAAGTAGTCCATTAAAACCACAAGCAGAAATTAAAGAGTTAAGCTTCTACCACTTTTCCAAGATGATATAAGCAAGAGTCTAAAACTGGAGAAAGTGCTGACTTCCCCTGAACCACACATGAGCTTCATGAGGCTTCTTTGTCATATTTCAAGCTGGCTCCTTACAGACCATGGTTTATGTAGTAAGAAGAGTGAATTGCATGGGTCAAAGGTCAGATGAGTCAGCACAGGTATATGGGTCCTTTGTCTCTTGAAAAAGCCCAGAACAAAAGACTCTGGCAGTTTTTATGCCCCTGGGGTTGGGCTGATACAAGGAGAGAGGACTTTGGGTGTAAAAGTACTGGTATTGAGGAGAGTGGGAAAGTGTCTTCAAGGTTTCTCCCTCCTGCCCCATAAGGAGGTCTTTGCAGAGGTGCCTCAAGATGATGTTGGCCCATGGAGTCATGTTCAGAGACCTTGGAATGCAGTTTCCTGGGCTAGGGAAGTAATAAGCTGCCTTGGTCTGGCACACCTGCTCACCTGCTCCACCATCCTGCCATGGCCAATGCCTGCCATGTTCCGCATATGCCCCCTGGTGGTCAGCACACATCATAGTGACCAGTTGTTCGGTTGTTCCACTGTTTGGTCTATTTGCATATTAGCCTTTAATTATATAGAATGTTGTTGTTCTACTTGTAAGAATTGATACATTTTCTACAAAAGGCCTTACTTTTTTCTCTTCCCAAATATTATCATAAAAAACCTGGTGCCCAAAGGGAAAAAAATTGGGACAATACAAAATCTGATAATTTACTTAGTGCCCTACAGAAAACATTTAGGGCTCTTATGCTTCAGAATATGTTATAGTTGGGAAGTTACGTAATTTTCCACGAATAGGCTGTTTTGCTTATGAGAACCCTCCATGATAAGATTGCAGTTAAAAGGAAAGTTTGAGATATCTGATTATCAAAACAAGGATGTTCTCTGCTCTCTCATATTAAGAACAGAGTGCAAAAAGAAATAGTAGGTAAAGCTGACAGTGACATGGAAATAACTGTCTACTATTTTTGTGATTCTGAAGGATCCCGGGTTCGATTCAGGTCAAGGGCACATGCCTAGGTTGTGGGCTGGATCCCTAGTAGGTGGCATGCAGGAGGCAGCCAATAATAATACTCTCTCATCATTGATGTTTCTATCTCTCTCTCCCTCTCCATTCCTCTCTGAAATCAATAAAAATATATTTTTTAAAAAAGACCAGAGTGCAAAAATAAATAGTAGGTAAAGCTGACAGTAAAAAATGGAAATAACTGTCTACTATAATTGTGAATTTTTGATTCACAGGGTGATATTAGTCTCAACACACTGGCTTTAAGTGAAATAAGCCAAACTGAGAAAGACAAATATCACATGAACTCACTTATTTTTGGAATCTAATGAATCTATTGACCAAGAAAATAAGACCCGAAGTAGGGAGGCATGGAACAGACTGACATACCTTGATGTGGGGTTGGGGGGACAAAGAGAGATAAACCAAAGAAAGTATATACTTACATGCATAGCCCATGGTCACAGGCAATAGGGTAATGATGACCTGGGCTAGGAGGAAGGGGGATAAGGGAGGGGGGGGGCGGGAGATATCTGTAATACTATTGAAACGCAAAAATGAAACTGGAGCACCCTGAATTCCTGGGTTCTTGTCCCAATGGATTCAAAGAATGAAGCCATGGACAAAAGGTGATAGGTGAAAAGTACAGAAACTTGATTGCAAGCAAATGCTACCTCTAAAACCGAATTATAAATTCTAAGCCTAAGACTCTGTCCCTCCTGGATGGACAGAGGGGCCCCTGAGAAGGGTGGCCACTGCTTTCTTTGTCTTGAGGCATTAAATAGGCCATAATTCTTTGTCTGAACCTGGCCCCTTCTTATTGGTCATTTTGCTACTTAGAGTTAGTTTTCAAAGCTCAAAGCCCACGTGGTGTCCCCATTTTCTTTCCCCCTTATCTTGTTGGTTGGAGTCACTGTTGATTTATCTTATAGCTCTCCCAGGTGTGTTGTTAGAGAAAGCCTTACCTTATGGCCCTCCCCGCTACTCAGGTCAGGGCTGCTTTTGGCCTAACTTATGGTCACTTTAATTGCTCAGGCCTGAGATGCCTTTTGGTTTATGGCTGTCTTTAATTGCACGGGCCAGATATATTTCTATTAGCCTATTCCATTTCTCTACTCTCTGTACAAGTAAGATAAACACCCTGGCTCTTCAAGTCTCCATGATGTATTCCTTCCTTATAGACCCCTTTCATTCATAAAATTTTCTAAACCTGCCTAATTAAACTAGCTAGCTAACCCTTTCATTATCAACAATAAAAAATACATTTTTTTTTTAAAAAAGAGAGAGTCAGTATCCCCTCTGGTTGAATCTTTTAGTAAAGTGGCCTCTCCAGTGAGAAATTACCCACAGAAATTACTCTTCATGAGAGAACTTCTCTCTACACATTCATGCACCTGTCATTCCAAAGCCAAATCTATGACATAAAATAGCTATTCATAAAATAGCTCTTTTCAGATTCTTAAATTTTTCGTCTTATTTAAACTTGGAAAATATAATTTCACCCACTTCAAAAGTAGTTCTCTTTGTATAATAGGGTTGAACTTATGAAGTGGCATAATAGGTTTTGAAAGTTAGTATGATTTAAAGTTATTGTAGAACGGTCCTTCTTCTCTCAAAATAACTCTGTCTTTCACATAGCACTTGGAACATATATATTGATTTTTGTGAGTGGGTTTTAGAACATCAATGATTTTCAAGAATTATCTATATAAAGTCAAACACATGTACTATTAGAACCTAACACACTTTTTCAACTGGTATGTGGAGCTACGCCACATTGGATCATCCAGATGAGAGAAAGCACTGTGAAATGTGAAGTTCCTGCCAGCTGAGACACGGAGGTGAGAACTTTAGCAGATTTGACTCAGGAGAATCCTGACATGCCAAGGCTTTCAGAAGCAACTCATATTAAACATTATCCACCCAAAATCATACTTATATTTTAAGAGAAATAATAAATTCTATGACTTTGTCCTCACACAGCAAGACAAATTAAATTTGAACAAAATATATATTTTTCTGAGTGACACGGAAATGTCTAAAGCATAGAGAACAATTCAAAATGCAAAAGAATAAAAATCTATGCCTATTTCTATTCTAAAGATGCTGTTGAATTATGGATGTACTAGTGGCCCGATGCACGAATGAAGATTTGTGCAAGAATGGGCCTTTGTTCCCCTGGCTGCCGGCACCGCCTTCGCTCTGGCCGGAGCAGCCTTTCCTCTCCCGCCTGGAGCTGCCTTTCTGCCTTCCCATGCTACCCAGAGGCCCGTAGCATCCTTCCCTGTCCCCTGCGGCTTGGCACCTGCATATACAAATTAACCCACCATCTTTGTTGGGTAATTTGCATATTCACTCCTGATTGGCTGGTGGTCGTTGCAAAGGTACGGTCAATTAGCATGTTATTCTTTTACTAGAGGCCTGTTGCATAATATTCGTGCAAGAACAGGCCCCTGGCTTCACTCCCAGCTGCCCGGGAGCCAGCAAGTTCCCGCTCCCCACCCCAGCCACCCGGGAGCCAGCAAGTCCCCGCTCCCTGGCTACCTGAGAGCTGGCACTTTCCCGCTCCCCGGGGAATAAATATTCTTTTATTAGGTAGACTAGTAAAAGCCCACTATATATTAAGAAAACAGTATTTACCAAGACACATGACTTATAATCAACATGGATTTGGACGATAAATTTATATGAACCCACAAAATGACCTGTGAATCTGACCACATAGTATCAGGTAGATGCTTCCAGTGGTCAAAAGAAGGTGATGGAGAACACTGAACATATGAGCACTTAGCTGAGGGGTTATCTTAGAATATAGTTTGGCTAACCAATCAGATCAGATCATCACCTGGATGGCTACTCTTTTCTATGCATAAAGTGATATATATATATATATATATATATATATATATATATATATATATATATATATTTTCTGATCTGCCTTTCTCTAAATGATAATTTTTATTGTAGTAACCCCTCTTTCTAGCCACCATTATATATTTTGTATATTCAAAATACATTATCCAGTCATAGCAGTACCATAAAGTGATGTATCTAGAACTGAAAGAAAAGGTTAATATTCTCCAGTAGGAATGTTGGACTGTTTTTTGAGGGGAAGGGATGAGGGATGAATAGGTTTTACTTTAGTGAAAATGATGGATATATTGATGAAATAGAGGTATAGATACAATAGAAGTAGAGGCTGGTTTGACCAAAAATGAACCACTTCCCCTTAACTCAAGAGATTCCCCTTTTGTAGAAGCTATGGTGTTTGGGTAAAGTTAATCACACATTTAATTTTAAAATAAGCATATAAATTGCTAAAGTTGTGACCTTTGATCATGTTTGATTAAGGCTTAAGAGGCAATTAGTGCTGTGGTTCTCTCTCAATGATTCTTTCATTTGCCATTCTCTAATGCCTCAGTCTGCTTTACTTTATAAGAACAATGTTATGCCTTCTTTCATATTTGGTGATGCAACCATCATAAGCGATGTCAGAAAGGGCCACAGCTTGCCCAGTTATTCATCTCTGCTGCAAACTAGATAATAAAAAAAAATGTTCTCAGGTTTGGGATGTCCTATGGAAAAATAGAGAATCATCAAAATGGTAGGTTTTTTGAAATTGGTAAAACTTTCCCAATTTTCATAATTTTACATCCATAATTCCTGTTTACCTCTAACTGGATTCGAGAAAACAACATTGGCATTCTCTTTTATTTTTCTCTTTTAAATGAGATATCAATTTCTGAGCAAAATTATGTTTTGTTTTATTTTATTTTATTTTGTACTCTTATTACTTATTTGAAAGTGTACACAATACTAATTCCCTTTTTGATGTGTTGTATACTTCCAATTTCATAGGGTAGCAGGGGAAACTAGTAAAGAGGGGGAGACCTAGAATATACTAAAATCTGTATTCTTGGGTTTCAGGGTTTTTTTGCTAAATTCTTTATCCAGCACCTACTAGATGTTTTTCGATATGATAGGCATTATTTCTGGTATTGCAAATTACCTCCATCACAGTTCTAGAAGGAAACAAATAAAATAAGTCAATAATTTTAGGAGAGAGATATAGATTTTTAAAATATGTTCGGAGTATAGGAAAACCACAAGGGAAAGCTGAGTAGCATTGAAGTAGGAAGAGTAGGGGACCCTAGGCAAACAGAGGAGCAGAAAGATTGTTAAACACTGGAAACAAAGCTACCTTACAGAAGCTGTGGCCTTTGGCTGATAAAGCCAGTGAAGGTGTCCTCACTGGGAATTTACTGAAGGAGTAAATAACTGGCCTCAGTCCTCTCTACCTCTCTTACTGTTCACCACTGTCTGAACCCACCCCCCTAGAATTCCAAAGGCAAAGAGCCCATTGATATATTCCATTCAGTTCAGGCTGCCAAACATACTTTTGTCTTTTGTAAACCTAATGGTAGTAAGAGATGTGTTGTTTTACTGTTTGTACTTATACACAGCAAACCTTTTGCACATTAAAATTTAGAACCACAATGCATATTTTTAAATGAATGTATGCATGAATAAGGGAGCAGTGGATGCTATTCTTAAAATATTTAAAAGCAGAATATGGAGTAGTCTTGTTCTACTTTGCTCCAGAGAATTAAAGTTATGACTAAAGGATTACACATAGAAGGAAGACAAACAAAAGAAATACATTTTTAAAAACTGGAAATTGTCTGCTAAATAATGAAATGCCTCATTAGTGCTGTGCTTTCTGCCAATGAACCCATTCAAGTAGAGATATGGTCTTTCAGAAAGGCTGGAGTAGAAGGGACACAGAAACTGAATAGACTGGCTGAAGACTAATAACTCCACCACTTCTAAGATCCTTCTATTATGAGGCCCACAGGAGACATTTGTTTCAGTCTTGGTATCAGGAGAGCTGTGCTTTTCTTGAGCTGCTTGTTGTTAGCCCATAGGGACATTCTAAATCTCTATACAGATCTTGGCTTTGACAGTCAGGATTTTACAATCAAATTTGAGGTCCATTTTAGCCAATGTGTACAGTGTTTCATGACTGTTCTATTTGCATATTAACACTACCTTTTGCTTTTCTCATTGTACTTTTATGTGCCACGTACCCAATCCATTTTTTTAATCTTACAGATTATTTCTAATTTATATGCATTTTTGGGAGAAAAACAAAACAGGATATCAACAAAGTCTCCTATATTTCTGTTATTTAAAAGTTCTAAATAAATCCAAAGAGGAAAAAATTTAGATAGTTAATAAGTCATTTAAATTCTATTTAAGAACATGTAAAATATGTTTTTGCTTTGTAAATTTTACGCTACTCCTTTACCATTTGGAAGGTAGATCTCTAAGCTGAAGCAGAGGGGCTGATATGCATTCTGTAAAAGCAAATTCCTAAAAGAGAAAAACATTTGACAACCTTCTCTAAGTTTGAAACTATTAAAATATTCTTGAAATTTTAGATACTCTCACCAGAGATTTGAGGATAGAAAAATACCAATCAATTCCTAGGAGTAATGAACTCCAGTGGAGTGATGTTCTGGAAGAACAGGTTTAGCACCATGTCTCTAACATGGTGGTATGAGAATTGTCTTCATAGCAAGTAGTAGATAAGGTGGAAACTCTCCAGAATCAATGACTCTAGAATTAGGAATGTTTATTAAAGTTAAAGACTTGGTGTGAATAATAAAAAATAAATACATAAGCAAAATAATTTTGAGATCAAACAAGAAACAGTATGTGTTGAGCACATTTATGCATAAGATTAATCTTTTCCTGTTTTCCCCTCACTCCCACCCCCCAAAATAGAGATAGACATCAGGGACCTTCACCACATTGCAAAGGGGGCCATATTTGACAACAATGGTCACTTTCCAATTGTGTCTCTATTTGATGCTGGTAACTAGGAAGAACAGTGCAAATAATACTTTGAAAGTAATATAATTCAAAGAACTGTATCTGAGTTTCCAGTTGAAATAAAAGGACATGTTAAGAATATCTACACTGGTCAAGCTGAATTTTAGTTTCAAGTAAGGAAATAGGGCGTTTCTTTTTGTTTTGTTTTTAAATTAAATTTACTGGAGTGTCATTGGTTAATAAGATTATATAGGACATCCAAGCCTAACTTCTTTTCCATGAGGGGGAGCATTTAACCATCCCTAAATATGCCTTTTTTATATTTATTATGTTATGATTGTCTAATCACTATACTGTACACCTGAAACCAATACAAAATAATATTGAAAGTAAACTATAATTGAATAATAAAAATAAAAATTCAAAAAAATTATCTAAAGGCAAAAAAACAATAAACGCTGGTTATTTAGAAAATAATTTTAAAAAATCAAGAAAAACCTTTGCACTTCCCCTTAATTGCCTGAAAGAATGTTGGTAAAGGACTTGCCCCAGGAAAAGAGACATCAGCACAGATAACTACAGTTTAATATGAACTAGGTGTAAAAAACAGGAAAGAATTTATCAAAGACATTTGATCAAAGTCCTCTCTGTGTCCCATTGTTAAAGATGGCCAAACATTTGCTTCTCTGTCTCCATATAAATTGAGTTGCTCTCTTCCCCTTTCAAGTCTCAATCCACAACCCCTCCTTATTATTGACTTTTTAATCCTCATCCAAGGATATGTTTACTGATTTTAAAGAGAGGTGAAGGTGAGAGAGAGAAAGAGGGAAAGAGAGAGAGAGAGAGAGAGAGAGAGAGAGAGAGAGAGAGAAACATTGAAGTAAGAGACCAAAAATCGAACCCATAACCTTTCAGTATATTGGATGATGCTCCAGCCCACTGAGCTACACCAGCCAAGGACGTCCTCTCACCCTCACTCAGCATGGCGTATAACCCTCAGCTGCTGCTTTGTCCTTGGCTCTCCTGTATGTACATAAATAATAAATGTGATTGTATTGTTGTTACTTTGCCTCATGTAAATTTGATTATTAGACCAGCCCGAAGAACTTAGAAGGGTAGAACAAAAACTGTTTCTCCTTCCCTATATGACCAATAGAGAATACTCTGAGACATTTAATATTATATTTAGAATAATGTAAAATGAGAAAGTCATGCTCCTTCTTTCATGGACAAAATAAATTCCCCAAAATAGAAAAAGATGGAAAAGAAAAAAATGTTTCCCTGCGAAATCTATGGGTAATATAAAGAGATAAAGCTAGTTAGTTGGCATCAATCATTTTTAAGAATCACAGTTCCAACAAAAGTGAACTGCTGAAAAATTTTGGAAACATCTAGGTTCTAATCTGTGGTTAGCCAAATTCCAGTTTTAATTCCAAAATATTTTTGAAAACATTCTTGGGAATTCTATTTTGAAAAATACAAATAGCTTTTCACATTCCTGTATTACGTCATTCATTCACAACATGGCTACTCTTGAATATAACTTAGCATATTAATCTTCAGTTGGAACATTGGCCAGTACATAGTTTTTATTTATACAGAGAAACAAAGGTTTATATGTGCTCAAACATCACAATGTTTGAATGCATCTTCAAAAGAGGATAACATAGATAAGAGTTTGAAAGTCACACATTAAAAACAAGAAAACTTTAAAATCACTACCCATAGAATTTAACAGAAATTTGAGAACATTGAAATAATTTAGCCAAAATTGTTATACAATTGGCACCAAATACCTGGACATGTCCTTACTATTTGGCTGTTCACAATGCTCCCATAGGTTCTTTGTATAACAGGTACTTGGTATCACTGTATTGAATTGGTAATACATTAAACCTGGGTTACTGCAATCTAATGTAAATGAACCTTCAGCCCACCCCTCCCCCCTTTCACAAACAACAAATTGCTGTTTGGAATTGTTGAAAAGGAAATAAGGAAAAATAGTTAAACACACACATGCATGTGCACACACATGCATACATATACACAGGCAATTCACTTTGATAGAATATAGAAGAACTCGTTGAAATGTAATGTTACATGTGATATTGGAAACACGACCTACTTTCAGGTTCATTATTCCTGGATCTGGATATTTTCACTATAACATAGGTAAGCTTAGGAAGCAATGGAGAGGGAAGGTACAGAGCTGATTGATCAGACTAAGCACACTAATTCTGAACTAATATTAGTCAAGAAGCTTGAGTGAAGCATTTATTTCTTAGCATGGAACACACACTTCTCTGTGGCAATGATCTCAAATTGCATGTCATTGAATTTTATTATTAGTGCTCGCTAGAGCTTTTCAAAATGAGGTAATCAAAATAAATTATTTAAAATGTTTTTAAAAGATAAAACAGTTTTCCAAAGCTATTCTACAGGAATTTGCCAAGTATCTAAAATATTAGAGCTATTCTATTTTTGAAATTTAATTTTCCTTTTACTTTAAATATCAAAAAATGATATTCAAAGCTGATCACATTTTAATAGTTTGATTCAGTTTCAAAATAATAATCATTAAATAAAATATTCTTTATTTAAAAGTTTCTCTGTTTTTGTTATCAATGTTTAGACAGCTCACTCAATAAATCTCATCTAATGATTCTCACCTTGCACCAATAATCTCATTAGCATTGTTGTCCCTGAGGTAAGGAAAAGAAGTAACTGGATTCATCTACCTCATTTTCCATTGACGGAAAGAAAACTTTTATAAAAGATTTTCAGCCCCTATCAGTGTGGCTCAGTGGTTGAGCATTGACCTATGAACCAGGAGGTCAAGGTTCAATTCCTAGTCAGAGCACATGCTCAGGTTTGCAGGCTCAATCCCCAGTAGGGGGCGTGCAGGAGGCAGCTGACCAATGATTCTCATCATTGATGTTTCTATCTCTCCCTCTCCTCTCCTCTCTGAAATCAATAAAAATATTTTTAATAAAATAAATAAAAATATTTGCATCACATGATTTCAAGCAAAATTGTATAGCTGGATTATTTTCAGAACTTGAAACATTTTAAATATACAAATTTCCTTATTAAAAAATTCTGTATAAATAACATTCACTTCTAAGTACATTTGATTGCCCAGCACAAGTTGATCATTATAACATATCCTTTTGAAACCAGACACAATGGGTCCAAGGCTGCCTATCACTACTTGAGCCACATTAAGCATGGTTGAATCATATATGAGCGTTTATTCCAACAATGCCAGCTGTATGGGGAGAACAGTAGGTCACCCTGGAAATTCTGCTCTGCCTCCCCTTGCCAGTTGGCTGATTATATAGGCATGAGGGAGAAGATAACCATATGCAGCTGTGAGCTGCAAGTGTAACAGGGGAAGGGGAGGGTCGGGTCTGCAGTCCGGCCTTTAGGAGCTCAAAGTCAAATAATAAGGTGTCTAGTCTATGATGTTACAAACAGCTCAGCCTGTTCCTGCGACCTGAGAATGGTCAGCATTCCTGAGGCTAACTCCCAAAGGGGGTCAGGGTCCGGGCACAGCAACCCAATCAAATCGTGTCCTGTCCTTGGTTTGTTCTCAAAATGTGTTTCTTTTCTGAGTAATGGGTCCATTGAGGCATCTTATCTTTTTACAGCTTTGTTTTGTCCTCCAGTTTCCCAGGGTTTGTAAGACAACTTTTTATCTATAGTTAGTAAAGTAAATGCTTAAAAAACTACGATGGCTCTATTCTTATTACATGCCCTTCCCCAGTATCACTTTCCTTCCAGTTAACTGTTTAAAAAATAGAAGAAGAAGCATGCCTTATGAATCAAGGCATCTTTGTAGCTGTTGTAGCCTGAGGTTCTTGTTCCCAGGTTCTCAAATGCATTAAGAGAAGGCAGCAGTTCATTTAGCTGAAATTTAGACGTCCAAACATTCTGTCTTCCATCAGGGTGGTTTGAATTCCTGACAAATGGTCTGTTGTATTAAAGTAGTCATCAATATAGGAAGTGCTGGTTTAAGAAAAAGATACTGAAGGTGAATAATTGCACATTTCTAAGCCACCTGTTCACATTGGAGATTTCCATACCTTTTGATGTTTTAAACCACTAGCCTTATAAGAAGCTCTATACACCAATGATAAACAGTTTAGCAAAGCTTTATTAGTAATTGCTTGAATTTCTCACTGAAGAAGTAGTAAAACATATATGTTAATTAGAGACAAAGAGGAGAAAAGTGTAACGCTTTTAAAATAATGTCCAATATAAATAATAAAAGCTAATTTTAAAATATTTATTAAAATCTCTATTGTTAAAAGTATTAAAACCCTAATTTATTAAATTGCTAATTTAAAATATTCCAAGATCTTCATTTTTCATTTATTAAAAGTAAACTTGGTCAAATTCTACAAGGGTAGTGAAAACAGAAACATATTTCCTTGAGTCATGTGACACACACAAACATACACTGTTACTTCTTTTATATTCTCACTTGTATAGGATAGAATGGTTTTATATGTTTGGTAACTAACATGAAAAAGGATAGATCCAGCATGTCATGGCAAGGATGAGCCAAATAACGGAATACCGCACAGGGTAACTCCATAAATATGGCCTGGACAATAAGAACAGGCTCAAGTAGCAATTTAGTCTATTATTAGCACTAGTCTAGAATCAGCAAATCCACAAATGTGGTTATTACCATTTCAATATTTTATAACAAGAAAGAATTTAGACAGGATTTCTAATCTGTTCCTAATTTTCTAAATCCCTAAGCTGTTTCCAATTAGGAGGTGTGTTCATTGGCACTACCACTTCCACTTAGTAAGCTGGGATGGGATAAGCATCTAGCTCCAACCCCCATATTTTCAAATTTTTTTATACTGTTCCACTCTTCAGGCGAGGGTACAATATATGAGTAGGAACAAAGAAGGAGGCTTGTTTACTAAACTGATGTGACAATATGGTTAGGAAAAGAAGAAGAACAACCCAAGATAGCATAAGTATACACAGGTTCTCTCTGAGTATGTTCACGGTCTAGTTGGGAGCAAAAGACTGTCAGAAAGACTAGTAGAAATGTGTATTTACCATATCAACAGATTAAAGAAGATAAATTATAATACCCTAAACATACAGAACAATATTTCATTTAAAATATTCCAGATTAATTAAAGAAAATATAACATTATATAACTAGCTAGTCAAAGAGACCTTAATTTCATAAAGTCTTAATATGGAAAGCATTATGATTCATCACAGATTTAATCTTTAAAATTATAATATAAATACTGCTGTCATGATTTCTATTTAATATTATGTTGAAAGGCCAAGCCAAAGCAACACAACCACTGTTAAACTCCTAGTAATATTATTAACTACTTTAAAAATTTAACAGAAGAAAAATATTGAAGAAATAAATATATGTATTCACAATCATAACAATAGCTATCAAGTTCCCAGGGATAATTTTTATAAGACTTGTACTAAAGCATAATAGAAAAATGCCTGAACATATTACTAAAGGACTCATGAGAGATATACAGAGTGCATTGAAAGATTCACTGCATATTGTATGGGAAGCAATTCGCTTTGTTAAGATCGGATTTGATGGCATATGATATGCATGTGTTCACAATAACATAACACAATAGGTAGAGCGATAATAATGGATTGAAATCAAATGCATAAAATGGCTTGTTTGAGCCTGGGGACCTGTTCAAGGAGGACTTTAGTCTTATTTTCAACTAGAGGCCTGGTGCACGAATTTTTGCACGTGTGGGGTCCCTTTGCCTGGCCAGGTGATCGGGGCTGATCGCGGAGGCCAGGCAGCTGGGGGGAGGGACTGCGGGAGGTTGGCAAGTGGGGGGGAGGGATCACGAGAGGTTGGCTGGCTGGCCGGGGGGAGGGACTGCAGGAGGTTGTCTGGCCAGCCCCCACATTAGGGCCAATGGGGAGCCTTCCAGTCAGCTGGGGGGGGGGGGGACCGCAGGAGGTTGGCCAGCCAGGGGAGGTTGGCTGGCTGTGGAGATTGGCTGTGGGAGTGCACTGACCACCAGGGGGCAACTCCTGCATTGAGCATCTGCCCCTAGTGGTCAGTGCACATCATAGCAACCAGTCAACCAGTCATTCGGTCATTCAGTCATTTGGCCATTCAGTCGTTTGGTCGCTTAGGCTTTTATATATATACTTGTGGCCCAGTGCACAAAATTCATGCACATTAAAAGGGAATTAATTGGGAGAGAAAACAAGATGGTGGCATAGATAATCAACTATATTTGCTGCCTCTCACAACCACATCAAATCCACAACTAAATGGCAGAACAACTACCAACCAGAACAGTGGGAAAGCTGGCTGAGTGAAAGTTCCACAACCAGAGAGGTGAAGAAAGTGCAGTGAGACTGGTAAGAGGTGCAGAGGTGTGGAAAGTGCTGGCACCTGGATGTGCTGCTCTTTTAATCGGGAGGGAGATAAGCTCCCACTTGCTCTGAACTCCAGTTCCAGGTGAGACTCTAGGGGACCTAGGCACATACGGGGTGAAACTGGACTGTCTGGCATCAGGGCAGGAAGTTGAGGGTGTCTTACTGTTAGAGGTGCTCGCAGCAATCATTGTTCCTGCACAGGGGTGTGGGCCTCGGAGAACTTGGGACTTCTCTGGTTCAGGGCAGCCATTGTTGTTTGCTCCACCCTGGTGATTACCAGAGACCCCACCCCACCCAATTTACAACCCCACCCAAGCTGTGCGCATTGGAGTTTGCATATGAATGGCCTGTCCTTTCACCTAAAATAAACTGCAGCTGGGTCAGAGAGCCCCAGAGATTCCAAAAGAAAGCCCACTGCCTGGCAGCAGCGGTGGCCTTGCTTCACAGCTGGGCCTTGTCTAGGCACCTCCAAACCCTATACAAAGAGGAGGAATCTGAAGATGTCTCTGTAGCTTCTGCTGGGTGACCTCAGACAGTGGCTGACATTGCACCTCTTTGGCAATCTAAGAGCCACTGTACCCAGTGGTCAGAGTGAGACCATACTGTATTACAACTCTACACATCCATAAGAGAAACACTCAGGGGGCAGACTAAGTGAACACCAAAGCCTTACTGAAGCAAGTCCTGCCCCATAAGGGTGTCTCCTGCGCAACAGATCTTCCAGTGTAGACACAGCTGGTCATCACAACCAATTGGCCTGGAGGTCAATTCCTCACAGTGATACCAACAGCAATCAAGGGTTAACTACAACAAAACTGTGCAAACAGCCCACAAAGGGGTGCAACAAGAGCGTCCACCTCAGGTGACTGGGGAGGCTGAGACACTGGGCCCTATAGGTCACCAACCACATAAGGCCACTCTATCAACTCAAGGAGACTTAGCAGCTACCCAGTACATAGAAACAAACACAGAGAAGCAGCCAAAATGCTGAGACAAAGAAACAAGTCACAAATGAAAGAAATGGATGAAAGCAAAATACTGGATATAGAGTTCAAAACCATAGTTATAAGGTTAACTCAAGAATCTTCTAGAAACCTCTGAGAAATTTAGTGAGACCCTCAAGTATATGAAAAAGGACCAATCAGAAATTAAGCATACACCGACTGAAATGAAAAATAATATACAGAGATCCAACAGCAGACTAGAGGATCCCAAGAATCAAGTCAAAGATATAAAATACAAAGAAACAAAAAACACCCAACCAGAAAAGCAAAAAAAAAAAAATTAAAAAAAATCCAAAAATATGAAGATAGTGCAAGGAGCCTCTGGGACAACTTCAAGCGAACCAACATCTGAATTATGGGGGTGCCAGAAGAAGAGAGAGAGCAAAATATTGAAAACCTATTTGAAGAAATAATTACAGAATACTTCCCTTACCTGGTGAAAGAAATAGACTTACAAGTCCAGGAAGTGCAAAGAACCCCAAATAAGAGGAATCTAAAGAGGACTACACCAAGACACATCATAATTAGAATGCCAAGGGCAAAAGACAAAGAGAGAATCTTAAAAGCAGCAAGAGAAAAACAGGTAGTTACCTTCAAGGGAGTACCCATACGACTGTCAGTTGATTTTTCAACAGAAACTATGCAGGCCAGAAGAGAATGGCAAAAAATATACAAAGTGATGAACAGCAAGAACCTATAACCAAGATTACTCTACCCAGCAAAGCTATCATTCAGAATTGAAGGTCAGATAAAGACCTCCACAGACAAGAAAAAAACTAAAGGAGTTCATCACCACAAAACCAGTATTATATGAAATGCTGAAGGGTTTTCTCTAAGAAGAGGAAGAAAAAGGTAAAGATAAAAATTATGAACAACAAAGTGACAACAAATACATATCTATCAACAAGTGAATCTAAAAATCAAGTGAATAAAAAATCTGATGAACAAAATAAACTGGTGAATATATTAGATTCAGGGGTATAGAAAGGGAGTGGACTGATAATTCTCAGGGCAAAAAGGGTGTGGGGGGTGGGGGAAGAGATTGGACAAAAATCTTACACCTATGGGTGAGGACAGTGGGGGGTGGTAAGGGCATGGGGTGGGGTGGGAACCGGGTGGAGGGGAGCTATGGGGGGGGAAAAGAGGAGCAACTGTAATAATATGAATAAAGATTTTTTTAAATGGAATTAATTAGAGGAAATATTTTAATATTGCTATTTGCCCTTTCTCTAGAATACAAGTATCAGAGATGAAAGAAAATTAGTAAAATGTATATGAAAATCTCCCTCCTGTCAGAGTCTGGAGCATGTTGTGGGACCTAGAGTCAACTCCCCGCCCACCACCTGCATGTGCTTTGAAAATGCAGGAGACCCAGACCCAGCTGGCCCCACCCCCATTGGGTGAGACCCAGACCCGGCGGGCCCCACCCTCGTCAAGCCCCTCCATGCAGGTGGTACAACCTCAAGTCCCCCAGCCCAGTGCTGGGCAGGGGCCACAGCCTCAGGTCCCCCAGCCCAACATCAAGTGGGGAATGCAGTCTCAGGTCCCCTGTCAAGCCCCGCTGGGCGGGGGGTGCAGAATGAGGTCCCTCACACTGGCCAGGTGCCAATGCAGCCTCAGGTCCCTGCTGTTCGGTTGTGACATTAGAGTGTCCCGGCTAATTTGCATATTCCTCTATTATATAGATAGATAGATGTTTAAATTTGTATGAAGAGAATGCAGTCTAGCCCTGACCGTTTTGGCTCAGTGGATAGAGTGTCAGCCTGCAGACTGAAGAGTCCGGGTTCGATTCCGGTCAAGGGCATGTACCTTGGTTGTGGGCACATCCCCAGTAGGGGGTGTGCAGAAGGCAGCTGATCGATGTTTCTCTCTCATCGATGTTTCTAGCTCTCTATCCCTCTCCCTTCCTTTCTGTAAAAAATCATATATATATATATATACACTAGAGGCCCGTTGCACGAAATTCGTGTATGGAGGGGGGGGGCATGTCCCTCAGCCCAGCCTGCACCCTCTCCAATCTGGGGCCCCACTAGGGATGTCCGACTGCCCATTTAGGCCCGATCCCGGATCGGGCCTAAACGGGCAGTCAGACATCCCTCTCACAATCCAGGACTGCTGGCTCCCAACTGATCACCTGCCTGCCTTCCTGATTGCCCCTAACCGCTTCTGCCTGCCAGCCTGATCACCCCCTAACCACTCCGCTGCCAGCCTGATTGATGCCTAACTGCTCCCCAGACAGCCTGTTTGCCCCCAACTTCCCTCCTCTGCCGGCCTAGTCACCCCTAACTGTCCTCCCCTGCAGGGTTGATCGCCTCCAACTGCCCTCCCTTGCAGGCCTGGTGCCTCCCAACTGCCCTCCCTTGCTGGCCATCTTGTGGTGACCATCTTGTGTCCACATGGGGGCAGGATCTTTGACCACATGGGGGCAGCTATATTGTGTGTTGCAGTGATGGTCAATCTGCATATTACTCTTTTATTAGATAGGATAGAGGCCTGATGCATGGGCAGGAGCTGACTGGTTTGCCCTGAAGGGTGGGGGTTCCCTTGGGTCATGGGGCGGCCTGAGTGAGGGGCCTGTGGTGGTTTGCAGGCCGGCCATACCCCCTGGCAACCCAAGAGGAGGCCCTGGTATCTGGAATTTATTTTCCTTCTACAATTGAAACTTTGTAGCCTGGAGCAAAGCCAAGCCTGCTGCTCGCTCAGCGCCAGCAGCGATTTCTGTTGGAGTTAATTCACCTTCTATAATTGAAACTTTGTAGCCTTGAGTGGAGGCTTAGGCCGGCAACAGGAGGCGTGAAAAGCTTGGCTTCTTTTGTTACCGTGGAAACCCTCCCGCTCTCAGTGGCTGTAGCCATCTTGGTTGGTTTATTTGCATATTTGCTCCTGATTGGCTGGTGGGCGTGGCTTGACTGGTGGGCGTGGCTTAAGCATAGCGAAGGTGTGGTCAATTTGCATATCACTCTATTATTAGGTAGGATATATATATAAGAGAGAATTGAGTCTGGTATTTTTGGGCAAGTAAAATAACTGAATAAAGTTGAAAATATTTTTCAAAGTGCCAGAGACAATAATACTGTTTCAAAATATGATAACACTAGAGGCCCTTTGCACGAAGAGATTCATGCAATAGGCCTTCCTTCCCTTGGCTCCCAGCACTAGTTTTCCTCCAGCACCCAGGACCCAGGCCTTCGCTCAGGCTGGAGTCTTCCACCTTTGCTGAAGACTCCAGCCAGAGTCTGCCTTCTTCATCTTTGCTGAAGACACAGGCAGGAGTCTGCCATCTTCCATCTTTGTCCTTGCTGCATTCTGGAGTCTGCAGTCTTTATCTTCGCTGTGGCCAGAGTGCTACTCCTGTAGATCCCTTCTCTCCCTGCCCTCCTTCTCATAGCAGGCACCTGCCCTGCCCAGCCACTCCCCCCCTGCAGCAGCTGGGCGGCCGCCATCTTTGTCCTTCTAATTTGCATATTCCCTCCTGATTGGCTGGTGGTTGTAGCAGAGTGATGGTCAATTTGCATGTTTCTCTTTTATTAGTGTAGATGATACAATTTCTGGCTTCAGAGTAAGGTACTAGAAATGTATGATGGTTCCCTGAGAAATGCATATTTTAAATTCTCATGTAATATTTTAATTAACTTTGCTTAAAACCATTAATTATAGGAATATGTATCTTGATGGTTTGATGTATTTTGACATGGAGTTCTTTAATGTATTGGCTTTGAAATCCCTACTAATGATTCCTAATTTCACTCTGCCATGCTATCACTGTGATCTAGAGAAAACTGGGGAGACTAGGAAAATAAATAACTACCCTTTACTATGGCTGTCTTTTGTTTAAATGCTTTCAACTATATGAAAATATGATAAAAATGCCAGAGACACAGTAGCAATTCAATAAATCTTAGCTATTATTATTATTCCCTAAAAAAAAAAAAAAGTAACAGAGCCAAATAAAATGGCTATGTCCTGAAGGTACACTCAAAGCCAAATTCATTTTGATAAAATCATAAGGATTGTTAATTTTAGGTGTTATTTGAAAGAGAAACAGTCACAGTATGGAAAATGTTATATATGCAATATTTGCTTTTCCCTTTGCATGTAATCTTAACATGCCAAAAAATTATCTCTGCTTATTATAATTCATTCTCCTTCCTTTATCCCCACACTGAGGACTAAGCAAAATATGTTTCAGTGATCTATGCTCACAAAAGAAAGAAGGTATTATTTTATTTATTTATTTTCTGGAATAGTCTTTATTTTGATAGTTTTTAACTACAGGAACATCTACTGAATAATTAAATCACAATAAAATTATTATTTTTTAGTCAACTATACTGAGAGTAGCAAAATTCTTTTTTTACCAACATTTAAAAAAACATTTTTAATATGGCCATAATTAAGTTTAAAATATCATAATGTTATTCCAAAAATTATGAAAACTTAGCTTTATATATAAATTTGATCATGATATTTTCATATTCATTATCTAAGATTTGAAATTCTGACTTAAATAAATTTCTGTTCATCCACAAGACTGACAATAATATAAAAAATAAATATTCTTACAGGCAATAGATTATCTAAACTTAGAGGTAATTTCTAAATTGCATCTCAAAATGATAATAACTACAGATATATTTTAATGAAAATTAGTATGTAGAAATAATTAGTATGTAGAAATTTTAATAAAAATTCAGTAAAGAAGAAAATGATTATTGAATATTAGCTTTGCTTTTAATGATTTTGTCTGTCACTGTCTCAAATAGTTAAGTCAGATGGTAATGTTTAACTCAGCAGGTTGTAAAAGATCCATTTAATGAAAAGCTATAGAGATATTCTTCCCAAAATAAGAGTTGGATGCTCTCTTTGAAGTAAGAAAGTATTTGAATGGCATTTGTTATTTTCTTTCAAAATATGTTCATTTTACATATAATTTAGTCACATTGTTTAAATTTTTCATAGCAAATTGCACTACTTACATAATTTTTCCTTTTCATTGTTTATAAAATGTTTAAAATACATCCAGTTCACTTTAAACTCTACTAAAATTACAGCTCATTTATCAAATTCTTTCCTTATTTGAGTTTTATATTACAAGTGCCTCTGTAGCAATTTACCACTTATAAAACAGAACGACTTTACACTTATGGGGAACTAAAAACCCATTGCTGAAAATTATGTCCCATCTGTCACTTCAACAAAACTTAAGTGTTTCTCTTTCTCAGTATTTGAATGTTATATAATTTAATTTAGGACTATTTCTTGAAGTGACTAGAGTTTTCAGTAACTATGGAATCTGCTATAGCAATAATTAACAAACAGACCCACAAAATAATTTTCCTTTTTCCTTTGAATGCTTTTATTAACTAGATAATCCTTTCACATTCTTGTTAAATACCTTTTAAACCATTAAAATCAAAAAAGAAAATATGAACAGATGGGTAATTAAATTTATTAGAAGGGTTTTGGATTTAGAAACAGGAGACATGATTTCAAATTCAGACTGTCTTCATAGCTCTATATCTTTGGGAAAAGTCTATGGTCTTTTCTTCTTCATTTGAAAACTCAAATTTGGGATAATTTTATTTAGCCATTATTTATTGATCTCCAGCTGTATGCCATTAAGTATTCAGGGTGCTGTAGACAGAGCATTGAACCAAACAAAAATCATAAATCTTTTGATGGGGTAGAGGTAAAGAGAGACCTAATGAAAAAAAAAAAATAAGTGAATATAATAGGATAGGATCTATCAAACAGATGATGGCACTTGCTTTTAAAATAAGATCAGAATATAGGGAACAATTAGTGGAGGGGCATTGTCCACATGTTTCTGTTTGTTATGCTAAATTATAAGAGATCAACCGAAGGACTTGTATGCATGCATATAAACATAACCAATGGACACAAGACACTGGGGGGTGAGGGCATATATGGGAGTGGGGGGTGGGCAATGGGGGGATATGGACACATGTAATACCTTAATCAATAAAAAAATGAAAAAAAAAATAAAGATAAAAAAAGAAAATGTTATGTGAAAATCTTACTAATTCTAAAGCAGTACAATTATTGACTCTTATATTATCCTATATAATAAAGAGGTAATATGCAAATTGCTCATCACTCCAACACATAAAATGGCCACCCCCATGTGGTCAAAGATGGCCACCACAAGATGGCCAACAGGAGAGGGCAGTTGTTGGCGATCAGGCCAGCAGGGGAGGGCAGTTGGGAGGGACCAGGCCTGAAAGGTAGGACAGTTGAGGGGGGGACCAGGCCAGCAGGGGAGGGCAGTTAAGGGCAACCAGGCCAGTAGGCGAGAGCAGTTAGCAGCGACCAGGCTGGCAAGGGAGGGAAGTTAGGGGTGACTGGCCAGCAGGGGACAACAGTTGGGGGTGACCAGGCCTCCAGGGGAAGACAGTAAGGGGCAACCAGGCTGGCAAGAGAGAGCATTTGGGGGTGACCAGGCTGGCAAGGAGGGAAGTTAGGGGTGACTGGGCCTGCAGGGGAAGACAGTTAGGGGCAACCAGGCCAGCAGGGGAGGGCAGTTAGGGGTGACTAGGCTGGCAGGGGAGGGCAGTTAGGGACAACTGGGCTGGCAGGGGAGCAGTTAGGTGTCTATCAGACTGGCAGGGGGATGGTTAGGGGGTTATCAGGCTGGCAGGCAGAAGCGGTTAGGGGCAATCAGGCAGGCAGGCAGGCGAGCGGTTGGGAGCTAGCAGTCCTGGATTGGAGAGGGTGTAGGCTGGGCTGAGGGACATGCAACCCCATCTTCATGCATGAATTTCGTGCACCGGGCCTCTAGTTAATTGATAAATGTATAGAGAACTTCTCTCCAGCTTATGTACTTTAACACGTTAAATGCCCAGCCTGTTTTGTCTTCTGGATGGAAAGTATAGTGTCAGTCACTGGTGACTGCCATGGCGCTTAACATGTTAATCAAAGTTGGGAGTTAGGTGAATAAAAAGTAGCTCATTTCCTTTTTTCCTTTACTTTGACACTGTAAATATTATTTCTTCAGCTGAGGGCATGGAACATACAGCCACATAGGGCACATTTTGAGAATATTAAGTAAATTATGGAGGAATGGAAGATTTTATAAGTAGCTTTATACAGATGCATGAAAAATGGACACAAGAAAGTACAATAACTGAAGAGAAACTAAGAGGCAGGTGAACACAACCTGTTACACAGAGAAGAGAGAGAGTAAAGTGGAAATGAGCTTAGCAAGGTTGTGTGTGTGTGTGTGTGTGTGTGTGTGTGTGTGTGTGTGTGTGAATGTGCTTCTAATGTTTACATTACTTAAGTAAACTAGAGATTTTGAGCCACCATGCTTTTTATTAGAAAACCAATTTCTTTTTTTTTCATTATTTCTTGATACTCTTCTAATCAACTCTAATGTTTCTATATCTGATTAAAGCTCAACTTTTGAAAATTATTTTTAAGTTGAAAAATATTTGTGAATTTTCTAGCTATAAATTTGTTTCACATATATATTATATCTGATTTATATGAATTTGTTTGCAAATTCAAGATTACATAGCTAAATTCTATAACTGAAATTTGTTATTTTTATTTTCTCTATCTTTATTTTTATTCCTTCTGTTATCCCCCAAATGCTATTACTATATACTTTGTCCTCTTATCGCCTATTGAATAATTTAAAATAATGCAGCATTGTGTATCTTTTTGCAACTAGCTTTATAGATTACAGCTCCAATGTTTGAAGAGCCTAAAGATCTTAAATGCACTTAAATAAAAATAAAAAAATACAATTTTATTACTTTAAAATATTATGGTAAATAACTAAAGTATCTAATCCCATACCCCAAAATAAGACTTGACTTGTTTTTAGGCAAAAAATATTTTCAATAGAAGCCAGCATCATACTCTGTTCTGTTTTCTAGACTAGAATGAGGTCATTTGGCCACTTCTAACTGGAAGGAAAATAGAGAAACTGAGTGTCAAGCAAAAGAGATGCCATTTGCCATGAAAAGTTCAGGTAAGTTGTGATTTGTCCCTTTAGGCTGAGCATTGGCACTCCTTTCTTGTTTGTTTTGTTTTGTTTTGCTTTGCTTTTAAAGCATAAAGGAGTGAATAGAGTGATCTCTGACTGGAAAACAAATAACAGATGTATTGAATCATCATCAGTTAACAAACATCAAATTCTTGTATTTTTAATATGTGCAGTTACATTGTACTTATATGGTTATGGAAACACAGATAGAGAGACAGACAGAGACAGAAACAGAGAACGAGAGGAGACAGGCAGGCAGAAAATGAGAAAGAAGTGAGAGGCAGTGGGGTGTTGTTGGTTGAAGCATGTAAGTTTATAATTCTATTTATGTTGTCTGTATAGCACTACAATTGTGGCTGAGACTAAGTTTGCTTCATTATCTGTTCCTGTCTTCCATTTTTGTAACATAATCCTTTATTTTGCTGGACATGTTTAAGGCAAAGAGATTTTTTAAAGTACTTTATTATTCCCAATTTTCATTAAAATGAATAACTGTATTGCTCTTATATGTAACATTTGCACATAAAATTTTGTTCCTTATTATCAACTCAATGATGGTCTTACTTGGACTAAATGATTAGCTATTATCAAAATTAATTTAAAGACCTTTGTTTGATGAAGTCCTACATAACACAAATGGGACTATGCAGGGTCCGGTGCCATTATTAGTGTTTTCATAAATAATAATATTGATTTATCCATAAAACATAAATTGGAATAAAAACTACAAAAGATACCCTGTGGAACTGCCAGAACAATATTAATGTATAATGAAGATCTCTTGTTTATGAGTTAAAGTTTGTGAATTACCCTATAAGGTACTATTTTCATTACTAATTAAAATAAAGACTAAGGTTTTAAGAAATAAAAGAAAATTTACTATAAAATAATTTTAAAATAATTTACTGAGATGTTCTCATTCACATTGTTAGGTCTCCTCTTTCTCTTGCTTGTTAGGAAAGATGCATACTGTGTAGATAGTCAGATAGCCATGTGATGGAGCTAATCTCTTTTAAATGGTCAGTGCTTCTCATATAATTATGAATTCAGTAAATAAAATAGACATGAAGATAGAATATTTGTTAAGAAACATATGATACGTCTAACATGAAAATACTTTACAGAGTTTTATCTTACAAATGAGAAAGTCTAATATTAAAGGATAGATTTTAGAAGGAGATGTCAATCATCTTTTTTATAATATTTGAGGATTTTCTCCTAAAGTTACCTACTGATATATTTTCTGAAGTTTATAAATTGAATAATTCTTTAACTTAAGGCCAATAAGCCAAATTACACAATAAATAGTTTCCATAAGGAAGCAAAGAGGCCATTAAGAATATTAAAAATATAGCTTTATTTTATGTATATGTTTGGTCATAGAGAGAGAGCTTGAAATGATACAGAATATGCTACAGCAAGACTTTAATAGGTTGTATTGCTTTTGAAGAAAAGTAAGAAGTCAATAGAAGTACCAAGCTATATTAAAGGGATAAGGGTCCTGTAGGCACAATTTGAGGTTTTCTGGGTATAAAATTCAAAATTTTTCTAATTTCCACCTTTATTTATTCTAGGTCCATTTTTTTTAAATTGTAAAGGCATTCATTAGTGCTATATATGGAATAGATGATTTGGGGACTAATTCAATCCAAACAGTGTAGTTATTCAAAATATGAACTATTGATTAAACAAGATTCAAATACCAGCCCTCTGTCTTACTAGCTGTATTATCTGAGACAAGTTGGAAATATTCTCTGTACCTCTGCTTCTTAATCTACTGAATGAGTATGATAATAATACCTACCTTTTAAGGTTGTTATGATAATTCCATGAGTTCGTCAATGTGATACCATTAGAATTAAATACTATATGAAAGTGCCAATATTGAACATTTCTCATCCTCAGAAACAACAGTTTAAAGATTCAAACTATGAATGAATCTATTATTCTTCACTCTGCCTTCAACTCTGCTTCCCCATTGAATCTACCCACTGAAAAGCTGCCAAATAAATATTCTTTAAGTGTAATTTTCACCCTGTCATTTTTCTACCAGAAAGCTACCAGAAATGCTCAGGTGTCTACTGGTATTTTAAAAATTCTTAGAATATGGAACAAGATTCTCTACAATTTACCCTCAATTTAAAATTTAACCTTTTGCACTCGGATGTCGAGTGTGACTCAACACGGTTAGCATTAGAATAAAGGAATCGAGAAAAAAGCAAGCGAGTGCAAAGGGTTAAAATGTATTTCAAATTATTATCATTATTAGAGGCCTGGTGCACGAATTCGTGCATGGATGGGGTCCCTCTGGGTGGCCTGCAGGGATTGGGCCAAAACCCACTGTCCAACGCTGCCTGCAGCTCCTACTTGCTCATCCTGGCCCCACAGTTGCCGCGAGTTCACGCCCAATTAGTCCTGATCCAGCAGTACTTGCCAGCCATGGACCCTGTATCTGGCGCCTCCCAAGGAGAGTGGCCTATCAGATTGGGCTGAAACCGGCTCTCTGACATCCCCCGAGGGGTCCCGGATTATGAGAGGGTGAAAGCCAGGCTGAGGAACCCCACCGGTGCATGATCGGGCCAGGGAGAGACAGTGGGAGGGTTTCAGGGCATGTCTGGCTCATCTCATTCAGTCCCAATAGGCCAGACCCCAGCAGCAAGCTAATCTACAGGTAGGAGCATCTGCCTCCTGGTGGTCAGTGCATGTCATAGTGAGCGGTTGAGCACCCTTAGCATATCATTAGCATATTATGCTTTGATTGGTTGTTCGGTTCTTCTGCTGCTTGGTCTATTTGCATATTACCCTTTTATTATACGGGATTGTAATTCATGCTCTTTTGGCTCTGAGCAGCTACTGCTGTTGACCCTAAGTGTTCTTTCACTTTTCCTCTGACTCCTGGATTCTTAGGATACTACTGATATCAAGGACCCAATTCAAATAAGATTTTTAAAAAATATATATTTTATTGATTTTTTTACAGAGAGGAAGGGAGAGGGACAGAGAGTTAGAAACATCGATCAGCTGCCTCCTGCACACCTCCTACTGGGGATGTGCCCGCAACCCAGGTACATGCCCTTGACCGGAATTGAACCTGGGACCTTTCAGTCCACAGTCCGATGCTCTATCCACTGAGCCAAACCAGTTAGGGCTCAAATAAGAATTTTTAAGTGAATTTGGATTGACACCATCTCCTCCCTGAAATGCCTTTCATGCACTTTTGTGCTTTCCTTCCTTCCATGGACTTAACCATTGACTTGCCACTACAAGCTGTGAGAAGAGATTGGGGAGAACAAATATGCAAATAATACCTTTACCTAGCACTTCAAGGTAGATACTCTAATACTTTTCACCAACATTTCTCCAAATCAAGTCACCAAGGATCCACATGAGTCCATTTAGCCACTCAAAGATTGACCAACATTGTATAATGTTAATAGATAACAGCTATCATATTGACATAAGTAATATACATCAAATGACTAAATAGAACATATATTTATCCAGTGGCATAAGTATTCTAAAATGTTATTTGGTATATTGGTACATACAGATAGAAATGAAGAATATTACTAATCATGATAGTTGCTAAATGAATATTAAGGGACAGAAGAACTGTCTAAGGCAGCCAGGCTCAGATACCAGTTTCTTATATCAGGCTCCTTCTATTTTCCAATACTGATTTTATTACTATTACCATTTTTAGCTCTGCTAATGCTTTGGGTTCTCTGAATATGCTAATGTTCTTTTTATTTTCAGATATTTTGCTTTTCACTGTCTTCTATTTCAAATCTCTTTCATTGACTTATAAAAATATTATCCTCTTCTAAGGACAATAAGGATAATTTCTTTTGAAATCTTCTCCAAGCAATGGAATACAGTATCAGATGAGGAGCCATTTTTTTCTTATTTCCTTAGAACAGTCCTGGTTTCCATCTGTGACCCAAGAGTAATTATTAGTAGCATTAACTTTCATACTTAAAAATGTCTTATTTGGGATTACATTGAAACTATTGTTAAATAAAACAATAAATGAAAATATTTTTTTAATCTTCACACAAAGATATGTTTTGTCTTTTTTGTTTTCTTAATTGACTTCAGAGAGAGAGGAAAGGATAGAAACATCAATCAGTTGTTTCCCATATGTGCACTGACAAGGATCAAACCCATGACCTTTTAGTGTACAGGATGACTCTAACCAACTGAGACACCCAGCCAGGTGATAAATGAAGACATTTTTAATGAATGTTTTATTTTATTTTTATTAAACATTAATAAAATGAATATTTTAGAGTATACAAAGATATTAGGAAGCCAACTCTAATTTTGTTGCTATATTTTTAAAATTTTCTTACAGAAACACATACTGTAGTTGACTCAACAAGACAAGAACTTTTGGTGACAATCATTATATATGGCTTACAACTATAGACAAATGGCTCTTCAAACTCTGTGCTAAAGCATTTGCTTTATGCAATGACTTCTAGGTACGTTTTCTTTCCCAGAATCCATTCTTCACCTTTTTATTGGAAATAGCATCACAAAATTGCTTTGGAAAACATGACTTATCACAAACACAGTCTTGCTACTGCAACAATTAACTGCCTCCCTGCTTCTGTTTGACACAAGATAGGTTAGTCATATGATTTTTTACTGCAATTTGAATTTTGAGCAATAACACAAAGATAGAAATTATATGGCTATGCATACTCTTAAGAAATTGTCCATTAGTGCTTGTTAATTAGACTGTACTGATGCTCTGGTTCTTACCATTTCTAATATAATGTTCTTTAAATTATAATGAAATATTTTGAATTATTACATGTCCTTTCAATAAATGTATTACTTTCTTATGTTAATAGGCTGCATTTCTATTCTTTGTCATTGAGGAATTCAAATTAATCCACCATAAGATAGAGATGTTTATCATCTGGCAAAACAGACTAATAGGTTATTTTGCTCATTAACTTTATATTCTAAATAGTTAATTAGACAATTTAGGAAGTGATCCATGCAGTCTGTTTCATGTGGTAGTTAAGAGCAGGGACGGAAGCCAGACTGTCTGATTTTGAATCATGCATTAATCATTTACCAGCTGTATGACTTGAGCCTCCCTGTCAGTGGCTCAATTTCCTCAAATTTCTAACAAAGATAGTATTACTTATTTTCTAGAACTGTTGTGAGAAATAAGGTTTCTAAAAGATTTGGAGTTCTTTAAATAAGACCTAAACAATTACATATAGCCAATAATCAATAACTTTTTTAAAAGCACTCTAAAGAATAGAAGCACATAACCTATTGTTGAAGGTGTTTCTGTGACCTGTTTTGATAAGGTCAGACTGAACTATTCATATAAATTAAATCTTAAGCCTTCAAAAATGGAAAAGCAATGATTCAGCCCTGCAATTCTTCATTCCTCACCGATAACATTAATGCTAAATACCACTAGTTGCAGATTATCAAATGTAAACAAAAACTGTGATAAAATCTAAGCAATATGAATAAGACTCATAATTTTCCCAAAGAGTTCTTTAAGGAAGAGCTTGACAATTATGTAAGTGGCAGAGTACATTTCTTTTGTAACACATATTATTTTTCTTCTTACAGTTTTTAACAGTACATCTGGGACAAAACTAAACATATTTCAATGCTTCTTAAAAGTTCTGTAATTCTATTTCGTTTGGGACCAAGATTCAAATACATTTGTATGTTTCCTAATCATACTTTTCATAGAAAATAAAAGTCTTTCACTTACTGAGAAATGCCAAAGTAATAATATTTTAGAATTTTTATATCAAGTAACCTATTTATAATCTACTAAATTAGAATTATTTGTTGTTCATGTGTTTGCATGGAGAATAGATAAACTCTAATTGAAACAAACGTGTTAAAATTTGTTGCAAACATAATGTAAATTCTAACCAACATTTCTGTTATGTTGGTGGGGTATAATAAAATGTCTTCAATACCATTTATTCTGTTCTTTTTGTGTCCATATACTTTTATTTTGAAAGCTTGAGGAATTAACTTTGCAGTTTAGTTGAAATTAAATTATATTAACAATGCAGATTTATGAAGTTTAAATTAGCTATAATAGTTGTTTTTTTCTCTTTTTTTTTGTATTTATTCAAGAATGGCAGGAGATTTCTGTTTCTCACTATGGGGAATTCCTTGTATTTGACAAATTTCCTTCTGAAAATATGTTAGGCCAGATACTAAAATATTTTGTTTAAGGTTATTTGAAAGATACAATAAAAACTTCTCAGTTTTGAGAATGAAAGTACAAAGAAGTAAGCATTCAATTAAGAGACACTTTTCATCTCAAAGCAAAGTATAAGCATTCTAAAATATGAGATTCTGTAGAGGAGATAAAAATCAAAGCTCGTGTCACAACAACATGAAGAATGCCCAGGCTCTCTCCTAGGCTTGCAGTTATGATCTGCAGGGCCAAGGGTTAGACATAATAGCAACTGGAAATGGATTAGGTCTCATAAATAATAATCTTCAGAATTAAATTAACATACTAGTAATCTCTGATTGGATTATTGTTATTTGCCCCATCCTACATAGCTGTGTGATGCTGAGAAGTTAAGGAAAACTT
This sequence comes from Cnephaeus nilssonii, assembly GCF_951640355.1. Lineage (NCBI taxonomy): Eukaryota > Metazoa > Chordata > Mammalia > Chiroptera > Vespertilionidae > Cnephaeus > Cnephaeus nilssonii. Next base: position 54,477,987 of record NC_137079.1, on the reverse strand, counting down.
TTACCAATCTCAAGAGGTTCAGGTGATAACTGTGCATTCAGCCATGACAAAAGTTAGTATCAGGTGAACGATTCACCCCGAACTCCTGTGAAACAAGGCTTAAGTCTATGGAACAACTGAGAACCACAGGGGAAACCCAAGCCATTTATTCCTAAAGGGTCAAAAAATCCCGGAGAGAAGGATTGAGTACCACAGTGCCCTCCACATCCTACTTTACATTTTCCATAATGGCTTTTGCCGATGTGCAGCTTAGAGAATAGAGACCAGTGAGAAAGTGGCAACTGAGGCCTGCAACAGTCTCCCAGGAGTTCAGAGCTCCCAAGGAATCTAGGACCTGAAGGGAAACTCCAGAGAAGTGCAACTAAACTTTCTAATGAAAAGTCACTTTCAGGACTTTCTTAACACCTATGCTAGAGGTGTATAAGAGAAGACTCTAAGAAAATAAGTAAACAAAAATATCTTGGAGCCTAAACCCTGAAAAAAATTCAGCAGTCTTGCCATTCTCAGAAGACAGAGTTCGGAATTTGAAAATAGACAAGTTGCAAGATCCTAAGAAATTCCAGAAACTTTCTTTCAGATGAAAATCCAGAAGGACTAACCTACACACTCACACACACACAAATACATATATATATATATATATATATATATATATATATATATATATATATATATATATTTCTAGATGTAGAAAACCTCAATACAAATCAGTCTTTAAAAAGTATAAAACCCATGTTCAACTTTAGCACAGTTATTTTTCAGTATTCTGTCATCCTACTACAATCTGAAAAGTAATACCTTCATACACAAAATGCAACAGTTGATCAAAGCTCAATGGGAAATCCAAGAAAGAGGACCAAGAGTGACAACTTACTAGCTCTGTGATTTGAGAAAGGCTCTTATATTTTACTAGAGGCCCGGTGCACAAAATTCATGCACGGGGGAGTGGGGTGTGTGTCCCTTAGCCCAGCCTGCACCCTTTCTAATCTGGGACTCCTCAAAGGATGTCCGACTGCCCGTTTAGGCCTGATCTCACCCTCTTACAATCCAGGACTGCTGGCTCCCAACCGCTTGCCTGCCTGCCTGCCTGCCTGATTTCCCCTAATCGCTTCTGCCTGCCAGCCTGATAACCCCCTAACCACTTCCCTGCCAGCCTGATCGACGCCTAACTGCTCCCCTGCTAGCCCGGTTGCTCCTAACTGCCCTCCCCTGCTGGCCTGGTCACCCCTAACTGCTCTCCCCTGCAGGCCTGATTGCCCCCAACTGTCCTCCCCTGCAGGCCTGGTCCCCCCAACTGCCCTCTCCTGTAGGTCTGATTGCCCCCCACTGCCCTCCCCTGCAGGCTGGTCACCCCCAATTGCCCTCCCCTGCTGGCCTGATCACCCACAACTGCCCTCCCCTGCTGGCCATCTTGTGGAGGCCTTCTTGTGTCCACATGGGGGCAGCCATCTTGTGTTTTCAGGTGATGGTCAATCTGCATATTACCTCTTTATTATATAGGACCCTTTTAGCTTCTTCTATACATTTAGAAGAGTAATGCATTACTTACTTATAAAGTATATATACAAGAATGTTTGTAACACTCTGAACAAAATGCCTATCATATATTAGGTTCTGAAATGTTTGAATTCTCCCCATATTCCTCCTTCTAATATTACTGTAATTAGGTCACTATCTTTAAGCTATTTGGAGTATGAATGGCATCTTATTCTTTTGTGATTTTTAAGAAAATACTGGATCTGAAAATAAGTAATCAAGCACTGGTGTTTTATGAAGGAATGAAGAAATGGATACATTAAGGATATTACATTAGGGAGAATGAAGAACATAATATGTAGTAGCACAGAAGGGATATATCATTCATTCATTCATTTAATTTAATACAGACTAAAGCATTCTTCCTGAAAGAGGTGCAGAGATGTGATTCAAAATATAAAAATTTTAAGGGAGAAGGACCTAAAATTTATAGAGAATTCTTTCAGAGTAGGTTAATTGTAAGAAATCGTAAGAAACTAAGAAGTTAGTTTTTATAATCCTACAAACTTCAAAAGCCAGGAATATAAAGATAAAATGATGAAGTAGAAAAATGTCTGATTGCTTCCTATGAACTTGTAGCTATAAAAGAGTCAAATAAATTCCTTTTATATCCCATGTAACTCCATCCCCTTTGTCAGTACACTTCTACCTATTTAACTAAAGTATAACAGTTATCAACTATGAATTCAGTAAGTGTTAACTAATTTATTATGCATATATTATCTTTTTTCTCTGTTGTGTTATGACTAATATACTATTATTTCTTAATATACTTGTAGCTAAAATGCAAAATTTCTTAACATAAAAGTGCTCTTCAATAATTTTCCTTGCTTCCCCCATAGATGGTACTGTAGTTCTTATATCATAAAATAATAAAAAATATTTTAAGAAAATGTCTAATATATCAATAAATAAATTCTAAACATAATCATATATACCATTTGAAATTAATTTTATATACAACAATAAGCCATGTAACATTCTTTTCCTTTAGAACAAATGGCATTAGTAATATGCTCATCTATTTACTAATAGTCTATAAAAATGTGGTCCTATAAGTTTACTTTTAATATTACTACACTTAAATGTAAGTGTTCTAATGCAAACTGAATAATACTAAATATTGTAGTTATATCAAATATGTTTAATATATGCATCTGCATATTAGTTATATAAATTTTCATTAAACATATAAATACATCCCTGTTATAAGAGCTAAAACAAAAAATTAAATACTTAAATACCAATAATTAATATATCATCTCTGATTTTCAGTTTCTTCTATTGAAAATTAATTTAGGTGCACTATTTTGCTACCATTCTTTTCTTCTGCTTTTACCCTTTTGAACTAAAATTAGACTTTATGAATAGCTAAAAATGGCTTCATAAGCATTAATTACACAGGACAGACAAGTTTATCCATTTTTGCAGGAAATAAAAATGAATTTGTTATAATCAGAATAACTTAAAGGTAAATTCAAAACTCATGGAGAAGATCTACCTTATTATATTAAAAACATGAAGAAAGAAGAAGTTAATGAATATGGTCACAAACCCATGGTATAGCCACTGTCGTCTTCTTTATCTGGGTCAGATACTCTGATCTTCCTAGTGCTACTCCACCAAGACTACACATATGGTCATCTTTAACTTGTGATTTATAATCAGTGCAAAATCTGTCTTGCCTAGAAATGTTGATAGAGAATGTTTGATGCTTCATAGGATATTTTAAAGTCTTGAATTTAATAAGCAATTCCTTTTTTTATCTGCCATTCAAGCAACTACTTTTCTTCCCAAGTGTTCCAGTACATTCAAGCATTCAAGTGTGTGTGTGTGTGTGTGTGTGTGTGTGTGTGTGTGTGTGTGTGTGTGTTTGAAATAAAAATCTGACACCTGACAAGTTGTTTCTTTCTGACTATTTTATCTCTTGCTGTGAGCATTGTCACAATTTGAATTCACTTTGTAATATTTATTTTTCTAGCTATTTCTGTTGCTTGGAATATTACCCTGGATGATGTTTTATATGCCTCAAAATCACTTATTATCCTTAGTCTGCATACTTTGAGGCTCTGGAGTCATAGGCTTTTTTTTTACATTATAAGCAAGGTTTATTTATAATGGTCTGATATTTAAAGAACCATTACCTTTGAAACTGTTTTAAGACATTATAGTCCAGGGCCTACTGGAATTCTTGTCCTTTAAGAAAAGAGCATTCTATAATTTTATCTTTTCCTTAATACTCCTGAGTTTTTTCTCAAAAAAGCAACCAAAAATTTTTATATGTTCAAGGCTGTAAAATTGTTTTATTCAGTAATAAAAATGTATTTGTTTCAGTAAAACAAAAATAAAATACTGCCACAATATAGGCATGTACAGTGTAATAAATTGAAAATTAATTTTAATTAGTAGATAATTAATAATTTACTCCTTAAACTTGTATTATTTTTCTGGTTATAAAATACATGGTTATCAGAAACACTTTAAAATAATAAGCATGATGGCATAAATGTATTCCACCCCACTCATACAGGAAATACTACCATTAAGTTTGTTTTAAAATTTTTATATATATTTACCCACTTATTCTATAGTACCACTGTCTTGTTTGACCAGAAAATTCTCAGGCATAAGTGTTGCAAAGGTGTCATGGATGGCTGAATTAAAATAATTGGGATTTAAAGATATGTGTGCATATTTACTACAATTGTGTACTGACTTAACAATGCAGTAATCTCCCACATAGGTGCTTTCAATAATAAGAAGTTTAATCATGAAGGATATTACATTAGGGAGAATGAAGAACATAATATGGAGTAGCACAGAAGGGATATATCATGTATCATGGCCAAGGAAAATTATAAAGGAAACAAAATTGTACAGCATTCATTCATTCATTCATTCAATTTACTTTTTAAATTAAAGTTGACATACAAATTATATTGATTTCAGATTTACCACATATTGATTATACCTTACAAACTGCTCACCTCAATAAGTATAGAGGTATCAGAGATATGTATCAATAATTTGTATATTGTGCAAGTAATTATTATTATTGACTATTAACTAAATGAACATTCACTGAATTATACTCTTGCTACACTACATACACCTCTCAGAATTCCTTTTAAAATCTAAAACAGATCTTATCTTCTCTAACTAAAATCCTTTGCATTTCACTGAAAAAAATTATAATTCCATAAAATAGCCTACAAAGTTTATAAAACTTGGCATTTACTTTTACTACTTATTTATTTATTTATTTATTTATTTATTTATTTATTTATTTATTTTTGCTTGCTTATTTCATTCTGGATGTACAGACCTACTAATCTTCAAATGTGAAAAACATTCCTGCCCCGGTGCCTTTCCTTTAGCTCTCCCTCATTTGGGGAGTATCTAATTCCAGATATTCAATTATCCACTTGACAATTTTCCCAATTTTTTTCTTCTTCTTCAATATTCATTCAGATACCAATTTTTCAATGAGGTTTAGTCTGGCTACCCCATACAGAATTCACAATTCATATCCAAGATCTACTAATCCTTCCCTCCCTCCCTCCCTCCCTCTCCTTCCTTCCTTCCTTCCTTCCTTCCTTCCTTCCTTCCTTCCTTCCTTCCACCCTCCCTCTCCTTCCTTCCTTCCTTCCTTCCTTCCTTCCTTCCTTCCTTCCTTCCTTCCTTCCTTCCTTCCTTCCTTCCTTCCTTCTTGGTTTCAGTCAAAGCCTCACTTGCATTCCCTAATATTTTAAGTTAAGTGTGCAGAACATATGGAAGACAAATGAAAACAACTGTTTCTTGACAATAATATTTACAATTTACATAACAGTCAAGTCTATACTCTTTAAAAAAATCCCCTCTAAATAGATAGACCATCAAAAATAGTATAATTGACTGAATAAACTAATTATTATACGAATGAATTAAAGTTGCAAAAATTTAACTAAAGGTGTCATTTCTAAAATTATTAATACACTAATTTAAGAGTACATTAAAATGAGAAATGCTTGAGCTTTATCATAATACTAGTGGCCCAGTGCACGAAATTCTTGCACGGAGGGAGGGTTCCCTCAGCCCAGCCTGCACCCTATCCAATTGGGGACCCCTTCAGGGATGTCTGACTGCCGGTTTAGGCCCGATCCTCTCGCAATCTGGGACTGCTGGCTCCTAACCGCTCACCGGCCTGCCTGCCTGATTGCCCCTAACTGCCTCTGCCTGCCTGCCTGATCGCCCCTAACTGCTCCCCTGCTGGCCTGATTGCCCCTAACTGACTCTGCCTCGCACCACACCCGGAACCCGGGCTTCCCTCCCTCTGTCCAGCCACAGGCACCCAGGACTCAGGCCAGCTTCACCCAGGCTGCAGCCACAGGCTCCCGGGACCACAGGGCTTGTGGCTTGTCCCTCTCCTGGGCCAGAGGCACAGGCGCAGTTGCTGGCACCCGGGACCCTGGAGCAGGTGGCTTGTCCCTCTCATGGGCCACAGCCTGGCTAGTCCCCATTCCTCTCTCCCCAGTGTTGAGTGTCTGAGCCATTATGGCGTGATGGCATGAGGGCATGATGACTATTTGCATATTAGATCTTTATTATATAGGATTTTCAGAAAATTATTGATAGTTTTACATGAGTTATAATGTCAAGTGATATCTTACTGAAAATGTATACAATTTAACACCATTTCAAGAGTGAGTCTTTAGTTGTACTATTCAACACAATATGTAATTTATTTTAACTTATATCCCAATTCTTAGCAATTTGTTTTACTTCAGATTAAATATTATGCAAATTTATTTGGTTTCTAGGTTGTTATTTTAAAAGGACATCCTTGAAAATGATTTATTTGATACTTCTATATAAAATGATAGCTTCAAAAACATTAGTCATAATGAAAGCTGCTAAGTTATATACTTAACAGCAAATACATCATTTCTAATAAATGAAAATTCATGATTTACTTTATCTTAATTTTTAATGACTTCAAAAATGTTAATTAAATGAGAAGAAATAATAAATCTACTAAATTCTTAAAAAATAACCTCACCTTCAACATCAATATTTAGGTCTATTAAATATATTTCTGGGACTCACCCTCAATGATAAAAGCTTCCAAGAAGATCAAAACTTCATCTTATTATAAGAGTGGTTTACTCCCTTCTCTTCACTGTAAATAAAATAGAAGGAAATTTGATTTTAAGAGAATTGTCAATAAACAAAGTTGTATTATAGGCAACTACATGTGAGAATTAGTATAAATTGCTTTTACAATAATTCAGGGATTAATTTCAAATTATATTTGCTATCACCTGGTTACATTCCAACTCCCTTTAAGTCCTATTCCTGGCTTGAGTCACAAATCATATTATGCCCATCATACTTAAGTATGGCAGTCACCACATGAAGCCAAGATTTTCAGCTCATCCCTTAGGCTCCAGACTCTAAACCTTTTCTGATCCCATTTCTCATCAACTTCAGCCCTTGAAATTGTTTCATACAGTTTAGCAAACTCACCTGTGTTAACAACTTTTTTTCTAAATGTGTCTTTCACTATTGCTGATTTGAAAATAACCTTCTTTTAGAAGGAAAAAAAAAAGTGCTTCCCAAGAATTCCCATCAATTGGTGGCTGTTTTTTCTCCCATATGTACATTTGTCATGATTATTGGCTATATCCATATTGATGTAGATGTTTCTTCTAATACTGTGGTATCTCTTCTTCCAATACTATTCCTATAATGCACACCATAACTTGTTCTATTATATCTTAGACCTGGCTATTACAATAACAAGACTCACTAGTCTCATTATAAGCATCCTATTCTCCAACCATCACTATGTCATAGCTCACTCCCTCTGTTACACTGATTGCTACAATTTATCACATTTTGAGAACCTATAAACTGTAGATCAACTATACCCACAACTTCTCTGAAAGACTGCACTAGAGTTGCCTGCTCTCATTGGTACATTCCTTGATAATTTCTTGCTTAGCCTTCATGCCACTTGGGTCACACACTCCCATATCTTTGCCAGTTTTCTTACGGAAGATTTCTAATATTTTTTTTTAGGTCCACATTTGTGGAATTCAATCTGAGCATATATTCCTTTACCTCAAATATTAATTTAAAAAAATGCACCCACAACATCCAGTGCCTTCAAATTGGCACTACTATATTATTCATTTTGAGAAGTGCTTGGCTGTCAAAAGGTTGTTAAAGGTTGGATAGACATCATTTTCCTGTCTTTAATTCCACTTCATTTGCTCTTGAATCCACAGCATTCATGATTTAAAACCATCATGACACTGAAATTTTCAAGGTTAACCTGGATGTTACAATACGTAACACCATTTGATACTGTCAATTCCCAAATTCTTGAAATATATATTTTTTCTTCCTTCCTTCCTTCCTTCCTTCCTTCCTTCCTTCCTTCCTTCCTTCCGTTCGTTCGTTCGTTCGTTCTTTCTTTCTTTCTTTCTTTCTTTCTTTCTTTCTTTCTTTCTTTCTTTCTTTCTTTCTTTCTATTGTTTGAAGTATTACAAATAGTAGTACATATATCTCTTTTTTCCCCCATTGACCTCCCCCCGGCCTCCCCTACCCCCCAGTACATGCCCTCACCTGCCCCCGCCCCCCACAGTGTCTTGTATCCATTGGTTATGCTTATATGCATGCGTACAAGTCCTTCGGTTGATCTCTTACAGCCCCCCCCCCCCCAACCTCCCCTGCCTTCCCGCTTTAGTTTGACAGTCTGTTCAATGCTTCTTTGCCTCTGTATCTAATTTTCCCCATTTCTTTCCTTTAAAAAATCTTGCCTCTGTAGACTAGAAATAAACATATAATAACAAAAAATGTTTGAGTCCCAATTTCAATGTCCAACAGTTCTGAGTCCCCATTTCAATGTCAAACAGATCCTTATGTGTACATGTCAGCCATATCTGGATGGTGGGCACACGGCGGCAATGCAGGTCCGACCCTGGTTTGGTCCTAGGCAACCTGCAGCGACGCACAGCTGCTGACTGCTAGCAGGGAAAGGTGTAGTCAGCGTCTTCTATCTCTGGACTGTTTCTCCTCTTGTCTTCGTGGTTGAGCAGACCTGTTAATTCCTCTCTGTTGCAGGAATCCACATGGTCTTAGAGTTGTTTTCTGAAAATATACAAACATATTCTCAACCAAAAGTTAATAAAGGAATCTTTTCTATATAATTGATTTGGGATCCTTTTTATTTTTTCCCAAACAATTTTCCTTTGTCTTATTTAGACACCATGTGTGTTTTTCATGGGTGTCTTGCTGTTAGCATTACAAATAAAAATTAATTGTGTAAAGTATAAATTTTCTAGATGTAATTTATTTATAGGATACTTTTCCTTACATGATATTACCCTATTATCCCCCCTTTTTTGATTAATGGAGGCTTTTGTAAATTTTATAATGCAGTCTTGATAACTTTAAATTTTAATTTTTTGCACAAAATTATGATTGCTTTAGGTTCATTGCATGTTCAGGAATTTTACCATGAGATGAACTACCAATAGAAATTTTAGTTACTACTTGAGGAACAGCTTTTTGTCCAGTACAATTAAATTTTCTTGAATATTCACTTATTTCAAATAGCCTATTTGAATTAATCTGAAAACTTGATTACTATTTTACTGTCAAATTTAATACTCTATCAACAATCTTAGTTTACCCTGTAAATATTAGTGGAAAGGATTATTTGCATTCTGGAGTAGGCCCTGAGCATTCCTGGTGCTAGGTTGGATTTAGATATAGGGCAGATGCTGTTGGCCAAGTCTCTGTCTGTTACCTGGGTCCTGAAATGAGCTGGGCCAAGTCTTTGTCACCTGTGTCCCAATCTGAGCTGGGCATGGGAAGCAAAACAGCCATGGGGGCAGGAGACCTCCCTCAGAAGGGGTGAGGGTCCAGGCCCCTGCAAGGTTGGGGGGGTGAGGGTCTGTGCCCCACCTCTGTTGGCCTCCAAGTTCTCTCCTGATGGCCCCTCTGTGACTGTGCCTGTCTTAGGTTGTTCCTTCCCTGAGGAATCTTACCCGTCTCTGGCTAACCAGTCATCCTCCGGGGCCAAGCAGGGTGATGTGAGGTGAGGTTCTGTCTCCTTGGTAGCCTATGCCCCCGTGGCCTCCATGCCTAGCACCTGCCTTGGGATCCCCTCGCCTGCTGGCGGGGCCCCAGCACTGATCACATATCTCAGGGAACTCAGGTTTCTTCTCCAGGGAGGGCCCAGCTCACACGATTGGGCGAGAGACAGATCCATGGTACCAGCCACCATGAGGCTTCAAGCTCAGCATGAACAGAAAGCTCAGGCAACAGCTGAGGGCAATTGGATTGTGAGAAGAGGGTCCCTCTTGGCAAAAAAGGCAAGAGGGGCCAATATAGAATGCTCAAGTGCCTTCCCAGTGCCTTAATTCCTTCTGAAAGGGATTAAATCCTTTCATGTCCTTTTTAAAATTGCTGCCAAACATTCAAATAATTAGTTTGTAAGTTTGTTTGGGATAATTGTACAATATGCTGTTGTAAAATATTTAAAATTATAATGACATTGTAGAATAATATCATGTAAGGATATTCTTTACTCTAGGCCAGTGATGGCGAACCTATGACATGCGTGCCAGCACTGACACGCGTAGCCATTTCTGATGACACGCGGCCGCATGCCGAGGATGAAACATTTGCTGCTCCTGAGGATGAAACATTTGCGACTAGAGTCTTGGAGTTAGTTTTTTCCTCAAAGTGACACACTACTCGAGTTATGCTCAGTTTTTTGGCGAAGTTTGACACACCAAGCTCAAAAGGTTGCCCATCACTGCTCTAGGCCATGGCAATTCAATTTCAAACTGACTGTCAATTTCTTTTTGTAACTTTTTATAAACTTTGTCAAGGAGGCAAAAACACAAATTACTTACTTTAGTTCAAGAGGCCAAATATATTGACTTTCAATTACAATCCTTACGACTTTTGAAGGAAACTTCTGTTTTCTTCCAAAATAATTTTCAGGCTACAGAGAGTTTCATTTAAAAATCTTTGTCACATGAAACAATTTCTCTTAAGGTTATGGTGACCACTAGTATGGATTAGATTTAATATTTTATTTTTTTAAATATTTTTTTTAATTTTAATTTTTATTTTTTACATATGTGTCCTTATTCCCCCATAACCCCCCACCCCCCACTTATGCCCCACCCCCTTGTTGTCTGTGTCCATTGATTAGGCTTATATGCACGCACACAAGTCCCTTGGTTGATCTCTCCACCTTACCCCCACCCTCCCCTACCTTCCCTGAGGTATGACGTTCTGATCGACGTTTCTCAGTCTCTGGATCTGTTCTTGTTCATCAGTCTGTGCCGTTCATTGCTTCCAGGACTCACTCTCTTGATTATCACCCTATCTCACTGCTATTTCCATCTATGTCCTGTTTGCTTAATCACTCCCCATGCCTTAAGGCTAAGTTCCCAGTCTTCTCTATTTTCTGCTGTAGTATTAGCTTTGAATTTTTGATGCCATAAAGCCTCATTGTAGGGAGCGGCTATAAGATTAAGCCTCAGATTCACCTGTGGCAGAACCATAAACAATTCCCAGCTTAGATGGCAGAGCCCTCTTAGCATAATTAAGCTTGACCTTGTGACACTCTCTAGATCTTTCCTGGGAAGCTAATGGGCTGTGGGAGGTGCAGCAAGTGCTGCCAAAACAAGTAAACTCACAAGAACATTGTAACTATGTTGACCACAACCTTGTTTGTCTCTGACTATAAAATAAAGCCTCAGCTTACAGGCGGGGTCTTTCTGTGTCCTCATCCACGCATGGACGATCCGCCGAGCCCCAGCTGTATTCTCTTGGTCTGTCTTTTCTAAATCCTTCACCGCCTTCCCTCAGGTTTACCCTTGACCATGCTGGTGTGGCACACCTCATGGCTATATTCATAATCTATACACTGTGATTTTCCCTGAATCCTAGGCTTAACTATCCAAATGCAATTTCTGGTTGTTTGAGAGTTGTCACTCCAACAACAAAAATAGTTAAACACATTGAAAATAAGCAACTCTTTTAATACATGATATAATTGATATATAAAGCAAAACACTTCCCCACAGAAATGAAAAAGAGACAGGTACCAAAAAATTACAGCTTACTAGGAGCAGAAAACCACAGCATAAGCCCAGCACTGGAGCCAATACTGCTGGGAGAATTTAAATTGTAATTTATTTTGTTGCCAGAGCATCAGAATAGACTTGATTGACAGATAAAACCTCTGGGGACTCAGTCTTAGTAGAGACTCCATACTTTATGAGTTTTACCTCCAGGAGTACCACTAAGTTCTCAGAGTGAAGAATAAAGAAAAAAAACCCTAGTTCTTCTAAAAGTGGAGGGAGTAACAGTTTTTAAAAGAAACCTGGAGAAATTTGTTCCCCTTAACAATGGCCTGACCTTAAGGGAACTTACTTTAACAGATTTGTTGTTGTTTTTTGTCAATACTTCTATAATAGCTGTCAGTTTTATCAGATTCTAACTGACTTAAAGAAAGGGAAATATTCCATCCTAACTCCCTGCAGCCTTTAAAGACGAAGAGGAAAAACCTAACTAGATCCTTCCTTAGTCTTCCTGTCTCACCTACAGGAGGGTGGGAAAGTTGAGAAGCACTTGTGAAGATCACAGCCCAGGATGCAGGCTTCCTAAAAGACTATTATTCTTTATCATAAGAATATAGAACATTTTCAGTGCAGCCCCGTTACTGCCTATCAATCTGCCCTTTGTGTAATAGCAGCAGACTGTAGCTAAAAAACCTGCAAGGCTCTGACCCTATCTTAGGAAGGAGTCCCTGAGAGAGCCTCAGGACAACAGGAAATACAAGGACACTAGAGGGAATTTTAGCCACTGATGCTCATTGCTATGGCAAACAGTAACACAACTTAACATCTAGCCAGATAAACAGAATTTCACTAAAGGTTTATTATGTCAGAATAATTTGCCAACTATATCATGTACAGGTTTCAACAAAAGCTTACAATCATTAAAAAAACACACAGATAAATTCAAACATGCCCTTGCTAAACAGTATGCTGGAAGAAAAGGTTATATTGCACATGCACATGCACATGTGTGTGTGTGTGTGTGTGTGTGTGTGTGTGTGTGTGTGTGTGTGTGAATACTCTTATTGGAGGTACAATATCTGTTGACTCTGATGGATTAAAATTAGACATCTTAATTACACTAGAGATTGATGGAAAATTGTTTTTAATTTCTCAAAAATATAATAAACACACACAGCTAATGAACCAAACAAATCTCCTTCTGATATTTCAATACCTGAATGTAAGTAAGAATCCCTCTGAACAAAGTTAATACATCACAGTAAAAACACATGGATTCAAAGAATAAGACAGTCTTAACCTACTCTTCACTGTATTTTCTTATGTCATTTTTATTCCACTTTCCTTATTTACTCCTTTTTTTAAAACTAATATATATGAAAATATGGAAAATACTCCTGGGTATAGTATAAATATGCCATTATAGCATTTGAGACTAAAAACTGTTTCAGCAAAGTGGTATGAATTTATCTATCCATTGCTGCAAATAAGAATGCTAATGTGTTCAGATTGTTTGTGCCTGACACCACAAAGTACTACTAATTCTGCTTCCACTTTATAGGAAATGTGATGAATAGCTGTATCTGGCATGACTTGGGATTTTTAAAACAAGAGAATTTTCAGAGTAATAGAGCTCTGAAAAATTCAGTTACGAATTTTTTAAAGCAACATTGAGATATGTTTATGAAATGGGATTCTCTCATTGTCACCATATGTCATTGGTGAAGCAAAAAGAAAAGAACTTAATATGTTCACATCGATAGCAAGAAAAAAAAATGTCTGGTAATAAATCAAATCTTAGACATAATACTCTGTTTTAGCTGCATGAATTTATATAAATGATTCAATATTAAACAAAAATAAAATATTTTGTTTTATTACAGTAAATAATAGTTAACATGTTTATATTTAAATAACAATATGTATGTAAATTTTAAATATGGAGTTTGAAAATAGTGTGGGGCCACAAATTAAATTTAATTCATTTTATGAAAAAATAATCATGATTAGGCATATATTTGATGTAATTAATTAGTTCTATATAAGGTAAACAAAATATTATTCACCTATCATGAGCTATATTTTAACAATTCTTTGTGAAGAATACATTTACTTGTAAAGTTTTCTTTAAAGCTCCATGAACATTATAAAACAAACACGTAGTTTCCCTAAGTAAAATAACTCTATTTAAGTCCAAGTGAGATGTAGGGGATGCCCACTAACACATGATGGATGTGATTTATTGAATGGTGGACTCTCAGTAACATCATTTACTTGTTGATTGATTGTTATAATGGAGGCACCTTTGGACCTCTATCAACACACATTGAAGTCAACATTTAGATAAATTAAAATGTCAAGTTCCCACCAAATAGACATAACAATGTTTTTTGAGGGAAACAGTTTCTGACTGGAGGTCAAAATATAACTACATCACATATGTCAGATGTCAATAGCACAAGAGAGAAAATTTGAAAATAATAAAATCAGAGAAAGAAAGAGAATCATGGAATGGACTACAATAGAAACATTTCTGAGAAGACTTGTTCTTAAACTGGAAGTTGAAATTTAGTCTTCCACAATATGTAAGCTAGATATTCATTGTCACTATTCAGTCATAATTATTTAGATGACTTATAAACTAGGACATTCGAGGCAGAGTAGAACTTATAATAGAGGCCAATAAACTCATTTTTCAGATATGGAAACCAGAGCTAAAAAGTAAATTACTGTAGATCACATAATTACTTCTTGGCAATCATAATTGATATTTATGCAATAGTTGCTATTTCCTTAATGTTGGTGTAGGCTTCATTATAAGATAATATTTTTTTTTTTATGATCACCTCCACCAATTTTGTTTAAAGATGCTGGAGTTAATGAAAGACACTAGATTTGAGAATATCATACCCTGAAGATCAAATTTGAGGAATGTTATTATGTGTGTGACCTTGAGTCCATTGTTTAAATAATCTACAATTTATGTCTTTCAGTTGAAAAGAGAATAAGTTCAAAAATCTGTAGATGAATTATACACATTAAATGTCATCTAACAGTTAATTTCTAACATATGTTAGATTTTTATATTACAATTCCTTCCCTATTTTTAATGAGGGGATCTCAGAATCCTATATAAGAAAAGTTTAATATGCTAAGTGTCCGGTCGACCAGTTGGTCATTCAACCAATCAAAGTGTAATATGAAAATGATATGCTAAGGCCATTCAACTGCTTGCTATGATGTGTACTGACCACCAGGAGGCAGACAGTCAACTGGCCGACCAGTTGCTTTGACTGGCACTGACCACCAGGGGGCAGACGCTCTAACCGGTACATTAGCTTGCTGCTGGGGTCCGGCCGATCGGGACTGAGCGAGACAGGCCGGACACATCCTGGAGCCCTCCCACGGTCCCTCCTCAACTGGTCAACCTCCCGCATCCCTCCCTGGCCCCAAACATGCACCAGTGGAGTCCCTTCGCCTAGCCCGCACCCTCTCGCAATCCGGGACCCCTCGGGGGATGGCAGAGAGCCGGTGTCTGCCCAATCCCGCAGACCTGGCCAAGGGACTTCACCGGTTGTGCACTGGGCCTCTAGTATGTTAATAAGTGCATAACCCAGGCACTCATACATTTACAAAACTTTAAAATAAAAATTCTTCTTATTGTAAATTATTGTAAGAATTAGAACTTAATATAGTGCCAATTCAGCTCTATTTTATAATCATGCTTAGCCTATAATGATGGTTACTGTAAGTTTAAAATCTTGGCTTTTCTTAAGAAAATAGTTCTACTGCACTTGAATATTTCTATTTTGAAAAATCCTATTTCATGTCAAAATCTAAACAAAAAATTAAGAGAATGGTATTTTATATTTAACAGAGTTAACTGCTGTTCTAAAAACATGTCATTTATTATCTGTATGACCATGAGGAGTTCACAGTACCTCTCCAAACTCCAGTTTCTTCTATGTAAAATGTAAAAGGAACATGTTTTTAAAAAAGAAAAAGAAAACAAATCTTACTAGGCATTCTCATAAGGCATAGAGAAGAGTGACTAGGAGAGCTAAAATGTCTGAAATAATACCAGCCATTATAATAAGATCTTAAAACTAGATATTAGTTATTTAATAAATTAACTGATTTGGTTTTAAGCGGTGTTAATTTACAAGAGCTCCATACCTCTAAATTCCATCCACCAAACGACCTCCCCATGAGCGTGTGCATGTGCACACACACACACAAACACACACACACACACACACACACCACTTCATATTCCATATGACCACTAGCTATTTGGGAAAGAGATGATTTGTTTAATGGTACTTTAAGATGATGACATGAAAAACACAGAAAACTTTCCATTGGTGATGAAACTAAGAATAAACCTGATAGGACTGGTTTTGTATCAGGAAATTGATCTTTGATCTTAATATAAATATATAAATATAGTTGCATATTAACTAATAGCAAGTTTTAATGCAATATATTGGGAATGTTCTTATTTATCATTACTTAGTAAAAAGAAATTTCTACTCCCAAAACATTTATAATATTTTAAAAGGTAGTATGTTAATACATATTTAGTTATTGAATGCATAACATTCTATATAATAAAAGCTTAATATGCGAAGTGCCCAACTGTTCATTCGACCATTTAACCAGTCGTTATGATGCGCACTGACCAACTGGGGGCAGATGCTCCAACCGGTAGGTTAGCTTGCTGCTGGGGTCCAGCTAATCAGGACTGGGTGAGATGGGCCAGACACTCCCTGGAACCCTTCCGCGCTCCCTCCCCAGCCACCCCTATTGGCTCCGATTGGGACTGGGCGAGACAGGCCGGACATGCCCTGGATGAATCAGTGCACCAGGCCAGTTTTGGCCTGATCCCTGCAGGCCAGGCCGAGGGACCCCACCAGTGCACAAATCCATGCACCGGGCTTCTAGTATAATATAATCTTAATATATCTACTAGAAACTTTTGGGTATTAAACAACACAGTCATGGTTTCTGGTCTCATATAGTTCTCAGTTAATTAAAGAAGACAAATCAGGAATTAAAAATTGGCTTGAGCCAAAACCGGTTTGGCTCAGTGGATAGAGCATCGGCCTGCGGACTGAAGGGTCCCAGGTTTGATTCCGGTTAAGGGCGTGTACCTTGGTTGCGGGCACATCCCCAGTAGGGGGTGTGCAAGAGGCAGCTGATGGATGTTTCTCTCTCACCAATGTTTCTAACTCTCTATCCCTCTCTCTTCCTCTCTGTAAAAAATCAATAAAATATATTTTTTTAAAAATTGGCTTGATTAATATGATGGGATACTTGCACATTATGGATATGTCTACAAGTGATACACCTAGACTTTAAGGAAAACCTCTTCAAGAAAGGAATGCTCATACTGAAACCTCAATAATTACGAGTTAGTCAGATGGAGATAGTAGAGAAGTGGTCCAAGAAGAGAGAACAGTATGTCTGAAATCTAGTGTCTAAGAAAGAACACACTATAATAAGACATCTGCTAGAAAATGTGCTATAGGCAGCATGTGTGCGAAGTCAAAGATGAGAGGCAATGCAAAAAAAGATGACAGGGTAGTTTTGTTAAAAGACTTTTAAGCAAATATCTTGGGCACTCCCCTAAATGCAAAAGAAAGAAATGGAACCATTCAAAGAAGATATATGGTATGATATGCATCTCTGGGGAGCTTATAATTTGTTTTAAGACTGGAAGAAAAAGTGGAAGAATTTAGAGGCTGTTTTTGTATTACAATGAACTGATGTGGTGGACACTACTGATTTTGATTGTGATATAAAGGATTAACATATTGAAAACATAATTATGAGGTAGAAAGTAAATAACATATCTGGAGGAGGTAGAGAGAGAGAGAGAGAGAGAGAGAGAGAGAGAGAGAGAGATAACCTATGAATAACTCATGTATATGGATATCTGGGGCTACTGAATGAATGATAGTGATTGTACAGAGTAGGTTGTATCAAGACACAGATATTCCCAGAGAGATAATTAAATTATCATGAATATGTTGGGTTTTAATATCAGTGAAGTAGACAATTAATCAGGATACACAATAACTTGGAAGTGGATGATACTATCTGGCAAGTTTTTAGAGATAGAAATAAAAAAGAGTAAAACTTAATTTTGATTACTCTCAGCTAGAGGAAATGTAGACCACAAAAAAATCCTCAAAAGTAGCCAAGGTGACAGTAAGAAAACATGAGATGCCATGAAGTCAAGGGAGAATAATATCCCATAAAGGAGGGAATGATAGAGAGCATGTATTGCTCCCAAAGCCAGCACAATGAAGACTGACTTGTTCCCATTGGACTTAGGAACATTTAGATCACTCATGGCCTTGGTTCCATAAGTTTAACAGCTTGGACCAAACAGGAGTTAAAGGTAAAAATATCTTTCAAAAATTTGGTACTGTGTACTTGCAAAGTAGTCATTTAATCAATACCAGAATTATGAAGAACTATTTAACAAACTTAACAATGTGGTAAAGTACACTGAAAATTAAGCATTTGTTTTTAGCTCCTAATTGGAATACCAATTTGACATGAATTATGTAGCCGTTAAATGGGAATATTCTTGTGTGAAGTACCATATTATGTTTAATATTAACAAGAAAGAAAAATGTAATATTTCAAAATGTCCGGATAGGTTTTCAGATGGTAGCTAAATCAAGAAATAGCTTATTTTGCCAAAAGGATTTTTAAAACAGCTCTCACTGACAGTGCCCAGAGAATGCTGGTGATTTAGAGGATAAAAATGGACATTAAAACCCACACATCATCAGTAAAACAGTAAGAAAAAGAAACAGCAAAAACCAAACCCACAGGCAGGTAATATTTTTAATATGTATAGAATAAAATCCAAATGCTTGGAAATAATTTGTCAAATATCTATTAACTCAGAAAGATTGAGCAAGGCCTTATATAGAAGCTCAATATACAGATGCTGTATTGTAGAATTATATCCCTGAAACCTATATAATTTTATTAACCAATGTCACTCATATAAATTCAATTTTAAAAAAGTGACTAACTCAATGGAAAGTAGTTCAGACTTATTAAAATGCTGTAGTTTCACTGGGAGCCAAAAAGATGCTCCATGGCAGAAATCAACTCTGACTGTTCATTTAAAATATGCAACCTTTCTTCTTAATTGCCAAAGATCTGAACATAATCACATAAAGTACTTCTATGATTGGATTGGAATATTTTCAAATATTGCAATATAAGAAAGAAACCTGGAAATCAAACTGAAAATTCCTTCCTAAATATATCAATAAAATGTCTCATTTCTCCCTCATCCCTTTCTTCTTTCTCTTCCCTTTCCTAGCCTTTTCTTCTTTTCCTCCTCCCCCTTCCTCTTCTCTTCCTCTTCCTTTTCCTACTCCCCAACTGTTTCTTCTCCCCCTCCCTCTTCTTTATCATGCACTGTCATTCCTAAAAAAAAAAAATCAATATATTTCAAAGTTCATAAACTTTTGCACTAATAAAATTTGGGACTTGTAATTCTTTGTTGTGAGGGCTGATCTACACATTGTAAAATGTCTAGCAGCATTTTTTTTTACCTCAACTCACTATATGCCAGGAGCAAATCTGCTGTTTTGACAATCAAAAATATCTTTAGATAATGCCACTGATAAAGATGATTAACCAGTCTCAGCATTTTGAAAGAGATTAATAGAATATTTTGCACTTCTGTAGGTTTTTATTATTTTTTAAGATGTTAACTAATTGCTAAATGCAGTGCCACATACTAGATTCCTTGAATTACAAATTGCTAGGTCATAGTGAAAACTGTATAGAAGATATATAGCGAGGTACTATTTAAGAAACACAGAAATTAAAAACTGTATTTAACCCAATCAGATCTACTAAATAGCAGTTCAGCCTTTGTGCAGATACCAGGTAAATAATTTTAGTTGTGTGTATGACCAGTATCCCAAACATATTTATTTAGAAGAAATAAAGCTCTTATCTCCCACACCCTTAATTTCCCTCTTGTATCTGTAAGTAACTGACACTATTTCTAAACATCTTTGATACTATAATCATTTCTTACATCGGCTGTCTTTTGGTTTTCAGATAAATGCTGTTTTTTTGTGTTTTTTGTTTTTGTCTTGTTTTTAGGAACTTTCATAATATTCTCTGTGTTCAAACATTGGTCTATATTAACTTCTTCCCTGTCTTGATATTTGCATTCCTATTTTCTGGAACACAGACAGTGTTCCTGACATAAAATAGAGATGACTACAGAGAGATGCCTGCTAAGAATCTACATAATGTTCCAGAAAGAAAAAGAAGTTTTTCTAGAGGTAGAATTGAAGCAATGGGTAACAGTGACATAAAAGGTTATTTATACCTTAAGTATGGAACATTATGTGATATTCTGTACTAGAACTTAAGAAGAAATGTTTTCTTCAAATACAAAATGTTTTTCAGTCATCATTATATAAAGTATAAACTTTATCCTCTCCCTAAATATTAAAGTTAAATTCTTTATCATTTCTAAAATAATACTTGAGTCATACGTGATATCATAATAGCCACAGAGTTTCTAATTCTTTCTCTTCTATAATTATAATAAAAACTGACAAGACAAAATCTTTATTAAATTGCTATCTAAAATTGGAGTGGACCTAACTAAAAAATCAACCAAAAACCTGGACAACAACACTGTTTTTAGTGATAGCAACATATCTGGAAGAAAAGTTTGTTAAAAATGGAATAAAACTCTGCTAACACCAGTGAGTTGAGATGGTTACACAGAGACCATTAAGATGGAAAAATAAATAAAACTGTTTGGTGATGCTTTTACATAGCAGAGAAAAGCATATAACAAGCAGAGCCATTAAACTGGGGGTGGGGGGGAGCGGGGTGAAAGTCTATTGAAAGATATGTAAGAAGGCTACCCTAAAGGATTAAAGAAATAACTTTCTTTGAACTAGATTTATTGTTCAGAGCAGAACAGGAATACAGAAAATGTGTGATTCATATCCTTAAAAAGATTAAAAAGAATGGTTTCTTCTGAGAAAGTAGAGCTATCCTTTATAGGGAAGGACACATCTATAATAAAAACCATTAAAACTTGTTTAAAAGCAAAATTGTCAAATTAAAAGTTAAGTCCCATGCTCATTCCAAAAGAATATCATGAATCATATTTAGCAGAAATTTAAAACTGAAAAGAAACACAAACACAACAACTAATAAATATCCAATGGCACACACACTACCTATTCATAAACACGCATGCATGTACACACACACACACATACTTACACACATGTACAAACTCACATATACACTTATATATACAAACATACCAGATTGCATAGCCAGTCACATATTATATATATATAAATATAAGTATATATTTATACTAATAAAAGGGTAATATGCAAATTGGTCATGACACCCTCACAGTAACAACCTAACAGCAGGCTGGGTGGGGTGACAAGGCCAGCAGGGGGGTTAGCGAGGGACGACCAAATGACTGACCGGAAGGTTGTGTGGGGTGACCAGGCTGGCAGGGGGGCAGTTGGAGGTGACCAGGCCAGCCGGGGGGGGGGGTGCAGTTGGGGGTGACCAGGCTGATGCGGAGCAAGTTGGTGGCAACCAGGTTGGCAGGAGGGGCAGTTGGGGGTGACCAGGCTGGCAGAGTTGGGCAATTAGGGGCAACCAGGCTAGCAGAGGGGGGAAGTTAGGGGTAACCAGGCTGGGGGAGGCAGTTGGGGGTGACCAGGCAGGCTGGGGGACAGTTAGTGGTGATCAGGCTGGCAGGCAGAGGCAGTTAGAGGTGATCAGGCTAGCAGAGGGGGGCAGTTTGGGGTGATCAGGCAGGCAGGCAGGTGAGCAGTTAGGAGCCAGCAATCCCGAATTGTGAGAGAGATGTCCGACTGCTGGTTTCAGCCGGGTCCCTGGAATGGGGCTGAAACCAGCAGTAGGACATCCCCCGAGATGTCCCGGATTGGAGAGGGTCCAGGCTGGGCTGAGGGGACTCCCCTCTCCCCCCTCCTGCGTTGAGCGTTTGCCCCCTGGTGGTCAGTGCTTGTCATAGCTACTGGTCAGAGCATCTGCCCCCTGGTGGTCATTGCACGTCATAGCTACGGTTGGACGGTTGGGCGCTCGGATGGGCGCTTAGCCTTTTGTATATATAGATGTATATACACACAACTTTCACACATATCATATGTACATACATACGTATATATGTGCAGTACACACACACACAGAGACATGTGCACAAACCACACACATGGCCAAATGACACACAACTACACATGATCACATGATACACAGAAATACACACATGAAGATGATAGATATTTATAAAAGTCTGTAAGGAACAAAAAATCACTGCTTTAGAGTATATATATTTATGTATAATTTATATACATATATATACAAATACCAGAAACTTTTTTTAAATCCCTAAGGAGAAATTTAATAATCATGTATAATAATCTCCAATCAAAACACTTTAAATTGAAAATAGAACATAAATATAAAATTATATTTAAAAATAATAACTCACTGGGAGTAACCTAAATTTTTCTCACTAAATTTTAGAGGAAAGAACATCAAATGCACTGATTTTAAAACTGTCGTGGTTTACTAATATTTAAAATTAAAGAAGTCTCACTAACAGAGTAAAACTTCTAATGTATTCAAATATATTTGATCCTGTAATCCTTTTCTTTGAGATCTAAAATCATTTTCCTGAAGAGTATTTCCTGAAGAAAATTTACTTCTTGAAATGACATGACAAGCCATACATCAGACCACTTTCCCAATCACTCATCCTTGGCCACGGCTTTGTATAATCTACTCTTTCTGTAAAGACAAGTTGTAATGATAAAACATAGATTTCTGTCTGATAATACTACCTGGAAACCAACCCTTGCAACCCAATATCATACCTAGTATTCATTGAGTTATTTCAATTCTATTAGTCTGAACCATTTGTTTTCCTGAACTAAATGCTCAGCCATCAGCCTATTAGAAAAGACTTTTTTTTTTCTTCAGTTATTTGAGGTATTATGAAGCAATAAAATTTGGCACAGTTTGCATAATTTCCAAGGTTTCTCTATACCAGCCCTTTCTTGAAATCGCAGTGGGGATGGGGTACAATAGGAATGGTGAGAGGGCTCAGTGAGGAAAGATGTGTGGCTGCACATAAGAAGAGGAATTAGCCCTGTCACAGGTTGCTACACTTTGAGACATATTTCCTATTGTCTTTCTGCTGCTATAAACACCTTTCCCCAGGTAACTTATGTTGGCACGCATGTGAAAGTTTTTTACCTATGTGTTATGTGTGTCTGATGATTCCATAATTATTTTTTCCTGGTTATTGTTTCTGCCAGCACTCCATGTTGGACCCTTGTCTTCCCATGGATTTTGAGATTTTTTATTGTGTGATCATGTGTGATCTAAGTTTACCTGTGGCAATTCCTACAAGAAACGTCCTCTAGAGACGACTTTGCTTGCTTTACTAGGTTCCTGGCTTACTAACATCCAAGAATGGTTTAAAATATCCCCTTGCCTCCAGGATTGCTGGATCTGAAGTTGTTTTATATTTGAGTAGCAAACTCCCAGGTGGTTTGTGGTTGTGAGTTTTCTAATGTTTGTTTTATTTGGCTTTCACCCCACTGTCCACCTACTCACTGTTTGAGACAGTTGATTTCTTGTGGTATCTCCCTGCGGATTCAGTTTTATTCTAGTTTATTTTTGAACTAGGATTTAGGTTTTCGGTTTTGGATTTTTAGGTTTATGTTTTTTTCATATCCTTTCATTATCTCCACATGGAAAGGGTTCTGCTTCTGTCAAACATCTCACACCTGTCAGAATGGCTATCATCAACAAATCAACAGACAAGTTCTGGTGAGGATGCGGAGAAAGGGGAACCCTCGTGCACTGCTGGTGGGAATGCAGACTGGTGCAGCCACTGTGGAAGACAGTATGGAGTTTCCTCAAAAAACTAAAAATGGAACTCCCATCTGACCCAGTGATCCCACTTCTAGGAATATATCCCAAGAAACCAGAAACACCACTCAGAAAGGATATATGCACCCCTATGTTCATAGCAGCACAATTCACCATAGCTAAGATTTGGAAACAGCCTAGGTGCCCATCAGCAGATGAGTGGATTAGAAAACTGTGGTACATCTACACAATGGAATACTATGCTGCGGTAAAAAAGAAGGAATTCTTACCATTTGCAACAGCATGAATGGAACTGGAGAGCATTACGCTAAGTGAAATAAGCCAGTCAGAGAAAGATAAATATCACATGATCTCACTCATTTATGGAATATAATGAACAATATAGACTGGTGAACAAAAACAGATCCAGAGACAGGGAAGCATCAATCAGACCGTCAAACCTCAGAGGAAGGTAGGGGAGGGTGGGCGTAAGGGGGAGAGATCAACCAAAGGACTTGTATGCATGCATATGAGCCTAATCAATGGACACAGACAACAGGGGGGTGAGGGCATGAGTGGGGGGTGGGGGGACAATGGGAGGATAAGGACACATATGTAATACCTTAATCAATAAAGAAATTTTATATATATATATATATATATATATATATATATATATATATATAGTATATTTGCATTCTATGTTTTTTAACTTGAGTAATGGAATCATATTCACTTTTTTTTTTCTATGACTTACTTGTCCTTTATTCAACATTGTTTTGACTCATTTTTCTTCATGAAAATACTATTGCAACATGGTATTTATAGCATGGATACATTTATTCTAGTCTTTTTTATTTTATTTTAATATTTTATTGACTTTTTAAAAGAGAGGAAGGGAGAGGGATAGAGAGGTAGAAACATTGATGAGAGAGAAACATTGATCAGCTGCCTCCTGCACACCCCCTACTGGGGATGTAACCGCAACCAAGGTACATGCCCTTGACCGGAATCGAACCTGGGACCTTTCAGTCCACAGGCTGAGGTTCTATCCACTGAGCCAAACCGGTCAGGGCTTTTTATTCTAGTCTTAATAAACGTTAGGGTTGTTATTTATTATTGCATTCTATAAATTCTCTAATTTGTAATTGACTTTTAAAATTGAATATAAAGTAGTAACATAAGCTATTTTTGTTCATAGCCAATTGCACCAGTAATATTATTAAATAGATACACATTCATTAAAAACCTAAAATGCCAGCCCTGGGCGGTAGCTAAGTGGTTAGAGCATTGGCCTCCACACTGAAGGGTCCCTGGTTTGATTCCTGGTCACAGGCATGTACCTGGGTTGCAGGTTTAAGCCTTTGCCGTGGCCCAGTAGGGGTGCATGCTGGAGGCAACCAGTTTATGTGTCTCTCTTACATAAAAGTTTTTTTTTCTCTCTCCCCTCCCACACTTCTTCCACTTTCTCTAAAAGTCAATGGAGCCTTAACCGGTTTTGCTCAGTGGGTAGAGCGTCAGCCTGCAGACTGAAGGGTCCCAGGTTTGATTCCGGTCAAGGGCATGTACCTTGGTTGTGGACAAATCCCCAGTAGTGGGTGTGCAGGAGGCAGCTGATTGATGTTTCTCTCTCATCGTGTTTCTAACTCTCTCTCCCTCTCCATTCCTTTCTGTAAAAAATCAATAAAATATATTTTAAAAATAAATAAAAGTCAATGGAAAAAATATCCTCAGGTAGGGATTTAAAAAAATCTAAAATGACAATTCTGTCATATTTCAAATTTACTTCTGTGAGTGCATCTAATTCTGATTTTATTTTCTGCATCACTAATCTGCTAGTCAAATCATGTTGTCTTAATCACTTTGAATTTATAACTTATGTTCTTTTGACTGGAACTTTATTTAAAATACTAGAGGCCCGGTGCACGAAATTCATGCACGGAGGGGGGTTGTCCCTCAGCCCAGCCTGTACCCTCTCCAATCTGGGACCTCTGAAGGGATCCTGGTGGGATCGGGCCTAAATGGGCAGTCGGACATCCCTCTCACAATCCAGGACTGCTGGCTCCCAACTGCTTGCCTGCCTGCCTTCCTGATTGCCCCTAACCGCTTCTGCCTGCCAGCCTGATCACCCCCTAACCACTCTGCTGCCAGCCTGTTTGCCCCCAACTTCCCTCCTCTGCTGACCTGGTTACCCCTAACTGCCCTCTCCTGCAGGGTTGATCACCTCCAATTGCCCTCCCTTGCAGGCCTGGTCCTTCTCAACTGCCCTCCCTTGCAGGCCGGGTGCCTCCCAACTGCCCTTTCCTGCTGGCCATCTTGTGGTGGCCATCTTGTGTCCACATGGGGGCAGGATCTTTGACCACATGGGGGCAGCCATATTGTGTGTTGCAGTGATGATCAATCTGCATATTACTCTTTTATTAGATAGGATAGAGGCCTGGTACAGGGGTGGGGGCCAGCTGGTTTGCCCTGAAGGGCGTCCCGGATCAGGTGGGGGTTCCCTTGGGGTGTGGGGTGGCCTGAGCGAGGGGCTTGTGGTGGTTTGCAGGCGGGCCACGCCCCCTGGCAACGCAAGCAGAGGCCCTGGTATCTGGAATTTATTTTCCTTCTACAATTGAAACTTTGTAGCCTGGAGCGGAGCCAAGCCTGGGGCTCCCTCCGAGGCCGGTAGCCATTTGTGTTGGGGTTATAATTGAAACTTTGTTGCCTTAAGTGGGTGGGCCCGGCCAGGGTGTGCAGAAAGCTTTGCTTCCCCTGTTGCCGGCGGCAACCCTGGCCTGCTCTCTCAAGCTCCATTCTGCTGCCATTTGTTTGAATTTGTTTACCTTCTATAATTGAAACTTTGTAGCTTGAGTGGAGGCTTAGGCCTGGCAAGTGCAGGTGGAAAGCTTGGCTTCCTCTGTTACCTAGGAAACCTTGCTCTCTGTGGCTGTAGCCATCTTGGTTTGGGTTAATTTGCATGCTCGCTCTGATTGGATGGTGGGCGTGGCTTGTGGGTGTGTCGGAGGTATGGTCAATTTGCATATTTGTCTATTATTAGATAGGCTAGGAAAATTGAAACATTTATGATATAAACACTACAGATTTTATGTTAAAGATACTTATATATTTACTAATGTCTTTCATCAAATATATTACTGTCTCAGAAAAAAAATGCTATGTATCTTGGTTATATTTTTCCTAAGTATCTAATTTCTTTTGTTATTGTAAAAAATAGTCACCCCTCCATTCTTCCCCCCACAAAACTTGCACACACACACACACACACACACACACACATACACAGACATTTTACCACTCACATTATTAAGATTTAATTTGGAAAGTAGAACCATACATGGACAAATCATAATTAAACTTCTGAAAATTAGAGAAAAAGAAAACAAACAAACAAAAACTTGGAAAGCAGACTGAGAAAAACAAACTATTTCCTATAGGGAATCACCTAGTTAAATACCAGCATATTACTCATCTGAAACCATGGAGGCCAGCAGAAAGTGGAACAATATTTTGCAAATAAACTTCTGTATCCAGAAGAACTGCACTTCAGAAAAAAAAGGGCAAATAAGATATCCACAAGCAAAACTGCAATATTTTTTATCATAAAATTTCCTCTAAAGATTGGCTAATGGAAATTCATTGAATAATAGGAAATGATAGGTGCAGGAAGCTTGTGGCATTGAAGGAAGAAAGAACAACAGAAAGAGCAAAAATATGGTTATGCATAACAGACTCTCTTTATAAGTTTTATAAATTATATAGTTGATTGAATTAAAATTATAATATTATCTTATTGTCAAAACATGATATTTACAAGTGGGGAAGTTAAAAGTAACTAAACTGCCCGGCCAGTGTTGCTCAGTAGTTGAGAATTGACCTATGAACCAGGTGGTCACAGTTCAATTCCCACTCAAGGCAGATGTCTGGTTACGGGCTTTGCCCCCAGTAGGGGCTTGCAGGAGGTGGCCAATCAATGATTATCATCATTGGTGTTTCTATGTCTCTCTCTCTCTCCCTTCCTCTCAGAAATCAATACAAAACATTTAAAAATTTACAAAAGGAAATAAACTGAAGTAAGGTTTCCACACTTGACACACACACACACACACACACACACACACACACACACACAATGGAAGATCTTATTCCCATTAATCTCAGATAAATCACATGTATATATTCTAAAACCCAGAGCAACTAATAAAAAAAAAAAAAGAGATGTACTCAAAAACACCATATACAAATCAAAAGGGAGTACTAAAATATATATTCAAGTAATCCAACAAAAAGGCAACAGGAGTAAAAAGAGTATTGAGAACCAGAGGAAACAAAGAAAAATAATAATAAAACGAGGCTTTATCTCTAACACATCAATAAATACCTTTAATGTACATGATCTAAATAAATCAACAAAGGCATGATTGGCAACGTGGATTAAAAAATATAACTATATTCTTTTTACAAAAGTTTTAACTGATTATAGCAAATCATAGCAAGGTATTTTTGTCTAGCCTTGGTGCTATCAGATGACCAGGAAAACTTATGGACAATTCATGAATTCCAAAGCATCAATATTCCAAAATGAGGAAGATTGCTGTAATTTCAACAACTCCTAAAGTTTGCCCTCACTTTTATTACACACTTGATCAGGTAATTCTTGAGAATTTTTCATTCTTTTACTACAGAAAATGGAGGAGAATTACCCAGAATGGTTGAAACTATGTACATATTGCCAATTCCTTTCTCTTTAAAAATCTATTGATTGGTTCAACTGCAAGTTTAAGTAAAGAGTTGGTTTATACACTTACATAATTATCTTGCATGCGATTCTCTCTTGATCTCAGGAAATGGTTCCACCATCTGCACATTAGTTTTTCAATAAAAAAATAAAGGTTATTTTTGGCCTATAACCCACCTGAAGATTTCTACAAGATCCAAATATAAGCTTTCTTGATTTTATATCCAAAATATTGTTTATATTATATTTCTCTTTTGATATAGCCTCCACTCTGATTCAGCCACCCTACTTTACCTCTCAAAATTTAAATGATTTTCCTTTTTAACTCGTACCCCATTTTATCCATTTTATTCATTTTCTAAAAAGCAGACAATCATCTTTGCAAAATTTAAATTTCATTTTTATTGCTCTATTTAGTCCTTTTATTATCTTCATATTTTCTTAAAATAGCTGTGGCCAATTCTAGTATGGCATAATGATACTGGGTTCAATTTGATCTTCAAAAAGCCTTCCTATGTTTTATATGCTAACCAAGTTTACTGGCATTCTGAATGAACAGTTTATGCTACACATTTACTTGCACATCACCTTTTTATTAGCATTTATTTAAGTTAAATTTATGTAGACACTGAAGCAGGGGGAAGTTAATGGGCCAGATTTCCCAGACACAAGTAGGAATGAGGTCCTTGCAATATACTCAGGAAATGGATTTTCTAAGACTTGCATGGGAAGATGGGTTGTGGAAGATTTTATTGGTGTGGAGTTACATTACTCGAGTTGTAAAGTCCCTTGCCCCTCAACCCAGTACTGGAAAAGGTGCAGCTGGAAGTTCAACAGAGCCAGAAACAGGGCCAGGGTCCAGAGTGTCGCTTCCATGTTGCAGCTGGTGTGGTTCAGCATTCAGGCCAGATTAATGGCCATGTGCCATGTGGGCACAGGGAAAGCATCCCCCTGCCACAGGAGTCCCAAGAGGAAAAAGAGAGAGAGAGAGAGAAGCTTCCATTGTTTGGAAGTTTAAATATTCAGGTTTGAGGGCTTGCAGTGGCCACACCCATCCTGGCCACTGACTGGTTTTCAGGTGTGATTGATGGGCAGGCATCTTCCCACTGAACTCAGACCTTACAGGGCATGAGTCTAAACTGACTTTGTCCAGTCCCTTCCCCCATCGGTCAGGGAGGAACAGACTTGGATAATGTTAAATAGAGCTTGTTGGCAATGCTGTATAAATGGCATGCCTGTATTATTTGGTCTCCCCTTTTACTGCTTTCCTGTTAAATAATAACTAGGTTATGACAATGGCATCACTACTATGGCTACTAAATAAATGATTTCCTGTGTACAAACCCATTGGATATCTCTCAATTCTTATATCATTTAAAACATTTGCAATAATTAAAAATATTGACTATTTCACTCTTTTTTTTTAAATATATTTTATTGATTTTTTACAGAGAGGAAGGGAGAGAGATAGAGAGTTAGAAACATCGATGAGAGAGAAACATCGATCAGCTGCCTCTTGCACACCCCCTACTGGGGATGTGCCCGCAACCAAGGTACATGCCCTTGACCGGAATCGAACCTGGGACCCTTGAGTCCGCAGGCCGACGCTCTATCCACTGAGCCAAACTGGTTTCGGCCTATTTCACTCTTTTAAAAACTCTTTTGAGCTATAATAATTCTGCTCCTGTCACCCCTTTTACATTTCTGTACATATATTTTGGTGTATTTATTGTATTGTATTATTTTTTCCACTACTGACATATTAGAAATTAATAAGTACACTCTCAGTCTTGAAATATTACTATTATTTTTGCTATTGTTATTCTTAGCATTACTTTTATTATATGATTAGTCTCTTTGTCAGTAGTTCTCAACCACAGGCATATAAGGACCATTTTAAGATTTATTATGTATATTCTCATTTAATTGGTCTGTAGTATGGCTCAAGTATTCTTATTTTCATTAAATTATACATATGTATACAACACTGAGTCAGAATTCTTAGTATTAACAATATTACTCACAGTTTAAATACCCATCTTTGTCTATTTATTCTAAAATGCAAATCTCTAATCCATCTTATTTTATTGAACCTCAATAGCCACTTGGATGTTCCATAAGCCCCTCAAATAAAACATTATCTAATAAAATACATTAACTTCCTTCCCCTATACACTCACATACACACAAACCTCAAACCTAAACATTTTGTGTGTTCCATCTGTTCATGATTCAACGAGGGAGTGGCTAATTGGTTAACCAGTTTCCATTGTAAGGCAAAGAACCATGTCTCAGAGCATTTAAACATTACAGGCAGCGCTATAGATAGTAATGAAACCAAAATGCGGTGGTTGGTTCCAAGTTCTTTGTCCCACAAAAACCGAAGAATGGATTCACAAACAAAAATGGTTGGCGGAAACAAAGTTTATTTGAGGATAGACAGAATTCCTGTCACAAGAGGGCAGCAGGGAGGAGGCCCAAAGCAGGTTATTGCTTAAGCTCTTTGTCTGGGAATATTTATATACCCTGCTAGCTTCTGATTGGTCCCTTCATAGAATTCTGGCAATATTCAATTATTTTCAAGCTCAAAGAACCTGATTGAGGACTGCCACTTCAGGTCCAAGGTGACATCACTGTCCCCGCCTAGCTGGGTCTAGGTCTAGGTCCTTTGTCTCCGTGTCTACAAAGGTCTACTTCTCTCCCCTCCCTCCCCAAGGCCCCTGTCCCTGACTGCCTGACCCTCTTTTTCTATCTCCTCAGTAAGACAAAGAGTTCCAGCTCACTTTCAAAATTCTACAAACTTGGCTTTTCTTCCCAAGTCCAAGATAATTTGTGAAGTTATTAAAAGGTGGTTTTCTTATTAAATATATTTTTTCTGTTCAGGTTAATTGATTGTAGTTGAAGTGCCCTTTGTTTTAAAATTTAAATAACCAACCAATCCCAACAGATAAATTTCCTGACTTTATATGATAAGGGATCAATTTGAAGCTTTGCCTAGTATCCGAGTAATCTATTGAATAAATTAAATGTTCCCATCTTGAATTTATTTAGAAGCAAGCACCAGTATTTACTATAACTGAAACCAAAAAGTAGAGAGAGATGATGGATAGATAGATAGACGATAGAGGAGAGCAAATCAATTGGCAGTCAAACCTTAAGTGCTTATTTAATAGTGCTAATCTATTGATTTCCTTCCCAGTCAGTGGTAACTATCTTGCTACTCATTAATTTAACTGTTTGGAAGGACCTCTTCCAAAGAGTTAGTTGATATTTCTTTAAGTGATTCAGTAATTCTGTTGCTGAAAGAGAAAAGAAATCACAGTGAATATGCCTGCTGTATGCTGCCATGGCGGTGATTCAATAGAAGCATAATGTTCTTATATTTTTCGACAACAGACCGAGGACATGAGTAGGAGATAGGAAGTACATAAATAAATATTATAACTTAAAAAACAATTATAAAAAACTACAGGGGATTGAACTAATGAGTCTGTAATTAATAAACCATAACATTTTAATTAAGGTTCTAATTTGAAACTATGGTTGGTTATGCACAGGCGTCTTTCAACTTCTTTGCTATTATAATTTAATTAATTGACCTAAAGTAACATTTAAAATTCTATTAGCAAATTAGCCTAATAATTTGAAGGAAAATAATATCATCAATGGAATCATGGGTTACATAAAATTACTACAAAAATACCAATGTAAAATTCTATTACAATTTAAATATATCTCATTACTATGCACTAATTATGAAATTTCATTTTGAAAAGGAAAGTTATGTGCTTAATGGAATTAAGAATAACAACTTTACAATATTTTTACCTTTTTATTTCTATTTAAACAGATGTTCTCTCAATTCATCACACTTATTTTTCATAGAAAATCTTTATGTTACTATTATCCATTTTGATAAATAATTTGGAGAGCTCAGTTTTGAAAAGAGCATAACATTATTGTTTGCATATTCACTAGATTCAAATCATTTTAATTATATACCTCATATTTGGGAATATCCATGGAGGATAGGCAAATTTAATTATGTAAACAAAGAAACAATAATAAAGCTGTTCATTAAAAGTTGACTCTAAGTAAGATTTTTGTATGTAGATAGTAGATATCTAGTGCAGGGATTTAGTATGTTCAGGAAAGTTGATGTAAGCAGAGGATGGGGGAAGTTGTTAATTCAAAGCACCTGGATCTCAGTAAGTCAGAATATCTTCTTATCTACAATAAAGACAAGGGCCAATAAAGTCAAGTCTTTGCCATTTCTTTTTCCTTTTGACACACCATTTGAGACTACCATAAACATAAATTTTTGGCTATGTAGAAAATATTTAATCATAATTCTAGTGAAACACAATTCTAGCTTGTTCACGTGCTTTAAACATAGATAACTGAAACACCAATCACATGTTTAGCAAGTTAAAAGAAATAGTGCTTTATGTAAAATGTGTTCACTTTATATTTGCTTAAAAATGCTTGCTTTATTTTTAATACCTGTTAATCACTTAGTTATATAACATTTTTTATAACTCAAACTCATTTCAAAATCCATTCAAAAGGGAAGAACTGAAAATCAACTGAAATTATACTTTGCAATATTTTGTTTCCAATGAGTTTTACTTCTTCACACCTGGAGAGGTACAGATTAAAACTGACAACCAATGCATATTAAAGTTGATTGCTAACTGAAATCTAAAGAATATATAATGAATTTTGACTTTTGGTGGCTTCGAGTCCTCTTTTGAATAGAGTTTAAAAGGCTAAAAGAGAGTGACTGTAGGAAAAATCATTAAGAATTAACCTCTACAATCACAGATAAATTGGTCAAAAGGAAGTGTGAGTGTGTGTGTGCGATATTTTGGATTTATACTCCATTTATCATAGTCATTTCTTCTTGAGGGGAAGGACATGGCATAAAATTAGAAATTATTCACTAAAGGTATGAATCAGTTTAGGTATATAATAGTTCCCCTTATCTGAGGGCATATGTTCCAGAACCGAGATAAGGCCTGAAACCCCATCATACCAAACACTATATATATTTGTTTTGTTTTTCTTATACATGCATACCTATGAAAAAGTTTAATTTACAATTAGGCACAGTAGGAAAATCACAACAATTAACAATACATAAAACAGTTAAGTGAATGCAGTCTGTCTCTGTCTCTCATAACAGATCTGATAACAAAATTATACAGTTTTCAGGTGCACAATTCTACAACACATCATCTTTACACTGTATTGTGTGTTCACCTGTATAATTTTATTAAACAGTGTCACCCCAATAAATTCAATAAAAACTTAAAAAAAAGCACACCAGTAAAGCTGCTATGAACATTCATAAAAAATAAATCTGATAATGGGATTGCCTACTATTTAACTAATGGACAGGAAGCATACAGAGCATGGATACACTGAACAAAGGAATGATTCATCTTCTGGGCAGGGTGGAGGTATGCAGTTTCATCATGCTACTCAGAATGGTGGACAATTTACTTGTAAATTGTTTGTTTCTGGAATTTTCCATTTACTATTTTTGGACTGTAGTTCACTGTGGGCAACTAAAACCATGAAAGCAAACCTGCCATTAAAGGGGAACTACTGTATTCATGAGGCAATCTCAGCAATTGAGCTTTTGGGTAGATTAATGGTCTCTATATTGTTAAAATATGGGAAGTATATGAATAAAAAAGCATTTAGAATGAGTATCAACACAAAAGTCATTACTGATAAATTTAAACTTTTCTATAACATGGTAATTAAGGCTTATAGGGAGATAGTTGAAACAAACACATATCCGGGGCCTCAATTTATAGGTAATATGATAACACTGAATATATAATCTGTGAAGATTACCCTTCTCTGCCATATATCCCAAAATATCATGCAACATTCCAGCAATTACAATTTCATAGGATTTAACAAGTCAATATCCACCCACCCACAAGGCAGGGCGGTTTAAGGCCCTCTGTGAATCCAGACCAAGTTCAATTGAAAGGTCAGAGGATCTCAGCTTCAACAACTGGAGCTCTTACATTATTGCAATGTATTTAGCAAGAACCCAGGTACAGAAACCATGAGTGGGCAATTTATATGGATTATAAGTGGAGGAGGTGAGGTGTGAATATAATACAATTTTCAAGAACATTATACTTTGAGAAAAGTTAAGTGTTGGTGACATATTCTAATGTACAGTATACTTGAGAAATGCATACAAAAGTAGTAAGGTAGGTTTCAATAGTTAAGAGTGGAATAAAGGTATATAAGTAACTGTAAAATGGTTAACATGAATTTTGAAATTAAACATATGTTAAGGGGCCAACAAAGTTCTAATAACTGCTTTCTGAAATGTTCTCTGATTTCCATATCATAGAATTCTCTCTCTACATTCCTTCTGCACCCTAAGAATACATCATTTTAACTCAATTTGGAGACATTTCTTCATCAAATCACTCAATTAATACCTATTGAGAAACTATCATGGATCAAATATGGTTTTTAGTTCTGTAGTGACAGCATAAAAAAAGAGAAATAAAAATTGTTTTCCTTATGAAGCTTATTTGTAGTGGGGGCTGTAATAGTGATAAAAAAAATCTATACTAAAAAAGCCTAGGTGGCCCTTGCGTGCAACGTCGCCACAAGATGGCCACCACAAGATGGCCATGCGCACAGTGGAGGCAGGGCCAGGCAGACTCTCTGCACAGTGAGGCCTGGGGGACCCACGGCTCCATGCAGCGCAAAGGAGACCGATCCTGGAGGAGGAGGTAGGTCATGGCAGGGGAGGGCAGTTGGGGGTGATCAGGTTGGCAGGGGAGTGGTTAGGGGGCGATCAGGCTGGCAGGTGGAAGCGGTTAGGGGGCAATCAGGCTGGCAGGTGGAAGCGGTTAGGGACAATCAGATAGGCAGGCAGGTGAGCAGTTAGGAGCCAGCAGTCCCAGATTGTGAGAGGGATGTCCAACTGCCGGTTTAGTCAGACATCCCCCAAGGGGACCCAGATTGGAGAGGGTGCAGGCTGGGCTGAGGGACACTACCCCCCTCGGTGCATGAATTCTGTGCATCAGTCTTCTAGTCTGGAAATAAAATGGGTAAGGTCTTTGAGATAAATCCACCCATCTGAGACACAGAGAGGCTCTGTAACTTCTGAAGGGTTTCTGTGTCTGTGAGAAAGGAGAGAGAGAGAGAGAGAGAGAGAGAGAGAGAGAGAGAGAGAGAGAGAGCCCAAGTGTAACAATTGTGTCATACATAGAGTCTGGGAGTTTAGCTAGATTTAATTGCAGCTGAATCTAAGGATTCATACAAATCTCCCTCCCCTCCTTGGGGAAATTCTCTCTGGCTTAACAATTATGTTCAGAGCTGGAGTGAGGGGTACACATTTAGGGCAAGAGAAAGTCTGAACAAGAGTATTCCTTTTAGGGTTAAGAGGCTCAGGCAGTAAGATTTTATCCCATTTGAATTAAAAACAAAACACACACACACACACACACACATGCACATGGACACACATGCACACGCACACACACAAACACACTCAGAAACAAGCTTTCTGTTCTTTATAGGTTATCTGAAGAAAAATATCATAAAACATAACAGGATGCTCACCTTATCAGGTGCCGCTAATAAAACCTTGGCAATTTGGAAAAGACACCTGGGCATCTCAGTAGATCTGGCTCAGAACAAAGAACAGTTGTGACACACCAGGAGGTGCTGTGGCATTTCAAAGATCTGGAGCCAGATTCCATGATGGGGTCAAGGGCCCTCAACTCCACCTCCGATGTACTGTCTGGCTCTAAGGGCAGCCTCCACTTCTACCCACAAATTTCAACTGCTGCTTCTCTCCCATGTATTACTATATTGCACAACACCAATGTTTCTTCATTTCCATTTTACTCTATTACATAATAACATGAAGCAAGGAATATGAAATAAGCATCTATAATAATAAAAGGGTAATATGCTAATTAGACTGGACATCTTCCGTACCTCATTCCAGATGTCCTTGCTGAGGAAGCCGGGGTTGGAGGGAAGCCAGCCCAGGTCCCAGATGCCAGAGGGAAGCCGGTGCCGGCAGCCCGGGGAAGGAAGGCCTACTCTTGCATGAATTTTTGTGCATCGGAATTCTACTTCAATATATAATTAATTAACTTTATATAATAGGAATTTTATTTTGGTTCTAGTCAAGATGGTGGTGCAGGTAAATGTAGCACTGGAATCCTTATAGAACCACATAAAAATTACAACTAATCACAGAACAACCATCATTCAGAGCTGCCTTAAATCTACCTGAACAGAAATACTACAACTAAGGATATAGAGAATAAGCCACATCCAGACTGGTAGGAGGGGTGGAGATGCATAATGGGCTGGTACCACACCCATGTGTGGTGGATAAATATCAAGAGGGATATCTCCACTGTGGCGGTCCCCCCTGAGAATTAAGGAATTCCAGCCCCACACCAGGCCCCCAAGCCCAGGGTTCCCGTACCAGTAAGAAAAGTCCCCGTAACTTCTGGCTATAAAACCCAGCTGGGATTGTGGATGAGTAAAACAGAGGGCTTCTGGAGTTCCAGGCATTCCTGTTAAAGGACTTGTGCATGGGCTCACTCACTCTGAGCTCCAGCGCTGGGGTAGCAGCTCAAAAGGCACCAGGGACACATAGGAGGGACTGAGTTTTCTGGCATCAGAGGACGATCTGGAGAGTCAGCTTTCTCCCAAACAAAAGTACTGGAAGAGGCATTATTTATTTATTTTTTTCTGAGCCCTCCCCCTACAGAATGCACAAGTTGGTATCTTAGTTGTATCTCTATCAACCTAGCTAACACTGCTCCTCTGTCCTGGTGATTCCCTGAAACCCTGCCCCACCCAACTTATGGGCCCCACCCAAGTTGTTTCCATTGTGGGGTTTTTTGTGTTTTTGTTTTTTTTTTTCCATAAAAATGCTCTGTCTTGGCTAATGCTTTAGACTCTCCTAAAACCTCTCAAAAGAGCAGCATCTGGCCTTGGGTGCTGCATAGCTCTTGCTAAGGAAACCCAGGCCCTGCACTCACAGGAGCTCACCATGGTTCGTAGCTTGGCCTCTCCTGGGCACCTCCAAGCCCAACACAAGGAGCAGCCATCTGGAGATCACTTTGTAGCTCATGCCAGGCCCTGGGCAGGACACAGGTGGCAACTGACCTTGGCCAACATCTTTCAAGAGGCCCCAGAGCCACTTCCAGGAGGAACAAACTCAAGGGGTGGGCTCAGTAATCACTGAGCCCTGCTGAAGTAAGTCCTGTCTGTGGGGTGGGCCCCTGCAAAGCTGGTCCTCCATCCTGCTCACAGCTAGTCCTTGCAGCTGATCAGTCAAGGGTGAATCCCTCCCACAGATATGGCCAACAGCAATCAAGGCTCATCATAAAACATAACAGGATGCTCACCTGTGGGGAATCTTCAAGCCTGGTCTCCATTTTATTTTATTTTAACAATATAAATATATTTTTAGCATAATATCAAGTGAGAAATTCTAATAGCATTAATATCTCAAGTTATTATTTTAATTGCTTATAATACCCCATATTAAGCTTATACTATTTTATTCTATAACCATTCCTTTTCTGCCAAACATTTTATTTTATGTATCTTTTTCATTATAATTCATGCTATAGAATAAAATGAGAGTTTTTACTAATGTTACTAATGCATTATAATTACTCCGGGCCATTCTTTTTCAAGATATCAGCATTTTAACATTCAGAACAAAAAAACTACACTGAAACAGGTCAACAAGCAAACCTCCAATTTTTATGGTAAAAATAAAATGTCTAGATCAGTCACCGCTGGCCCCAATTCTTTCATATTGGCCCACAAGAAAAATAAATGTGTACATTTATCTTTCCGCACATTTAAAGGAAGCCGCATATCCCTCCTAATGAGTACTTTACCCTTTCAATCAGCATTTCTCTAGAGACTTTCCTCCTTCATCAGGTGAGTCAGCAGTGGTCTTCTGATGAGGAATTGCAGATATCAGTTTTCTTTCATTTGAGCCCCATGAAGAAAAGGCATTTATGTAGCTGTTCTTTGGCACAGGTCCCTCACTGTGGGGGATCAAATAAATGTTCATTATTATTATTTGATATAGTAATTTGGCAAGCTGAGCTCATGCACTTTCTTGCTAGGCCATTTTTATATCTACAAAAGGTGAAAAAAGTTCTTTCAGGAAACTATGGTACCATTTTTTAATTGAATTTGGCTTATAAAAGTACACCAATTTCAGGTATGCAGTTCTACTGGATATCATCTGCACATTGTGTTGTCTGCTTACCACCCCAAGTCAAGTCTCCTTCCATTACCATTTATCCCCTCTTTGCCGTTTTCTAGCACTCCCCTGCCCTCTGGCAGTCATCATACTGTTGTTTGTGCCCATGAGTCTTTCCTTTTTTTTTCTTTGCTAATCCCTTCACCCTTCTTACCCAACCCCCAACCCCTGTCCCCTCGGATAGCCATCAGTCTGTTCTCTGTATCCATGAGTCTGTCTCTACTTTGTCAGTTTATTTTGTCATTAGAGTCCACATATAAGTAGTAATGGTAATGTTAATGTTTTGTTGTGTTTTTTTTTAAATATATCTTATTGATTTTTTACAGAGAGGAAGAGAGAGGGATAGAGAGTTAGAAACATCAATGAGAGAGAAACATCGATCAGCTGCCTCCTGCACACCTCCTAGTGGGGATGTGCCCGCAACCAAGACACATGCCCTTGACTGGAATCGAACCTGGGACCCTTGAGTCCGCAGGCCGACACTCTATCCACTGAGCCAAACTGGTTTCGGCGGTAATGTTAATGTTTAAAAAACAAACATTCAAACAAATAAAGAATTTTTGTGAGTTTATTTAAGCCAAACTATCGACAATCGCCGGGAAGCAGAATCTCAACGTTTTAGGATAATGCTCCAGAGAATGGTGTGTTTTTTGTTTGTTTGTTTGTTTGTTTACTTTATTTTTATAAATTACCATCAAAGAAGGAACCATAAATGGGTTACACAAAATCCACTGGTGATAGATAGGGAGGTGGGAGAAAGCAAAGCAGGGAAACCTCTGGGATTAGATAAAAAGTGAAATGATGGACACGTGCTTCTTTTACATAGATGGGTACAGGATAGTTAACAGTCAACAATTCAGATGATACCAATAAAAATGAAAATCTTTGTGGTTTCCACCCAGTGCCATTTGTCAGGGAAAATATTGACCTAGGAAATAACTACCTAGTATAAACTGCTTTTAGTTGAATTTTTAATTTCAGACAATCCTTTGTGGTTACTTTAGGTTTTTGAGTTTGCAAAATCACCATGCAGGCCTTCCCTTAGCTAGTCAGGTTATCATGTGGCCTTTTTTTCATCCACAAAATGAAATCATATGGTACTTATCTTTCTCTGACTAGCTCATGCTTGAAAATAAATTGATATTCTGAAAAATAAAATTAGATTCTATCTGTGTAGATGAGGGAGTCATTTTGACAAATAAACAAAAAGACATTGACACTAAAATTTTCTGCAACTAAAATATACCATAAAAGAGAATAACCATGTTGCTTTTCTACATTCTGACTGTATTTTAGTTGTAATAACAGATAATTTTAAGCAGATGGTCTTTAACATGCAGGCTGATGCTGGCAAGTTGAAAGGGTAAAAATGGGAAGTATTTGTATTTTCAAATTATTTTGGCTTTGTTGTCATTAATCTGATACTTTTGTAATAATATTTTGTACATTTACCAAAGAGCTTTTTGACATATGTTGTGTTTTTCTAAGTTTATCTAATCATTAAACAAAGAATGTGTCTTCCAGATGTATGCATGGACTTTAAGAATACTTAATATATATTTGACTCCATTTACTCCCTTAATTCAGAGTTCAAGTCATTTGGTTCTGAGGTCATTGATTCGAGCTGTTTTGCTGAGCAGGATGCAAAGGTGATTTCTTTTCCCAGTTCTTGTCCAGATGGATTCGAAGAATGAAGCCATGGGCAAAAGGTGGTAGATGAAAAGTACAGAAACTTTATTGCAAGCAAATGCTACCTCTAAAACCTTACTTCTAAATTCTAAGCCTAAAACTCTGTCCCCCTTGCTGCAGAGGGTACGAAAGGTGTCCTCTAAGTTCCTAATTCTAAGACTCTGTCCCTCCTGGAGGGACAGAGGAGGCCCCTAAGAAGGGTAACCACTGCTTTATTTGTCTTGAGGCATTAAATAGGATGGAGACCTTCCTTTTTTACCATGGGAATCATATATAGTAAGCAGATTCAGGAAGTAGAAAGATAAACATTTTATTGGAAAACACAAAGCCCAGAAAAATATAAGGAGGATATATGGAAGAGAATAAATAATAGCAAGAGTTTTGTCTATTTGATAGTGATGTAGTATTAAGTGTGAAGAAATTGAATCCAAAGTCCTGAGCTTAATGCACTATAGGCTATCACCTGCAAAACTTGTGTCCAAGCTCATCTTTGCCATTGTTGTCTTGAATAAGCAGCACTTTTTACTTTTCTCACTTCCCTTACTTTTATATAAAAACACAGATAATTTGCCAGGGCTGACCAGCAGCCCCTGAAAGACAGATGAACAGATTAGTAATTCATAGGTTATTTGGGGGGACTAAATAACAGAGCATGTGAGTAACAGTTAGTAGACTCTAAAATAATAGGTCAATATGCAAGTAATTATTAATTATCTAGTATACACCTATAAACTTAATAGTCTACATAATTAAATTCAAATAATCATTACAAATTGTTTAAAGGATACCAGATCTATCTCTAGACTGCTCAAAAGAGTTCCAAGGAAAGGAGATATTTTTTT
This sequence comes from Cnephaeus nilssonii, assembly GCF_951640355.1. NCBI lineage: Eukaryota > Metazoa > Chordata > Mammalia > Chiroptera > Vespertilionidae > Cnephaeus > Cnephaeus nilssonii. Next base: position 54,436,851 of record NC_137079.1, on the reverse strand, counting down.
AATTCTCTCATGCCTAGAATCTAGTATATATAAATAACTGTGTTGTTCCTATTGTACTTAAATCCAATATAAGCATTTTATTAGGTTATTAATTATGATAGGGGTGTATAATAATTTTGAAAATTATAAGGGAAAATAGCATAGACCTTAGTTTGTATATAAATGAGTAGTGAATTAGTAAAGATAAATGGAAAAGTGACATTTGTGAGCATGAGATATTTTTCAAAAAATAAATACACAATCAAATAAGCCTCTGAAGAATTACAGAATTTCAATAAATAATTCTTTATATGACATTCTGAATTTTAAATATGTTTGAAGACAGACATGGTTTCCTATAAATCTTTGTTAAACTACATATTCTAGAAGAGGAGCATATCTAGCTTAACCCATTTTATTAAATTTGATGACACAAACTGCTATTAATAGAACATAAATCAAAGAAACTACAGTGTAAAGTAAATCTAAAATCCTGTGGAGCACAAAATTAACTGAGTATGTTATTGAACCTGTAGTTTAATGCAAATATTAATCATTCAAATGTGAGAAAATCACTGCTGTTCTCAGGGAGCGAGCCATCAATATAACCTACACCTATTAGAAAACTGTCCTACCTCATCATCTAAAGAGCATAAACAAAAAATTCATCTTGTGTTCTTGCATATTTCAAATCACAATCCCTGATTTAGTGTTTTAATTTGGATTGTCTCTAACTCATTGGTCTTTGATAGAAATGTTTTTGTGTGCTATGTTTACTTTTTTCAATAATTAGAACCTGGGTTGTAAAGCAATGTGAAATGTAGATAGTAAAGTTTACAAAATAATTTTATAAAATTTTAATTTTGACAGCAGTTTAAACCTAAAAAAAATTGCAAGATTATACCAAAATATTTACTCCTTATTAGCATAGCTAATTGTTAAATTGTGATGTTTTCTTAATCATTTTCTCTCTCTCTCTTCCCCCCCCCTCTCTCTCATATATAGGCATGCACTTAGGAATTATGTAAATATTCTTCTCATTACTCTTTAGTCCACACATTTTAATTAAAATTCATAAATAATTAATGTGTAAATAAATTACTACTATGGTTTCAAAAAAGTTATTTCTAACATCATTCTTTTTAATCATTTAATAGATGATATCCCACTCTAAATGAAAGCTGTTTTTTCTCATTTTTGTACGTATTAATCTATCATCCATTTATTGTTTATTTGCTCTCATTTATATATTATTGGGATGGACTCAAGGGGTTTATTTTTTAATCAGTGAGTTATAATCCTAAACTGCCAATAGTTGTTTTAATGTTCAATCTGTCCTAGATTTGTCTATCTGGAGCCCCTTTAACCGAGGTCATGTGTCATTTTGACAATGCACATACATATTTGACAACTCCCTTACTTTCTGGCACAACAGGCTGTTGCATTTGCAGCTCATACTTTCTCTGTCTGATATGTAAACTCATCATCTATCTCTGCAAGGTACGTACCTTGGTTATTTTTATTAAGGAAAGGCATTTCAGAATCAAATCAGGGCCTAGGTATTCTCATTGCTATTGATATTACTGGAAGGAATGGTTTGTAACCCTTTTCAGCAAAGTTATGAAATATACATGCACATATGCATATGTATGCACATATATTTACAAAAGCAATGCATATATGTTTATATATGTGGCTATATTAAAATCATGGATTTATACTGAAACTCTGATTTCCAATATAACACCTCAGCTTCTTTCTAACCTTCCCATATTCCATTGCTGTGTCACTCTTCGCCCACAATGAAAAAACTACCCCAACATAGTTCTACAACATGTAGAAAGCTTTTTTAGAAATGTTAAACTAATACCACTGTGAAAAACTACTTAGTTTTTAGTTAGTCCTACTTAGTACATTTTTAGATTATTTTTATAATTATTATTATAGTTATGATTTTTAAAAGGCATGAAAACAAATAATTGTCCTTTCTACACCACTGCAGACATTCTTTAGTTTCAGCCAAGTGCCTATGACTAATCTAGAAAAGTAGTTATAAAGTAAGGAAAATCTAGTTATTGAACAAACTACAGTTATCTGGAAAAATACAGATGCATTTTTCAAATATAACTGTGAAGAAAAGCAGCTAAGCACAAAGAGTACATACTGTATGATTTTATGTATATAAAATATGAAAACAAGTAAAACTAAACTTCAGTTAAGACACCAGGATAGTTGTTACCTTTACTTTTCTTATGATACTGAAATCTAAACATTTGTCTCTTAAGGAAGTTAATGTTAATTATTCTGATTAATACAGACCTTTAAAGTAGTGAATCTAAAAAATAGTCCCAAATTTGTCCACATTTATGAAAATAAAATGAAAATTTGACTACAACTTAGTTACCAAAAGTGTTACCTTTATATAATCTACATGTTCTTTCTAAAATGTCACATATATACAAAGCTTTTACTGCATTTACAATTACGAATGTCCTTAAGCTCTAAATACACGAAAAAATTAATGAAAAACAGATATACTTTGTCTTTTAAATGTTTTATTAAATGATGTTTTATTTTATACACAAAAGTATACTAGTATAATTCATAAATTGTCTGCTTAATACATTTTCACCACTGGGCACTGTCATGTCACAGCACTGTGGTCATGACCGGGGGCATTATTCAGCATCTCAGGGATCCCACTAGCAGCCCCTAGTATATTTCTCATCAGAGAAAACTGGTTTAGATGGTGATGTTACAAACCATCTGTATTCCATGCAGTAATTGCTTTTTCAAAGTATTTCACAATTATAGCTCTGTCTGATGGCCACCATAGGCCCTGCTGGGAGAAATGAGAGGCCAGATACACTGGTTTTATCTGCCTCAGCTTGGAAGTGTCACATTCACCATCCTCTAGCCATATAAATTTGGTGGCTTCAAACTAATTGCGAAAGATGCTGGGAATTGTAAAGGGGATTGAAATATTTGGTGAGCACTTCATGTCTCTACCATAATGTGGCGGTCTGCACTAAATATGTCTTTGCTTCCGTTCCCTCATAAACAATTCATTCCAAAATCAAGCAAACAAACAAAAAGAATCTGCAGACACCGTCCAAAGTAATTGGTTACATAGCAATAGCAACCCAACAGTTGATATGCAAGTATCGTTGTAAGATAATGAAGAAATATTAGAAAGTCTTAAACATTGGTGAAGCCAATTCTTTTTTTAAAAAAAATGTTATCTTTATTATTGAAAATATTACAGATGTCTCCCCCAACCTGGTCTTCCCTCTGAAATCCGTCAGTCCGTCCCATGCTTCTATGTCTCTGGGGTCTATTTTGTTCATTGGTATTGTGTTCCCTAGATTCCACATGAGTGAGATCATATGATACTCAGACTGGCTTATTTCACTTACATAATACTCTCCAATTCTCGATTCAATATTAGCCTCTAAACAAAGGATGATTGCACCTGTAATTCTTTCCCTTTTTATCCTAAATTGCCTCCATTGTGTCTCCCTCAATTAAAAAAAAAATTGGAAAATCTGAATGAGGTTTCAAAGTCCTGAGAGCTTTACCTGATGTTCCAAAAATCTCAATGAGTGCTGAGAGCTAACTTTTATTATTAATCCACGAAGGTATAATTCACACCAGTTTCATGGTGGTAGTGATCTGCAGTTTGTCAGTTCATTATCAATCAGTACTTAGCTCGCATTAATGCATTTCTTTTTGAATATAGCTCTATGTGCTTTAAGAAATTTTGCAAAATTGGATATAAAAGGAAGTGTTGGAATATTACGTATTTCCTAAACCAGGTGATTCACCTGCCAAAATGACTGGAGCCTAGAGAAGAGGAGCAGGTGCACCTCCCAGGTATCTATTAACTCTGCTGTTATGTTTGGATTAGAATTCAGAATACTTGAGAGGAAAACTCTAAAAATATCATGTGCAATGTTGGTTATGAGATATTTTTATGGTCTATCTAAGTATAGGTCTGGGGCTTGAGATGCTTCTTCACTCTGAAGATTCATCCGTATTTCCAGTTCCATTATCTTTTTAAATGACTCCACTTTCATCCTATAAATTCATTACTTTTTGAACTACTATTAGATGCGTGTTTGGTCTTATCCTCTCCTACATTGTGCTTAAAATTACTTTTGGCTGATGCTTAAGGATCTAATATTAACTTCATTAACTCTTGACACAAGTTCTCTTATGGAAAAATGTTACATTTTCTTACTTCATAATTGCAATTTGTATTAATGAACATGTAGAGCTCATGAAGTACCTTTAAACTGGTATTCCAAGATCATAATGGCAATGATAAACTTTTCTGCTCTCTAGAAACTTCCATTTTATTTTTTAATTTTTTAAAATTAAATTGTTGAAAGTGTTACATATCTCCCCTTTTTCCCCCATTGACCCTTCTAGCCTGCCTCCGTCCTCTGCCCCAGGCCTTCCATTTTTAGAAAGAATTTTTAAATGCTTTATTCATTTAAAATTTTGACCTATCCAAACAGCTATATATATTATCTATCTATATAACCTATATAATAGAGAGATATGCAAATTAGCTGAGACACCATAACATCACAACCGAACAGCAGGCATCTGAGGCTGAATGGCACCTGGTCAGGGAAAGGGACCTCAGGCCATGCCCCCCACCCCACAGGGCTTGACAGGGGACCTTAGGCCATGTCCCCCACCCCACAGGGCTTGACAGGGGACCTCAGGCCATGCCTCCCACCCCACGGGGCTTGACAGGGACCTCAGGCAGGTCTTGATGGGGGACCTCAGGCCACACCTCTCACCTGGTGGGGCTTAACAGGGGACCTAAGGCCACATCCCCTGCCCCAAAACCAGACCAGGGGATCTCAGGCTGCGCCCCCTGCCTGGCGGGGCTTGACAAGGGACCTCAGGCTGTGTCCTCACCCCGGCACTGGGCCAGGAGACCTCAGGCCACGCCCCCAACCCTGGTGCCAGGCCAGGGGACCTCAGGTTGCACCCTCAGCCTGGCAGGACTTGACGGGGGACCTGAGACTGCATCCACGACCTGGTGCCAGGCCAAGTGACCTGAGGTTGTGCTCCCTGCCTGGTGCCGAGCTGGGGAACCTGAGGCTGCAACCCCCACCCAGAGGGGCTTGACGGAGGTGGGGCCAGTCAGATCTGGGTCTCACCCAATGAGGGTGGGGCCAGCCGGGTCTGGGTCGCCTACGTTTTTGAAACACATGCAGGTGATGGGTGGGGACTTGACTCTAGGTCCCATGGTGCACCCCAGACTCTGATAGGAGGAAGATTTTATATACATTTTACTAATTTTCTTTCATCTCTGACACTTCTATTATAGAGAAAGGGAAAATAGCAATACTAAAATATTTACTCTAATTAATTCCCTTTTAATGTGCACAAATTTCATGCACCAGGCCACTAGTGTAAATATAAAACAACATAAAATTAAATATATTCATATTTTTCATTGTTTAAATAGCTGACTACTAGACTACTAACTAGTGTTTCAGTAATATCCCGCATTGATTTATAACCTTTTTTGTTTGTTTGGTTTACTTGTTCAAGAATGTCATAGGAAATTTAAATTTCCTAGCTTTTATATCATCAATATCAGTATGGTGTTGTTAATGTTAGAATAGGTAATAATAATCATAACAATGCTACTTGTAACAACAATAATAAAATAATGACCATCATATTTACTCTTCTCACTACCACATTAGACTCTTTGTGTGTGTACCACCTATAGTGTTTGAAGAATTTATACATAGGTTAACCTTTTGCACTCAGATGTCGAGTGTGACTCGACACGGTTAGCATTAGAATAAAGAAATCGAGAAAAAAGCAAGCGAGTGCAAAGGGTTAATACATGGAATAATTCCTGATATCTCAGGCCAACAAGCAGGATAATATAATACAAAAGATAAAATATCTGTTATTTTAATGCATTTATGTAAGCAATATAAACAATGCTTCTTCAAGTTAAACTATACCTTGATTAGTATTATTATTGTTTTATTTTTCTCTCAGGCTACTTGCTTTGTTTTCTTTTACCAGTAAGGGGAAAATACAGGGAAGGAAAAAAAATAGAAGCCAGAAAAGCAGTGCAGTGGAGTAAGAAAAGAAAACAAGGTGGAGAATACTGACAATGAAGATCCTCCCATAAATAGAAGTGTAGGGAACTGTGGTTTAGGAACTTGTAAAAGATGAAGGGATTTTGACAATGCACACTGTAGAAAGATGAAGAAAAGTGGGCCTCTGACCTGTGAAAAAAATTTTCTCTCTCTCACTCTTATTTTTTTGAAATGTGGGCTAAGGAAAATGGAAGGGAGCAAATATTTCTCTGGTGTGAGACTAACATAATAAAGCTCCCATCTGCATGGGCTAAAATTTGCTAAATATCTTTATCTCCAGGTTTATGTTCTCTACATATCTAGGATTAGGCACATGAATCCAACTGCTAGTATTATCATTTGTTAATTCTAAGGGTTTTATCGGGTTTATGTCTGTAAAACTTGCTATGAGGCTTTAGAATATTAAATGAGAAATTCTAATATTACTATGATCATTCTTTTGCTAAATGAATGCTATCGTACGAGAGGAACAAAGACTGAAATGAGATTGAAATGGAAATCTAAGTTATTTACCAAAAGTTGTGGTTTATTATTGGCTTCTATTTAATTCTTTCTTCAATTATGTTAATACCAATGGAAATGAAAATATACCACAAGGCCTATGAGGCAGATGTCAATAATAAAGACCAAATATATGACCACTTTTACCCTTTGCTCTCTTCCTGCCATGCCTGTTTCCCTCCAGTTACCAAATATATAAAAGAGATTTGAGTCTGGGTGGCAAACACATAATGAAATATACAGATGATGTATTATGGTATTGTACATTTGAAACTTATATAATTTTATTAACCAATGTCACCCGGATATATATTTTTTTAAATATAAATCAAATGACTTACACAAATATAATAACCAAGTATCTCTTGGAAATATCTTCCTAGTCATTAACTAATCAATGAAAACTTATTGGGGCCATAACAATTTGCATCACAAAGGAAGCTGCACTAAGAACAAAAGGGTCTGCAATATCCCCCTAATTTAGGGAAAGAAAGCTAAAAAGGAAACTTAATCTTAGCAACCTTTTATCTCTTTAAGAGTGCCTAAAAATAGAGATTGTGTAGGTGTCTAGGGAGCTTACCCATCATTTTGACATTTATTCTTTTTTTAGACTCTCACATTGTTCTTTATTGAACCTAAATGTTGCAAATTATTTGTGCAGGATTCTCTTTTAGCATTTTCCTGAGGCTATAATTTACTACTTGACTTTCAAAATCCATCATTGTTCTAAGAAGAACATGATAATTTCACTAGACTCTGGCTGAGAAACCTGATTATAACTTCAGTCAAAATATATAGTTAAAAAAGGCTATTGTAGTATTTACTATGGTTATATATGAATGTAAAATAGTGTGAGAATTTTTGTGGCATTACATTTTCAAGCTATTGCAAATTTCGTGTGTATTTGAAGTAAAAATAATAAAAGTATTATTACTTACAAATGTTGACAATAAACTTTCAGTTAATGCATAATTTACTGTATATTTTTATGTTCAATCTTGGAACAAAATTAATGTGAGCTGGATAAGTCATGATTTCTTTGTTCTTAGTAATTTTCTTTTGCTGGAGACTTTTTTATTATTTACTTTTTAATTGTGATCTAAAGATAGCATGAATTTCTTTGCATTATATAGTAAGCTAATCTACTTCAGCAAAACATTATTTATTGTTTTATATTAATACAATTGAAAATCCTTCTTGTATTTTGGACAATAGCATAAGTAAAACTCTGTTCACCCACCATACACACAGCAGTAAACAGAAGCTTGCTCTTTAAAAAATTGAATGGAGAGATGAAAGGTGACAACAATTTTTATTCATAAGAGTAATTTCAATAATTAGAATTTTAACCATAAATTATTTCAATATAAAAGTTATGCAACATGTCAATTTACCATTTTGTTTTTATTGCCAATGAGAAATTGACAGTAGGCAGTTTAACATAATTTAAATATAAACAAGAAAATAATTCCTGACATTTTTTAAAAGGATTAACAGCCCGGCTGGCATGGCTATGTATGAATCAGGAGGTCACAGTTCGATTCCAGGTCAGGGCACATGCTAGAGTTGTGGGCTTGATCCCCAGTGTGGGATGGAAAGAGGCAGTCAATCAGTGATTCTCTCTCATCACTGATGTTTCTATCTCTCACTCTCTCTCCCTTCCTTTCTAAAATCGATAAAAAAATATTTTTAAAAAAGATTAACACATAACTGTTGCCAAAAGGAAACTACCAAATACATCAATAAGATATGAATTCAAAAATTTTAACTATATATATGTTTAGTTTAAATGTACTGATATGTCACCATAAAATCTTAAGATATATATGCATATGTGTATACATATTATTCTATCTAATACAATTAAAGAGAGGTTTCTGGCTTGTGTGGACACCAAAGAAAGGGTGTCACTACTATCACTACGTGCCCCCGGTAGAGGTGCAGGAAATGTAACTAAGACCTTGTCTATATAAAAAGAAATAGCCAGTTTGAAAGGGAATTCCCATGGACTAGAACAAAGAATATCCTTACATGATATTATCCTACACTATCATTAAAATTTATTCCCAGATTTGGATCACCCCCAGTACTTACAATAGTTCCTCGCAACCTTGGGGATAAAAAATAAATAAAATAAAAAAAGTCATCTGTTTGGTCCTTGGAGACAAACTTAACACATCTCTTGATACTTTAGAATTACTACAGCATAATATACAATTATTCCAAGCAAACATACAAACTAATTCTTTGAATGTCTGGCAGCAATTTAAAAAGGACATGTAAGGATTTAACCCTTTTCATTGGGTAGAGGGCCTCCTGGGAGGGCACCTGAGCATTCTATATGGGTCCCTCTTACCCTTTAGGCCAACAGGGACCCTCTTCTCACAATTCAATTGCTCACAGCTGTTGCATGAGCTCTCTGTTCATGTCGAGGTTGATGTCTCGTGATGACTGGTGCCATGGATCTGTCTCTCACCCAGTAGGGCGAACTGAGCCCTCCCTGGAGAAGAAACCCAGGTTCCAAAAGATGTGTGATCAGTGCCGGGGCCCCGCCAGCAGGCGAGGGGATCCCAAGGCAGGTGCTGGGCATGGAGGCCACGGGGGCATAGGCTACCAAGGAGACAAAACTGAACCTCACGTCACCCTGCTTGGCCCCGGAGGATGGCTGGTTAGCCAGAGACGGGTAAGATTCCTCAAGGAAGGAACAACCTAAGACAGGCACAGTCGCAGAGGGGCCATCAGGAGAGAATTTGCAGATCAACAGAGGTGGGGCACAGACCCTCACCCCCCCCCCCAACATTGCAGGGGCCTGAATCCTAGCCCCTTCTGAGGGAGGTCTCCTGCCCCCATGGCTACTTTGTGCTTCCCATGCCCAGCTCAGATCAGGACCCAGGTGACCGACAGAGACTTGGCCAACAGCAGCTGCCCTCTCACTCCAACAAGAATTGTTTGAGTTGCCTTGTACCCATGGTGTGGGGAAGTGGGTTTACGATATCCAAATCCAGCCTACCACCAGGAATGCTCAGGACCTACTCAAGAAGGCAAATAATCCCTTCCACCAATATTTACAGGGTAAAACAAGATTATTGTTAGAGTAATAAATTTGACAGTAAAATAGCAGTCAAGTTTTCAGGCAAATTTAAATTGGCTAGTTGAAACAAGTGAATATTCTAGAAAAATTAATTGTACCGGACAAAAAGGTGTTCCTAAAGTGTCAACTAAAATTATTATTGATACTTCATCTCATGATAAAATTGTGCACCATATAATGAACCTAAAACAGTAATATTATAGTGCAAAAAATTAAAATTTAATATCCATCAAGACTACATTATAAAATTTTCAAAAGCCTCCTAATATTTAAATCAAAAAAGGAGGGGATAGTAGAGGAATATCATGTAAGGAAAAATATCCTGTAAGTAAATTACATCTAGAAAATTAATACTTTAGAAAATTAATTGTAAGGCTAAAAGCAAGACACCCATGAAAAACACACAAGGTGACAAAACAAGCCAGAGGAAAATCATTTGGGCAAAAATTGAAAAAGGATCCCCAGTCAAATTTATAGAAAATATTCCTTTATTAACCTTTGGTCAAGAATATGTTTGTATATTTTCAGAAAACAACTCTGAGACCATGTGGATTCCAGCAAGAGAGGAATCGACAGGACTACTCCAGCCATGAAGACAGAAGAGAAGCAGTCCAGAGACGGAAGACGCTGATGTGCCCTTCCCATACTAGCAATTAGCAGCTGTGCATCACTGCAGATTGCCCTGGACCAAACCAGACAGAGTCGGACCTGCATTACCACCATTTGTCCACCATCCAGAACTGAAATGTCAGTGCTGACATGTACACATAAGGAACTGTTGGACATTGAAATTGGGTCTCAAAAGAACTGTTGGCCCAGAAAGAAACTCACTACACACTGATTCATTTGCCTGTCACCATAACCATTATTGCTTGTCTCATTTTCGGTTCTTATAAGTGTATTTCTAATAGCACATGATCTCACTCATCTAGGGGAAATAATGAACAACATAGACTGATGAACAAGAACAGACCCAGAAACAAGGAGGCATGGATCAGACTGTCGGGCCTCGGGGGGAGGGTAGGGAAGGGTAGGGGTAAAGGGGGAGATCAACCAAAGGACTTGTGTGCAGGCATATGAGCCTAACCAGCGGTTAAGGACAACAGGGGGGTGGGGGCATGTGTGGGGAGGGGTGTGGGATGGGAATGGGGGGATGAGGACAAATATGTGATACCTTAATCAATAAAGAAATTAAAAAAAAACCAAAAACAAACAAACAAACAAACAAAAAGAGTAATATGAAAATCATCACTCTGCTACACTCACAAGCCACGCCCACCAGCCAATCAGAGTGAGTATGCAAATTAAACTGAAAACATGGCGGCAGCCCCGCCCCCCAGCCTCTCCTGGCCTGTGGGAGTCAGAGAAGTCAGGCATCAGCGCCTGAGGCTGGCTACAGCCATGGAGACCAAGAAGCCGCCTGCACCATGATACCAGGCTGCAGCCAGCCTCAGAAGCCTCAGGTCCGCCTGCCTCACGTCCGCCTGCCCCACATCCTGGGGAGACGGAGAAACCAGGCCCCCACGCCTGAGGCTGGCTGTGGCCCGGGAGACCAAGAAGCCGCCTGCCCCGTTATTCCAGGCCTCAGCCAGCTGCAGAAGCGGTTCACCCCACGTCCTGGGGGAGACAAGAAACCGGGTGCCAGTGCCTGAGGCTGGCTGCAGCCCGGGAGATGAAGAAGCCGCCTGCCCTGTGATCCCAGGCCGCAGCCATCAGCAGAAACCTCAGGTCCGCCTGACCCACCTCCTGGGGGAGACAAGAAACCGGGTGCCCGCACCTGAGGGTAGATGCAACCTGGGAGAGGAAGAAGCCGCCTGCCCAGTGATCCCAGGCTACAGCCAGCTGGAGAAGCCTCCTACCCCATGTCCACCCACCCCACGTCCTGGGGGAGATGGAGAAACCGGGCCCCAGTACCTGAGGCTGGCTGCAGCCTGGGAGATGAAGAAGCCACCTGCTCTATGACCCCAGGCCACAGCCAGATGGAGAGTCGCTCCCACTGCATCCGAGGGAAGATGGAGAAGCCACCCGCCTGCGGTCCAGGCGCCAGCACCTGCAGCTGGCTACAGCCTGGTAGATGGAGAAGCCGCCCACCCCGCAGTCCCGGGCACCAGCACCTGTGGTTAGCTGTGGCCTGGGAGACAGAGAAGCCACCCACCCTGCAGTCCTGGGTGCCAGCACTTGCAGCTGCAGCACAGGCGAAGCCACCTGCCCACCATCCCCTGAGGCTGCAGCCAGCCTGGGCGCCTATGGCTGACCAGAGGGAGGGAAGCCTGGATCTTGGGTGCTTGTGGTTGACTGGAGGAAGGAATCCTGGGTACCAGGTGTGGGCCGAGGCAGAGGTGGTTAGGGGCAATCAAACCAGCAGGGGAGCAGTTAGGGATAATCAGGCTTGTAGGCAAAGCAGTTAGGGGCAATCAGGCAGGCAGGAGAGTGGTTAGGAGCCAGCAGTTCTGAATTGTGAGAGGGATGTCCAACTGCTGGTTATCCCACAAGGGGTCCCAGATTGGAGAGGGTGCAGGCCAGGCTGAGGGACAACTTCCCTGCTGCCCCCGTGCATGAATTTCATGCACCGGGCCTCTAGTAATGCAGCCTGGCTGCACCGTGTGAGCTGCAAGCCCTACCGTGCTGCACAAGCTGCAAGTGGCTTGCGGGCTAGGAGAAGGGACCGAGAGGTGCTCCATGCACCTCCTGGTGACAGATCATTTGGTCATTCCGGTGTTACGGCCACTGGACTTTTATAATATAGATGGATTGAGCAGTTAAATGTTCTGTAGACATAAAATATCAATCTTTACTTGCAAGGATACAGCAGATAGTGGGGTTGCCATTTTGGTAACTGAGTAAGAACAGAATCTAGGCATCTATAATAATAAAAGTATAATATGCTAATTAGACCAGATATCCTTCTGGAAGTCCTTCTGCACAACCTTTGGGATGAAGCCTGGGCTGCGAGGGAAGCCTGGGTCCCAAGTGCTTGCCAGTGGTCAGAGGAAAGCCAGGGTCCCAGGTGCCGGAGGGAAGCCGATGCAAGCAGCTGGGGAAAGGAAGGCCTACTCTTGCACAGCATAGGGCCTCTAGTAATATCTGAAGAAGCCATTGTGTAAAATGCATATCCACTGATGTGCTGTATGTGTGCATTCAGACTAATTAATATGCCTTGAAACCTTATCAATATAGAGATTACAGGAAACTCTAATTTAAATTTTCAGACCATGTATTAACTAGATTTTTTTAATATAAACTTTACATATGGGAAGTTCATTGAATAATTAATTCTGATTAGTTTATTTGGAATAATAATGGTAAATGAAAAATATTCTTAGAAACTGTTATGTTTTCTTCCTTCAAAAGGAGAGAATACAAATATGTTATCTGGATGTTTTTTGTTTGTTTTCTATAGTTTTATTTAGGTATAATTTATAGAACAAACTTGACAAATTTAATGTATATAATTTGGTACGTTTGGACATATGTATGCATATGATACCATCAATACAACCAAGATACTAAGTATATCCACCACCTCCAAAAAGTTTCCTATGTGCCCTATGATTTCTTTGTTTGTTATTGTGTGTGTGGGGGCCATCTTTGTCAGGTTAATTTGCATACCCACTACTGATTGGCTGTGGGTGTCATGAAGGTATGTTCAATTTACATACTTGGCTATTATTAGTGTACACACACACACACACACACACACTAGTGGCCAGGTGCACGGATTCGTGCACATTATAAGGAAATTAATTAGAAGAAATGTTTTAATGCGCAAGTCAACATTATTTTTAAATCACCAATGCACGTTGGATGTACGGCCAGTCACTTAGCTTTTTATATATATAGATAGATAGGGGTCCCAGAGTGAAAGAGGGCATGCTGCAAAATTGCTGTCATACAGGGTGTGGAACGCAAACGCAAGTGTGCAGAAAATCAGATTGGGGGCCGAAAGTGCCCCAGCAGCAACATAACCCACGGCCCAAGGTGAAATCATGTGGCCCCGCGAGGAATATATTTTTTAAAACACACTTTCAAGAAGCAGTTAATAACTCATTCAAAATACTCTAATTAATATATTATCCAATTAAAATCTGTGCAAAATATGATGTGATCATTGATATAACATGAAGAAAAAGTCAATTTAAATTCAAATATGTTTTAATGCGTATATTTTTATGGTAATTATGCTCTCTTTGTATTTATCTTATGTTTTATTCTTTTCTTTTGACATATAAATAATTATAAGAAAAAAATGTTTTCACTGTCCAAGAATAACGTTGCATTATTTTAAATCCATGGAATTTCCACATTTGTTCTGTGTTGTACTTTTTGGTGAATAATAATAAATCCCTATATATGTCAGATTAATGGTGCTGTACTATTGCTAGATGACCACACAGATTATCAATAAATGGATTATTTGTTTGGGAGTATGCTTATGAAGGTATTTTCTATGTAATTGCCCTAGTCATAATAATTGTTATCAATTAAAAATTAAATAAGGATATATTTAATTTTCTATAATTTTGCAACTGAAATTAACATGATTGAATATATAGCAATAGCTATGTTTATAGACAAAATTCTATTAAGTGGTTCTACATATATACTGAAGGGTATCTATATACATAATATATTATTTCATAGATCAGAAAGAATATAATTCAACATATAATTTAACAGTGTTTTTTTTTTTCACATGCTTATGTTTTATGGGTAATTCTGAAAGTAAATTTTTCTCTTCTGATGTGGAATAGTATTATTTTGTAACAGATGAAAAGACCTATCTTGAGAAAGATAAACATATTAAAATTCTACTATAAAGATGTATAAATCATTGTCTTTTACTTCATAATATCCCTTCTTTATAGAACAATGGTTGCCCAAGTTTTCTGGAGGGTGTATTAAAGGTCAGATGAACCCAGCAGCAGTAACAACATTTTACATTTGAGAACAAAAACAAGAATTATTTCACAGTATCTCAGAGGTTTATGTTGTTGCTTATGGATCATTTTTTTGTCATAAACTTGTATGCCATATCATAAAATTTTAAAGTATCTTTCTTTAATGATTAGCTTTATTTTTAGAGTATCTTTAGTAATATGGTTGTGAATAAATTCTTGTCACAGAACAAAATCACTGTGATATTATAATATTTATTTGAGAGAAAGTTAAATCTAATTTCAAAATTCTACTAAATAATTTCTAAAGCTCAGAGGCAGGAAATAGAAAACAGTTTTAATATAAATATTGAACAACAATAAATATTACCTAAATATAAAAATATAATTTGGTCATCTAGAATTTTGAAATTAGATTTAACTTTCATCTATTATTTGCAAGGACCTTAACTCAATCAGCCATGAAACTATATTATAGAGGAGAAGGTACTATAGCTTTTTACATAAAAATGTAAAATTTGGTGATGCCTTGATCTGACTATATTTAAGTGGGGAGAATATAAAAGTAAAATCAGCCCGGTCAGTGTGGCTCAGTGATTGAGCATTGACCTATGATCCAGGAGGTCGCTGTTCAATTTGGGTCAGGACACATGCCTGGGTTTTGGGCTCAATCTCCGGTAGAGGGCATGCAGAAGGCAGCCGATCAATGATTCTCTCTCATCATTGGTGTTTCTGTCTCTCTCTCCCCCTCCTTTCCCTTTGAAATTAATAGAATATGTTTAAAAAACAGTAAAATGAATACAGAACATCCCCAATTACAATGGTTGGACTTGTGAATGCAATATGCATTCAGTAAAAACATTAGTTCAAATTTTGAATTTTGATCTTTTCCTGTACTAACCATATCTATATATATGAAAGGGTAAGTGACCGTCCGACCGTCCAACTGACTGGTACATATGATGTGCACTGACCATCAGGGGCCAGACACTCAACACAGGATCTACGGAGCTGCAGTGACTTGGCAGTGGCAGTTCTTGGGTGACATACCCCGGAACCAGAGAGGAGGGAACCTAATTCCTCAACCCACAACTTCTGATGGCTTCTCCATCTAAGACCCAATGTCCAGGGAGGTCCAGCTGTAGGCAGAGGGGCTTGGACCCAACACCTGTAGCTAGTGAGCATAGGACAAAGGAGGAACTTGGACTAAGTTCCCCACAGTCAGTACAGTGGGCAGGTTTCGAGGAAGAACCAGCCCTGGCATAGTTGGGAAGAATTTGGAAGAATATATGGACTCAAAGCCACTCTGAGCAGCAGAGCTGTTTAGGGCTCGTTCTGTCTCTGACGTATGGTTTAACCATGTGTCTCAACAACAACAAAAAAATCAAACACAAATTTTCATAACCATAAAGAAAAATTAACTGGGCATGTGGGAGGTGGCTGATCGGTGATTCTTTCTCATCATTTATGTTTCTGTCTCTCTGTTCCTCTCCCTTCCTCTCTGAAGTTAATAAATAAATATACTAGTACATATTCTAAAAGTTTCAATTAAGAAAGAACAAGATATAAATATCTTTATAGGCAAAAATATATAATCTGAAAACAGATTATATCAAAGATTCATACATATTTTGCATATGGGGAAATATTTTCAAGAAAGTGGTATAAACTGTCAATGACACTATGAACCAATGTGCAAATATCTTAGACAAAACCTTAGAAACTAATCTAGAAATGTGTAAGTAAGATATGTGGCTCAGTTTGTTTTGCTAACAAATCTTGTTTTCTTTGATATGCAATACAACTAGTAGCCATATTTTGTTTATATAAATATAAGCCCTTTATTTTTGTGTCATGACACTGTCTGAGTGTGCAGATCAAATGGTAAAACTATATGCTTGAAAACAATTCTTGCATCAGTGTGACCAGCACTAATGAAACTATGCAAGTTAGAGTCTAGAGAGCACATGAATATCAATGAAGGTGAGAAAACTAGCACCAGGGGTATGTTTCAAGAAATAGTGTCTTTCTTATTTTAAACCATGGTCATTTGCCCAATAATTTGCTCCTCTAGTTACAAAGCTGATAGTCACTTGTATCTCTATAATTTCTGTTACAGACGGATTCGAAAAAATGATTTGAAAAGAATTTAAAATATCACTTTATATACTTCCACATATTGTACCTGATATTTTAATCTAGATACTTAATAAATTTGCTAAAATTTAAACAAAACTAATACTTTTTAATATGAGTATTTTTTTTATTAAAAATACCTCACAAAAATCAGGAGAGAGAGAGAAATAGTGAAAATGAAAGGAAAATGTTAAAAGGCATTTATAATATTACAAAGATTTATTTTCAGAGAAGGATGTGCTGATAAATGTTTAAAAACCTTTAAACAGAGGGGGAAAATAAGCCTGATTTGTGGCATTTGCTATTTCTATGATAAAAATGCCTCTATCAAAGTCAATTGCAAGCAATTGACAGGAAGTCAACTGTATCACAGAATTCCCAAGTACTTAACAACAATTTTTCACACTCACTAGTATGAAACAACTCTAACATACCTTTGAAATGTACATGTATTTTTAAAAGTAAAATGATACTAAATATATATACTTACTTCTGTTGTGCAATCTCAGTACCGATTTAAAGTGTAGTAAATTTGCCCTGGCTGGTTTGGCTCAGTGGATAGAGCATCGATCTGCAGACTGAAGGGTCCTGGGTTCGATTCCAGTCAAGGGCACTTGCCTGGGTTGCGGGCTCGATCCCCAGGGGGGGATGAAGGAGGCAGCCGATCAATGATTCTCTCTCATCATTAATGTTTCTATCTCTCTCCCTTCCTCTCTGAAATGAATAAAAATAAATAAATAAAGTGAAATAAATTTAAGGTATTCAAATTTCTCCAACCTCTGAAAATCTTCCATATGTTTCTATATATTCCCTATATTCTATCATTTTTCTGAAAATATTTAAAAAGGCAGGTAATAAAAACATATAGTGTAACTAATTTTTATTGTTACTTTAAAAATATGACTCACTGTGAGATTATTCATAATGGTCTTATTTAGCTCCTGATTTCTTTAAGTAAGTTTACTCATTAAAATTTTTCCATGGGTTCGATAGAGTATTTGAATTATGTGGCTTAACTAAATTATAATATTTAAATATAGTTAAGATCTAAATTTAGGGATTATACATGGAATTCATTTCCACTGTTTTCCCTTTCTCAGTTTTTCAGATAACTGGCAGATAACCACAGCTGCAGTCAGAATTCACCTTTATATCACAGAGCTAATGATGCCAACAGCAGTTTTGAATCTCTTCCTATCAAGTATTACATATGTAGAGCCAAAGACTCTGCTGTCACTTCAGTATTATCTCATCAGTGCCTTTGAATTCCTCAGCAGGTATGCCATCTGCCATCAGGCTTTGATTCTTTACAATCTTAAAGGCTCTAATGCATGCAGAAATTGATCAATCTTTTAGTTCAAGAGAAACCTTATATCCGTCATCAGATAGAAAGCCAAGAATTCAATGCATTTTGAGTACACATAATACTAGCCTTATTATCAGTCTGCTACTATCATAATACTTTTTTCAGGCTTTAAAAATATTTTTTAATAATTTGTTTACTCAATAAATAGGGCATTAGTAACTGCAAACAAATAATAATAAATTAAATGTGTGGGATATCCAAATTATAATAAATGATAAAACATATTTATAAATGATAAATTAACTAATATTGAAATAAAATATGATTTTTATAAGTAAGAACATTGCCTATAACACTTGTATACTCTTGTTTGAATAGGAAACTATTAATAATTTGATTAACTGTAGGCCATTTACTCAGAAAATGGAGATGCATAAAAAATTTTTTACCTTCTCCCTCAAAAGATTTACTATGACCCAGAAGCCATCTAGAAAAAATAATTTAAAAACAATTACACAATGTTTTCCACTATGCTATAGATTTATATTAAAATAATGTGGATTTACTAGTACTTTCCCTGTATTTAGGGCATGTTGCCACTGGGGCACATAAATAATTTAAACATAACATTTTAATATGAAGAAAATATAACAACAAAACAATATTTTTCAAATTTAAAAATATTGATTTATGGGAGAATATATTTGCCAGTAATAAATCTGATAAAGGGTTAACACCCAAAATTTATAAAGAACTCATACAACCAGCACCAAAAAGCACACCAAACAATCCAATTAAGAAATGGGCAGAGGATTTGAATAGACATTTCTCCAAATAGGACATACAGATAAAAGGGTAATATGCTAATTAGAGGGATCCTCCCTGCCGTGCATGAATTTTGTGCACTGGGCCTCTAGTCTATATAATAAAAGCCTAAGCAACCGTTACCATGGAATGAACAGAACAACCAGTTGCTATGATGAGCACTGACCACCAGGGGGGAGACTCAATGCAGGAGCTGCCCCTGGTGGTCAGTGCCTTCCCACAGGGGGAGTGCTGCTTAGCCAGAAGCCGGGCTCACCTCACAGCTGGCGAGCACAGCGGTGGTGGCAGGAGCCTCTCCTGCCTCCTTGGCAGTGCTAAAGAGCAGCAAGCCAAGCGGTAAGGAGTGGTGAGCAGGCGGGCAGTAAGGGCGAGGAGTCCTGCACTGAGGGCAAGAGGGCGCAGGCTGGACTGAGGGGCCACACCCCCAGTGCACAAATTTTGTGCACTGGGCCTCTAATAGACCTATAAAAAGATGCTAAATGTCACAAATCGTCAGAGAAATGTAAATTAAACCACAATGAGATATCAACTCACACCTGTCAAAATGGCTACCATCCATAAATCAGCAAACAACAAGTATTGCCCAGGATGTGGGCTGCACAAAATTCATGCACGCAACACACCCTACACCATCTGTGTGATACATTAAGCACAGTTGCAAAGGAAGCAGAAATTTGCAGACATCCCAGGTTCAGTGACCACACACATCTCTGAATTTATGATTCATTTTATTTCTGGTTTTCAAGAAGTTTCCATATTTTTTACCTATGGGTCAAAATTTTTCTTTTAAAATGTGTAATTATCTAGCATGTTGGATTATTTTTCTGGGATATATATATTTTTATATTTTTCATGCATCACTCGTTAATTATGCAGCACTCCAAAGAACTTGTATTCAAATATGCATAACCCGTGTACACAGACAATAGTGCGATGAAGGCCTGAGGAGGGAGCAGAAGCGGGGTGGAGGGGTCAATGAGGGGAAAAAGGGGGACATCTGTGATATTTTCAACAATAAAGATAAATTTTAAAAAGGAACGAATGTTTTTTAAAAAACATAGTAGAAACTGTCCCAAATTGGAACATGTAGTTACAAAACATGGAGTCAAGCTTCAAAATCCTTCATAATCTTGTTTCTTAATTTTAGAAGAATCTATCAGGGGCTACTAAAAAACTATGTCTTCTGAATAAAAATGTGGTGAATTCCAATTCCTTCAGTTTCATTTCAGTTTTTTGTTGTTAAATTCAAGTAAATTAAAATCTAAAAAATGAAAAAAATATGCAGCACTTGTCATTCCTGAAAGAATCACTCTTTAGAATTCTGTTTATCAAATATCATTTAAAATATGTGCAATTACATGATAGGGGATTTTACAACAATGCATGTGAATAAAAAACAGAGTCATCTAGTAGAAAACGTGGTCAGATTGCACCAGGAAACTCGGAAAATAATATCAGTTATTCAGTAATTTCATACATTATTTTTTCTGCTTTATGGCAGGTACTTCTCTACATTCTACAAATGAAATCAGGTTAAACTGCAAAACCTGCTCTCTTTTCGGGAAGGCTTTCATGATCAGAGAAATGTAACCAATCATGTCTTCTTTGCACCAGTATTATTTCTTTTTTTTTTTATTGAGGTATTCTATGTGTACATATCTTACCATTACCCCCCAGTATTATTTCTTATATGTACAGTTATCATAGGAGTCATCATGCACTTGATATATGAGAATTCTCTTTACTTTCATAAACTCTTAGACACCAAGCATGGTACTTGATGCGTGGCAGGTATATATGCTGTTTAGCTCTCTAATTCAAAGCCTTCGGAAATAACCACATTATGAAAGACATGTGTAAGTAAAGTATAATCCCTTAAAACTACCACAATTATACATGTTAATAATTTTTCATTATATTTGCTTATTGGTATGCTAAAATATTGAAGAATAATTGACTCCACAAATCTAATGCATAATAAAGTATTTGAACTGCAACAATGTGTACAATAATTAAGTTAATGAATACCTGGCATGTGAAAAAATGCCAACCAGCTTTAGATACTGCTGATAAATTAATACTCAAAATGCTAATCCTCTACAATCAAACTATATTGAATATGTGCTATTACAGGATTTTTAAATTTATTAAAATCCTTATTATAAATGAGGAAATGCAAAATTAATTTTGTCTTAGAAGATGATTTATAGTAATAAACTATTTTTATGGTGACTAACATACACACTGTTTACTGAACAAATTGAAGAAAGAAAACTGCAGATAAAATTGTCACTTAGATAAAGTGTTTGCAATGAGTTTTTCTGTGCACTAGAAACTGTTTTATATATGGTTGTCATAATGCTGTGTTTTCAGTTCAGGAAATATATGGCTTAAGCCAAATAACTGTGTCAGCAGTTGATTACAGATCAATATGTTCACAGTACTGCTGAGTGCTGAATTAAGAGAAAAAGTTCTATTCCGGAAACAAACAGAAATGATGACTCAAGAAAACTGTTTTATTCAAGGTATACTTCTGACATTGTATAAAAAGCGGAGCATGTACCACATAATATCTATATTTTTAAATCACTCTTCACTTAACTAATCATTTATAAAAATCTTATTTGATTAAAACATTATCTATACTAATAAAAGGGTAATATGCTAATTAGACAGGGAGACCGGGAGACGGGACATCCTTCCAGACAAAACCATGGTAGCAGGGCCAAGGCAGAGGTGGTTAGGGGTGAGCAGGCTGGCGGGGGGGGGGGGGCACTTGGGAGGCGACTAGGCCAGCAGGGGGGCAGTTGGGGGGCCACCAGGCAGGCTAGCAGGGGGGGGGCAGTTGAGGGGCAGCCAGGCTCGCATGGGAGTTAGTGAGGGACGACCAAATGACTGAACAGCAGGCTGCATGGGGAGACCAGGCTGGCAGGGGGGCAGTTGGGGGACAATCAGGCCAGTAGGAGGGCAGTTGGGGGGCAACCAGGCCAGCAAGGGGGGCAGTAATGGGTGACCAGGCAGGTGGGGGGCAGTTATGGGCAACCAGGCCAGCAGGGAGGGGCAGTTGGGGGCGACCAGGCTGGCAGGGGGAGGCAGTTAGGGGTGATCAAGTCAGCAGGCAGAGGTGGTTAGGGGTGATCAGGCTGGCGGAGGGGCAGTTAGGGGCGATCAGGCAGACAGACAGGTGGGCAGTTAGGAGCCAGCCATCCTGGATTGTAACAGGGATGTCTGGCTTCTGGTTTAGGCCCGATCCCCCGGCAGTTGGACATCCCCTGAGGGGTCCCGGATTGAAGAGGGTGCAGGTTGAGCTGAGGGGACCCCTCCCCATGCACGAATTTCATGCACCGGGCTTCTAGTATCAAATATATTTAGATATAGTTTTATGTAAAAACCTTAAGTTCTAATTATATACCAATGGTATACATCACAATACAATTTCTTAATAACACTACTTATATTTATTTCTTTTTAATTTTGAGGTCTTTAATGTTAATATGCATAATATCACAATTCAATAAATTTATCAACTGGTGTAAAATGTTTCATGTACACTGTATCCTTGCGGGGTTACTTAAACTTCTCATGAAATGAAAACAGGTTTTTTGCAACTTTACTCTTTTAAACTTTCACCTTAAAATATTCTGTGAATCATTATATCAATGAAATACAACATGGTAAATTAATTTTTGAATTATAATATACTTAAATAAGTACTATAAATATTTTCATTTAAATAGCATATATTATATTAGTTATTAAATATTTCTTCATAAATCATATACATCTTTAATTATAGTTTTATTTTGCCTAATGACGTGAAAGAAAAATGTTTCTCAAAACAACATCTTTAATTATTAAAATACTCTGCTTCCTGATCATTTATCACAATGTAATAAAATGTATAAATTATTCACAAAATGATTTGTTTCTTTTTTTTTTTAATCTTCACATGCACACCCGACCTGAGATGGAACCCGCAACCTAGGTATGTGCCCTGACCATAATAGAACCTGAAACCTTTTTGGTATATGGGATTATGCCCCAAACAACTGGGGTACCTGGCCAATTAATCCTTAAGACAAATAAGAAAATTTGGAATTATTATAATTTTCCAAGTACAGAAAGTGGTTCTGAGATGAGAAATGATATATAAGGCATTGATATTAATAGCAACAAAGTCAGGATTTGAGATGAGGTCTTCTGACTCGAAATCCTATGTATACCCTTTCCACCTAAATTTAAGTGGGCAAAAGTACTTGAATTTGCATTTTTGCCATAGTATGCTGCTGGAATTATGAAATGAATTATACATACAGTGATACTATGCATAACATACAATTCTCTCCTGCTTTGCAATTAGCATTCAGAGACATAACTTTTGAAAAGGCAGAAGTGTTGGGGCCCTGTACAGGTTATTAGAGTAAGATCATGTGGATTGTGACCTGCTGAATGAGGAGGCATAAGCCGCCCACACTGGGTTGGCAAGTAACTCCCTCAGTATCTGAGATCCCACTTTGGTGACGTAAAAACCCCAGGGTTGTTTTGATTGAAAGCAGTTTCAGAACACTCACACAAAGAAACTGAAGTCACAATGTTTATTACTTACACATCCCAGAAGCCGGTGAGGCAGTGGGTTGGAGGGGGTACAATGAGATGGATGATGGGCAGTCCCCTGTCCCAGGCCAGGAATGAACAGGAAAGAGAAAGCAGCAGAGTAGCAAGCACTTACTACTTATCAGGTGTTGGGGTGGAAGTCAGTAACTTTTCCAGGGCTCAACTATGAATGGTTATTTTAAAAGTCCCCCAAGAAAAGCAAAGATGAAACCTCAGCAGCACCACTAAGATCATGTTTTTATCTAAATGTCCAAGGTGTCATACTGTAAATTTCCAAAACAGCAACTCAATATAGCTGTTTTCTCATCACACCAGTGCATAGTAAGGATGTAAAGCTTACACAGTGTTCAATAACGAGCGGGGGCTGGTAGGATGGGAATGTTCCTTAGGTTCTGTCATCCCTATATTCCATTATTTCTGTCCTCTTCAGGATTAGAAATTTTCCACTGGTTATATAATGTTTGAAACACTGAACTTTTTTCTCAAGCTTAGAATGACTGAAACTCAGGATGTCATTTACTGAACTGAATCCTATTGCCATTCTCTTCTTCGGGCCTTGTCATCTCATTTGGGTGCTGCTATGCAATGCAAGTAGTCTCCACTACTCTGGGTCCCAGAGAACTCTGTCTTTTTCTCAACTAATAGAAACCTTTTTAAAGTTAATCCCTTCTTTTCAGATTTTTCATAGCTGACTTTTCAGTTCTATATTCTTGCTTCTCTCTTCTATCTCAGGTAGAATCTGAAAATGTTAATTAGGATGTCATGGAGGCAATTTCTGCTTCTTGTCTTCCCATGCACCTCCCCTTAGACAATGGAATAAAAAGACTACAGTACTAGATGATGGGGATTGGACAGAGAAATGGTCGATGGAAGAAGAAAAGAAACACACTATCTTAAAGTGATTTCCAGCCATAAGTTAAGTAATAGAAACAGTAAAATTTTTACTAAATACAATTAGCAATATTTAATCATCATTACTACGAAATATGTTGGTCTAATCAAATTCCCTTTCTGATTATAAATTTTATATGTTATGTGCCATGCTGTTCACATTCTTAATGGATATACGTTAGGTCATGAATCATGTGATTCTTGCAATTTAACCATAAATGTGATTCTTGCAATTTAACCACAAATGAGGACAATTTTCCTAACAATTCTCATTCTCATCATCCCTGGTCTTTAAAAATCTCTTCACAATTAAAAGTGAGCAAAGCCCAACTGGAGTGGCTCAGTGGATTGAGTGTCCACATATGAACCAAGAGGTCCTGGGTTTGATTCCTGGTCAGGGCACATGCCCGTGTTATAAGCTCGATCCCCAGTAAGGGGCATGTAGGAGGCAGATGATCAATGATTCTTTGTCTCATCCATGTTTCTATCTATCTCTCCCTGTCCCTGCCTCTCTGAAATCAATAAAAAAAATTATTTTTTTTAAAGTGAGCAAACATATTAAAACTAATGGTTGTATCCTTCAAGGAATTTATTAAGTAATGATGATAATTTTGTAAAAAAATACAAAGCCAATACTAGTCATACTTTAGGGCACTAGCATAACGTCAATAATACATTGAATACTTATATAGGGAACAACATACTTTTTACAGTCTTTAACACATTTAATCATTCATGAGTAATATATCTTTGTTCTAAAAGTCCTAAACTGAAAAACAATGAAAAAATATTGAGCAGTCAATTTTGCTCTAATACAGTTTTTAAATTATAAAATGGAAAGTTCTTAACTATTTGGGGACTTTACTTTTGCTGTCGAAGCTGGTGTTCAATGCGAACACTTGACAGGCAGAGAGCTTTCACGCAGGCCTCTGGGAACTTACGCAGGAGCTAATAGAAATGGAACACATGTCTCCTTTCCTATGAGCAACAAAGATCCATTTATGCAGTAGGTATGGTTGAGTAAGGGAGTCAGATCTACCTGAAAAATCTTAACAATTCAATAAATAATAAAACTTTCCTGCTTTTTATTGTTTTTTAGGTGATTTCTTCCTCAGATTGAACAGCTAAAGTTCCCAACAAAATGTTTTTAAAAATACAAATGTTGAGAAAGCATGATCATGCACTCATAATACTACATAGCTTCGGGTAATTTTATATCATCAAAGATTTAAAGATGCTTAGAGAAAGGAAACTTAAATAACAAACATGATACCAACCTTGGGCTTCTCATAATTAATGCAGAGGCCTACACAGCAATAAAGTAATATCTTAAAATTCAGTTAGACAATTGTTTTGAATTTAGAATCCTGCTTTCAACCAAACTATGAATCACATGTAAAATCTAAACAAATAAATTTTAAATACCCTTGTGTTTCCTTAGGAATGCCACTTGAAGTTATGCTTAATTAAAATGTGGAGGTTAAATATGAATGGTTAATATGTGGAATGTAGAAATTAGGAAATCAAACCAGAAAGAAAAATAAAGGGTAGCCTGATATAAAAAGCAGTATTCTGGATTAAATACAATGGATTTAGGATGGAGAAGCAAATTAACACACTTCCAAGAACACTATATTAGAATTTTTTTAAAGCAGAGTTTTTGCATTATTAAGAGAAAATTGTATCAAAAGAGATTATACACTGAATATAAAAAACACAGAAAGGTATTATCAATCCACTTTAAAATAATTTTTAAATCATAAGATAATGTTTAACAAAATGAATCACCGCAAACAGATGGTTTTCCTCAGTGTTAAGGAAAAAAAACCACTAGGTATTTTTTACTAGTTACAAAAAATAAGCATCACTTACAAAATGTATGGTACAACATCATTTTCTCTATACAAATACTTTGCTTCTAAAATCAAACAATTGCTTTTCTTGTGCACTGAGCATGACAAATTCCTGAAGGCGTAGATTGGAAAGGAAGATCATACCACTTCCTTTCCAAGAAATCACTTCTAGGCATTTAGCCAACTGATTTAAAACCTATGTGCATGCAAAAACTGCACCTAGGTGTTTAAACGGTCTTATTCATGCTTATCAAAAACTAGAAGCAACCAAAATATCCATAAACAGGTGAATAGATTAACACAAGGTACATTCATACAATTAAATATTATGTAGCAATGAAAGTAAATTTGTCCTAAAGCCATTAAAATATATGCATGAACCTTAAATTCAGATTGCTAAGTAAAAGAGGCCAGTCTGTAAAGAATACATACATATGATCCCATACGTATCCTGAAAGGAGCAAAGCTAGAGCAAATATAAGATTTATAGGTTTGAAGAAGAAAGTCCACAAAGATAAAGTGCTATTTTCATCAAATCACATGAAAAACATATACTATCTACATGGCTTGTCACTGTTAATATAAAGCTTGATCACTCGGTTGAGGTAGTATTTGTCAGGTTTCTCCGCTGTAAAGCAACTTTTTCCTCTCTATTTCCATACTGGACTCTTTGGAAGGAAGTCTTTTAGGTAAGCAATAAAGATACTCCCTTAAGAACAGAGTATCTACATAAATTATTTAAAATTCTTATGCACAGAACCTGTCTTTTCCCTCATTTATTGATTATATATTATCTAATTTTATAAGGGTGGGATTATGCATATTATTGGTTATAATCCAAAATTTAATTTTTTGGCTTAAAAATTTGAGCTTTTTCAGTAGCCTCCTCTGCTTCTTTGACATACCTCCATTATGAAGTGTGTGTGTGTGTGTGTGTGTGTGAGAGAGAGAGAGAGAGAGAGAGAGAGAGAGAGAGAGAGAGAAGAGAGAGAGAGAGAGAGAGAGAGAGAGAGAGAGAGAGAGAGAGACTATTTCTTTAAGTCACTAAACTATGTCCCAGACTCACGTGTATTTCCTGCACCAGTCCTAGTATTAGCCAGTTTTCCAAGGACCACATTGATTTTTTTTATTGGGAAATTGTATTTGAAGCCAAGATCTTTGTACCATGTTTGCCTATTGCCCATGGGGGTTTTATTGCTTCTAGGTTTTCACAGAAAAAAAGAAATTTATGCATATATTTTTATTTATGTCTATGGGATCAGTATAGTGCCACCCCATTCATTCTTCATTGTTGGTCATTTGTGAGTTCTTTTTATTCTTCCCTTGATCTATGCCCCATGTAAGACAACCTTGATTTACCCAAAGAAGCAGATTTTTTTCCTTTATTTCTTCAAGAAGTTTTATAGTCTTAATTTTATATGTAGGTTTATTATCTACTTCAGGTTAATTTGTCCATATATTGCAAAGATTTACTTTTTTGCATTTGAATGTATAACTCTTATAGCATAATTTGTTGAAAATCTAGTTTCAAAATTGAATTATCTGACAACTATTATAGAAAAATCAATTGAGCATCTATGGGTATCTCTTTTTTGAATTCTTGTATTCTGTTCCACTGATCTATGTGTCTATGCATTGTCCTACTTGATTATTGTAGTAAGCCTAAAATAAAGAACAACAAATTTGCTATACTTTTAAAAAGTTATTTTGATGATGGTGCATCTTTGTGTTTCAGTATATATTTTTTTTACTTATATATTTTATTTTTTCTATTTTTTATATATTTTTGAAAGTATTAGATATTGCACTTCCCCCCATTTACTTATTTATACTTTTAATTTTAAGAATTTATTTGAGCAAAATTGATTTGAATCAGGCTACAATTAACCAGAAGTAGTTAGAAGCTCTCTACCAACCAGATCTCAGACAGACTTTTATAGAGAAAAGAAAGAAGCAAATAATGCAAATATTTTAACTTATTTTTCAATTACAGTTTACTTGCAATATTATTCTATACTAGAGGCCCATTGCATGAAGATTCGTGCAATAGGCCTTCCTTCCCCTGGCTGCTGGCACCTTGTCCCTCCCGGTTTTCCTCTGGCACCCGGGACCCAGGCCTTCGCTCAGGCTGCAGTGGAGAAGCCAAACCTCTTCAGTCTTCCATCTTTGCTCCGCGCCCGTGTATGCAAATTAACCCACCATCTTTGTTGGGTTAATTTGCATACTCACTCCTGATTGGCTGGTGGGCATTGCGGAGTTATGGTCAATTTGCATCTTTCTCCTTTATTAGTGTAGATTAATTTCAGATGTACAGTGTAGTAGTTAGACAACAATGTACTTAACAGAGTGACACCCTTCCCCAATATTTCAAGTATTCACCTGGTTCCATATATAGTTACTACAATAAAATAAGGCAACTAATGACTGGCTAAAGCATAGTCTAGTTGGCTACTTGTGATTGCTGTTCCTTAGTGTTTGGATTTCTTAACCTTGAGGCATTTACAGGCTTAGATTTTGGTTTGCTTATGTAGGTTTTCATAACATTAGAGCCATATTAGTCTAATTGCCTCTTTGTTTAATTAATTTAACATATGTGAGAGACTGACTAAAAATTTGGTATTAATGCCACTCTTAGTCACCACTAGAGTTAAGATGCTCTTGTCTTATTATGAAACTTACTAGAGGCCCGGTGCATGAAATTCATGCAAGGGGCTCAGCCCTCACAGCCCCAGCTTCGTCCAGAAGGTTATTCGGCTGTCTGGTCTAATTAGCATATAATGCTTTTATTATTATAGAAGATAGTCATATTTTCAGATCCATTAAAGAAATGTTTTTTTTCTCTTCATCTTGTTGTCCAACTTGTTTATGTTTTTCCAAGCACAGTGAGACTATTTGATATACTACTGATAGCTATAAATATGCATTTAAGACCTTTATGAGAACATGGCACACCAATGATAACTATTTGGAGGATAATACCAAGGGACTGAAGTATGCTTTTTAGTCAAGACCCTCATGAATTGCACCAGTTGGTATCAAATAAATAAATAAAAAATGTACCTGAAGAGAGATCAACCTGTTTTAGCCAAGTGGTTTATTTGTTAAATTCCTATATTTGCTACAACACTAGGGGCGTTGATCCAGATACAATAATCTAAAGTGATTCTATCATTTAAAACCACCTTAGTAAGAAAATCTAGAGACTGTTATTGAGCATATATGGCCTTAGCAGTAGATTCAGCAATAGTCGCAAGAGTTAAGGAGCATTGTTTTCCCATGCATTAAAGGAGAGAAAAAAGTAGTAGAAAAAAGGCAAAAGGAATAAATATTTATTGATCTGGGATTCTGGGATCCTGCACTGCTCACCATAGATGCCACCTGCTTCTAGAACGGGGCACTTTCTGGTTAATCTTAATTTTAGATCTCCAGCTTTTGTTCAGTTGCTAGATAACTGAACGAATCCCTTCTAACTGGGGAATGGGGACTCAAGGTTCAAGTTCCTAAAGTTTGGCTGCCATCTGGTTAGTGAGGAGAACCTAATATAGCCCCTTCCAGGCAGATTCAAGGGCAGTCTTTGTTCTTAGTGATTCCAAATCAAAAGGGTGGGAGAAAATTGTAAATTCTAGTTTGGAGAGGTGTAACAGATAATAAGGAATCCAGAGGGTTCAGGAACCAGTTTGGTTCATAGATATATAACAAGACCTCAAAGACAACAAACAGAACTAGAATCTGTAAGCCATACAGATTTATTATAATTTTCTACTGAAACATAATTTCTCTCTATAATTACCTTCATTTCTATAAAACGATAATCAGAGTAAGACTAATTTGTTTGCAAAATAAGTTTAGTCTCATTAAACTTGTCTTGATTATTTACATAAATACAGTAAGAATAGTGATTGATGGTTTAGACTTTTTCAAATCCTGTTTTTCTTAAATGTATTATATAAAATCTTAGATTAGACTTTCAAAAGCCTTTCCAGGCTAAGAAGCCAAGCCAAGAATTCACCATCAGATTTCACCTGGATTACCTATGGGATTAGGTAAATTCTTCCTTTCTTGAGGTTCCCAGTATAACCTGAGATTCCTGGGTCTGCCAGGAAGTGACCTTCTGTATTCAACTTAAAAGCCTAGTGGGAACCCTATAGATAAGGTTCCAGGCTATTTTTTTTCCCCAAGGGCCTTTATTGGTTATGTAAAATCAATCTTACTTAGTTCCTTAAAGCTATGTGTTCCTATATAATTTTATGCATTTTCTCAAATATGACATTCCAATCAAAGTTTTGGTTATATAACCAATGTTTATGTCCTACCATAAAGAGAACAGATGCTTATTAAACTTAATGCAAGTGACTCTAGTGCCATGAAAATAAGAACAGTCCATAAGTTTCTGAATGCACCCTCTGACCACCAGGGGGCCCATGAAGGAAGGCCCTGGTCAGCAGCTGGCCTCCGGGAGAGGGAAGGCCGATCGGCCCTGATTGCCAGCCAGGCCTAGGGACCCTACCCCGTGTATGACTTTCGTGCACTGGGCCTCTAGTTTTAAATATATTTATTTATTTATGATCATAAAAACAGTGGTCTGGAATTTTAAATACTTTTAATATCTTTGTTAGATTTAGGTGTCAGGGTAATTCTGGGCTCATAATACATAGTGGCAAATGGGACCTCTTCTATTTCTTGGAAGCATTGTTGGAGAATTGGTATTGTCTCCTTTAAATATTTTGTAGAGTTTATAACTTAAAATATTTGACTCTAGAGTTTTCTTTCTTGGGAGGTTTTAACTATGGATTCAACTTATATAAAAGACAGATACATTTCAATTTATATTTCTTTTTCATGAGTGAGCTCTAGTAGTTTGTGTCTTTCAAATAACCTGACCATTTCAAAAAAGAAGGTCAATCATATTGGCATATTTCTTTTTATCTCTTCAATATATGTGAGGTCTGTATGATGTCTGTATTTTATTCCTGATATTAATGCTAGGTCTCTTCTAGCTTTTATTTCTAAAATGTTTTTTATCATTTTCCTTGATATTTTCTCGATTTTTCTTTTACCATTTTTTAAATCTTTTTGGAAAATAAGCTATTGGTGTTGTGATTTCTATTTTTGATCACATCTTTCTGCAGATGTTCAGCCAATTTTGCTAATGTTTTAAAGTGCCAACTTAAATGTTCAGTTTGAAATCTGTTTTATTTTCTAATAAATTGGATTAATATAATATTTTTAATTACTTGCTGAGCTAAATTAAAATACATTTTTCTTTACCACTCAAAATATTATATGATTTCTCTCTTGTATTTCTTTGTCCAACAGTTTGTTGAGAATAATTTCAAAATATTTGGGAATTTTCCAGATACCTTTCTGATATCCATTTTTATTTAATTTTATTGTTGCCAAACAATATACAGGGATTAATTTACATTATTTTAAGTTCATTAGCATTTCTTTTTTTGTTCAGAATATGACCTATATTGTTGAATATTTAAAAGACACTTGAAATTCCACTGTTATTTGATGGAGTGTTGTATAACTGGCAATTAGGCTAAGCTGGTTAATAATGCTTTTTTTTTTTTTTTTTTTTAGGTTTCCTATATCTTTAGAGATTTTTTGTCTCCTTGTTTTAAAAATCACTAAAAGAGTAATGTTGAAGTTCCAAATATTTGTGGATTTACATATTTTTCCATTCAGTTATGTTAGTATTTTTGAAATTCTGATGTAGGTGCATATATTTAAAATTCTTACACTTTAAATTCATTCTTACAAATGATTTTTAAAACATATGTGTATATTTCTATTTATTTCACAAATAACATATAAGTAGCATTTGTTTCCTAATTTGGCAAGCTTTGCTTAGAGTATTTATATTATTTACATTTACTGTGATTATTCATATGGCTCAATGTAAAACTATTTTATGGCTATTATTTTCTTTTCTTCATCATCCTTGTTCCTCTTCTGTCATCATGCACTTTTTGAAGATTCTACTTTACTCCCTTTATTAGTAATTAGTTATACTTAAACACACACACACACACACACACACACACACACACACGTACACACATATATCCTATATAATGAAAGCCTAATATGATAAGCATCCGACTGTTTGACCAGTCACTATGACGCACACTGACCATCAGGGGGAAGATGCTCCGACCGGTAGGTTAGCTTGCTGCTGGGGTCTGGCCAATTGGAACTTCGTGAGACGGGCTGGACATGCCCTGGAGCCCTCCTGTGTCTCTCCCCAGCTGCGATAGTGCACTAGTGGGGTCCCTTGGCCTGGTCTGTACCCTCTCGCAATGCAGGACCCCTCAGGGAATATTGGAGAGCTGGTTTCGGCCCAATCCCTGGAAGCCAGGCAGAGGAACCCCACAGGTTCATGAATCCGTGCACTGGGCCTCTAGTATGTATTGTATATACAAATATATAATGAATAATTTGTGGCTTTTTAAAAAATCTTTATTGTTGAAAGAATTACAGATTGTTGTGATTACACTATTGTCATGGGCTATGCAAATTCTATCTAATAAAAGAGTGATATGCAAATTAACCATCACTCCACTACACCACAAGCCACACCCACCAGCCAATCAGACCAAGTATGCAAATTAACCCCAACCAAGATGGCTGCAGCCACAGAGAGCAGGAGGGAGGCTTGGGTTTCCCTGGCAATGGAGGAAGCCAAGCTTTCCACACACCCTGGTGGGCCCAGGCCTCCACTCCAGGGTACAAAGTTTCAATTATAGAAGGTAAATAAATTCCAACAGAAATGGCAGCAGCCACTGAGCTGGAAGAGCAGGAGACTAGGGTTGCCCAGGCAATGGAGGAAGCCAAGCTTCTGCAGCCCTGGCTGGCTCAGGCCTTCACTCCAGGCTACAAAGTTTCAATTATAGAAGGTACATAAATTCCAACCGAAATGGCTGCCGCCACAGAGCGAGCAAGAAACTTGGCTCCGCTCCAGGTTACAAAGTTTCAATTGTAGAAGATAAATAAATTCCAGATACCAGTGCCTCCGCTTGGGTCGCTGGGGGGCGTGGCCAGTCTGCAAACCACCACAGGCCCCTCGCCCAGGCTGCCCCACGCCCCAAGGGAACCCCCACCCTGATCCGGGACACCCTTCAGGGCAAACCAGCTGGCCCCCACCCATGCACCAGGCCTCTATCCTATCTTAATAAAAGAGCAATATGCAGATTGACCATCACTCCAACACACAAGATGGCTGCCCCCATGTGGTCAAAGATCCTGCTCCCATGTGGACACAAGATGGCCACCACAAGATGGCCAGCAGGGGAGGGCAGTTGGGAGGGACCAGGCCTGCAAGGGAGGGCAGTTGTGGGAGATCAGTCTGTTACATACTTCTATGTCTCTGGATCTATTTTGTTCAGCAGTTTATTCTGTTCATAGATGCAGAAACCAAAAAAAAAAAGTGCGTGTTTTGAGTCTGAGTTCTTGTCTCATGAAAATTGAGGAATGAAGTCATGGAAAAAAACGATGAATGGAACCAAAATCTATTGGGAGGAGCCAGTCCTGGAAAAGTTGCAGCTGGAGTTCCAGGAGCAGCCCAGTTTCCAGCTTTCTTTTCATGTTACAGTCAGGAATTGTTCAGCATCAAAGCTAATTAAAGTGCATTAGTCCATGGGTGGAGGCCCGCATGGCCATAAGCCACATGGGTGCAGGATGTGCTCCCCCACAACAGGAACTTCGGGCATCCATTGTGTGCTGTGCCAGGGGAGAAGAGAAGGGAGCATGCACTTTTGTAGCATATATGCTTGCCTCACTGCCTTGTGATAGGTTATCTGCACGCTGCCTATCTTAGTAATATCCATGTATTTTAAGGATGTTTATGTTATCTCTGGCTGTCATGCCTCTTGCGCACACCCTTCCTTCCCACCCCAGTTGGGGTTTATTAGTAACTCCACCAGCTAGGTTCCTGTTTTTACTTCTTCCTCCCATCGTCCTACCCCTATCTACCTAATTTTTTTTTTCTATCTCAGTTCCACATATGAGTGAGATCATATGATACTTATCTTTCTCTGACTGGCTTATTTCACTCAGCATAATACTCTTGTGGCATTTTTAATTTTAATTATTGATTTTAGAGAGTAGAAGGAGGGAGGGAGGGGGAGAGAGAGAAAGACAGAGAGGCATCAATTTTCCAATTTTTGTTGTTCCGCTTATTTATGCATTTATTGGTTGATTCTTCTATGTGCCCTTACCAGGGATCGAACTCACAATCTTGGCATATCAGGACTATGCTCTAACCAACTGAGCTACCTGGCCAGGGCAAAAATTTAAGTTTATAATTTCTTAGTCATCATATTCAACTTTTAAATAATTTATAAATTACAAACTTTTTATTATACTACTATTTCATATATACTTTAAATTCTTCTCTATCATCTTTTGCATTATTGTCAATTAGTTATTTTGCATATATTATAAACACCATATTACATTTTCCATTTATACTTTAGAGAATTAATTTTCAGATAAATTAAAATAAACAATATTTTACATTTACTTCCTTCATTATTATATTCAGTACTCCTTATGCCTGGTAGATGCAAGTGTCTCAGGTTAAACTGCTGTCTGAAGTACTTTCTTGAACTTTTCTTATGTTACTTATATGCCAGAATTCTATTTTCTTACATTTGTTTTTCTGACAATGTCTCTTTTAAACTTTTTTCTGAAAAATATTGTTGATTGTGATAGGTAGGTTTCTAGATAAATAAGATTTTTTCTTTTCTTTCAGATACTTTTAAAAAGTCATTTGTAGCTGCGTGCTTTCTTTTAGAAGTTTGCTTATGTTATTATCTTTGTTTTCTGCTAGTAATTTTCTTTACTCTGGCTGTCATTTATTGGGTTTTCAGGAGTTTGGCTATGATGTCTTTTCCTATGGTGTGTCTGGTATTATGACTAATAATAACTGAAATTAGCAATAAATAACAATAACATGTATTTAATTATTTCAGTTGCAGTACTCTGATGTTCTATCACTGGATTCAAATCTTTTATTATTGTTACTAGAAAAACTCAGTTACACTGATCAAAAAGATATGCCAAGTAGTAAACATATTCTGAATAACAGTGAATTAGTGAGAATGAGTCTATTTCAAATTGATTAATTGATACATTAAATTATATATTCATAATGTCATCAACTGCTTATTATGTGCATGCTAGTGTGCCCATTGATATGACTTGAAAAATGGATATTTCCATAATGTATGAATGAATTAACAAAACAAATAAATTTAGAGAAATTAAATTTTGAGGAAATTACACTTTGCATTAATTTTGACTGTGGTGTTTTTATATTCTAATTAAATATTAACAATTTTTGAGTTCTTACTATTTGCAAAATTTAGTGCTTAAAACAGCAAACTTTTTTCCCTTGGATTGGGAATTTAGATATATTTCAGGTGTGTCTCTGCCTCCGTCTCTCATGAGGCTGCAATTATGCTGTTGGCAGGGTTGAAGGCCTTTAAAGGCCTGACAGAGCCTGGAGGTTGGACCTCCAATTTTGGTCAGTCCAATGCCTGGCTCATTAATGTCATGGTTAGGTAGAGGGCTCAGTTCCACCCCACATTGGCTTCTACGCTAGCTGCTTGAGAGTCCTCATAGCCTTGTTCATTCTTGCTTCAGGTTTTTAATCTGGAAATGTATAATGCGATTTCATACTCTCTTCATCCTTGGTTTTGGTCCATGACATGGATGATTTTCTTACATAATATTCTGGAATTTAGATGTGTCTGAAAGATTTTTCATTTGGGGGAAATTCAGATGATTTTACGAAATGGAATTCCCATTTCATAATATCAGAAAAAATCAGTTACTAGAGTAATTTATGAAATGAGACATTCAACTTTACAACTAATAGAGCTGGAGGAAAACCATGGAATTGGGAAGAGAGATATTACATTTACACAGTGAGGTTTGGTAGAGGTTATTAGAAAGAAAAGGTTCAGGATAGATTAATTTCTGTTTCAAAAATATGTCCATTTTTTATTGCTTTTGCTAAGTAAATATAACCATGTTTTAAAATTAGCCTACGCATTAGTATAAAGTTAAATATCATAAACAATTACATGAAAGAAGTAACTTCAGTCATTAAAATTAGGTGAGACTCCACATTTCAATAATGACATCTTAACAAATTATTAAAATTAAAATGGTAATAATGCATGAAATGATAAGATTAAATATTTTTCTTCTCAAATATTAGTCATATCTGATGTACTAAGTAGACCAAACTTTCAGTGTAGTTTTATATATATATATATATATATATATATATATTTTATAAGTTTTGATGCTTTTCAAACAACAATTTAAATTATACCCCCCCCCTCCATAAACTGCCTGCTATTGTTGATATAAATTTTATGCAGGATAATTCCTTCTTGTCATGAAGTCTACATGACTCAGTCTCCTGCCTGGTGTATCAAAGTTTCATAGATTTGGATTAGAGGGTATCACGGGAAGCTTGTGCTTTAACTCAGATAATGGTTGGTTACCTTTTCCCTTGTAAATGAGTATTAAAATTCCATTTGTCCAAGTGGCTATTTAGAGAGATTAAAATTATTATCAAAACTCAGTTACCCAAAATTATTTATATATTTTTTTTAGTAAAACATGATAAACTATTAAAATTCTCTCTGAGAACTTTCCCCTCCATTTTCCCCTAAAGGTCATTTTTAATAATCACTTAAAAATGAGTTATCCCAAAGCCTACATGTTTTTATGTTGTACTAGAGGCCTGGTGCACAAAATTCGTGCATGGGTAGGGTCCCTAGGCCTGGCTGGCAATCAGGGCCGATCAGGGCCTTCTGGCTGCCGGCTGGGGCCTCCCTTCCCCAGCTATCAGCTGCTGGCCATGGCCTTCCTTCATTCTGTACTGCCCCCTGGTGGTCAACACATGTCCTAGCGAGTGATTGAACTCCTGGTCTCCCAGTCGAAATCCCGAGGAGACACTTTGCATATTAGGCTTTTATATATATAGATTGTTATGATTAAGAAACCGTTTACACAGATAATTGATTGATAGCATCATGGTCTGACCCATTTGACAATGATTCCACTTTGACATAAGCAGTAATAAATAAATCTGCTTATTAACAAACAGTTTCTTATTTTGAACTTAAGAGATAAGGAATCTAAAGTAAGATATATTCCCCTTTTGGTAAAAAGTAGGAATAACCCTCATACAAAGGCGTGTCTGTGGTTCCCTGTCTTTGGACACGTAAGAATTGGAGGCAAAGAAATGTGGACTTGGAGAAGTCTGGAGCCAGCTTGCTCCCTGCAGGCTCAAGATCAACCATCCCACATAGAAGAAAAAGAAGAAGAAAAAAAAAAGCAAGAAAAAAAAAAAAGTAGGAATAAAGAGTGAAAATGCTCAAATACCAGTACTTTACCTAAATTATGAAAGTGAGATTAAGATAAATGAGAAAGGTGGAGAAAATAAGAGATCTGTAAGTGATAAAATATTTTTTCTATGATCTCATTATTTAAATAATGCCTTATTTGTATTCCAGGTACAAGAGTGTGGGGCATTTTTATCTGTGATTAATTATGTTTTTAATTTTTACCTGTGATTAAAATATGTTTCTTTATATAGTTTATAAAATAATCATTGCATTGCAAAACACACACACACAAGCACAAATATAATACTTGGCACTAGAAAGTGATATCTGTGGTAATCACTGCAACAGGCCTCAAGGACAGTGCTTGACAGGGCTACCTGGCAACAAACCAATGAGAACAAATCAGAGACCCATACCTCATGATCAGTGTGGGGACTACTGGACAATGAAGTAACAAAAGCATGATGTTGCAGAATGACAGTGCATTCGAATTGGGAACAGCATGAGAAAAGGGCTCAGGAAGTCACAGGAAAGCCTACAGAGTTTATTTCTGTAAGTCCATCACTTGTTTAATTTCTAACTATACAAAGTATTTTATAGTGACAGATTATAACATCTTTTACATCCAAGTTTTTCTAACATATAAAAATAAGAACTTTCAGTCACTATCCTAAAATCAGTATGCGTATTATCAGGCCACCCCAACATTCAGGATGGCCAAGGTCTACTAATACTCTCCTTAGGTAATAGGCTAAGGTTAAATTGTCAGAGTCTATCCAGGAAGTTTACTAAATTCCCCAGGCTCTATCAGCTACCTGCAAATATAAATTTGGGTCACTGTCACTGGAATTCTACTGCCTCGTTATGGAAAATTAACATAGAAAATTCATATTGCTTTTTAAAATATCATCCTAAGAATTTTCTCTCTTTATTTTGCATTTTTAACCTATCTACTTTCTTTCATTTAAATTTGTTTTAATAAATTGACTTTTAATTGTACATTTCTGTATGTATTTGAAATAATTGCGGGCAGGTTGTTTTTTATTTACTATTGTTTACCTACTATCTATAGTAATATCAGCTATACTTAAAATTCTCAATTTATTTGGAATGAATGATTAGTAGTACAAACAATTAAATTAGTAGTACAAAGAATTAAATTCTCACTTACTCATCATTATTTTCCTCTACATGGCATAGATATTGGGGGGGGGGGACTCTTAACTATTCTTTTTTATTTTTATTTTTTATTTTTTAAATTTCTTTATTGATTAAGGTATCACATATTTGTCCTCATCCCCCCATTCCCATCCCACACCCCTCCTCACGCATGCCCCCACCCCCCTGTTGTCCTTAACCATTGGTTAGGCTCATATGCATGCACACAAGTCCTTTGGTTGATCTCTCCCCTTTACCCCCACCCTCCCCAACCCTCCCTCTGAGGCCCAACAGTCTGATTCATGCCTCCTTGTTTCTGGGTCTGTTCTTGTTCATCAGTCTATGTTATTCATTATTTCCCCTAGATGAGTGAGATCATATGCTATTAGAAATACACTTATAAGAACCGAAAATGAGAAAAGCAATAATGGTTATACTGACAGGCAAATGAATCAGTCTGTAGTGAGTTTCTTTCTGGGACAACAGTTCTTTTGAGACCCAATTTCAATGTCAAACAGTTCCTTATGTGTACATGTCAGCAATGACATTTCAGTTCTGGATGGTGGACAAATGGTGGTAATGCAGGTCCGACTCCCTCTGCTTTGGTCCTGGGCAACCTGCAATGACGCACAGCTGCTAACTGCTAGTATGGGAAGGCGATGTCGGCGTTTTCCATCTCT
Organism: Cnephaeus nilssonii; assembly: GCF_951640355.1. NCBI lineage: Eukaryota > Metazoa > Chordata > Mammalia > Chiroptera > Vespertilionidae > Cnephaeus > Cnephaeus nilssonii. Next base: position 54,397,407 of record NC_137079.1, on the reverse strand, counting down.
GGACTGCTTCTCTTCTGTCTTCATGGCTGGAGTAGTCCTGTCGATTCCTCTCCGTTGCTGGAATCCACATGGTCTCGGAGTTGTTTTCTGAAAATATACAATCATATTCTTGACCAAAAATTAATAAAGGAATATTTTCTATAAATTTGACTTGGGATCCTATTTCATTTTTTGCCAAAATGATTTTCCTCTGGCTTGTTTTGACACCTTGTGTGTTTTTCATGGGTGTCTTGCTTTTAGCCTTACAATTAATTTTCTAAAGTATTAATTTTCTAGATGTAATTTACTTACAGGATATTTTTCCTTACATGATATTCTTCTACTATCCCCCCATTTCTTGATTTAAATATTAGGAGGCTTTTGAAAATTTTATAATGTAGTCTTGATGGCGTTTAAATTTTAATTTTTTGCACTATAATATTACTGTTTTAGGTTCATTACATGGTGTGCAATTTTATCATGAGATGAACTACCAATAAAAATTTTTTTCCAGATTTGGATCACCCCCAGTACTTATAATAGTTCCTCGCACCCTTGGGGATAAAGAAAAATAAAAAAATAAAAATAAATAAATAAAATAAAAAATTTTTTTAAAATCATCTGTTTGGTGCTTGGAGACAAACGTAACACATCTCTTGATATTTTTGAATTACAACAGCATAATATACAATTACCCCAAGCAAACTTACAAACTGATTCTTTGAATGTCTGACAGCAATTTAAAAAGGACATGTAAGGATTTAATCCCTTTCATTGTGTAGAGGGCCCCCTGGGAAGGCACCTGAGCATTCTATATTGGTCCCTCTTACCCTTTAGGCCAAGAGGGACCCTCTTCTCATAATTCAATTGCTCACAGCTGTTGCATGAGCTCTCTGTTCATGTCGAGGTTGAAGTCTCGTGATGACTGGTGCCATGGATCTGTCTCTCGCCCAGTGGGGCAAACTGAGCCCTCCCTGGAGAAGAAACCCGGGTTCCCCAAGATATGTGATCAGTGCTGGGGCCCTGCCAGCAGGCGAGGGGATCCCAAGGCAGGTGCTGAGCATGGAGGCCACGGGGGCATAGGCTACCAAGGAAACAAAACTGAATCTCACGTCACCCTGCTTGGCCCTGGAGGATGGCTGGTTAGCCAGAGATGGGTAAGATTCCTCAGGGAAGGAACAACCTAAGACAGGCACAGTAGCAGTGGGGCCATCAGGAGAGAACTTGGGGGTCAACAGAGGTGGGGCACAGAACCTCACCCCCCCCCAACATTGCAGGGGCCTGAACCCTAGCCCCTTCTGAGGGAGGTCTCCTGCCCCCATGGCTGCTTCGTGCTTCCCATGCCCAGCTCAGATCAGGACCCAGGTGACCGACAGAGATTTGGCCGACAGCAGCTGCCCTCTCACTCCAACAAGAATTGTTTGAGTTGTCTTGTACCCATGGTGTGGGGAAGTTGGTTTACGATATCTAAATCCAGTCTACCACCAGGAATGCTCAGGACCTACTCAAGAAGGCAAATAATCCTTTCCACTAATATTTACAGGGTAAAATAAGATTGTTGTTAGAGTAATAAATTTGACAGTAAAATAGTTGTCAAGTTTTCAGGCAAATTTAAATTGGCTAGTTGAAACAAGTGACTATGCTAGAAAAATTAATTGTACTGGACAAAAAGGTGTTCCTAAAGTGTTCATTAACTATTCTTATGAATGACTTTTGAATTAGTTTTTAAAACAAGAATTAACTTCTGTTGAAATTTAGGTGTTACACTAAGGTTCAAAATTATCTAGGAGTCCTTGAATTTTTTAATAGTTTATTTTTTAGGACAGTTTTTAAGTTCATGGGAAAATTGAGGGGAATGTACAGGGAATATTCTATGTACCCCCTACTTCTACACATGCAGAGCCTCCCCCATTACCAACATCCCCCACCACAAACATACATGTGTTACAATTGATGGACCTGGATTGTGTCATCATTATCACCCTAGTCCATAGTTTACATTAGAGTTCCCTCTTGATAGTGTAAATTCTATGAGTTTTGACAAAGGTATAATGATATAAATGCGTCATTTGGCATCATACTAACTATTTTTACAAATGTGAACATCCTCTGTGCTCTTCTAATTCATCCCCCTTCCTCTATCAGCCACCCATCTTTTACTGTTTGCATAGTTTTGCCTTTTCCAGAATGTCATGCGTGTATATAGAAAGGAAGATTTTTAGAGTAGCTTATATCACTTAGTAATGTGCATTTAAGTTTCTCCATGTTTTTACATGACTTTAATCTTTTTTAAAAAAATATATTTTATTGATTTTTCACAGAGAGGAAGGGAGAGGGATAGAGAACTAGAAACATCGATGAGAGAGAGACATCGACCAGCTGCCGCCTGCACACCCCCCACCGGGGGATGTGCCCGCAACCAATGTATATGCCCCTGACCGGAATCGAACCTGGGACCCTCCAGTCCACAGACCGACGCTCTATCCACTGAGCCAAACCGGTTTCGGCTACATGACTTTATAACTCATTTCTTTTTGGCATGAATTTCATTATTGGAATGTACAATGGTTCATTTATCCATTCACTTACTGAATGGCATCTTGGTTGTGGGTTCTGGATTTTCTACTTGTGTTTTACCATAAATGAGTGGCATAACTTGTGTAAATAATTTTTTTAAAGTTTTAATATGGATTTAAATGGCCAATGACATATAGGTCTTTAAATATACTGGTTGCTTTGGGAAATATGAGGAGGTATAATGAACAAGGTGGTAAAAAATTCATCTATATCCCAGGTCTCAGGACTCTTTCAGTAAAGCATTTTAACCCCTTTGCCTTCTTTCCTTTGTTTTGGGTAAATACACATAATATGGAAGACCAGACTGCATAATTAATGATGCACCGCATTTTCTGTTTTATTTTCTTGATTAAATTTAAAAAGAAACAGCACAATATATTTCTCTATATTTTATACACTTTTAACTGTTCTTAATAAGATATAAAAATTTAACTTTTCAATAAATGCCCAAACACAAAACTCAATAGAGTGGTATTTTATGTTTTTTAGAATTATTAAGATAAATCAAATTATTTTATTTCCACAAAATTGCTTCAATTACATATATATAAGTTTTTTCTCTCTCAAAGTATAAAAGGCTAATGGGTAACAGAATATAGTGTGCTAGAGAAATCTATTACTATATTTTAATATAATTCAATTCAAGAATATCAGTTTCTCAATATGATTAAAGAAAAACAACTACTTATTTTTAATTATCAAATCCATAAATAACTACATAATATAACTATAATGACTATTAATGTCTTTAAATAATAATAATATATAAACAGTATAATATAAAAATTGTATTTATTTGTTTAGGTTTTCAAGCTAACTTAAATGTAGGGGGTATAATTTCAGTTTATTAAAGAAAAAAGTAATACATTAAATATCATGTTGCATTACATTCCTGAGAAGGTAATACAAAAGTTAAGAAATGTAACTTTAAAACAGAAACTATTTAAAAACAGGTTATATTAGTATTAGAAAGATTGCTGACAAAAAAAAACACACTTTTGTTACATTTTAGGAGAAAATCTGTAACATTTTGAGATTTTTTTTGCATGTCAAATACTTTTATTTAAAATACATATGCAAATCTATTAAAGAAAAAATTTCTCAGACATATCATGATTCCTAAATTAATTTTTGAGGAAGGTTTGAATGACAGCTAGGAAGCTTTCTTTTTCCAGTTCTATAGCTATTTCATAAAACTTAAAATGAAATAGGCAAATCCGAATGCTCTTTTGGAAATAAATGTCAGCAAACCAAATGATATGTGAATACATTATTCCATGTTCTAAAGAATATATTTACAACTTACAGTTCTTTAAACACAGAAGTTAGTACAGATTTAACTTCTTATACACAAAAATATGAGATCACATATAATACTATTTCTGCCAAAGCATTGCTCAATTAAACTTATTTCAACAAATATTACCCATCTATTATAAGATTAAGTATATAATCTAGATTGAAGATTTTATAAAAATATGAGTAATTATCCTTATAATGTATTAAAATTAACAAGTTTGATTTTTGCTGTGTCTTAGACACCCTTGAGGTTATGTACCCACATTAATTTATTCATCACAGCATTCTTATGTAGTAAATGTTGTTATCTATGGTGAAAATAAGGTTCCTAAAAAGAGTACATCTTAAAGCCACAGAGTTAAGAAGTTGTCCTTTTAGCAGTTTGAAATCTGGCTTACCATACACTAAACTAAAATAAATACTTTATTTTTATTATTTTAATTAAATTTATTAGGGTAAAATTAGTTAATACAATTATATGGCTTTTAGGTACACAATTCTATAGTACATTTTCTTCTACTGTTATTATCACTATAATTTTTTAGAATTGTTTTCCATTGACAGAAAAATTGAGCAGATAGTAAAGAGTTCCCTTGTTCCTTCAGCACAATTTTCCCTATTCTTAACAGCTTAAGTCATTATGGTACATTTGTTATAATCAGTGAACCAATACTGGCACATTATCATTACCTAAAGTTCATGGTTAATTTACATGATCTTAATCATTCCCTAATGTCCTTTTTCTTTTCCATATCCCACTCAGGAATCCACATCATATTTACCTGTCATGTCTTATTAGGTTCCTCACAAGCATGTCAAACTCGCGGCCTACTGACCGCATGCTTCATTTATATGGTCTGTGTTAGCTTTTGAGTTTGACATGCTTATACCCAAGACAATTTCTCAATCATTGTTTTTCATGACTTTACAAGTTTTTAGATATTTTGAAGTATGCTCTGCTAGTGAATTTTACATAATATTTTTCTCATTATTAGACTAGGGTTATGGGTTTGAGGATAGAAGATCACAGAGGTAGGGTACCATTTTCATCACACCATATCAAGGATACACACTGTCAACATGATTTATGTTGTTAATGTTGACCTTGATCACCAAACTGCGATAGTGTTTGTCAGCTTTCTCCACTGTGAAGTAATGCTGTTCCCCCATTTCCAGGTTGTACTCGCTATGGGAAAGTAGGTATACACAGCTCACACTTTAGGTAGTAGGGAGTTATGATTCCTTCTTTTATTTTTTTCAATAACATTTAAAAGTGTAAAACACATTCTAAGTTCATAGGTAGAATATTAAACAAACAATGGGCTGGGTTTGGCCTACAGACTCGAGTTTGCTGACTCCTAAACTAATTTTATGATTTCTCTTTCTGTTTATTATAAATGATATATACAAAATGTTAAAAAAGGTATATGGTAAAATGTAACTCTATGAGGCTTTTCATTATTACTTCAATGACATTTAGGTTTAGAATATATTTGAACTAATATTTCAATGTTAATTTTTAATCTGCATTTTAGTACATGCTTAAATACTACAAATATATGCTATAAAGTAGAAATTATAAACATATAATTTCCAAATTGTTCAACAAATATCCAAACTATATATTAAGTGATCACTTTTTGGGATAGAGAGATTTGAAATCATTCTTGGTCCACCAAAGGGATTCTTATCCTTTTCTTGATATAGCTCACATTATCTGCACTTTCTAATGATTGATTAAAGAGAAACATGAACATATTGTTTATAAATAAAATGAACCCTAAGTAGAAAATAAACATAGTCTAAGTGCTAAAAATTATCAGACCTAAATATTCTTAATTTTTAAAAAATCAAATATCTATATATTTTTAGTTGTTAGTTTTTTGGAGGTCTCTCTCACTTCCTCTCTCTCTCTTCTTAATATTTATTTATATTAGTACTATTTCTTTATCTCTCTTTATCTCTTTCTATGTCAGAACTTGTAAACAAAATATTGGATAGTGCATGATATTTCAAGTCTCAAATTTATATCCTCATTAGAAATAGTATGCTTTTTTAAAGATAAGGTTTTATTTATTCAGGTGCTGTTTGAGGTTGTGAGAGAAAATTCAAAGCAATATGGCATTTAAAAACTTACCTGATAAAACAGAAAGATAGGAATACTTACGAAGATATAAGATTTTAAACAAAAATATATGAAACGACACATAGTGAGAAAAAAAATACATATTTTTTTCAATTTATACATATGACATATTTTAATCCTTCTACTAGTTTCATAATTATCTCTAATGATGCTATTTTTAAATTTCCAATTTCTCATTTAGAAATCTAGTCATTAAATATTTTATGGTATCACTTGTCAAATATAACCAAAATCTCCTGGTCACATAATTAATTTCATTACAAAACACCTCCTAAGTTAGTTTTAACCCAAATCAACTTGGTGAGGAAGAGAACTTATAGTGCTTGCCTGAAATTATCTTCAAATTTACAATCTCAATCTCTCTGAACATTCTCAAGTCACCTACTGCTTCATAAGTAAAGACAAAGCTATTAATCCATGTATGGACCTAATTAATAATTGTATGTTCTTAAAAACAAACACTATTCTTCTCTTAATATCCTTAGATAGAGGAGAATCAGAACTGGTAAAGAATAGAAGAATGTGAAATCAACTGCCCTCACATTATGACTACACAATTTGATGGTGATATGAGAAGTCAGAAAATGTGTACTAGCTATAGTAATAGTATTTCAACCCAAGCAAAATAACTACTAGTACTTTGAGGCTCTAAGCATAGACCACTGGCTTAAAGTTTAAGTTCCTATTAGCTACTTAGTGACTCTTTGAAAAGCTATCATGGGACAGCTGTATTTACATGAAGCTAAATGGGCTATATGTTTTAAACTGTCTCTGGAGACAAAGAAGATATTATATAATGAATGATAAAGAATCAATTCAACAGGAAGATATAACAACTATAAATATACTAGAGGCCTGGTGCATGAAAATTCATGCACTGGAGGGGGGGGTCCCACAGCCCAGCCTGCCCCTTCTCACAGTCCAGGAGCCCTCAGGGGCAGGAGGCGACCCGGCGATCAGGGAAAGGCGACGCCTCCATCAGACCGCTGCTGCTGCCACTGTCAGCAGTGCAAGCCTCGGGCGGCCCTGGTTACCTGAGCCTCAGTCAGCCTGGGAGGCTGGGCAGCCACCCTCCGAGGCTTGCCTGTGCCTCTGGCATTGGCTGGGCAGCCGCCATCTGAGGCTTGCCTGTGCCTCGGGCCGGCCCTGGGCGGCTGGGGGGCTGAGGGCCTGAGGAACTCTGGAGGCAGGTGCGCGAGGTGGGCTCCGCTGTGCCACGCGCCTGCCGCCCCAGCGGGGCTGAGGGCACTGGGCACCGCCATCTTGTGGGCGCTGGCATTTTTGAGGGTGTGGCAGTCAAATTAGCATATTCCCTCCTTATTGCCTGTGGGCGCCACCATCTTTGTGAAGGTGTGATGGTCAATTAGCATATTCGCTCTTTATTAGATAGGACTAGAGGCCCGATGCATGAAATTCGTGCAAGAGTAGGCCTTCCTTCCCCCTGCTGCCGGCACTGGCTTCCCTCTGGCATCCGGGACCCAGGCTTTCCTCACAGGCCCAACTTTGTCTGGAAGGACATCTAGTCTAATTAGCATACTATACTTTTATTATTATAGATATATTCACAACATAAGAGTGCCTAAATACATAAAACAAATGTTGATAGAACTAAGGCAGAAATTGACAGCAATATAGTAATAGTAGGAGATTTTAATACCTCACTTACAATAATGGATAGATCACCCAGACAGAAAATAAACAAAGAAACATGAACATCTTGAACATCTTGAAAAGATGTCCAACTTCACTAAAGATCAGGAAATTCAAATCACAATCACAATGAGATATCACCTCACATCTATTAGAATGGCTATTATCAAAAAGACAAAAGATAAATGATGGTGAGGATGTAAAGAAAAGGGAACTCTGTACTCTGTTGATGAGAATATAAATTGGCATAGGTGTTATGGAGAACTATAGGGGTTCCTCAAAAAGTTAAAAATAGTAATACCTGGTGATCCAGCAAGCCCACTTCTGGATATATATCCAAAAGAAATGAAATCAAGACCTCAAGGAGATATCTACACTCATTATGTTTCACACCTAAAACCAATCCTGCCGAAACCGGTTTGGCTCAGTGGATAGAGCGTCGGTCTGCAGACTGGAAGGTGCCAGGTTCGATTCCGGTCAAGGGCATGTACATTGGTTGCGGGCACATCCCCCCCGGTGGGGGGTGTGCAGGAGGCAGCTGCTGGTCTATGTCTCTCTCTCATCGATGTTTCTAGCTCTCTATCCCTCTCCCTTCCTCTCTGTGAAAAATCAATAAAATATATTAAAAAAACAACAACAACAACAAAAAAAAAACAATCCTTTCTATGTCAATTATATCTCAAAACTTATTTTTTTAAAAGCATGTGTTTTGCAACAATATGAATGAAACTGGAAGTGAAATTTTGCTAAGTGTAATGAGCAAGATGCACAAAGACAAATACTGAATGATCTAACATATATGGAATCTCAAATAGTCAAACTCATAGAAGCAGAGATTAAAAAGGGGGCTGTCTGAGACTGCAGGAGGGGGAAATGGGAGCTGTTGTTCAAGAAGTATAAAGTTACCATTATGCAAAATAAGTTCTGGTAATCTAATGTACAACAATGTGACTATCTATAATAATAAAAGGGAAATATGCTAATTAGATTGGATGTCATTCCGGATGTCCTTCCTGATGAAGTTGGGGCGGGGGGGGGGGAAGCCAGTCCCAGTCCCGGGTGTCTGCGGGTGGCCTGGGGGAACCCATCCTGGGTCCCAGGTGCCTGCGAGCAGCCCGGGGGAAGCTAGCCTGAGTCCCGGTGCCTGCCGACAGCTAGAGGAGGGAAGCTGGGTCCCGGGTGCTGGAGGAAAGCCTGTGCTGGAAGCTTGGGGAAGGAAGGCCTACTCTTGCACACATTTCAAGCATCGGGCCTCTAGTCCTATCTAATAAAGAGGGAATATGCAAATTGACCATCACACCATCACAAAGATGGTGGCGCCCAAACCCCTAATCCCTGTCAAAGTACCCCAGTCCTTTCAGCCCCCCTGGAGGGCGGGGGGGGGGGCAGTAGATGCATGATGTGACCAGACCTGCCCTCAGCTCCCAGCCACTCAGGGCTGGCCCCAGGTACAGGCAAGCCTTGGATGGTGGTTGCCCAGCTGCCCAAAGCTCAGGTAACCAGGGCTGGCTGGGGCTTGTGCTGCATGCAGGCAGTGGCAGCAGCAGAGGTGTGATGGGAGCATCACCTTCCCTTAATCACTGGGCTGCCTCCTGACTCTGAGGGTTCCCGTACTATGAGAGGAGGCAGGCCGGGCTGAGGGACCCTCCCCTCCAGTGCATGAATTTTCAGGCACTGGGCCTCTAGTTGTTAATAATATTGTGTGATGTAACTGAAATTTTCTAAGAACATATATCTTATGTGATCTTACCACATTAAAAAGGTAACTGTGTGAGATAATGGATATGCCAATTAACTTGATTGTGGAAATTATCTCACAATGTATACTAGTATGTATATTAAATAATCAAATTGTACAACTTAAAAATATGTGTTTTATTTGTTTATCATAACTCGATAAAGCTAGGGAGAAAAAGTGAAAGGGTTAAGTAAAATATAGAGAATCAAAGCCAAAACAAAACAAAAAAAAGTTGGTTTCTTTAAAAGACTAATAAAATAGAAAATTAAAGAAATATAGCATTCTACAAATAACATGTATATTGAGTATGCTAAGTGCCAAGATCAATTACAATCATTTCACCTTTAATAGCTCAGTTTAATGCTAATTTCCACTGTATGTTGTTATCATTGCTACTTCTGCCTATCTAATTTTCAGGCACATAATAAAAATGCAATGTTTCTATCATGTTTGTATTTAGGTGTGGCCATGGGACTTGCTTTTTCCAATTAAATGTGATCAAAAATGGCATTTGTTAATTCTGGCATTTATTTCCAATTAAAAGGCTTTGAGAGCTATTACATAATTTACCATATTTCTTTCTTACTAAAGGGGAGTGTGCAAAGGTGCATCAGAAAAAAATTATACAAAAGTTTAATATTAGAAAATAAGGCAAAAAAAAGGTGGATGGTATGTCCTTCCAAAGGCATATAAAGGTGGGGCTACTTAAAGGCTGTCTTGGGAAGTACATTACGTTTTTAAGAGGTTTTGGTTTTCAAAACATCTTCAAGCCTGTAAAAATTATATCACCCTGACGTAAAATAATCTTTAAGGTCCTATTCATCTGTTGGTAAGAAATAAGTTGAAAGAGCTCTGTGATCCCCTAGGAAGTATATTTTCAAAAACCCACTTCAGATATGACAAAAAAATTTTTTTGGCCAAGATTCTGAAAATGCATAAACTACTAGCATTTTTTCCCCTCAAGATTAATGTACTATGAATATTGAAGGGAAAAATGTGTAGAAAATGGTTTAAAATTCCGAGAAGAACTGCTTTTACAGATGTATGTGTATGTTTTAGATGAGTAGTGACAGAGGTTTTGACTTGGATAGTAGATAGTGGCTGGATTGTCATGGTGAGTGTGAGTGTGTGTGTAAAATATGGAGAAAAATTGACTCTCTGCCCTGACTTTTCACCTGCCATTGCCTTCAAATTTTCATTGCCTGCCTACACACCAGTGATAACTCATACTACTATTGTAGGTAATCTATATATGTAAAAGCCTAATATGCAAATTAATTTTCCCTGCGGTAGTTTGACCAGGAGACTGATCTCTCGCTATGACGTGTGTTGACCCCAGAGGGCAGTGCGGAATGAAGGAAAGCTTTGGCCTGCAGTTGGAAGGAAGGCCCCGGCCAGCAACTGGAAGGCCCTGATTGGCCCTGATTACTGGCCAGGCCTAGGGACCCTACCTGTGCACAAATTTTGTGCACCAGGCCTCTAATTTGATAATAATAAATGGTCAAAAGACACAAAATAGTGAGAAGTTGAGGGGGGGAAATAAAACAGAGACTGACTTAAGTGGGTTTAATATCAATCTGGATTTTCATATAAGTGAAAAACTATATTGTGTTTTCAATTTGACACCTCATTTAAAATTATTTTGTTTTTAATTAACAGGCATGGGAAATCATGTATGTATGTTGTTAAAGAAAAACAACTTTAGCAAAGGGTAAATTTTTCTATTTTACAGCCAAATAGAATTCCATTGTAGAAATGTACTGCAGCTTTTTTTTGTTTTTTTAATCTACTTGTGTACTGATGGGCATTTGGGCTGTGTCCAAATGTTGGCTACTATAAATAACACTGGAATGAACCTGGGGGTGCATATATTCTTTCAAATTAGTGTTTTGAATTTCTTCAGATAAATTCCAAAAAGTGAAATTGCTGGGTCATAAGGCAATTCCATTTTTAATTTTTTGAGGTAACTCCATACTGCTTTCCACAGTCATTTTTGAAATCTAAAGCCAGTGTTCTTTTTTCATTTATTTGCTCACTCACATAAGTAATTATTTTGTTATGAGATACTTATTTCTATTCTTGAGCCAGCAACACACTATTTTAAGTAGTTGAAGTGGGGGTATATTTAACTCATTTTAGTATAATTATTCACTTCTCATTTTTTCTTTACAGAAATATTTTTAATTATTTCTACTGCTTTATTCTTCCAAGTGAATTTTAGAAATACTTAAGTCAAATTTTAAAAAATTCCTTTAGTATTTGGTTTGAATTATTAAATTTATAAATTTTATAAAATTATTACATACTTGCAATATTACCATGTTGATACAATGTTGAAGGACAAGTAGAAGATGTGAGAATGATGAAAGAGCTTATTTATAATTCCACAGGAGAATGATATTTGAACTGACACATAAAGGATGAATAACATATAAATATTGATAAGTGGGCACTTTAGTGAATCTTACTTCTAGGTATAATAGCTTTTCGATTGATATTGCTAAGTCTTAAAGGTGGATAATTATGTCAACCACTGATATTGGAAATTTTCATCTCTTCCAATATAAGTTAGTGAAACTTACAGGAAATAATTAAATTGTCACTAATAGTGGGTATCAACTTCTTACTCTTGCCCATATCTAGACTGTCAGGTTATCTCTCCATTGGTGGGCTACATCTTAAATTATGATATTTAATAAAATGAGTATATTCTGACTCTACATCATGTCTAAGTTTTTAGTTTAAAGGTTGCATATTGTACAAGAAATATTTGAACAAGTATTTGGATCTAAGACTCTAAAAGTGGATGTAATATCTTTATTTAAAAATAAACTATTACAACGGTTTCTTGCTTTCATATTCCTAATGTAAGTTAAACATATGTAAAATGTTCTAAATACATCTCAAATAAACTTTTTTCCCCTATTGTATACTCTTCAAAAAATTTTAACAACTAAGTGAATGTAAGGTGACTTTGTTAATATTGTATCCTGTCCTCTCTCCATACAGTCTCATCCTACCTAATAATTAACCATCACTCTGCTACACCCACAAGCCATGCCCACCAGCCATGCCCACCAGCCAATCAGAGCAACCAAGATGGCTGCGGCCATAGAGAGCAGGAGGGAGGCTTGGGTTTCCCTGGCAATGGAGGAAGCCAAGTTTTCCACACACCCTGGTGGGCCCAGGCCTCTACTCAAGGGTACAAAGTTTTAATTATAGAAGGTAAACAAATTCCAACAGAAATGGCAGCAGCCACTGAGCTGGAAAAGCAGGAGACTAGGATTGCCTTGGGCGATGGAGGAAGCCAAGCTTCTGCAGCCCTGGCCGGCTCAGGCCTTCACTCCAGGCTACAAAGTTTCAATTATAGAAGATACGTAAATTCCAACAGAAATGGCTGCCGCCACATGGCAAGCAAGAAACTTGGTTCCACTCCAGGCTACAAAGTTTCAATTGTAGAAGATAAATAAATTCCAGATACCAGGGCCTCCGTTTGGGTCACTGGGGGCATGGCTGGCCCACAAACCACCACAGACCCCTCACCCAGGCCACCCATACCCTGATCTGGGACACCCTTCAGGGCAAACCAGCTGGTTCCCACCCGTGCATCAGGCCTCTATCCTATCTAATAAAAGAGCAATATGCAGATTGATCATCACTCCAACACACAAGATGGCTGCCCCCATGTGGTCAAAGACCTGCCCCCATGTGGACATAAGATGGCCACCACAAGATGGCCAGCAGGGGAGGGCAGTTGTGGGCGATCAGGCAAGCAGGGGAGGGCAGTTGGGAGGCACCAGGCCTGCAAGCGAGGGCAGTTGAGAGGGACCAGGCCTGCAAGGGAGGGCAGTTGGGTGTGATCAACCCTGCAGGGGAGGGCAGTTAGGGGTGACCAGGCTGGCAGAGGAGGGAAGTTGGGGGCAAACAGGCTGGCAGGCTAGCAGTTAGACATCAATCATGCTGGCATGGGAATGATTAGGGAGTGGTCAGGCTGGCAGGCAGAAGCAGTTAGGGGCAATCAGGAAGGCAGGTAGGCAAGCAGTTGGGAGCCAGCAGTCCTGGATTGTGAGAGGGATGTCCGACTGCCCATTTAGGCCCGATCCTGGTGGGCAGTCGGACATCCTTCGAGGGGTCCCAGATTGGAGAGGGTGAGGGCTGGGTTGAGGACACCCCCTCCCCATGCATAAATTTCGTGCACTGGGCCTCTAGTCTTTAAATATCCTTAATGGCTGTAGTTCATCTTAAATAATTTTGCAAACATAGATGTTATCTGAAATGAAGTGCTTATTTAAAATTGGTAATTAAGAATATATAATATTTCCTGTTTTAGAGAATATGTAGGTCTATTAAAGAACGTAACTCGGCTTCATAGTATCATATGGTTTGTAAAAAATTATATAAATTATATTCATTAAATATACTTAATCATATTCAACTAGGTAACATTTTCTGTTACAAATCTCTCCAGTAAACATTTAGCCACATGGATTTCATTTTAGGCACCTGGGAAATGTGCATACTCATGTTTGCATCATTTCATGGATGGTAGAATGCAATAAACATAATTCCCCAATTACTGTTTTAATTCAAATTATTGCACAACATTAAGAATCATAATTATATAATATATGCTTTTGATATCAAAGCAAACAGAATTATTTATAGTAATGATTTATAGTCAGATTAGATTGACTTATCCTGAATCTGTGATCCAGTTCATTTTGATTTAGTTACCAGTACAATTATAAACCAATAAATCTGTCAAGAGAGAATTATAAAGAATTTAATTTAAATTAATAAAAACAAACAAACAAAAAACTACTGTTTTCTTCCCAAAAAATCTGTGGTCATTAACAGTGCTAAATCTCCTCTTTTTAGCACATTAAATAACCTTTTATAAAGGTACAACCCCATGCAATAATTTCTCTACTTAGGTAGAATATTACCAAAATATTTTGAAAAAACAAAATTTTCATTGACTACATCTTTTCAACTTAAAACACTATTCATCTTGTTTACAACATTTATATCACAGCCATACACACTATTTCTAATTTTCCCATGAAATAATTTAAAAACACTAATAAGAAAGACATATCAATCTATTTTACTCTTATAAATATTATGTACCACATTCTTTTCTCTGAATAATTCTTGACTAATGGAGGATGAGTAACAAATTATCCAGGGGGAACTTCTGGAATTATCTATACTAATAATAGGGGTAATATGCTAATTAGACCGGGAGACCTTCTGAACATCCTTCCAGACAAAGCCATGGTGGCGGGGCCGAGGCAGAGGCTGTTAGGTGAAATCAGGCAAGCAAGGGGGGTGCAGTGGGGGTGATCAGGCCAATGGGGGGGGGCAGCTGGGTGTGAGCCAGCTGGCGTGGGGGCAGTTGGGGGCAATCAAGCTTGTAGGAGGGGGCAGTTGGGGGCAAGCAGGCCAGCAGTGGGGGGCAGTTGTGGGCAATCAGGACAGGGGGGGCAGTTGGGGGCAAGCAGGCTGGCAGAAGGGGCAGTTGGGGGTGATCAGGCCGGCATCCAGAGTGGTTAGGAGTGATCAGGCAGGCACGCAGGTGAACAGTTAGGTGACGGCGGTCCTGGATTGTGAGAGGTATGTCTGCCTGCCAGTTTAGGCCCGATCCCTGTACCTAAACCGGCAGTCGGACATCCCCCAAGGGGTCCCAGATTGGAGAGGATGCAGGCCGGGCTGAGGGACCCCCCCCCTCCATGGACAAATTTCATGCACCGGGACACTGGTTTTCACATGAGCTCTTGAGAAGTTCTTTTGTGAGCTTGAGTCCTGGTCACTGACAGCAGTAACTATTCCAATAGCTTACTATTTGATTACCTGGCTCTTAAAGGCCTATTTCATTTTTCTAGGTTCCCTATTTCTGATACATGTGGTTGCTTTTCTAAAACAATTTTTTGAACCCACGCCTTCTTTTGAAAGAAACCCTAGCAAAAACACATAGATTAAACAAAAACAAAACAATACTAATGATTTTTGTTATAGTTAAGAATATTTTTTTAGAAACTTATATAAAATATTAATCAGGATTAGAGTAGGGTTAGGATAAGTAGAATCTAGCAATATACAAATACTTTCATCTATATATACATTTATATATCTCTCCCCATAAAATATATGGAGCCCTCACTCCATTGGTTAAGCATTGTCCCATGCATCAAAAGATCACTGGTTTTATTCCCAGTCACAGCACTTGCCAGAGTTGTGGCTTGATCACAGTAGAGGACTTAAAGGAGGCAGCCAATCAATGATTCTCTCTCACATTTATGTTCTTTTTTCTCTCCCTTTCTATTCCTCTCTTTCAAAAATAAATCAAAATATATTTTTTAGCCAACATTTTTTAATATTTTTTATTGATTTCAGAGAAGAAGGGAGAGGAGTGAGAAATTAAAACATCCATGATGAGAGAGAATCATTGATTGGCTGCCTCCTACACGCCCCCCACTGGGGATCAGCCTACAACCCAGGCATGTACCCTTGACCAGAATTGAACTGGGGACCCTTTAGTCTGCAGGCTGACACTCTATTCACTGTGCCAAACCAGCTAGGGCAATAAAAACATTTTAAAATAAAATAAAATATATAAAAAAAGAATAAAGACTACTTGCATTCAACGATGAAAAAAATAGAAAATATAAAGAAGAAATGAAGGAAAGAAAGAAGGAAAGCAAAAAAGAAAAAAAGAAGGAAGAAAGGAATGAAAAAGGAAGGAAAGAAAAAAGAAGGGAAGATAAAGAGAAGACAATGAGTGTGTGTGTGTGTCTGTGTGTGTGTGTGTGTAAAGAGAGACAGCCAGAGACAGAAATAGACAGAGGAGGGACAAATAGAATTCTATTTCAGATTATTGGGACCTGATTAAACATTATGATCAATAAGTATATCAATATGTTGTCAAAAAAGAAAAAAACTGAAAAAAATTTCCATCATAAATAGCTGTATCATGAGTAGTTTCATTCTTTAGAAAGCAGGTTATCAGTATGTTACAATAATCATAAATATATTCAATTATTTTATTTATTTTAAGATGATAGTATGAATCATGGAATTTTTGCAGTATAGTATTTTCAGCGGCAGTATATATACATATTTTTAAATAATAATATAATTCCTTTATCTCCAGATGTATACATACTAGTGGCCTGGTACATGAAATTCATGCACGGGGGTGGAGGGTGTTCCTCAGCCTGGCCTGCACCCTCTCCAATCTGGAACATCCCCCTCGCAATCTGGGACCGCTCACCTGCCTGATCACCCCTAACCACTCTGCCTGCTAGCTTGCTCACACCCAACTGCCCCCCCCCACCAGCATGATTGCCCCCAACTGCCCTCCCCTCCTGGCCAGATGGTCCCTAACTGCCTCTGCCTTGGCCCCGTCACCATGGCTTTATCCAGAAGGACATCTGGAAGTTCTCCCGGAAGGTCTCTTAGTTTAATTAGCATATTACCCTTTTATTATTATACATCGTTTATGTAAATTATTATATATCTTGTTTGTGGAACATATTTTTACCTATAACACTTATAAGCATAAAGAACTTTATATTAATAGTAGAGGCCCGGTGCATGAAAATTCACGCACTGGAGGGGACGTTCCTCAGCCCAGCCTGCCCCCTCTCACAGTCCAGGAGCCCTCAGGGGCAGGAGGCGACCCGACGATCAGGGGAAGGCAATGCCCCCATCACACCTCTGCTGCTGCCACTGCCGGCAGCACAAGCCTCAACCGGCCCTGGTTATCTGAGCCTCGGGTGGCCCTGAGCAGTTAGGCAGCTGCCATCTAAGGCTTGCCTGAAAGA
The DNA here is from genome assembly GCF_951640355.1 of Cnephaeus nilssonii. NCBI lineage: Eukaryota > Metazoa > Chordata > Mammalia > Chiroptera > Vespertilionidae > Cnephaeus > Cnephaeus nilssonii. The sequence continues at coordinate 54,380,192 of NC_137079.1, read as the reverse complement.
GGCTTGTCTGTGCCTCAGGCCGGCCCTAGGCGGCTGGGCAGCTGACATCTGAGGCTTGCCTGCACCTTGGGCTGGCCCTGGGCAGCTGGGGGGCTGAGGGCAGTTCCGGCCGCACTGCATGCCTGCCACCCCCCCAGCGGGGCTGAAAGGACTGGGGGACTCTGGCGGGACTGAGGGGACTAGGCACCACCATCTTGTGGCTATGTGCGCCGCCATCTTTGTGATGGTCAATTTGCATATTTCCTCTTTATTAGATAGGATGGCAATGTGAAAACTATATTTATAAAATAAAAACATAGACACAGACTCCCAGGGAAATATCGAGACACATTTATTTACGTTAGGGTAACAGATTTTTTTCAGGTGACTCATCTTTCAATATTTCCCAGAGTTTTACCTTTCAAATATGTCTTTTCAGCCAATTAAGCACACACTATACTTGATAACCTATGTGTGGAAAAACTCATCCCTAAGCTTTCAGAGGATTAACTATTCATTTCTCTCCTAAATTGCTTGTCTAATGTAGGAACTATGTTCCGTTCTTTATCCCATGAAGTCACCCAGAGACTAGATAGGTGGAATCATTTTGATACTATCTCCATGTGTGACTTCAGAATATACTTGGTCAAGGGGTCAAAAAAGCTTTAGGGTAGCGTACAACCACTTTGCCTCATATTTCATTGGCCCTACTTGCCATATGACAGGTCTGCGTTCAAATGCAAAAGAAATGGTTAATGTAGAATTTCAAAGAGATTATTTGGCCAACATTAATTTTTTTATTCATGTTTTTCTTATCAAATACTCCTTTATTTATTATGTTTCTGTACATTTTTTTTTCATTTACATGTAGCATCCAATCCAGCATATCTAATAGAAGTAACCTAAACACCATATCATCACTATATTTAGCTCAAATTCCTGAATTTCTACATGCTATAATCATTTCAACAACAGGTCTGGCTGTGACACTTAAGTCTAAAAAACTATGAACTAGAAGAAAAATTTCCTTCCCTACACAAACTTTCAATATTTAAAAATAAAATAATATCTGCAATTAATTCTCCTATCATAAAAGAAGCAAAGAAAGATCCTCAACAGTCAGAAGACTGCAGTATTTCTGAAACACCACTGAGTGGGCATTGTGAGCAAGCCCTACAATCAAGTGTTGGTGAATATTCATTGCTTATGATACCCCCAAATGGCAAGCTGGACTTCTTATCCAGGTTCTTGTCCTATGAATTTTGAAGAGTAAAATTTGTGGACAAAAGAACTTTATGTAAAAGCCTGGGAATTTATTGAAAGCATATACAAACTCCCAGATGGGGAGGGATCCCCAAAGGCGTAACCCTTAGGAGTCTTTGTCTAAGAGTTTATAAATGCTGGCAGCTGCGTGGTCTGTTCATGCCACTTTCTAATTGGTAATTGGACCCTTCCTTATTTTATGTCCCCTCATGTTTTTTCCCAATTGGCCGATTTCCCCCTTTTTCCTGTCTGGTATCAGTTTCAAAGTTTCAAAGCCTACTCAGTGCACCCCTTCATCTTCCTTTTCTCTTGTAACATTCTGCTGACTTCTGTGCTTGTAAGATAAATATTCTGGCGATTTGGAGCTGGCTCCATCTCTCATGTATGCATTCCTTTTCCATGGACCCTACCCTCACTGCCTCTCCTATCTCTAACTCCTCTCAATTCAATCTTGATTCTGCTCAATAGGATTAGTTTCATAATACATTGCTTACTGTGGTCCTGGCCCTTCACTCAGGGAAATGCTTCTTTTTCCTTATTCTTCATAGCTTCCCTTGAGATAATGTGCCTATTGTGGACTTGTTCAATGTTTTAAACTCCTGTCAAATTACAGGAATTTGAGAGAAGGTGCAAAAGTCTAAGATACTAACAGCATTTTTTTTTAATTATTGTTATTATAGGTTTGTACTTGCTTTAGCAATATAACTCTCTCAAAGCAGAGTAAAAGTTGTAAAAGTTTTATCTATTTTATATTGGCCCATTGCATATTCTACTGAAAGGAATTTTGGGCATAAATAGACAGGTTTAGGGAGTTTTAGGAATAAAGAGGGTCCATGGGGAAGGAATGCATAGGTGAGGGATTGGAGCTGCCAGAAGGCACACATTCACAGAGAAAAAGAAAAAAAAAAGTGCCACAGGATAAAGGGAGAAGAAGACATCCATTCACAGGAGATAGGGAAAAGCCACAGGGTATGGGGAAAAAGAGGAAACAAACTTTCACAGAGGATAGAGAAATACTGACAAATGGGAGAAAGAGGAAAACAGATTTTCACAGGAGATAGAGAAATGTTACAATATAAGGGGGAGAGAAGGAGGGGGCACCACATGGGGTTTGAAGCTGATATTCTGCAAAAGAGTGACCAATCAGAAGGGTGTAACAAGAAACAAAGAACTATAGCATTTATGAACCTTAGCAAAAGGGGCTTTGGGGGTTACCACCTTGTACTCCCTCCCTATGTGGGAGTCTGTATTTGCTTCCAATAAATTTACACCCTTTTCATCTACCGCCTTTTGTCCGTGGCTTCATTCTTCCAATCCATCTGGACAAGGACTCAGGAAAGAAATCACCCTTGCATCCTGCTCAGGAAAAGAAGCCCACTCACTAGCAAATATTCATACCTATATTACTTATTAAGATATAATTTTCATATCTGTATATCTGATTATGTATATAATTCTAAACTCCACTTTCCAATTTTAATCTGGTAAGTTGAAATTTGGGCTTTGGGGGAAAAGTGATAGCCTGATTTTCTCTAAATCAGTTAGTTCAATTTTGAGGTTTCACTGTCCTCTATATCCTTCATTTGATCATTGCCACTAGGTACTTGAATCCTCAGAGAATTTTCTAAATAAATGTGAAGGCTATACTCTATTTTTATCTTTCCCCAAATGCTGAGTTTTGATAGGATAGGAAGCTGCCTCTCAAAACCTTTATCAATTATATCCTACTATTTGAGTCTATTCACAGCATCAAGACCCAAAGTTCCAGAATGTTTTTACGTCCTTTCATTTCTGCTTTTCAAAAATCAAATTATTTCCTTATTTTATCTCTTTCTGGTAATGCTAGATAAAATTCAATCAATAACAACCCAAAATACTAAAATTCTGTTTTTGACCTCTTCCCCTAGAGCTACAAAATAATTGGACATGCAATCTTGATTTTTCAGACACATAGTGTCATCAAATATTCTGCTATTGCTTAACAGTGACAGGGCTCCAGCCTCTGCTAATTGTTTCCTCCACTCCCAAACTGATAAGCTTGTGTCACACATTTTCGGTTTGTTGAGATGGCACTCTACTCCTAAACCACTGTCTGTATTAGGCAATGACAGATCATGTCAGTTTCAAAGAATCCAAAAATATTAATTGATTAAAATAAATATATATTTGGTTCATTCTCGCTGTCCAACTCAGGTCAATGGTTAAGCTGCTTTCTACATAATTGCTCAAAGTCCAAGGCTATATGAGGCACCACTAAGTGATAACGCTACTGTATGTCACTGATAGCTTCAGCTACGATAATGACAAGGAAAGACAGTCACACACTGACTTTTTTCATGTTTTATTGGTCACAGCTTGTTAAATGGTATCACAGATAACCTTACTATCCCCCTCTGACTAAATTTGAGACATGCTTCTTCCTAGCCCCTAGTGGGATGACCTTCCATTTCTTAGAGCATTTTAGAAAATTTATAATTGTAAATTCTTTGTCTGTCCCTTTGAGATGTAAATCTTTTTAAAAGCCTCTTACAATGCAGGATTGTCTTTCTAAAGCACCTGGGAGCCATCCCTTTGAAATATAACACTCAAAGTTAATAATGATCCCTTCGCCCACTCTGTGTGGAGAGTGGGTGGTGGGGGTGTAGAAGATTAATTTACTTGACAGCCTTGCTCCAAGTTAAAAAACTGCCTTTTGAGTTTACTTTTCATTTGGATCAAGACAATTACCAACACAAATGGCTTAAAATCCCTGCACCCCAGCTCTTAAAAATTTTCCAACCTTTTTTCTTTTCTTTTCTTTTCTTTTTTCCTGGAGTTGAGCTCAGAATCAATTCTGGCTTCTCTGCCCTATTGCAACAACATAGAATAAAGTCTTCTTTGCTTGGGGAAAGATTTGCTTTGACAAAAGGAATAAGAAATTGTAAGGATGGAAAAAAAATGGGAGAACAAAAGAAAGATTGAACAGTATAGTGAACAGTAGTAATTCTTCTACTATGTACTAGAGTCAACAAGCCTATACTTTCCATATATTATGCCTACATAACCCAATCAAGACCCGAAATTCAAGAAATTAATTGCAAAAAAATGCATCTCTAGTAAAGTAACTTTATGGAATCGTCCTCATTTATGGTGATACTGAAGTATAGTAACCTTCATCTTGTGTAAAAAACTGCTGTTTGAAATTTTAACCCTGCTATTTTGGCTTCTGTAAACACTTGTTTGCTTGCTTAAATAATAGGGAAAAATAAGACTACTCCCATTCCAGAGAGGCCATAAACTATGCCCCAGACAGAGTTGTCAGTGCTGGCGCCAGGCCAGGCCTTGAGATATGGTCTCACAGCCCTGTCTCAGCACACAGGACTTTTCCTCAGAAGATCTGGAGTCTTGTTCCAAATTTGGAAGACAAAGAGCTGAAAAAAAATATATAAATAGGGAAGACTTCCACCATGTTGGGGCCCAGAATTTGACAGAGACATTCTACTCTGAGCCTGCTAGTGCTAGTGTAATAATAAAAGACTCCAAATTAATTTGGCTTATTGATTAAGGCGTCTTCTGATTTACAATGTAACAATACCATTGTAATGTGAACGAAAGAAGCCACCTGCTAACCTGACAAGCTCAGGGGAGGCCTGTGTGGCAGTCTTGAAAACTCAGAGACCTAAAATAACCACAAAAGATGGTCTGAAAATTAAATATTTAACTACAAACAGGTTATGGTGGGCAGTCATTCCTAGGCTGCTATCTTCCCTGACAAAGATCAACTTGGATCTTCTTTACTGAGCCCATTTGCCTTTTTGCCTCTAAGATAACATATCTGTGAGATGTCTGGGTAACTTGTAACTTCCTTCTTTTGCTGGAGCCCCTGGGGCACAACCAAATGTGGTAGGCGCCAGGACAGATGCCTCAAATTCCTTCATTATCATGTTAATTGTTCCTGTACCCACCTAAGTATGTGTCCATCATTTTACTTTTTGTCCAATCCCAGGGGTTTCCCACCATTTGACTTTATCCAATGAATTTCATGTAGCCCACCTATGTCCCTCCTTTGATGGCAATGCATAAATACAGATGTAACCCACCATTCTTCGGAGCATAATCTCAATTCATTGAGGTTCTGCTTCCCGGCATATGTCGACAGTTTGGCTCAAATAAACTCACTAAAATTCTTTACAGGTTTCAATGTTTTTTTTTTTGTTAACAGTAATAACCTGGTTATTATTTAACTGGAAAGGAGTAAAGAACAGACTAGATAATAAAGGCATACCATTTATACAGCTTTGCTAGATAGCTGTAATTTAACCTTCTCCAAGTCTGTCCCCTGCTGATGGATGGGAGAAGGGACTGGACGAGGGCCGTTTGGATGCATGCCTAGTAAGGTCTGGGTGATGTGGGAAGATGCTTACCTGTCAGTCACACCAGGGAGCAACTCAGTGGCCAGAATAGGCTTGTCCACTGCAAGGGCCCTGAACCTGAATATTTAAACACCTGGACAAAGTGATAGGGGAGAGGGCACTTAATAGGAATAGGATTACAGTTATTTAATGATTAGTCACCTAACTGTGGATAAGAGGTTTTCTTACAGACCCTGCGAAACTGGAGCATGTGCTACAAGAAGTAAAACAGCTGTAAAAAGAGAAGCGACGCCTCTAGATGGGTCCATTGCTCAGAAAAGAAAATACATTTTGAGAACAAAGGACAGGATGCACTCTGATTTGCACTCAGGAGTTTGCCTCAGGAATGCTGACCATTCTCCCATCCCAGGAACTGGTGGAGTTGGGTTTTAATCCAATGGAAAATGAATTTACCGTATCAGACTCCAAGATCCTTTGAAGTTAAAAGTGGGGTTCCCGTGGTTCTTGTCCTCATGGAGTTTGAAGAATAAACTCACGGACAGAAAGGCTTCCATAAAAAAAAAGTAGAAGTTTATTGGAAGCAGATACAAACTCCATCTGGGCAGGGATGTCCCCAAAAGGAACCCCAGGGGGAAGAGCCCCCAATCCCCCAGTGGGAAACGCCCACTTGCTCTCTCTCTCTCTCATGGGAAAATCAAAAAGTCCCGCCTTGCGTTCCTTTGTCTCCAGTTTATATATGCTGTAGTTCTTTGTTTGAATCTGACCTTTTCTTATTGGTCCCTTTACTTAATTTGGAACCCCCATGTCTCCCTCATTGGTTATTCTGCTATATAGAATTAGTTTCAAAGCTCAAAGCCCACGTCGTGGCCTCTCCCCCCCCACACACACACCCATTTTCTCTCCCTCTTACCTTGCTGGTTGGAGTCACTTTTGATTTATCTTGTGGTTTTCTCCCAGTTGTGCTGGCAGAGATGTTTTATCTTATAGCCTCCCAGCTACTCAGGTCAGGGCTACTTTGGGTCTAACTTATGGTCACTTTATGCTCAGGCCAGAGATACCCCTGTCTGTCCTTGGTTTCTGGCTGTTTTAGTTGCTCAGGCCAGAAATGTTTCCATCTGCCTGTGGACGAAAGGAGCCACATGCTAACCTGACAAGCTCAGGGGAGGCCTGCGTGGCAGTCTTGCAAACTCAGAGACCTGGAATAACCACAAAGGATGGTTTGAAAATTAAATATTTAACTACAAACAGGTTATAGTGGGTAGTCATGTCCTAGTCCGATATCTTCCCTGACAAAGATCAACTTAGATCTTCTTTACTGAGCCCATTTGCCTTTTTGCCTCTAAGATAACATATCTGTGAGATGTCTGTGAGATGTCTGTGTAACTTGTAACTTCCTTTTACCCCGGACCCCTCAGGGCACAACAATGGCACCGGGACATTCCCTCATTGTTATCAAGTTAATTGTCAACTGTTAATTACGTTAAAGTATCCTGTATCCATCTCTGTAAGAGAAGCACATGTCCATCATTTCACTTTTTACCCTATCCCAGAGGTTTCCCCGCTTTGCTTTGTCCCACCTCCCTAATCTGTCACCAATGGATTTCATGTAACTCACCTACGTCCCTTTCCTTTGATTTCAATGTATAAATATAGATGTAACCCTGCATTCTACGGAGCATTATCTCAATTCATTGAGGTTCTGCTTCCCGGCATATGTCGACAGTTTGGCTCAAATAAACTCACTAAAATTCTTTACAGGTTTCAATGGTTTTTTTTCATTAACATGCCTGTAACACTTCTCTATCCGCTGTACAAGTAAGATAAACATTTTGGCGTCTTCAAGTCTCTATGTATGTATTCCTCTCCCATGGACCCTCCTTATTCCTAAAACTTCCCAAACCTGCCTATTATTTCCCTAAAACTCATTTCAGAAGGAGACATACAGACCCTGGACTCAATAGCCCTCACCCTGCACCCCTTTCCCCCTGGCATGCAGCCTTTCTTCCTTACCCCTATAGAATCAGCAGCCTAGTAGGAGGTGTTACAGCAGAATTTACAGGATGACCTGCTGCTGTCTCCATACTGCCAGCATTATTGGAATCAATGCTCAGCTATGATTTAACCTTGTCTCTGCTTAATTTGGCTCACGTAGTGACAGGCAGTCCAGACCCGTTTTGTGTCTGGTTTCAAAAGAAGTGCTCCCTCTGGGCTCTTTGGCCCTCTAGCTCTCTGGCATGCAGGCTCCTTGCTCTGCTGCTGCAGGGGCACTTCCCTGCATTTGCCCACGTATCCCAGGGCCATGTGGACTCCACACAATGGACTAATGAACTTTAACTAGCCTGACACTCTGCTGGACCCAACTCCAGCATGGAATGGACACTTTGACACTGGCCTTGCTTCTGTTTTTACTGAATCCACAGCTGCCCCCCCTTTTAGGACTCGTTTAAGGAACATGGGACATTGAAAACTGAGGCATGTAAATCCACACAAATAAAGCCTCTCACATCTCATTCTCCTGAGGCGGCTTCTGAAAATGCTGCTTTCAGCAGTGCCCCAAGAACTCCACTCCCATGAGCAACAGGAAAATCTGGCCCACTCATTTCTCTGGTAACAGTGGGAGCTAAACCCAGTAAAAGAATGGAAATTTCAGGAAAGAAGCAAACAAGCATACCCCTATCACAAACATGACTCCATTTAGATGGGCCTTTAAAATTAATTAAATGTTCTTTTTGTTCGTTTGTTTTTCAATGCTGTGCTTATTCATTTTACCACCCTGCATTAGGACATCATCAGTTTCCTCTGAACGTATCTTCAGTTACTTCAACGTCTCTATAGAAAGCTTTTTAAACTTCTGGCTACTTGGACTCCATGAGGCTCCAGTCTATCTAAAGCGCACTCCATTTTGTTACAGTATGTAGTTAGATATGAGCAGGGCAGGGCCAGGATATACTGATCATGCTTGACTAAAACAGAGGGGTAAGTAATGGTACATTAACACAAGGGCATACTCTGTGGCTGCAAAAAAGAAGGGACTCCTATCATTTGCAACAGCATGGGTGTAAAAGTATTATGCTAAGTGAAATAAGCCAGTCAGAGAAAGATAAGTATTACATTATCTCACTCATCTGTGGAATGTAAAAACAACCATCACAATTAGACAAAAGAGAGGGAGAAACAAATATAGCTAAAGCCACTCACAGCACCAAAAGGCAAACCTCACGAGCCCACCAGTGAAGCAGGCTAACAGAATTCTATGGAGCCCACCAGCTAAATGGCTAATAGTACAAAAGGATTAAGACAGAACATGGGAGGAGCAAAAATAAGTACAAAATCAGGACTTTTTTTTTTTTTTACCAATTATAAATCCTACCTATCAGTAGTGAAATAACACTAATATTTTATTTTCTTTGATGCTATTTTGTAAAATGAAAATTCATCTTTAAAAATTTACTATCATCAAACCAGTACAGTGTTCATAAGTTTCAATCCCTTCTTTATGAAAAATTATACATATATATATATATAGCAAGTGCCTGCCAATAGTAATATCTATCATTTTTATTTGCATATAATGTCTTTATTTTATTAATATTCTTGAAGCTTAGCAGAAGCAAACTGGTAATGTTATGCAGGCTAGACAGCTACTAGGGCGGGAGGAGGGAAGGCAGGGCTGAGGGGTGGGAAGTTTATCTCACCCACTTAACAAAGAAGTCAGCAGTCTTGGGACTTGCCAAGATAAAATTGCCAGATGTTCTTGTTATGGAATATGGAATTGGCACGGAAGAGACAGTTGGACACTCTGAGGTTTCAGGTAAGCCTTTATTCAAAGCAGCGCTGCTGGTTCATATATTTGCAAAGATATATGTGCCCTATGTTCATTGCGGTGAAGACATGGAAACAACCAAAGTGTCCTTCAGTAGATGACTGGATGAAGAAAAAGTGGTACATATGTACAATGGTATACTACTCATCCATAAGAAGAGATGAAGTACTGCCATTCATGACAACATGGATGGAACTTGAGAATATTATGCTAAGTGAAATAAGTCAGAAAGAAAAAGTTAAGAACCATATGATTTCACTCATATGTCAAATATAAAACTGGAAAGAACAAATAAACAAACAAGGAAAACAAACAAAAGTTCACAGACACAGAAAATAGTATGGTGATTACCAGAGGAAGGGTAAAGGGGGTCAAATATATGGTGGCAGAAGATGATTTGACTCTGAGTGGTGGGCACACAGAGCAATATGTAGATCATGTACCTGGTATAATAGAAATGCACACTTGAAACCTCTATAATCTTATTAACCAATCACCCCAATTAACTTAAGAAATTTATATATATATAAAACCCTAATATGCAAATAGACTGAACAGTGTAACAACCGAAAAACTGGTCACTTTGATGTGCGCTGACCACCAGGAGGTATGCGCAGAACATGGTGGGCATCAGCTGTGGTGGGATGGTGGAGCAGGTGAGCCGGGGCGCCAGACTAAGGCAGGGTTCCGGTTGCTGCCATCAGGGTGAGCCTCTGGTGGTTACTGAAAATTCTTTGCTCCCATGCACTGCGATCCCACCTGGCGCTTGCAAATGCTGCTGGCGCCGGCCCCACTAGCATTCGCTGCCGGCTCCCAGTGCCTGCCCTGATCACTTGGCACCATCAGCAGGTACAAGCAGCGGCTGCTGGTCCCGACCGCCCCTGAGGGCTTCTCCACATCCCCCTGCTCCCGAGGGGCAATCGGGGCAGCAGCTGCAGATTGCACCCACTGACAGCACTGGCCCCACTCACACCTCCTGCTGGCGCTGGCCCTAATCGCTCCACATTGTCATTGGGTGTGAGTGGGGCCAGCGCTGTCAGTGAGTGGGAGCAGCAGCGGCGGGAGCAGGGCTGCCAGCAGAGAGGGGACTGGGGGCTGTGGCGGGAGGGGCCAGGCAGGGGCACAGAGGATGGGCCGAGACCCACCCCTGTGCCCACTGCAGCCTCGCATCCCACAGTTCCTTTCAAGGTGCATGAATTCATGCACTGGGCTCCTAGTACAAAATAAAGGAGCTGTGATTTTTTATTTAATTTAATAAATCTTTATTGTTCAGATTATTACAATTGTTCCTCTTTTTTCCCCCCATAGATCCCCTCAAACCAGTTCCCACCCCACCCTCTGCCCTTACCTCCCCCACACTGTCCTCATCCATAGGTGTACGATTTTTGTCCAGTCACTTCCTGCACCCCCCACACCCCTTTCCCCCTGAGAATTGTGAGTCCACTCCCTTTCTATGCCCCTGATTCTATTATATACACCAGTTTATTCTGTTCATCAGATTTTTAATTCACTTGATTTTTAGATTCACTTGTTGATAGATATGTATTTGTTGTTCATAATTTTTATCTTTACCTTTTTCTTCTTCTTCCTCTTCTTAAAGCATACCTTTCAGCATCTAATCTAATAATAGACAAATATGCAAATTGACCACACCTTCGCTACACCCAAACCACGCCCACCAGCCAAGCCACGCCCACCAGCCAAGCCACGCCCACCAGCCAATCAGGACGAATATGCAAATTATCCAAACAAAGATGACAGCTAATTTGCATATCGCGACAGCGTAGAAAGAAGCCAAGAGCTGCAGAAGGGAGCAAAGCTGCAGAGAAGCAAGCAAGCCAGGGGGAGGAGAAGGGAGGAGCGGAGGCGGGGCCGGGGGAGAAGGGAGGAGCGGAGGCGGGGTCAGGGGGGAAGGAAGGAGAGCAGGCTGGCAGAGAAGTTAGAAAAGCAGGGGGGCTGGCAGAGAAGGCGGGGCCAGGGGAGAAGGGAAGAGCGGAGGCAGGGCCGGGGGAGAAGGGAAAAGCAGGCGGGCTGGCAAAGAAGGCGGGCCAGGGGAGAAGGGAGGAGCAGAGACGGGGCCAGGGAAGAAGGAAGGAGAGCGGGCTGGCGGAGAAGTTAGAAAAGCAGAGGGGCTGGCGGAGATCGCGGGGCAGGGGACAAGGGAGGAGAGCAGGCAGGGTGGGGTAGAGTGCAGCAGGAAACCCTATTGCAGGATTTTTCCTGCAACGGGAACGCTAGTTTCATATAATACTGGTTTGCTGGTGATGAACTCCTTTAGCTTTTTCTTATCTGTGAAGCTCTTTATCTGACCTTCAATTCTGAATTTTAGCTTTGCTGGGTAGAGTAATCTTGGTTGTAGGTTCTTGCTATTCATCACTTTGAATAGTTCTTGCCACTCCCATCTGTCCTGCATAGTTTCTGTTGAGAAATCAGCTGACAGTCATATGGGTGCTCCCTTGTAGGTAATTAACTGTTTTTCTCTTGCTGCTTTTAAGATCCTCTCTTTGTCTTTTGCTCTTGGCATTTTAATTATGATGTGTCTTGGTGTGGTCCTCTTTGGATTCCTTTTGTTTGGGGTTCTGTGCGCTTCTTGGACTTGTAAGTCTACTTCTTTCACCAGGTGGGGGAAGTTTTCAGTCATTATTTCTTCAAATAGGTTTTCAATATCTTGCTCTCTCTCTCTTCTTCTGGCACCCCCATAATTCTGATGTTGGTACGCTTGAAGTTGTCCCAGAGGCTTCTTACACTATCTTCAAATTTTTGGATTCTTTTTTCTTTTTGCTTTTCCAGTTGAGTGCTTTTGCTTCTTTGTATTTCAAATCTTTGACTTGATTCTTGCGTTCCTCTAGTCTGCTGTTGGGTCTGTATAATATTTTTTTATTTCAGTCAGTGTATGTTTAATTTCTAGTTGGTCCTTTTTCATATCCTCGAGGGTCTTGCTAAATTTATCGACCTTTTCTAGGAAATTCTTGAAAAACCTTATAACCATGGTTTTGAACTCTATATCCAGTTGTTTGTTTTCCTCCATTTCTTTTGTTTGTGATCTGTTTCTTTGTCTCCGCATTTTCGCTGCTTCACTGAGTTGGTAGGGTAGCTTTGTGTGCCAGGTGTCCTATATGGCCCAGTGGCTTGGCCTCCCCAGTTACCTGAGGTGGACACTCTTGGTGAACCCCTTTGTGGACTGTGTGTACAGCCTTGTTGTAGTTAAGTCTTGATTGATATTGGTATCACTGGGAGGAATTGACCTCCAGGACAATTGGCTGTGAGGATCAGCTGTGTCTACACTGGGAGAACTTCTGTCCTGAAGACAGCCTTATGAGACAAGACTTGCAAAATTGCAAAAGCCTCTGTGCTCAGCTTGGATGGAGCGGAGTCTCAGGGCTGAGCAGACAGTCTTGGCTTCCCGTCAGCCCTGCCCTATGAAGCCCCCGGGTCTCGGTGTCCCTCGGTAATCGCTGCAAGCACCTCTAAGAGTAAGTCGCCCTCGAGTTTCGCCCACTGCCAGACAGTCCAGTTTCTCCCCCAATGAATCTGGATTCCCAGATTCTTGCCTGGAACTGGAGTTCAGCATAGTGGGGAGCTTCTGTTTCCCACCCTCTAGAGAAAGCCAGCGCTCACTCAGCAGTCAGACCTCTGCTTTTCGCGGCTCTCCTGAGTTTCTGCCTGACAGTACAGATTCCCCCTGTATAGGCCTGGGTCCCCATGGTCTCGCCTGGAACTGGGGTTCAGTGCAGTCAGAACTGGGGTTTAGCGCAGTCGGGAGCTTTTTTCTCCTTCCCGCTAGAGAAAGCCAGCCAGGCACTCAGCCGCCCGCACGCGTGTCTCTGTACCTCAGCCTTTTGCAGCTCCTCTGATTCTCCGTGTGCTTTCCTCTTTCTTTCTAGTTGTCGAATTTCCACTCAGCCAACCTTTCTGTGGTTCTGGATAATGTTCGTTTTGTGTTTTAGTTGCAGTTTTGAAATTGTTGTGCGAGGCAGCAGTTTAGGTGTTGACCTATGCTGCCATCTTGGTTTCTCCTCCTCAAGAAGCTGTGATTTTTTAGTCAGTTTGATAGCAAAGAATTGACTGTAGCAAATCAGAAAAGGAAGTATTTCCTTTTTCTTACCATTAAGAAATTAAATTATATTTATGTCAAGTAAACATATTTTCTATACTTAACTAAATAAACTTCTTATGGTATAATCTAAAACTTAGTTAATCGTCATATTTCTCGATTTTAGATATAATACTTTTACTTTAAGCAAAGCAGGTTTTTAGAGATTAACAGGTTTTATTTTTAATATCTTTTTATCACCACTATATATTCTGAAATAGGCTCCTAAGATTCAACTCTGTATAGCAGTATGGATATAGTATTAAAGTAACATACATTTAAATATCGTTTCCTCAATAAATGCCTTAGATAAAAAATCCAGTCAATTGCAAATTTGTTCATTACTGGGAATATGCAGCTCTCCTTAGAAATCCATAGCATTTGGTCATTTGAAGGTAATTACAAAACTACTTTATGCGATATGAATTTCGGCCTCATTAAATTAGCCTCTAGGCAGCCACAGTGGTGATGCTGGATAAGCAGCATTTCCTCAAATTCCCCCAATACTACTATGTTCCTCTCAACTTTGCTGATTTCATGTGTTTCCTGCCAACTTAAACTTTTTCATATTTTTAAATATGACTCAATGTTGGAATAAAATCTTCCATAGAAAGAATTCAGCAAAGTCTTATTTGAAAATGGTAAAAGAATGAAATTTGTGATGCTCATAAAAATAACCATTAGGAATAAAAATGTATACGTTTTATGAACCTGGAATAAATTTATAATGAAAACTTATTCTGTTTTGCTCAAATATAAATTGAGGACGTAAATATGACAATTTAATTATTATTATTTCTAAACTCAAATAAATGCTGATATTCATACTTAAAATTAATTTAAAGGCAGTTTCTAATGATAGTTAATAGACGTAATATTTTTTATATTTCTAAGTTTAGACATTTGTAAGTTTCAGGTGTGCAATTTGTATATCTCACATTGTGCTCACCACCAAAATTCTAGTTTTCAACCATCACCATGTCAGCATATTGTTGACTGCCCTGCCCTCTATTCATTCTGTTCTCCCTCCAACTCCCTTCCCTTCTGGTAACTGCTGATCTGTTGTCTGCCTCTATGAGTTTGTTCTTGTTTTGTATTTATATTTTAGATATGAGTGAAATCATATGATATTTGTCTTTTTAAAGCAGTGTAAATTAGTTTTTATTTACAGAAGATTAGTGTCACAATACGTATGTGAGAAACTAGAAGTAATAATGAAGAGTAACTTAAAATAACGTATATTTTCAGTAGTACATGGTGGTTAGTGTGCACTAAAAGTTGTGAGTTCATGTTAATTTATACATAATTGGTTTATGGAACATTAATTTCAGGTCTTAGGAACATATGACAACATCACAATACATAATTATTTTGGTTCCATTTTTAATTATGAAATAGTATAAAGACTAATGACAATATTATGAGCCACATCCTTCTATTCAGATTTCAGAGATTATATATTACTAGAGGCCCAGTGCATGATTGAATCATGCACGTGTAGGGGGGGAGCTGGGTGCCTGTCTGCTGGTGCACCAGGCCTGAGCGGACAGGCACCCAGCTCCCACACTTTTGCTTTTGATCGCTGGTGCACCAGGCCTTTCAGAAGCCTCCAGCGCGGCGGAGGCTTCTGAAAGGCCTGGTGCCTGAGTGGACAGGCACCCAGCTCCCCCACTTTTGATGGTCTGCGGTGGGATGTGAGCTCGCTGCCCCAGAGGCCCCTTCTGTGCCGCAGCACAGCCATAGCGCAGACGCTGAGCTCGAGCCGCCTCTGGCGTTGCAAGCTCAGCATCCCGCCGGCCCAATCGGCCACCCTGGCCACCCCGAGTCCCGCCCCCCCAAGCCTCCTGGCCAATCGTGGGCATAGCGAAGGTACAGTCAATTTGCATATTTGTCTATTATTAGGTAGGATTATAATTCACTTAATATCTTTTCAATAAAATAAAATATTAAGAGTTTTAAACACACTTTGGCCTTCTTATCTTCCACTAAGAACACCATGTTTTTGAATTTGTTCTATGTTCTTATCCAAAAAATAACCACATAACTTATGATAATACACACAAGTATGCATGCACACACACACATATACACATATGCACACAAACACATACACACTCAGATCACATGTATTAAAATTGGGAGAAATAAAACATATGAAACTCAAAAAAGAAATAAGTCCTTGAGAAAGGAAAAGGAAATAACATCGTTGAATGCTGACTTTCTATTATTGACAAAACCACCTGTTGACACTGGTTATTAGTGTGCCTTGTCACTTAAAAAACATTTCTTTTGCTGCTCATCCCCTTCTTCTGCTGCTGCTGGTAATTACGTTGCTGTTTCTGCTGTGTAAATAATCTATAATTTCTTAGTTGCTTCCAATATTTATTGTATTTTATGTTGTTTAGTTTCATCAATATGCTTTTATGCGGATTTATTTATTTTTTTAAATATTGCTCAGGACAAAGCAATTGATCTAGTTTTTTCATCTAATATCATTGAGGGTTCCTTATGGGTCCAATTATATTGTAGGTGAAGGAACATTCTGAATAAGCCAAAAATAATCCCTGCTTCTCACCAAGCACAG
This sequence comes from Cnephaeus nilssonii, assembly GCF_951640355.1. Classification (NCBI taxonomy): domain Eukaryota; kingdom Metazoa; phylum Chordata; class Mammalia; order Chiroptera; family Vespertilionidae; genus Cnephaeus; species Cnephaeus nilssonii. The sequence continues at coordinate 54,364,098 of NC_137079.1, read as the reverse complement.
AGTCTAGAAGGGATAACATTGAATAAACTAATATAACAAAATGTACATCATCTGAAATCTTAATTATTTTTATTAAATTTAAACTAGAAGATTATTTCTTAAAATGCTCATCATTCTAGCAGTATATAGGTTTTCTACTTCTGGACCTCCTATTAATTTCATTTTTAATATTTTTATTCTATTATCCACGTATGTATCCTATATTTCATACTTGTTTTCTTTCTTCATGATGCCTACTGTTTTTCTTCTCCATGATGCCTACATACTTATTTCCTTTTTATGCAAACTATTGTGCTTGGCTAGGGCTTCTCCAGAGGATGTGATATTTCAACATTATCTATTTTATATGTCTTCAAGATTAGACAGACATAGATAAAACCCAAGTCTCTGAATGTACTAGTATATCTTAAACTATCCCCAAATCACATAAGACTAATCAAATTAAGAGGTCTTGATACTTAACTCTGAAAAATATAACCTATTAATAAGGATGCAATAGTCTAACTGATAGTCCTAGGTAAACCACAGCACGCACTCAGCAATCAGTCATTTGACTGAATACTGACAACATGGGAAGAAATAACCATGTTTAGAAAGAAGATGTATGGAATATCAGTTTGATAATGTTATTACACATGTCAAAATGAACCTACATTGTTGTCGAGTAGTAACCCAAAGCAGGGTATGATGTCTAGGGTTGAATCTGAAAAATGGAGTAGCTATTTGCCAGTTTATTGAGGGGAAGAGGGAAGGAGGGAAGAAGTGCATTCAAGGGACAGGAAGAAGTATAACTTTCAATGGTACATAAGGAATGACAGGCATACAAAATAGAAAATATTTGAGTATGGCAATAGAACGTGTGTGTGTCAGGCATAAGAGAGTTGAGGCTGGATTGCTCTATGGCCCATATTAGTTACTAATAAATAATTGCTAAAATCACCAGACTCCAGCAGGAGCATGAATGTAATTGTTATAATGAATAATTTATATAACTCTTTTTTTATGTCATTCTGTATGTATCTTTTAGTACTCTATGAAAAACACTATATAACATTTTTTCTTCTGTTATATATTAACTAGAGGCCCAGTGCATGAAATTCGTCCTTGGGAGGGGGGTCCCCTCAGCCCAGCCTGCACCTTCTCCAATCTGGGACCCCTCGGGGGATGTCTGACTCCATTTGGTCATCTCTCACTAACCTCCCTGCTGGCCTGGTCACCCCACGCAGCCTGCTGTCCAGTAGTTTGGTCGTCCCTCACTAACCCACATGCTGGCCTTGTTGCCCCACACAGCCTGCTCTTCGGTTGTTACTGTGACGGCATCCTGGAAAATTTGCTTATTCCTTTATTATTAGTATAGATATGAGAAAGATATTACAGTAAAGCATGCAACAATATAACACAATGTAAATGTGATATTTAAGGACCGTTAAGCATTTCTCTTTAAAGTGACTTCTGGGAGTTAAGTATCCTATGTTTAAAAATGATCTCACATTATCATATATGCCCTTGACCTTTTTTTTAGTCTTATGTTAACCGCATTCTTCACAATTCCAATTTAAACAATGCTATATATTTAACTTTATAATCACTCCCACTGTGAAATAGATAAGATTTCTTTCTAGAGAATTCTCATGTATAAATTTAGTCTTCAAAAAAAATGCTTGATTACTGGAATTCATTTATTTATATATGTTGGAAGTTATCCAAGATTTTAAGGACCAATTTGTTAAATTGGTTTTTGCAAAATTCATGGAAGCTATTATTCTCATTTTTTTGACATCAAAATGTGACTCTCTTTGATAATCATTAGGAGATTAATTACAGCCATGAACAGGAAATCAGCAACATGGCAATGAAGTAATTTAATATTTAAATAATAAAAAACACATACATGTTTTATGGTTATATATTTTGATCTCTGTAGACTTTATTATCCTGCAAAACGATTTGGATATTTTAATTGAAACGACTGTAATTGCTTCCTACAGTTCTATTTATAAGCTAACATTTACAATAGAGGAATAATGTAAAATATTATCTTTCTAAATATAGATGATTTAGAGATATGGATAAATTTTAGATATAGGTATAGGTCAATTAAAACATGTAGGATTATATATAAATTTGAAATTTTCTAGCAAGTTGTATAGAAATAATTGATACACAATTATATGAACTTTTCGATTTTGTAAGAAACCTTTACATTTTATGTTCTTTGTGACAGAGCATTTTGTAATATCCAATGACTATTTTCCGCATTAAAAATTAAGTTTCCTAAATATTCATGCTTAAAAGATAAATTTGTTCAGTTTTTAGTTGTTCCTAATAGACCTCTGGTGGTTTTGAAGTAATATAGGGGAAAGAACAACATAAATCTCTGCGCATAACCAAGGCACCCACACACTCACACTTCTAAGTAGATAACTGCTCATAACTCCCTTCTATAAAAAAAAAATGAAGGTAGCACTCTGTGGATGACAACATATGTGTAGGTACTGCTTATCTTAAAAATGAACAAACAAAAAATTAGCAAAGGGGGTGGGAAATGGGGGACATCTGTAATAGTGTCAACAATAGAAATATTAAATATCACAAAAATAAGGAAACATATATGCATAGCATAAGGACACAGACAAGAGTGTGGTGAAGTCCTGGGGTGGGGATAGGAGAGGTTGGGGGAAGGGGGACAAAGGAGGGGAGGAAAGGGGGACATCTGTAATATTGTCAACAATAAATAAAAGAAAAGATAATGCTTCAGCTGGCTTAGGCAACTGCAAATAGCTGTTTTGGGGCACAGGTTCATGAGGCAAGAAGAGAATAGTAGAAACCCACCTCATTGTATCATGTGGTCACTGAATAAATAATTGGGAAGAATTAGCCACCAAAGGTGTATGCAAGTGTTAGACATTTTGCAGTTCTTTTTTCCTATTTCTATAGCAAGTCTTCAAGTTCAGGCGCTTCACTTAAAAAATAGACACAATTCATTTAGTTCTCTCTCATTTTTAGGTTTAAAAACTAATATTATAAAATCATTTTAACCTATACAAAAATAGAGGGAAGACTACCCATCACTCAGCTTTAACAATCATTACATGGCCAGAGTTGTTTTAGTATGCCCATATCTCCTTCCTCCTGAATTATTTCAAACCAATTTAAAGCAACATGTCATTTCTTCTGTATCTTATTACATGTTCCTAAAAGATAAGGGCTTTTAAAAGGAAAAATATGATTATGTCAAAATTAATTAACCATCTCTTAATCTCACAGAATACCCAGTTAACATTTACATTTATCCAATTGTCTTAAAAATATTCTGTTATTTGATTGGCTGAATTTTTCTATTTGCTTAAACTGGGATCCAAATAAGGTCCATATATTACAATCTATTGATGTGCATCTTAATTCTCTCTCAATACTTAGGTTCTGCCTGCTCCACCTTTCTTTTTTCCTGCAGTGCTTGTTATTTTTGTTGTTGAATAAATTAGATTATTTGTCATGTTAAATTCTTCATGATCTGAATTTTGCTGATTATAACCTTGTGATGTTTTTTCACATATTGTTTGGTCCCTTTGCATACTTGGAAATAAATTGGAAGTTAGATCAAGAGGCTTAGTCAGATTCCATTTCAATTTTGTTCGATAGGAGTGATATTGTGTAGTTCCCCTAGGAGGTAGATGTAGGAATGTCACTCTTCGCTGTATCAACCATTGATTGCATTGCCTAGATCCATTAACTCATTAGAAGTTGCAAACTATTTTATATGCCATCTTTAATTTTATCACATTATCTAAAGATATTTGTATAAAAGAAACCTCAGTCCATTAATTATTTTATTATTTTGTTTTTCCTCAGGTGAGTGGCAGTATGTGTGCTCTGGGGCTTCATCTATAGTTCATGACTGATGGCACCCTATAATATTAACACCCCATAATGTTATTGTTGTCATTACCTGACCTGACTCCAAACTCCTTTCCTTTCAACATTCTATCTTGTAACAAATGTTGATCCAGATTAAACAAACTATAATGGCATGTATAACCATGGACTTACACTGATAGAAATTAGCACCAGAATTGGATTACTTCAGACAACAGACCCTCATGAAATGAGATTCTGATAGATCTTTGTGAATTTGAAGAGTTTACGAATCTAGCTAGCATTCAAGGATGAGTCTGGTAGGGTTTGGCATGAGGGGCACAAAAGACTTAATTAAATTAATGCCTGTCTGTGCTTGCCTTTCAAACATAAGATCTTAGGAAACTGAGAAGATTCTGCCAAAGAACAGTATGAGGGACATGAAGAATATCGCAATTTAGTGTGTGTTGGCTCTAATAACTAGAAACTTTAAATAAAGAAAGAAATACAAAGTCCCAAACTTTTTATTCCAAGTTTGGTCAGATCACTGGTAACTTTTTCTGGCTGGCTATAGATACTCTACCTTAGTTTCTAAAGAGCTGAGTTACCCAGAATTGAAAGGTTAAACTTCCAAGTTGTCCAATTATGTCCTTCGAATTCTTAGATGTGTCAATGTTTAAAAATGAAAGCTAAAGCACTTTCTAGGGAAAGAGTGGTAGCCTGGGAATTGAAATGAGAGCATATGGGGGAGTTAGATGAGGTCTGTGACTCCCATGCCCCAGTTCCCTCTACCTCTCCCTCCCAGAAGATGTATATCACCTGTTCCCCACAGGATGAGGCAATATGTACCAGCCTTGCTTAATGGTCCCAAGGCAGACTTCCCCAGGGAAAGAATATCTTCTCATTCTCTAGTCTCAAACCCTTCAGTCTCACAGCTCCCCCAAATTTATAATTAGACTGATATCCCTGTGTATTCAGTAGTAGGGGACGTTCACATAAAATTGTGAATGGTTTTGGATATTTTGGAATAGATTCTGATGGTGGTAGGATATGGAAGCTAGAATATAATTTCATAGCCAGTGAATATAGCACTATGGATAAACTTGTTAGAGTTTACAGTTTAATGTGGGTGCTCTTGCTACCAGGATTCTTCTTGTTTGTTCACTTGGAAAGTCAGAAATCTCAAAGCTTTTGTACAATAAATGAAGCTGAGATGCTGGGAATTCTTTGGTGTGATGTTGAGAACTAATTTAGAAAAAAAATACACATAGAAAATAGTGGAGTGTATTTATTGTGTTGATTCATTTGCTACTCTCTGACTTTTCCCTAAGACACTCTCCTATAATATTCAGGAGAGTGCCAGAATCCTTGAAAATACTGTATTGTGTTTTTCTTTAGACCAAAGGTGAATGAGCAGCACTGCAATTAAAATATTCTTGTGTATCTTATGCCTTGGCACTCTGCCTTGATTTCCTTTGTTACTTTGCTTGACTTGCAGAGAATTGAAGGCTAAACTGTGTTTTGTTTTTCCTCATAAGATTCCACTGGAGCTATGTTTCAGGATTTAATTTCTGTTTTGCAAAAGATAGGCACTCACGCCAGATTTGTAAGGCAGAATTGACACAGAGGCAGCATAGTCCATATCTTGAAAGACAGCACGCTGACTAACTCATAATCTGAAAACTGAGCCCAGATCCTGGTAAAACAATCTCTGCCTTCAGATACCCTTTCTGCTCCAGCTACGCAGCTGCAATGTCTATAGCTGATTGAAGTTATCTGTCCTGCAATTTGTAATTCAAGGTCTTCCTTCTGCTGTCCTTTGAGTGACAACTACTCCTTGTTACTTGGCCTTAGTGAAGGCATTTCACCTTGCTGAAGGGAAAATTGTATTTCTCTGAGATGACTTTTCCATTCTGCAATTGGTTTCTTCTGTACCCAAGTAATAATGTGAATACGAAAAAAAGTTATTTGTGAAATGAAAATTTTGCTTCCAACCCAGAGTCAGTTTTGAGGGTGGGGGTGGGGGTGGGGAAGCAGCACATTTAAAAGACAAATAACAGCTCACATATTGCATACCAACTGGTCCCATTCACTACTTTCTTGTTTTGTTTAAAAAAAAAAACACTGTTCCAATGACATATTATGTACAAGATTGCTTTATCTGATAAGAAACCGTTATTTTGTGATAAAATAGCTCACTTATATAATGGGCCGATTCAAGTGTGTAGCGGCAATTCACCACGTCTATGGCAAATGGCTGGCAGCCCACAGCATTGTGTGATCGGTGTGAGAGCTTAAGCTCCAGCCAGTGCTCTTTTCCACAGAGCATGCCATTCTGAGATCTGTGGTGATACATCTCTCTGGAGATACAAGTACCATTGTGAGGGGCCCATGTACATAGTTAGATTCTTTGACTTTCCAAGACAGGATTATAAAAGGGATCTCCATGTGAGGACCCAAACCAATGGGAACAAAAACAATAGGTGTGTGCCCTCAAGAAGGGGAATATCTGGAGGAAAGCAACTGGAAAAAGAATACTGACCAGTATTGACATTAGCTCTCTGAATCCACATTTGAATTCACCAGGACCGTGATCAGCAAACTGCGGCTCGCGAGCCACATGCGGCTCTTTGGCCCCTTGAGTGTGGCTCTTCCACAAAATACCACGGCCTGGGCGAGTCTATTTTGAAGAAGTGGCGTTAGAAGAAGTTTAAGTTTAAAAAATTTGGCTCTCAAAAGAAATTTCAATCGTTGTACTGTTGGTATTTGGCTCTGTTGACTAATGAGTTTGCCGACCACTGCACCAGGAAAATGTAAACACTATGAAGGAATTTAGTGCTAACCAAGGGATTCATGTGGTACATGTCTAAGCCACCAAGGCTCACAAAACGAGCTCTTTCCCTGTAGGAATTCTTTTCATAGTACAATCATCTTTGCCTCTAAAGTAAACTATTGAATAACTATGAAGGATGCAAGAATCCTATGCATTTTGGTCTTACTTCACTTGGACATTCTCAATTGGATAATTATCATTTTGTTTTGATTATAGTATCCTTAGCTGTACACCTTTCATAATCTGCACTAAAACCTAAAGAACATAATCTTTTTTAAATGATTGCAGGGAGGAGAACTTCAAAGGATTCTGGAACCAGCCATCTACTCAAATTGGTAGACTGGCAGTCTATTGAAAGGAAGAGTTAGCAAACTAAGTAGCATAATGAGAATGAGAAATATAAGGACAGTGAAGGTGACTAGCTGATTCCACCTAAACTGGAGCAGTTAAAGAGAGAAAATGTCAACATTGGTTGAAATTATCTAACTGAAATAGGCAGCCAAGTACGTGTTTGAACCACCACTATGGAGCTCCAAATCCCTCAAGCATTCACCAAAACTTTACATAGTGAGAGCCAGGGTCCCCTTGTTTCCCTTGAAATGCAGTTACATTTTCCTTATTTTTTATCCACTCCTTAAATTATACTTTTGTAATTTTCTGTTGAGAATTTACACTCAAGGGTGAGTAAGTTCAATTTAAGTTCTCCCTTCAGCAAAAATGTCTTGAATAATATTTCTCCCCACATGCTGTGGTAATCTTAATGGAGAATAAATGGGAACTTCAGTGTATTGAGTCAATGCAATGTGCAAGACATTCTTCATGTTAACTCATATAACTCTTCTTGAAGAAGTCCATGAGGTGAACATTATTTCCATCCCAATTTTACACTTCAGGAAACTAAAGCTTAGATAAGTTAAATAACTTGCTCAGGATTGAAATACCCAAGTAGAATTAGTAGAGTGGCATTGATTTGTTTGCTAAGCTACACTTCATGGCTCCTTCATCCTTTCAGCCTATTTTAGCATTCATTCATCTCAACTACTGTGTATTCCTGCATGTTCATGGACTACCACTCTATGTCATTACTTATGGCTGCCCTATTAATACATCTTTTCCTTATTCCAATGAATTTTAAGTAGGGTGGTATAACACACTGATGTACCAATGTGAATATGGTGCTACATGGAACTCTGTTTCTGGCCAAGAGGGAGTAACAGGAACAATAATTTCTTTCCTATAAAAAGCAATAGAAAAATGGGCTAAGGGAATAAAATAATGGTTTTCTACTACACACTGTATCAGGAAAAATAAAGGATGATAATCCATAAGTGATAGGAAGCAAAAATGTTGATCCTTATGAATATCTCTGCTTACTGCCTTGAGAGAGTTTCCAGACGGAAACGCTGAGAAGAAACCTCAATGACTACAGAAGAAATCTCTAAGTTGTTGGGGGATAGGAATGAGAATATAGAAAAACAAAGATAGATAAGGTTCATAGGACAGAGAACCAAATAGGAGAAAGAAGAACAGAGAGAGGCGTGCAGAGATTTTCAGAGAATTCCCCACAAGTGTCCAGGAAAATAATATATGGCACACATCTATAATAAGAAAAGCATAACATGCTAATTAGACCAGACATGTCGTGTCCTTCTGGATGTCCTTCCTTCCGGACAAAGCTGCAGTGGACGGGGCTGTGGCAGAGGCAGCAGAGGCCCCTGGCTACAGTGGCGGCGGGCGGGGGCCGGGGCCAAGGCCCTTGTACGAATTTCACGCATCGGGCCTCTGGGATGACAGAAAACTCTCTAAGATTGGGAGTCCACCGCTCAAAAAGATAAGAGCTTCTTCACAGCAAAAGAAGCCATCAACAAAATGAAAAGAGAACCCACTCTATGGGAGAACATATCTGCCAATATCAGATCTGCCAAGGGGATAATTTCTAAAATATAGAAAGTATTTATACAACTAAACACCAGGAAGACAATACAATTGAAAAATGGACAAAAGACCTGAATATACACTTCTCCAAAAGGGACATACAAATAGCCAATAAGCATATGAGAACATTCTCAATGTCATTAATCACCAGAGAGATGGAATTAAAACTACAATCAGGCATTACCTCACACCTGCCAGAATAGCTAGCATCAGTAAATCAAGGAATAACAAGTACTGGCAAAAATGGGGAGAAAAGCTGTTGGTGGGTGCAGCCACTGTGGAAAACAGCATGGAGTTTGCTCAAAAAATTAAACATGGAACTGCCACTTGACCCAGCAATCCCACTTGTGGGAATATATACTAAGACTCCCAAAACCCCAATCAGAAACTATATATGCACCCCTATGTTTATACCAGTGCTATTTACAACAGACAAGATCTGCAAACAGCCCAAGTGCCCATCAGTAGATGAGTGGATAAAAAAGCATTGGTACATTTACAAAACAGAATACTAGGCAGCTGTAAAACAGAAGGGACTCCCACCATTTGTGACAGCTTGAATGGATCTAGAGATTGTTAAGCTAAATTGAAATAAGCCAGTCAGAGAAAGACAAATACCATATGATCTCACTTATATGTGGAATCTAATGAACAAAATAAACTGATGAACAAAAGAGAACCAGAGGTATGGATACATGGTACAGACTGACAGATGTCAGAGGGGAGGTGTGTGGAGCAGACTAGTTGAGAGAAGGTGAAGAGAATTACCAAAGAACACATATGCATAGCTCATGGGCACAAACAATAATGCATTTTGGTGTTACTTCCCTCGGACATTCTCAATCGGATAATTAGATGAGGTGAGGGCCAGAGGGAGGGAAGGGCTGGGTCTGTGTGGAGTGGGGCAAAGAGGGGAAATGAGGGACGTCTGTGTCAACAATAAAAATAAAATAAAAATATTAAAATAAGTAAATAAAAATTTAAAAAAGAGTAACAGTGCCACACACACATGATATGCACAATAGTTAATGTTCTATATGAGAAAACCTGGTAATTTATGAATAATTGAGTAGAATCCTCAGAAATATCTTTCATAACTAATGAGGAATAATTAACAATATATTAAACAAAGCTCTTGGGCTCCTAACAAAATAAGAACCTAGAGCAGATAAATGACTGTTTACAAGTAACTGATATGCTTACCAGAACAAAGCTCAGAAGTATTTATTTAAATAAAAAATATGTAGCACTCAAAAATGTAAAATTCACAATATCTTTCTTCTAATTAAAAAACAAAACAAAACACAGAGATGCAAAAGAGCAGAAGTATTCAATCCAAGGATGAAAGACATCAGTCAATCCAAGCTAATATAGAGGTGACAGAGAAGTTAGAATAAGCAGGCAAGGATATTAAAACAGTTTTCATAAGTAGGCGCCATTTGTTTGTTAGCAGAGGCATGAAAGATGTAAAGGAAGGATCCAAATGAAACTTTGAGCGATGGGAAACAAAATGAATGAATGAAAAGTACACCGGATGGGATTAAGGTGAGATATTCTGGCTCTTCCACGCCGGCTGCTTGAAGCCCTGGCGCCTTCTGCCCGGGCCCAGGTCTGGGAGCAGCCTCGGGCCTCAGGCCTTTGGCAAGGGCCTGCCTTTAGCGTCTGCAGAGAGAGAAGCGGACCTGCAGGCCGAGGCTTAAAAGTAATGAATGGAGCCCCGAAATGAGTTAAAGGTGTTGGCTGTGGACTTTGAAAAAATGTCACATGAAAACCATCACCTTGAGATGTTGAGTGTAAGGATCGTCGTGGTGAAATTTCTATAAATGCGGCAGTCCAGCCTTGGTTCCGGAGCCCAAAGGGACCCTCCAGAAGAAGCCTCCAAGCAGCAGTGTCTGCAGTGTGAGGCCCAGAACTGAACGGCTTTGCCCAAAGCCAGTGAAATGGTCGGTCCCCTGGTGTGGCCTCCCAGTGGTGCCAGCGGGTCCGCGCAGCCTCTGTTGCTGATATTAATGCCTGTGAAGTGTTCCCCCCCAAAGGAGAATCATTTCAGAGCTCGGTGGACTTCATCTTCAAAAATAGCCAAATAATTTGAGAGAAAACGAGTTTATCACAGAAAATCTTGGGCAGTTAGTGAAATTAGGGTGTAACGAAGAACATTAGAAACCACAGCGTAGGGGATCTGGGTATTACTCAATCACTGGCGGGACTGCAGTGATGGTAAATGGAAGGTAATTAACATGTACTGAGTTTGCTCTTTTGCGGGAAGCAGATGCTCCGCCTAGAAAATAATTTCTCAAAGTGGAATTCTTAAGTCAGTGTGTCTTGGGCTTAAATTTTGAAGCACAAATAAACATTTTCAAATTAAAAAAAAAAGATATTTTGGAAGATAATATTTGTGAACTAGAAAACAACCATAAAAACATATTAAAAAATACCAAGAAAAATTTTAAAAGGACACTATTGATATATGGTGCAAATTAAAGGAAATTAAGTGTGGGTAATTGGAATCTCCAGTGGAGAAAGTGAACCAGAAATATATTTGAAAATTTGAACTTGAAAATTTTCCAGATTTGAGATAGTTATAAATCCACAGATCCAAGAGTTCACTGCCTCCAACAACAAACACATAAAGTAAACTACAAAAAGGCACAAAGCAAACAAATTGTATAAAACCAATGATAAAGAAAAAATCTTCATAGAACCCAAGTAGAAGGACTTATTACATATGGAGGAACCAAGATACATTTCACAGCAGATTTTCATTAGAAACAATGCATGGGAAAAGACAGTCAACAGTACCATAAAGAAAAATCAATCTGCCAACCCAGAATTCTATACACACAGAATAAATTTTTAGAAAACTAAGGAGTAACAAACATTTTTGAGATATGCAAAAGCTTAATCATCTTTAACTGACCTGAATTATAAAAGTATAAAAGTCTGTTCTTCAGGCCAAAGAAATTATGAATCAATATGAATAAATATGGAATACTAAAAATTTTAATAATTTTTGTGTGAATTTAAATGTGTAAAACAATAAAGGCCTATAAAAAATACAAGTAGACTATTGTAAACCTTTTATACTATACTAGAGGCCCAGTGCAGTAAATTCGTGCACTTGGGGAGGGGGGTCTCTCAGCCTGGCCTATGCCCTCTCCCAGTCCGGAAGCCCTCAGGGGATGGTCAACTGATGGCTTAGGCCTGCTCTCTGTGGGCCTAAGCCATCAGTCGGACATCCTTAGTGCCATCATGGAGGTGGGAGAGGCTCCCACCACTGCCACTGCACTCGCCAGCCATGAGCCCAGCTTGTGGCTGAGTGGTGCTCCCCCTGTGGGAGTGCACTGACCACCAGGGGGCAGCTCCTGCATTGAGCGTCTGTCCCCTGTTCAGTACGCATCATAGCGACTGGTCGTTCTGCCATTTGGTCGATTTGCATATCACCCTTTTATTATACAGGATGGCACATGGTATAATGTCACGTACAGTAGATTGTAATAAATCAAAGATGTATACTCTATACCCGAATACAGCCATTAACATAACAAACAGTTGTAGTAATAAAACTCCCCCAAAATAAAATGATAAAAATATTCCTACCTAATAAAAGCGTAGTATGCAAATTGTCTCCTTGAGCAGAGTTCTTCTGGGAGTTCAACCAGGGGTTGGGCTGGCCGGGGGAAGGGAGAGAGGCCCTGGCCAGTGGCAGTGGCAGGCAGCTGGGGGAAGGGAGGGAGTACCTGGCTGGCAGCCGGCAGCCACTAGGTACCCTACCAGTGGAGAAATTTGTGCACTGGAACTTTAGTAGTGTTAATAAAAGGAGCTAGTAAAAGAAGCAAGAGGGACAAAAGAAGAGATAGGAAAGTATAGACAAATAAATAGCACCATGACAAAAACAAGCCTAACTTTATCTATCAAATGTAAATAATATAGACATCCAGTTAGAAGGCAGAGTTTCTCAAATTGAGTGGGGGAAAAAAGAGACCCAACTATGTGATGCTTTAGAGAAATGAACTTTAAAGATAAAGTAACAAATGTATTGCAAGTAAAAGGATGGAGAAAATTATGCAAAGGTAACTAATCAAAATAAGGATGAAATGGTTGCATTACATCAGAAATAAAGTAGATTTAAGATGAAACAATTTTTTTATTTTTTATTTTTTTTAATATATTTTATTGATTTTTTTTTACAGAGAGGAAGGGAGAGGGATAGAGAGCCAGAAACATCGATGAGAGAGAAACATCAATCAGCTGCCTCCTGCACACCCCCCACTGGGGACGTGCCTGCAACCAAGGTACATGCCCTTGACCGGAATCGAACCTGGGACCCTTCAGTCCGCAGGCTGACGCTCTATCCACCGAGCCAAACCGGTATCGGCAAGATGAAACAATTTTTTAGGGAAAAAAAGTAAATTTATTAAGAAGTTAAAACAATCTTAAAGTATTATACAACTAATAATGACAAAATATATAAAGCAACTATGTGCAAAGTAAATAATAAAGACAATTTGGTTTACCTATGTATCTTTTCTAATCTATATCAAACTTTTTTGAAGTTATTGATAATAAAATTATTTATTTAGAGTCTGTTTTCTTTCTTTCATGATTATTATTTTAAAATTTCTACCATGTATATTTGGTAACAGATCAAGCAAAATAATAGTTAATTATGTCACATAATGTATTATTTTTACTTGTTGATAATTGCTTATAGTGTATTTTTATATACCTGAACTTAATCATAAAGTTGAAGTGGACTGGATTATACCTTTACTAAAAATTACATATTTTAACATATTATAACATTAACGTTCAAAATATCAGCTAATTTGTTGTCTACCTCTTGTATTATTTCTAAATATCAACTGTTTACTTGCTAACTTTAGTTATACTTAAAATAGTTTGCTTTTTTATACAACTTCTAAATCCATTCTTATGCTCTATTACCTACAATGCAGTGTATTTTCTGATGTAGATGCATAATTATCTCATTTAAATTGTGTCTATACTGAATGCATGTGATAATCGAAATCAACTTGTTTCACCATTTCAGCACGTATTTAAATTTGTCAAGTGGCACATATTCCATTAATTCAGAGAAACACTTTGTGTATTTGATTGCCTATCTTGTTGGTACAGCTGCTTGTTTTCATAATCCGGTTGCATATTAGGGTATTTGAGTCTGTAGCTACATGACCAATCTTGTTTATTTGCTGATGATTTTGCTTTAATAATTGAAGTCATTAATGTAAGAAAATGTGTGTTTTGCAAACACTATGATCCATTGACCAAACTGTGTGTTTGTACACTCATTAACATAATCTATATTGAAGTGTCTTTGTGAAAATGTGGTGCTATAATATAAAATATCAGTGTTATAGCATATTATTTGTAATTTATATAAATAAACTAGAGGAAAATATATCTTCCAATGTATGTTGAGATACAACCTTCAGTAAAATGAAAATTTTTAGAGAAGGCCATTTATTTTCATCATTTCATTTTTATATCTAAGGAATTGTTTGGTGCAAAATATATTTCCAGACAGTCTAGTGTAGTAGTCTAAGAATTGTACAGTGAATCCATGGAATTTTAACAGGCATATTTTCTGTTTATTATTCCTGCTCAGCCATTCTCAGCATCAGTATCAAACCTGCCTTCATGTTCATCACCTGATGATCACATGTGGTGTGACTACTGCTTTTCCAGGCCTGGTTGTCTGAAGAAGAAAACTGGATGGGAAGTGGGAAGGGGCAGTATCTATATCAACAAGTCTCCTATAAATTCTTAGCTTGCGTTTCTGGCAAAAAAAGAAAAATAGTCACATATCTGCCAATAAGTGTAAATTTTTTTTAAAAGTCTTTAAGTTTTAGAACAGTTTTAGATTTACAGAAAAATTTATAAGATTACACAGTCATTCATATATCCACTCACAAGGTTTACCCTATTATTAATACCTTACATCAGTATGGTCAATTTACTATAATTAATAAGCCAATATTTAGTATTAACTAAATTCATTCTTTATTGATTATTTAGTTTTACCTAACATCATTTTCTATTCAAGGATGCTATTTAAATTCTGTTGTTTTATCTCCTTAAGCTCTTCTTGGCAGTGACAGTATATAAGAATTCTTATTTTTGATGATCTTGAAAATCCTTGTTTTTGAAAATCTTGAGGAATATAGCATAGATCAAGTATTCTGAAGTGTATCCAAAAGAGAATTTGTATTTTCCCCACACTATTGGAGTGGTAGCATGTTTTGGGGATAGAAAGTCCAAAGATAAACATAGTTTTGTTTTGACTTGATTTTTAAATTTTTGTTGAATTTATTTGTGTGATATTGGTTAATAAAATTACATAGTTTTCAGTTATAGAATTCTACAAAACAACATCAGGCCCTAACCAGTTTGGCTCAGTGGATACAGCGTCAGCCTGCGGACTGAAGGATCCCAGGTTTGATTCTGGTCAAGGGCATGTACCTTGGTTGCGGGCACATCCCCAGTAGGAGGTGTGCAGGAGGTAGCTGATTGATGTTTCTCTCTCATCGATGTTTCTAACTCTCTATCCCTCTCCCTTCCTCTCTGTAAAAATTCAATAAAATATATATTTAAAAAAAAAACAAAAAACAAAACAAAAAACAACATCGGTATATTATAATTTGTGTATACCAAGCCAAAGCAAGTCTCCTTCCATCACCAACCAACCTCCGCATTTACCATCTTCCAAAAATCGGGACTTTTTTAAAACGCCACAGGACGCAGGACAAATTGTTAAAAATCGGGACTGTCCCGCCAAAAGCGGGACGTCTGGCCACCTTACCCATGAGGGGAATGTGCCAGTCAGGCTTGGGGCAGGTGGAGAGGTGGCCCCCATCCCAGAGCCACACAATTCAGTCTGTCTTTGATTTGGTCAGACCTCCTCAAAGTGGAGGTACCAGGAGTCAGGAGCTTGGGGCTGCTGGAAGCCTAGAAAGTAGGACTGGCAGATCACCCTTGAGGGGGTCTTGCCAGTCAGATTCCCAGAAAGTAGGAGGAATGGTCCTCTCCCCAAATCCACACAACTCAGTCACTGATACCTCCTTGGTCTGCACAAACCTCTATACCAGAGCCCAGGCAGCTGACTCATGAGCAGAACATAAGCTCCTCAGGGTGGGTCGAAAGGGAGTCCAATCATTTACCAAGGATATCCGGTTTCTTTTGTTGGATAATAATATTAGGAAAAAAATAGAACAGTTAGGTATGCTGATTGCTAAATGGTGTTTTTTTAGGTCCTTTCATCTGACATTCCAAAAAAAATGTCAATTAACTTGTTGATATACACAGATGTATAAATATTTATATATGCAACTATTGTATCTATTGTAAGCTAAATGTGAACACATATTGTCTCCAACTGATTATATTATTTGATTAATATCTGCTCAACATATGTCCTTATTCAGAAATAAGTACAATCTGCCAACTATTTTGATGACCCAGAACTACAAAAAGATTATTATATGAAGCTAAATCTTTAAATGTTAATAGTTTAGTAGGGGCAAAACAAACATTAAAATAACTATGCAACACACACTCAAAAACATACTACATAAAAAGTACAATGTGAGCTGTTGATTTGTTAATATCTTCCCAGAAGGGTTAATCCTGCATAGCTCCTTGCTATAGTATCATGCTAGAAAATACTTGAGCAAAAACCCCCGGTGATCAAAGATATAAAGGTGACAAAGATACCAGATACACTAGTAAATGAGTCTCATGTGACAGCGTGGTACCCAGTTCCTGAAACTGGACATGGATTTAAGATCCTGGACTACGTCAGAGTTGAGGTATTTGCCACTCCATAAATCATCAAAGGTTAAAAATGTAAGAAACCCATTAGGGAGATATTCACTGAATAGGAATGCTTAGTTATATATTGCAAGATAGAATCTCTTGTGAAAATATCATTCCAGCTGTGTACATTTATATGATAATTGCCAACTGCTTCCACCTTATTGGAAAATATTAACTTCAATTATTTGAAATATTTTCTTACATAACAAATATGGATACAATAAATGAGGACAGAGAGAATATATGTATATAGTATTTAAAATTCTAAGTATAATGTACCCACCCATCCAACGTAAGGTATTGAACATTAACAATTCCAAAGAACCATTTTTTTATCCCTTTGATATCATAACCCCTGCTCCCTCTTTCAGAGTAATATTACCATATTTATATCATTTTTATATCACCATGTATACATATAACGTAAAATGAATACCACATCACATCCACTAGAATGAAATTCAGATCACTGACCATACCAAGTTTTGGTGAATATGCTGAACAATTGCAAATTACATGTTTATTGGGTGAATAAATTGTAATAAGAAAATTGGCATTGTCTAATAAATTTAATATGCACAAGTATTTTGAGCCAATATTTTAATTAATGGCTATATAACATAGATATATGCATGATGTGCACATAGAGGATGTGAATAATACCATTATTTATAATAGCTAAAATCTGATAAAAATGTGCATCAATATTATGTAAAATTATGTAGCATCCCCATGCAATGGAAGAATACAGCAATGAGAATAAACAAACTTGCTGCCCTCAACATAATCTAATATAGATAGTTTGCATTTAGTTTCCTTTTCTCAATATTTTTGTTCATGAACTATTTTGAGAGAAAGAAACCAACTGGAAACTCTTGATATTGGATTATGTCATTGATATAATTATTTTCTTAAAGAAAAATATAGATTATAGTTTTTTTAAGTTAGAATTATGGCTAATTTGGAGAATTGCAAAAGGTAAAATGGGAGTTTCTATATTGTTAGTATTGTTCTAATTTTTAAATTTTAAAAAATTTATACTAATTGTTGACCTGAGTGCTAATTACATGGGTCTGATTATTTACTGAGCTATATTTTTATAATATGTAAATTGTACCTATGTGTGTTATAATTCACAACAAAAAGGAAGATATATTTGGGATTTTGAAATAACTGAATTGTAAGAAAAAAATGTAAGTAACTTGTAAGGTGCTATGTCAAATTGAAACAAGTCAAAAGCTCTTAGCAAGACACAGGAGGCCTTATCAACTTGATTTATGGTTTGTCAAAAGATGTGTTTCACTATTGCTTCCCATCCCTATAAACCACATTCTTTCCTATGTTAAATTTAACTCAAATACATTTTCTTGGGCTTCCTCAAACAATCTTTCTTTTGCCTTTTGGTTGTTCCTTAAGCTCTTTCTCCTGTTTAATTTCTTAGTTCTTAATCTGGGTGTTACTCTTATTCTTGCTTCTTAAGGTGGGGTCATGGCCAACTGCCTCTCTTAGTTTCCTCATGACTAACCAGTAGTCAGACTGAAGCTTATTTTTAGAATCCTGTTTCCTGCTTTGTATATCACATCTGGAATTATGACTTGTCTAGTTATTTTATCCTTAAAGTTATCCCTTCTACGCAGGAACAAACAATCTTTTTAATTAGCACTGTCCTGGACAGGACTCAATATTGGATCTGGGATAAATTTTGTTATTATTTTCTGGAGATGAGGTACTTATCTCTTCTAACTAGTTACTAAATGTCTAATGTATTACTTTTTTTCTTGGTGGGAATTTCATAGATGTCTTCTTTTTGTGAATGTTTTAATGAGGGAAAGCCAAGCAGTTTTCTTAGTGAAAAATATAGACTTTGGGATCAGAATCAAATAAATTTAAATTTCAGGCTTGGACATGTTATTTAACATCTAAAACATAATTGCATCATCTGTAGTGAGTAATATAATTACAAGTTTACAGCATTTCTGTAAAATTTTAATGAGAAAATATATGTAAAGTGCTTAGAGTAACACCTTACATATATAATATACAATCAATGTTTTCTTTATACTTGTTTCAGCCCAAGAATCACAGTTATTTTTGTGACTGAAAGTACAAAACATCAATTTTGTCTGCAGTTTCACGGGTGGAGAAATTTAATATCTCAAATTGGCAACTATCATTTTTCTTATGCAGAATGTACTTGATACACGATTGGAAATATAAACATAAATTCAAAAGCCCAGAAAGTTGACTTAAAATTCTTTTAAGAAAGAAATGGGGAAAGAGAGAGGAAACATTTAAAAAGAACTATGTGGTTGTTAAACTAACATTGGGATTTAGAGTACTTTGGTAATGATGAACTAAGACATTTTAAGATTGCCTGTGTAGACACATCATATTACATTGTATTTTCTGATGTAAAAATAAATCTTAGGCTTTCTGTGGTTCACATTTATCCTTGATATATCAAAATTGCTCTCTTAAATGTTTATTATGGAGATTTAATATCATCCTCTTCTATAATATAAAAGGGGAAATAAGTTAATATCTCAATTAGTTATATACTTACTCATGAAAGAAGTATGTTGACAATTTTCCTATTATGGAAACATGATTTCATAGTCTAGGAAAATTTTTTGTTCCAAACAAGTTAATTTATTACTAATGTTCTTTTATAAAGCTTAATACTGTAATCATTTTGGTAATGATTTGGGAGTTTAGAAACATTATTAAATATCTTCAAATTACATAACATTATACTAGTTTTCTTTAATAAAAAGTATTAGCTAGATATTTCATCACCTTAAATTAGTTTTCTTTAATAAAAAGTATTACCTAGATATTATATAGAATAATGAATATTTTATAAATACAGATAATAACCAAATGCTGACTGATTATATTCAGTCTTCCCAGTAGTGCTTTCCCCATAAGAAAACACAAGTATTTGGGGAAACTATTTAGTATTTTATTTGTCAATAAAATCATTGACAAATACATTCCATGGCATGGAGCAAGAGCTTTGTTCTAAAAACTTATAATTATCTTGAGGAGAAAAGTCACCTGACATATTGAGAAAACTTCAAATATCTGTAAGTAGGTTTTATGAGAGGACAATAAAAACTTGAATACTTGCCCAAATCATCCCCCGCAAAAAAAAGGCACATTAAAAATTGTCTCGAGATTGGGGTTACCGGCTGTGACCTCAGTTCTTCTCATCAGAAAAAATTTTAAGGTCAATGAAAATGAAAGTAAAGCAAAGTGGGATTTATTGAGGATACACCCCACACAAAGAGCAGGCCAGTTGAGAGAGACAATGGCCCTGAACTCCCTGGGTTGTATGGTTTAAATGAGGGATTCTCTGGGTTTGGAGACTTTCATTTGCATCCGGGGATGATTGACAGAAAAGGGTTATATAACTATATTTCTTCTGTGCATGCCCTTACTCATAATGCATACAGAAAAAAACCACAGGGGAGGCTAAAACCACAATGCAAATTTTATTATAATTAGTCCAGGGCCCTAGGAAGGTCTCATTCAGGTCATGTCCTTTACCTCTTAGCTTATGCCAAGAACCGGCTGGTTCCAAACCTGCCTGATGGAGATCTGCTGGCTGCTGGGCAGCCTGTAAAGCAACGTTGGTCCAACCCCTGTTAGGAGACCAGGGCAGGCCTTATCCCAGCCACTCATGTCTAATTTCCTACCTAACACATGGATATATATATATATTTTAAAAGTCTATATATGTATTTGCAAATTATATAACATTTGATATCTGTTCATCTTAATTTATTAAATAAACCACGAGACATTATTTTGAGGTCTGTAAAACTTGGTTCCATCATACTTTTGGGGCTACACCTGTCCCCATTATTGCCCTTTACATGCTAAGCTGTTAGAATTCTTATTACACCTGGCTGTTTTACACCACTAAACACTTTTCATTAGCTTTATCTCTACTGAGAAACACTTTTTATATGAGCTATCTATTTTTATGTCTTATTTAGGGCTCCTCTGAATCTAGGACTTAAATTCAAATATTCTAATTATTATCAGTTAATTAACATCACTTATTAAAGAAAGATATTTCCTGTGTATGAATTCAATGAGTGCATAGCACACATCTTAGCTTTTGTTTTTAATTATTGCTTTATTGTCTCATACATATAGTAAGATGTTCAATGAATGTTGATTGATGTAAAAAATTAAATATTATATAGCAACCTCTCCTCCTCCTTGCATACACATGGAGGTTTTATGAACAACCACTGGATTCACTTGTCTATGCTCTAACTGGAGAAATTCTAAATGATATTTAACAACTCACTGGTGCATTTCCACAGCATATAATCCCAGTGGTGCTGTTGTATTAAGGACACGAATAAGAAATAGGAAGCACTAAAATGTGAGCGAACTCATAGCCGACATAAACTCCTCCCAGAAAAAAAGGCAAGCTCACAGAATATCTCATGTTCTTTTCATTTACTATATCTAGGCAATCTTGAAACTCAAAACAGCAAGTTTATTTTCCTTCAGGAAAGTCATTGCTAGAAAAGGAAATCGAGAAAGAGCTGAGATACTAGTGGAGCCATCTGGTTATAAGCACATAGTATTCTTGATTAGAATTAAGGAAATTGAGATATTCCTCTAACATTTGGCACACCGATTTTCCATCTAAAATTCTAAAAATATAAAAGAATTCAGAGTAAATTATTTTAAGACGTTAACGCATTGATACTATTTGCACATCTTTGCAATGCCTGCCATTGGCCCCTTAGTGATCTTTGAAAAATAAATACCACTGCTTAAATGTTATTTTATAAAATAAAAATAAAAGTAAGTCTCCAGATGAAATAAAGTTAATTTCCCTGGGTACATCAAAGTTATAACGTGTTATTTTATTATTTAATTTTAAAAATTATTCCACTGTGTGCTTGGATCAAAGGCAAAATGAGTACGAAACTGCCTATAACACTTCCAGTATGTTCCAAAATCACTGTCATGGATGGAAAAAAAAAGAAGAAAAAAGTCATCTTGTCCAACCGCAGAAATAATTTTTACTACAGTTTACATATAATACCTACCAATTTCATAAATAATCACAAAAGACGAAAAAGTGATTCTTACAATGTGACTGAATCATCATATTTTTTGGTCATTGTCTGACACAAAATTCTAGTGTCATAACACTCAGTCTTTCATATATATAATGAAGTCTGCTTTCTTTATACTTTATTTTCTTAATTTCATTTTCTGTTAGAGTTTAAAAGTACTGGTTAAAATAGAAATGTGTGCACCATAAAAGAGTTGTAGAAGTTAAATTATTTCACTTTGTTTAAATATACCTAATTATCATGTTTGATATTTTCTTAAAAAATAAGCTTAGATTGGTGTACCAATTTATTTTTCCTTATAGTGTCAATTTCTTTCTTTTTTATTTCTCCTCCCTAGTTTCTCTAAAGGAGCATTTAATTTGTTAAAAGATAGATAATCAAGGGTGTCATAAATGTAAGATTATTACCCCTAGAAGGAAACAGGTCTCTGTAGACAATATATGTATTTTTCTAATTTTCTCAGATTGTATCTATTAATGAGAGGGTTAACTTGAAATACTGGCAGAGAGGGCAGGGGCAGACATGGCAGTTTGAGCAAGACTAATCACAGGAACCAACCAAGCAGAAATAATAAAATGCTTCAGGACTCAAAGCAGGAGGCATGGGAAAACAAGGGAGGGCCTGTAGCAATAAGGTGTAGGAACACATAGAAACAGAGAAAGTTCAGCATAGGAACAGAGACAGAACAAATAGAAACAGGGAAAGTTCAGCATAGGAACAGAGGAAGAACACATAGAAACAGGGAAAGGTCAGGTCCGTTACTGGGCAAGAACAATGGGAGAATCAATAATGTGACAATATGGATAGATATAGAAGCAGGCTTGTAGCAAATATATACCCCTGGGCTACAAAGCTTCAAGGAGGAAGCTCATTATTGCCCCTCCACTCCCGTGAGGGGAGTCTGAATCTGCTTGTAATAAATTTTCCACACTTTTGCTTAAATCTTCTGGTCAGAGGAGCTCATTCTTTGGCGTCATGAGACATGACCTGGAAAAAAAACACCTTGGCTCACCATTCCAGTTATCATTACTTTCATAAAAAAAATATTTATTTGGATCTTGAAGGGGAGAACGGCCTTTTTTAGGAACTCATCAGCACCACCACCCAGACAGGATCTGGAACTGCCAAGTGACCCAGCAGCCACCCCAGCCAAAATCCTGCTGCCCCACCCGCAGACCCGCGGACGCTGGGACCTCCACCTCCAAAGGTGCACTGCTCCCACAGCAGTAAGTGCAACTCCCCGCTTCCCAGTGGCAGAACTCCAGACTCCACATTCTGGGGTTTCCAGCACACAGGCATCCAGGGCACACCAATCTGGCACACCACTCCATAGGCAGTGCCTGGGAGCCACTGGGAGCCCCCCGAGGGTGTGATTTTGTACAGACAAGGGTGCGCAGCCCTACAGTAGAAATTCTAAACTACCTCTTCCTGAATAACTGCTATGGACACCCCAGCTGTGCAACTTCAGTGCCAGGGCCCCTCAGAGTGCATCAGAGCTCTGCGCAGGCAAAGGCATCTCCACTCTCACATTTCCAACAAGCAGGCCCCCTATGCCCATCTATCCACAGCGCGCTCAGGGGAGCAGCTGGGAGACTCTGCTGGGTGTGATTCTGCATAGACAAGGGTGCGCTGCCCCGCAGTAGAAATTCTGAATTCCCTCTTCCTGAATAACTGCCCATAGCCAACCCAGCTGCTCAACCTCAGTGCCAGAGCCCCTCAGAGTGCATCAGAGCTCTGAGCCAGCAAACGCACCTACACAGATGTGCATTTCCAACAGGCAGGCACCCTGAGCCCATCTATCCACAGGGCGCTCATTGGAGCCACTGTGAGCTCTCCCTGGGTGTGATCTTGGACAAACAAGGGTGCACTCTCCCTCAGCAGTAGAAATTCTGAATTCACTCATCCTGGATACCTGCCCACAGACGACTCAATTACGTGGCTATGCAGCTAGGGCCCTTCAGAGTGCTTCAGTGTGCCTCGCTGGCAAACGTACCACAGGTGCCCCTCTGAGCCGCCACTGGGAGCAAGCACCTAGCCACCACAGGTGCAGCAGCAAAAGCTGAGTCTGTCCACCCCACAACTACAGAACTCTGGACACCACAGTCACACCTTTCCAGAGCACAGGCCCCCTGAGCCCCATCACCAAAACAGACGGTTCCTGGGTGCCACTGTGAGTCCCCACTGGTACGCGTGATTTCAATCAAGGATGCAAGACAGAAAAAATTGGCACACCCCTCTCCACAGCTGTTGACTTCTGGACACTGCAGTTGTGCCTCTCAGGTCACAGGCCTACATCAAGAGAACCCAAATAGCTCAAGTAGGGAGCTACACTAGATTACCAAGCCCAGGAGACCTGAGAGATTACACCAGTAGCACCATCCCCAAAAGAACCTGGGTAGCAAAGCAGTTGAATCTACAATTAAAACAATACTGGAAAACATGGCAAGACAAAAAAGCAATCCCCAAAGGAAAGAAAAAGAGGAATCACCAGAAAGGGAGTTAAATGAAATTGAGGCTAGCAATATACCAGAGAAAGAATTCAGAGTAATGGTTCTAAGGATGCTCAAATGGCTGGATGACAAATACACACAACTCAATGAGAATTATAAGGAGCTGAATGAGAATGTCGCCAACATGAAAAGGAACCAAGAGGAGATGAAGAACGACACAGTTGCAATAAACAATGGAAAGCTTAAACAGTAGACTAGAAGAGGCTGAGGACCGCATCAGCGAATTAGAAGACAAGGTAGGAAAAAACACACAAACACAGCAGCAACTAGAAAGAAGACTTAAAAAGCAAGAGGAAAACCTAAGGGAGCTTTGGGACAACACAAAATGAAACAACATTCGCAGTGTCCTAATATGTGGTCTATCCTATCTTCGAGAGTGGAGATGCCTTTGCCTGCGCAGAGCTCTGATGCACTCTGAGGGGCCCTGGCACTGAAGTTGCACATCTGGGGTGTCCATAGGCAGTTATTCAGGAAGAGGTAGTTTAGAATTTCTACTGTAGGGCTGCGCACCCTTGTCTGTACAAAATGGGGGTACCAGAAGGAGAGGAAGAGAAGCAAGGAATGGAAAACCTGTTGCAAGAAATAATGACAGAAAACTTCCCTGATATTGGCAAGAAAAAAACCCATGGAAGTCCAAGAAGCACAGAGTCCCAAACAAGATGAACCCTAAAAGACCAACACCAAGACACATCATAATTAAATTGGCAAACACCAACAACAAAGTAAGAATCTTAAAGGCTGCCAGAGAGAGACAGAAAGTTACCTACAACGGTTCTCCTATTAGAATATCAAAGGATTTCTCAACAGAAACACTCCAGACCAGAAGGGAATGTAATGAAATTTACAAAGTGATGCAAAGCAAGGGTCTGAACCCAAGAATACTATACCCAGCCAGGCTATTATTCAAAATTGAAGGTGGAATCAGGAGATTCACATACAAAAAAGGGCTAAGAGAGTTTATCACTACCAAGCCAGCAATGCAAGAAATGCTAAAGGGACTTCTGTA
This sequence comes from Cnephaeus nilssonii, assembly GCF_951640355.1. Lineage (NCBI taxonomy): Eukaryota > Metazoa > Chordata > Mammalia > Chiroptera > Vespertilionidae > Cnephaeus > Cnephaeus nilssonii. Next base: position 54,339,018 of record NC_137079.1, on the reverse strand, counting down.
AAAAGAAGAAAGAGAAAGGCAAGAAGAAACACAAACATTAAGGAAAAATATGACAACAAACCTGTACTTATCAATAATAACATTAAATGTAAATGGATTAAATGTACAAATCAAAAGACATAGGGTAGCTGAATGGATAAGAAAACATGATCCATATATTTGCTGTCTGCAAGAGACCCACCTCAGAACAAATGATTCACACAGACTGAGAGTGAAGGGATGGAAAAACATTTTTCAGGCAAATGAAAATGAGAAAAAAAGCTGGAGTTGCAATACTTATAGCTGATAAAATAGACCTCAAAGTAAAGGCCATAACAAGAGATAAGGAAGGCCACTACATAATACTAAAGGGAGCAATTCAACAAGAAGATATAACTCTGATAAACATATATGCACCCAATATAGGAGCACCCAAATACATAAAACAATTTCTGGAAGATGTCAAGGGAGAGATTGATAGCAATACAGTCATAGTAGGGGACTTTAATACCCCACTGACACCACTGGATAAATCAACTAAACAAAAAATCAGCAAAGAAACATCAATCCTAAATGACACACTAGATCAGATGGACTTAATTAGCATCTTTAGAACTTTTCACCCCAAAGCTACAGAATATACATTCTTCTCTAGTGCACAGGAAAATTTTCAAGGATAGACCACATATTAGGACACATGCAAAGTCTTTTTAAATTCAAGAAGATAGAAATCATATCAAGCATCTTCTCAGGTCACAATGGCATAAAACTGGAAATCAACTACAGTAAAAACAATCCAAAAAAATCCAACACCTGGAGACTAAATAACATGCTATTAAACAATGACTGGGTTACCAGAGAGATCAAAGAAGAAATAAAAGACACTATGGCAACAAATGACAATGAAAACACAACAATCCAAAATCTATGGGACATAGCGAAAGCAGTCTTGTGAGGGAAGTTCATAGCTCTACAAGCCTACTGCAAAAAACAAGAAACAATGGTAATATATTATCTAACCCTACAACTCAAAGAGTTAGAAAGAGAGCAACAAGAAAATCCCAGTGTAAGCAGAAGGAAGGAAATAATAAAGATCAGAGCGGAGATAAATGACATAGAGATAAAAAACAAACAAACAAACACAATACAAAAGATCAACAAAACCAAGAGCTGGTTCTTTGAAAGGATAAACAAGATTGATGAACCTCTCGCCAGGCTCACCAAGAAGCAAAGAGAGAGGACCCAAATAAACAAAATCAGAAATGAAAGAGGAGAAATAACAACAGACCCCACAGAAATACAAAGGATTGTTAAAAAATATTATGAACAACTCTATTCCAACAAACTGGACAATCTGGAGGAAATGAACATATTCCTAGAAAAATACAACCTTCCAAAATTCAATCAGGAAGAATCTAAAAATCTCAGTAGGCTAAAAACTATGGAAGAAATTGAAGCAGGCATTAAAAAGCTTCCAGCAAACAAAAGCCCGGGGCCAGACAGCTTCACAGGGGAGTTTTACCAAACATTCAAGGAAGAACTAAAACCTATCCTCAGACTATTCCAGAAAATTCAAGAGGAAGGAACACTTCCAAGCTCCTTCTATGAAGCCTGCATCACCCTAATACCAAAACCAGATAAAGGCAATACAATAAAGAGAATTACAGGCCAATATCCCTCATGAACATAGATGCCAAAATCCTCAACAAAATTCTAGCAAATCGGATCCAGCAGTACATCAGAAAGATCATACACTATGACCAAATAGGATTTATCCTGGGGATGCAAGGATGGTACACTATTCTCAAATCAATAAACATGATACATCACATAAACAAATTAGAGATAAAAATCACATAGTCATATCAATTGATGCAGAAAAAGCATTTGACAAAATGCAACACCCTTTCTTGATAAAAACTCTCAGTAAGGTGGGAATAGAAGGATCATGCCTCAACATAATAAAAGCCATATTGACAAACCCATAGCCAACATCCTACTCAATGGGCAAAATCTAAAACCATTTCCCCTAAGAACAGGAACAAGACAGGGATGCCCACTCTCACCACTCCTGTTCGACATAGTGCTGGAAGTACTAGCCATTGCGATTAGACAAGAAGAAGAAATAAAAGACATCCAAATTGGAAAAGAAGAAGTAAAACTGTTCTTATTTGCAGATGACATGACACTGTACATAGAAAACCCTAAAGCAGTGGTTCTCAACCTTTCTAATGCCGTGACTCTTTAATACAGTTCCTCATGTTGTGGTGACCCCCAACCATAAAATTATTTTCGTTGCTAGTTCCTAACTGTAATTTTGCTACTGTTATGAATCGTAATGTAAATATCTGTGCTTTCCAATGGTTTTAGGCGACCCTGCTAGCGGTTCTCAACCTGTGTGTTGAGACCCACAGGTTGAGAACCGTTGCTGTAGAGCCTAAGACCATCGGCAAACACAGATATTTATATTATGATTCATAACAGTAGCAAAATTACAGTTAGGAACTAGCAATGAAAATAATTTTATGGTTGGGGGTCACCACAACATGAGGAACTGTATTAAAGAGTCATGGCATTAGAAAGGTTGAGAACCACTGCCCTAAAGACTCCATCAAGAAATTATTAGACTTAATAAATGAATTCATCAATGTAGCAGGACACAAAATTAACGCCAAGAAAACTATGGCATTTCTATACACCAATAGTGAACTTACAGAAAGAGAGACTACAAAAGCAATCCCATTTACCATCACACCAAAAAATTAAGATACCTAGGAATAAACTTAACTAAGGAGGTAAAAGACCTATATGCGGAAAACTACAGGACACTGAAAAAAGAGATAGAGGAAGACATAAACAGATGGAAGAACATACCGTGTTCATGGATTGGTAGAATCAACATCATCAAAATGTCCATACTACCCAAAGTAATCTATAAATTCAATGCACTTCCCATTAAAATACCAACAGGCATATTTCACAGGTCTAGAAAGAACTTTCCAAAAATTCATCTGGAATAAAAAAAGACCCCAAATAGCTGCAACAATCCTGAGAAAGAAGAACAAAGTAGGTGGGATCTCAATACCAGATTTCAATCTGTATTACAAAACCACTGTTCTCAAAACTGCCTGGTACTGGCACAAGAACAGACATATAGATCAATGGAATAGAATAAAGAACCCAGAAATCGACTCAAACCACTATGCTCAATTAATATTTGACAAAGGAGGCATGAACACACAATGGAGTCAAGACAGTCTCTTCAATAAATTGTGTTGGAAAAATTGGACAGATACATGCAAAAAAATGAAACTAGACCACCAACTTATACCATACACAAAAATAAACTCAAAATGGATCAAGGACTTAAACATACAACAGGAAACCATAAAAATACTAGAGGAATCCACAGGCAGCAAAATCTCAGACATATGCCATAGCAATTTCTTCACTGATACCACCCCTAGGGCAATGGAAACTAAAGAGAAAATAAACAAATGGGACTACATCAAAATAAAAAGCTTTTGCACAGCAAAGAAAACCATCAACAAAATAATAAGAAAGCCCACTGCATGGGAGAACATATTTGCCAATGATATCAACAATAAGGGTTTAATCTCCAACATTTACATGGAACTCATCCAACTTAACAAAAGGAAGATAAACAACCCAATCAAAAAATGGGTAACTGACCTAAATAGATACTTTTGGAAAGAAGACAGAAGGAAGGCCAAGAGACATATGAAAACTTGCTCAAAGTCACTAATCATCTTAGAGATGCAAATCAAAACAACAATGCGGTACCATCTCACACCTGTCAGAATGGCTATCATCAACAAATCAACAAATGACAAGTACTGGCAAGGATGTGGAGAAAAAGGAACCCTCGTGCACTGCTGGTGGGAATGCAGACTGGTGCAGCCACTGTGGAGAACAGCATGGAGTTTCCTCAAAAAACTAAAAATGGAACTCCCATTTGACCCAGTGATCCCACTTCTAGGAATATATCCCAAGAAACTAGAAACGCGAATCAGAAAGGATAAATGCACCCCTATGTTCATAGCAGCATAATTCACCATAGCTAAGATTTGGAAATAGCCTAATTGCCCATGAGCAGACAAGTGGATTAAAAAACTGTGGTACATCTATACAATGGAATACTATGCTGCAGTAAAAAGGAGTTCTTACCATTTGCAACAACATGGATGGAGCTAGAGAGCATTATGCTAAGTGAAATAAGCCAGGCAGAGAAAGATAAATATCACATGATCTCACTCATTTATGGAATATAATGAACAACATAAATTGATGAACAAAAACAGATCCAGAGACAGAGAAACAGATCCAGAGACAGAGAAACAGTGATCTGAGCGTCAAACCTCAGGGAAGGTAGGGGTAAGGGGGAGAGATCAACCAAAGGACTTATATGCATGCATATAAGCCTAATCAATGGACACAGTCAACAGGGGGGTAAGGGCATGCACTGGGGGGTGGGGGTAATGGGGGAATAAGGACACATATGTAATACCTTAATCAATAAAGAAATTTAAAAAAATAAAATGGAAAAAATATTTATTTGGATATTTATATCTTATAGATACTCATCTGAATATGGGAGACATGTGAGGGTGGAAAAAATAGGTATGATTCCTGATTTCTGGCTCTGCTGTGTGAGTCAGAGAAGCAGGAACCAACAGGAAACATTTCAAATAGTGAAAAAAAATTATGAGGCAAATAGAATGGAAGTGTATGAGCATGCTAATGGCACTGAGTGATTAAGGAAAGTCTCTAAATAAACAGCATTCCTGGGTGGCACTGGATTAATATAGAACCATTAGCAAAATCTGAAGAAGCCCAATATAAAGAGGGCACAAGTGAAAAAATGCTGAAGTGAAAGTATGCAAACTGCACTGGAAATGGCTGGAATATTTCAAGCCCCCCAAATGATAGGACCTTACACATTTCATGAAAAGTCCATTTTGGTTGTTATATGGGACAAAAGCAGTGGCAAGGTCATACGTGAGACATGTGTCTTGGGTGAAGATGGTATCATGGAGAAGAGTGAAGTGAAACAAAAAGACTATATTTTGATGATGAAGATAAGATTGGTTGATAGAATAAATAAATGGAAATTAGAGAAAAGAATATAAATACATAATACCCAGACAAATAAATCCATTGAGATCTTGCAAAATTCCCATTTGGTTTACTGAATACTTACTGAATTCTTAGTATTTTTTAAAGTGAGGAAAACTTCAGGTTTTAAGGTTTAAAGATCCAATTTCTAACTAATCATTGAAGTCAGACTGAAAGAGACATTTTTAATCATCTTAAGCCAGTTCTGGGAATCAAAGCATACTTAGCTCTAATCCAATTGCTGGCATTGACCCTCTTTTTGCCTTTGGAAAATTACTTAATCCTTCTGTGTATATTTGCTGTTTGCAGAATGAAGATAATAAGGTATTATTTTATTAAGTGGAAATGCTATAATATTAAAAAGACTAAGCTGACATATTAAATGTATGGAATTTATTGTGAAACATCTTATTGTATAATATGTTTAAGAAGTATTTCTAAAAAGTAAATAAAGCGAATTCTGTTTCACAATGAGTAATTAACTAAAAACAGAAATGTAAATGTTCATAACAAAATAAGATTATCTGAAAATAACTGTATTCCTTAAAAAATTTAGCACTTTTGATAGAATTACCTTGTAATACATGTAGCAGCAGTCATCCTTTAAGTCAATTTGAATTAATGTGTGCTCATGTATGAACGAGAAACTTGTCTTTTTCTATGGATGTAAATAAACTATAACAAGAGTAAGTCAATATCAGAAAACACTTTTTCTACTGTAAATAGAAATAACCTTTTTTTTTTTTTTCAGAGAGTTTCCACTTATGAATATAATTCTCTCCTTGAAAACAAGCGACACCCTGCTGGTATGGCTCAGTGGTTGAGAGTTGACCCATAAACCAGGAAGTCACTGATTCCCTGTCAGGACACATGCCTGGGCTGTGGACTCAATCCCCAATAGGGGGTGTGCAGGAGGCAGGGGATCTATGATGTTTCTCTCTCACCAATGATTTACCCTTCCTCTCTCACTACCAAATATATATAGTAAAAAATCAATGAAAAAAGTAAATAAAAAGGTAAAGTATATACACACAAACACACATATATACACACTAGAGGCCAGATGTACGAAATTCGTGCAAGGGGCTCGGCCCCCGCTGCTGCAGCAGCCAGGGGCCTCTGCCTTGGCCCCCGCCCCCCACGGCAGCCACCTCAGCCCTCACAGCCCCGGCTTTGTCTGGAAGGTTGTCTGGAAGGATATTCAGTCTAATTAGCATATTACACTTTATATATATATATATATATATATATATATATATATATATATATATACTCAAACTCATTAATGACTGTGCCTAGTAGTCACATTTTATCACAGGAGAAAAATTTGTGAGGAGGGGTGTTTATTGAATCAATATTTCCAGGGTATGACATAGAGTTAGTAAAAAATTAAAAGTACTAAAAGAATCTATAATTAATTTCAAATATCAACAAAGGTATAAATTAAGTAGATCATGAGGCAATTACAAGTGGTCAGTAATTTTTTGTTCACTTCCATTTTGTAGCTTCGACGTCACGGTACTTACATTTTCCATGTATATTTTATTGTGAATAAAGTCAATTCAATAACACTGTTCATATGACATGGAAATGTAAAGGAGAATATGTTATCTACTTAATAAAAGCAGTTAATATATAGTGTCTATTCATAACTGCCTAGGCATTAAGGTAAGTGCTTTAAATCTATAATTTCATTTAAATTTTACAAGATTCATGTGGTAATACTAGAAGGGTAAGTCCTATAATTACCCACTTAGTAGTTCAAAATTCTGAGACTCTAATTTCAATGACTAATGTTACACAGTAAGTGAATGGGTTAGTAATTAATCAAATCTAGAGCTTTCCAATTTCAAAATATACTATATATCTCCTTTGTACCACTAGGATGATGACATATAATTATAACACACTTCTACTTCAGTTAATTTTAATGCTTTTCTTAAAATGTAAATATTGAGTAAATCAACTTTTATTGAGAATTTATTTAATTTAACTTTCATGATGATGTACTTACTATATGCTTATAGAAAAGGACACAAATAAAGATGAGTGTAAGGAATAGAATTTCAGTCAAACTTTATATTTTTACAAATTGAGATTTTTATGAAACAGAATACACCATATTGATGACCAGAACAGTGAGCCGAGGTGTTTTTCCCGGGGTTGTGTCTCATGATGCCAAAGAATGAGCTCCGAGGACCAGAAGATTTAAGCAAAAGTGTGGAAATTTTATTACAAGCAGATTCAGACTCCCTGATTCGGGGGCGGGGGGGCGGGGGCGTGCAATAATAGGCTGCCCATTAAAGCCTTCTAGTCCAGGGGTATATTTTTGCCACAAGCCTGCTCTGTGTCTACCTGTGTCGTAACCTGATTGATTCCCTAAATTGTTCTTGCCCAGCGATGGACCTGAACTTTCCCTGTTTCTGTGTGTTCTTCCTCTGTTCCTATGCTGAACTTTCCCTGTTTCTGTGTGTTCTTCCTCTGTTCCTATGCTGAACTTTCCCTGTTTCTATGCGTTCCTACACCTTGTTGCTGCAGGCCCTCCCTTGTTTTCCCATGCCTCCCGCTTTGAGTCCAGAAACATTTTATTATTTCTGCTTGGTTGGCTCCTGTGGTTAGGCTGCTCAAACTGCCGTGTCTGCCCTGCCTGTGTTCCACCTGCCTTTGTTTTCCACTGGACCCAGGCCTTATCTGCCTGCATTTCAAGTTAACTTCTCTCAATATTGTATAGAAAGAGTAATGGTAAAAAAAAATAAAAAAATCTGATATTTTATTATTATCACTTTACTCTAGGTCAGTGATGGCGAACCTATGACATGCGTGTCAGCACTGACACGCGTAGCCATTTCTGATGACACGCGGCCGCTGAGGCGGCCGCATGCGGAGGATGAAACATTTGCTGCTCCTGAGGATGAAACATTTGCGAAATAATGTTTTTTCCTCAAAGTGACACACTACCCGAGTTATGCTCAGTTTTTTGGCGATGTTTGACACATCAAGCTCAAAAGGTTGCCCATCACTGCTCTAGGTTATGCTTTCTAAAAAATTTGGTTTGAAAAAGTTATGGCAAAATTTTGTTTCAGTTAGTTTGATTATAAGCAAAGATACCAACTCAAGCTAATTTTAGAAGCCACAGAGTCAGAGAAAACTAGAGATTCAATGTAAAGCTCAATATTCAAGTCTCAGACAGTGTTGGGGAGCACAGGAGACTTGGTTGGAACGTTTGTAAGGAGGACGTTCTGAGAAAAGGGAAGTGTGCTAAAGGTGGCCCACCCTTAGGGGAGTGCAGAAGGTGGTGCCCCTAATTGTTCCTTGACCTTTCCAAACAAGTCTGTGCGCATGCAGACCCCCGGGTGTTTACTGGAATCCTTATGCTTAATCTTTAGGTGTCCTTGCTTGAAGGACACTGTAAACACATGTGCCCTCCCAAGATTACTTATCCTACTGATTATATCTAAAAGGTAAACTTCATCTCAAACAATAAAAGCCTAACAAGGCAGGCAATCGAGGTTGTCCAGTTCCTTAGGTCAGGTAGTCCCTTAGCCCTCTCTCTCATAGCAAACGTTGTGTCAGAGTAATCATTCATTCGTTGCTCAGGGTCTGCTGGTCAGCCCCAGCAAGAGAGAATGAGAACAAGAATATGAACTGTGACCTCCTGGTTCATAGATCAATGCTCAACTACTGAGCCATACCGACCAGGCTACACTGTAATTCTTTTAAATACAAGTCATAATTCCAGTCCAGATTGCAGGTGATGGGAAATAGACTTCACTTGTAGATGGAAAGACCTGCAAATAATTTATGGCCATCTTTAATTCACTGTAATGTAAGCCATTATAAGTATTGACAACTTGATGTTCTATTTCTTTGTATAAAACTTAAGTAAAGTTTGAACAGTGTTTGCTTTTTTCTTGACATGTAACTTATCAGTCAGTGTAAGCAACTTTTCTATGCATTAGCATAATGTCATACTTTCTAAATTTGGATCAGCATACAAGATTTTATCCTTCCTACTTTCAATATTGTAAAATATCTCTATCATTAATTTTCTTTTTGGCTTCTGAGACATCTTTGTCACAATTACTTTGCTCACTTTTATCAATAAGTTTGCCTTAATTAAGCTTTTCTGGCTGCATACCAGGAGGCTCTCAATAGACATCATGTCCATATTTCCACCTAGGCCATTTCTTCAAAATCTCCATTTGTAATAGATTCTAATTTTACTTCCAGCATTTTCACATTTTGTTTCTTTGCCACACTATTCTCCACTTTATTTATCCAGTTATAAATTACCAGTTAATATTCTGTGGTAACTAAAACTTTAACTGTGTTGTTGGGGGACTGGTATTATATAACTAAATCATGATAAATCACTTTTGTCATATTGGCACCATGCAAAGCAAGGATTGCTTGTTGTTCTCTTGGTCTCTTGTTTGACTTCTAACATCCCCTTGACATGTGTGTGGATTTCCATCACATTATAATGTTGAGAACTGAGGAACATTTTCAGGCTTTCTCATATATATTCTCATAAATGAATATAATATAAGAACTCCTTTCAGTTGATTGAAGCTCTTTGAATCTAGCAAACTGAGAAGAAAAGGGATGTAGAAGTTTGAAGAATATAAATATCTCTGAGGAACCAAAGGGAAAATATTTTTTATGTCAAAAATTGATTTTATCTACAGAGATGCATGCCTTTTTCCATAAAAGAATTTATTTTTTTAAAATTTATGATGTGGAATATTTAAAGTTTGGAATTGAAAAGTATAAAATTGACGTTTGAAGTTTAACTTAGAAGATATATATATATATATATATATATATATATATATATATATATATTTATCTTTGTCCAGATTCTAAGCTCTTTGAGGTAGGTGAAGTTTTTTCACTGTGTATCCTTATTGATTAAAAGAGTTCTGGGAAGCCCAGCCAGCATGGCTCAATAGTTGAGTGTCGACCTATGAACCAGGAGGTCAGGGTTTGATTCCCGGTCAGGGCACATGCCTGGGTTTCAGGCTCCATCCCCAATGTGGGGTATACAGGAGGCAGTCAACCAATGATTCTCTCTCATCATTGATGTTTCTATCTCTTTGAAATCAATAAAAAATGTATATATTTTTTAAAAAGTGCTCTGAGGATATAATAGAGGTCAAATCAACTTTCAAATGCATAAATAATCTATAAATAAAATTCTCTTACGGATCTTCAAAAAATGACAACTAAGTATTACTTTTCTGTCTTTTTTTTTTTTTTCACTCGGGTGGCTTGTTGTTTGGGATTGGTTGACTGGATATTCTGTGTTTCTGGTCAAGTGGAGAATTTACAAGGACAGGAAAGTTATCAAACTTTCAGATTACTGGCAAAGATAAAAGTCACAAGATATCTATGTTCTACATTTAGAGCTGTTTTTATTTGAAATGTTCTTTTTTTTTTTTTTTCCTCTCTGGGTACACAGACTCATTTGGCTTAGGGGAGAAGATCAAAATAAAAGTTCCTATCAGGTTCTGACTGTCAGTTTCCAATGTGGCCAAACTTATGACCATAGAGCTATGAAAAAGGAGGAGGAAGAGGAGGGGGAGGAGGAGGGAGGAGGAGGGGGAGAGAAGGGGAAGGAGAAGGGGAAGGAGGATCGGAGGAGAAGGGGGAGGAGAAGAAGGAGGAGAAGAAAAAGGAAAAGGAAAAGGAAAAGGAAAAGAAAAAGAAAAAGAAAAAGAGAAAGAGAAAGAGAAAGAGAAAGAGAAAGAGAAAAAGAAAAAGAAAAAGAAAAAGAAAAAGAAAAAGAAAAAGAAAAAGAAAAAGAAAAAGAAAAAGAAAAAGAAAAAGAAAAAGAAAAAGAAAAAGAAAAAGAAAAAGAAAGAAAATCCTTCCAAATATCTTATCAGTTTTCAGCTGGTACATATAGTAAACTAGAGGCCCAGTGCATGAAATTTGTGCACTGGAAGGGGGGTTTCTCAGCCCAGCCTGCTCCCTCTCGCAGTCTCGGACCCCTCAGGGGATATCTGACTGCCAGTTTTATTCTGACTACTTTTAAGATGTTCTATGCCTTTTTTTGTTTTTTTTGTAGTTTCCCTCTAATGCACCCAGGTATTAATATTCTTTCTCCTCGCAGTCTTCGCTGTCCAGGACCCCTCAGGGGATGTAGAAGTGCGCCAAGCAGCAACGTGGCCAGGGCGGAGCCCAAACTGGGGCCGGGTGCCACGCCGCTTGCACTCATCCCCGCCCACTGCACCTGCTGCCACCGCTTGGTAGTGCTGCTGTGGAGTCAGAAGAGGCTCCTGCTGCCGCAGCTGTGCTCACCAGACATGAGCCCAGCTTCTGGCTGAGCAGCGCTCCCCCTGTGGGAACACACTGACTACCAGGGGCCAGCTCCTGCATTGCGCATCTGCCCCCTGGTGGTCAGTGCACATAATAGCAACTGGTCATTCTGGTCATTCCACCATAATGGTCACTTAGGCTTTTATATATATAGATATTACTGACAGTACTGAATGACACCATGGACCATGAAAGAAAGAGTTTTCCCTAAGAAGTTGTAATAGATATTATCCTCCCAAGATCCAGAGCCACTTCCTAAGATACTCAAAACAAAGCAAGACTTAGACAATTACCCTGAGAGCTGTCAACACACTCAGTAGGACCCTAACCACACATGGAGTGCAATACATATTTTTGTCAGGCCATATTTGGGGCCTCCTAACCTGATGGTTGAGCTGCCTGCAAATGCAAGAATTGTCAACCTTCAGACCCTGGGCAGGCAGAAAGCCACACCAAATTCTCAAGAAACAAAACCGGACAAACAAGCGGTGACAGCTATGCCTGGAAGAGTAAGGATCGATAATCAGTGGGCACCTCAAAACAAAATTTACAAGAGTAAATATAAATCTTCTCTTTTGTATATTGAATGAAACAACTATAAAAAGGCTGTGCATTCTGGGAAGTCATTGCATGGCTTCAGCTGAAGTTCTAGCTCAGGTGGGTTATCCTACAGAAAGCAGATCGATATCCTGAAATGGTGATCCTTAAACAAATGAACCAAAACAAATTCTTGGACCAGAGTAAATGCTCAGCCTAGTAAAACAGCAAAAATCACTGGGCAGAAATGGCTCATAAGGATAATGAGTACTTTTGGCTAAGCTTTATGTTTACGTATCTGCAAAAAAATAAAAATAAAAATCTAGAAATATGTAAAACAGCATCTTTGGTATCAGAACCAGAACCATGATAAAAATATACTTTGAAACTCATTATTAGCAGATTCCATACTTACAAATATATACACTTAAAATTTCTTTGTAACCATAAAATCAGTTTTTATTGCACTTTCACAGTCATTCACAGGTATGCCCAGTATTGAAAAATTTGAGTCACCTGATGCAGTGTTCCCGGCTGAGGTGGGACAAGGTAATACTCTGTCTTGTTTCAATTCTCATAATATGCACGTGTCCTTTCCATGATCCATTTAATGCCATGGTTTTCATATTCATGTGTTGGGGAGCACACGACACTTGGTTGGAAAGTTTGTAAGGAGGATATTCCAAGAAAAGGGAAGTGTGTAGAAGGCTGCCTGCCCTGTTTATCGGAATTCCGACTCAGGGGAGACTTAGGGGAGTGTCGAAGGCGGTGCCCCCAATTATTCCTTGACCTTTCCAAACAAGTCTGTGCCTGTGCAGACCCTGGGGTGTTTACTGGAATCCTTATGCTTAATCCCTGGATGCCCTTGCCTAGGGGACAATGTAAACACATGTGTCCTCCCAAGATTACTCACCCTACTGATTGCATCTAAATATAAAAATTCCAATAAAGGCCTTATAGCGGGGCCATCCCTTAGCTTTTCTTTTACAGCAAACATTGTGTTGGAGTAATCTGTTCATCCATTGCTCAGGGTCTGCTGGTCAGCCCAGGCAAGGTGGTGCCCCATGTGAGTACCAAGGAATTCAATGAGTCACAGCGGAACCCTCAAAAATGAAGAGGAAGGAAATGAAAGTAACTGCGTAGTAAGTCATTTGGAGCCCACTTGGGATTTCCAAGTTCAAGGGCATTCATGTGGGGTTTTGTTTTTTGGTGATTTCACTATTTAAAAGGCTCCCAAGCTTAATGCAAAAATGTTGTCCTGTACTTTTAAGAGAAAAATATGTCTAAGATAAGCTTCTTTTAGGCATGAATTATAAAGCTGTTGGAAAGTGAGTTCAATGTTAAGAAATAAAATCATGTACTAAATAAGGTGTTTTTAAACAGAAACACACATACAACAAGGTTATGTATTGATTAGTTGGTGGAAATGCTATGAACAGGGGCTCACAGAAATCTAACCCTGTATTTCTCCTAGGAGTAATGATTTAATATTCACTAACTCAGTGTCATAGCAACTTTATAGAAGTTAATTACTGCCAAAAATAAGAAATGACTGTAACTACCTTACCCACAACAGCCTATGTCATTCCTACTAGGAAACCTTCCCATATTTTTTTTTTTCCTATGAACACATTTTAATTATTTGATCTGTAAGTTTATGACAATTCACTATCAGTTTTTGTTGTTGTTGTTACAGCCAATATAATTAGGCTACTAATTATCACTTTTGGGCTGCTTTCTGAAATTTATATAAAATAATGATAATTATATTCCTCACCTGATATTTATATTAAACCTCTCAGTCAGATTAAGGTTTAATTAGAAAAAAAAACTAAAAATTGAGCATGTAATAGCATCCTGACAGCATAGCTAACTACTGATTTTATCAATTTTTTAAATCTTCCTTCTACCTGAAGAAAATTGATACTAGAAACAGAATTCAATAACATTCTGTCTTTTATTTTTAAATATATTATTTTATTTTATTATTAAATATAACTATCCTAAAGACCTTCTGAAGTTACAATTTTCTCATAGATACAGAAAGTAAGACTTAGAATTTATGCCTATAACAAGGTCATAAAACAGCACAAAACAACAACAACAACGCTGCTTCCAGACTTTTTCATGATTTATTTTTTCTTTCCAAATAAAATAAGCTTTATTTTCTTCTCACTTTATAATGTGTTTGGAAAACAAACTAATTATAATAATGGCTGCAACATATAGCACTTATCTTGTTGCAGGCACTAATTTAAGCTGAAAATATTAACTAGTTTTATACTCTTAACAACCCTATCATTAAGTACTAGCACATTTCCTAAGGCAGTCACATACCTCTCCCAAAGCCATAGGCCTCATAGATGGCAGATCCCAGAAGTGAATAGATCTCGTGAGTCCACATTCTTACTTACCAGGCTCACTGCAAGTAATGTCAGTCTGTTTATTCTTTAGGGACCCATTACATTTAACATTTACACTTTACTGTCAATCCTAATTTATTGTGCCTCTGTCAACTTCTGAAGTGAAAAGATTATATATCCCCCTATTGTCTTTTAAACAATAGTCTGGAAGATTTTGTTTTGTTTGCTTTTTAGTTTTTATAAAGATACCCTTACTGACAGTCCTAGGCCACTGGGTGAGCTGAGCTGAGCTGAGCTGAGCTGAGCTGAGCTGAGCTGAGAGATGCTGGAGAGCTCCAATGCCTTCTAGCCTCCTCTTGCCTTGACCACGGCCCCTGCTAGTCAAGAAACAACTGAGGGGAACTAGCCTCCTTACAAGGAGAGCAAGGAGAGAAGGGATGGGGTCAGACCACTCCAGAGAGGTTGTGGCAGGTTTAAAATTTAATAAGCAAGTGAACTTATTTACCCGGCTTGCCTTGGGCCGCTACAAGTCGAGTAGGTTTCCCCATGGGCCGCCAGAGTCATCGATGTTTATATAGAGACCTGAACGGGGGCCAGTCCCCTACACAGTCCGGATGGTCTCCACAACGCGTTGCTCTCTCAGGGCTGCGTCCATGAAAAGGGCTCTAGCTGCGGGCAGAACTTAATTCCAGGGACAGGGAGGGAGGGAGGAACCTGGGATCGCCAGGGTCCAGCTCTAGCATCCATCTCAGGTTAACCAGAGGCCAAGTCCTCTCCATGACCTCCTTCAGAGGACTCCCGTGGAGCTGGGACTGGAAACGGGGCCTCCCCTTAGCCTGTGTGAACGCAGGGCCAGGGCCCCCACCGAGGGAGCAGCACCCAGGGCTTTTCTTCTCACCCGGGGCCAACAGAGTGTGCGATGCCCAGCTCAGCACCCAAGGCGGCGGGTGAAGGCGGCGCCCGCTGTGAAGGCAGACACGTGAGAGCCAGCCTCCGGCCTCTGCCCGCTGCCCGCGCCTCCACTGTCCTTCCCGCCTGAGGACCCGGGCCTTGGTCAGGCTCCCGCTTCCAGCGTCCTGGAGCGCTCCAGGATCTCCAGGTAGGTGGCCTCTACTTTCTCTCATTAATTTCTTTCCAACAAAGACAGAAACCTGGACAAGTTAGGCATTATGTGTTGTAAAAACTGCAAAGGGTTCACGATAAAATATGCCGAGGTTGGAATTTCAGCTGAAAGATTCGGTGCTACCATACTTAAAATTTATACTCCAATGTCTTGGTTGCTTTTTCAATAAAAGAAGGACGATATGTATTTACTTAAAACATTGGTAGTGGCAAAACACACACACACACACACACACACACACACACACACACACACACACACAAACACGTATAAAATTATGGCCCATAAAAATTCTATAATAAAAATGAGCATTTCTTACGCTTCTGAAATCTTAGTTTTCCCGGGGTAGGTTAATTAATTTCAGAGATTGAGGCACTGAGGATTATGCTTTTTTTTTTTTTTTTTTTTACTTTAATTTATTTTTTATTTCTTTGTGTCCCCAGTGGAATATAACCAAAATGAGCCAGAGAACATGTCTGTTTCTTATATTACCAGTGCCTAACAGAATGACTGCAAATACACAGGGGGTGCCCATTTAAAAAAAAAAAAAGCCTTAATTTCCTCTCTCTTTTAAAAAATGCATTGGGGTGACATTGGTTAATAAAATTATATAGGTTTGAGGTGTACAATTCTATAATACATCATCTGTATATTGCTTTGTGTGTCCACCACCCCAAGTCAAGTGTCCTTCCACCACCATGCATTTGATCCTCTTTACCTTCTCCCACCATACTTGTCTGTGTCTATGAGTTTTTTGTTTGTTTTTGCTTAATTCTTTCCCCATTTTCACCTAGCCCCCCCCCCCTCAACTCCCCTCCCCTCTCACATCTGTCAGTCTGTTGAGGATAGTGCTTTTTAAAAGCTTCTGTAATTTTGTGTGTCACTTAACACTTGAAATTGTTTGCCATTTCCTCTTTCTATCCTCTTCTTAATCCTAACTACAGTAATTAAACTGCATTATGCTATGTTAAAATGAATTTACATTTGTTTGTAGTGCCTTACAAGTATAAAATGATATTCTGTGTTTACTAATTTATTCTGAATAGCACCTCAAGAATACATTTCACCATTTCATGTTTTGTGGTTTTAAAAGTAATGAAAAGCAAGAAGAAAAAAAAAACATCTTCAATTCAGTGCATATCAGAATAATTGAAACACACAAGCCCATTTAATCAATTTGTACCTGAAAGAGTATAATGCATAGAAATAAAAATCAAACATGACTATTTACCTAGTAATATAAGAAGAGGCATATTGTTTTTATTAAATGTAAATGTGCAAGTAAATCAGAAATACTGTTGTGTAATGCTTCTGAGAGTCCAAGCTGAAATCAATAGAAACATTACAAGAGTGTAAGTTAATTAAGATTATAAATTACCTTGATGCAAAATTGAGATTATTTTTTTACCATAAATACTCCCTCAAGTGTTTCTTTTCACTCTTATCTTGAAAGATAATTTGCATTTTACAATAAGCAAACAGAGGGGGAAATTATCCATTACTGGAGGGGAATAAACATAAAACTCGTGTGTGTGTGTGTGTGTGTGTGTGTGTGTGTGTGTGTGTGTGTGTGTAAAAGAGAGATACAAAGAAAAGGGTGGAGAAAGAAGCAGGCAGAAATAGAGAAAGTTCAGGATATACATATGAAGGCATTTTACCTTTCAGGCTACAATAGGAATGTCTATATTATCTTATTGTGTGAATGCCTGAAAATCTTGTCAGAAAAACAAAACAAAATACATTATCATAAATGTTAGGTGAGATCAAATGGAATTCTTCTTTAGAATGTATAAAAATATAACTATGCATGGAATAAATTGCATGTGTATCATATGTGGAATCAAACTTGCTTTCACCACCTAAATCAATAAACACAATATCATTCATATCTCAGAGCTCCCTTCATGTTTAACTAACTGGTCACCTTGGGTGGGTGGGAAGAGATCAACCAAAGAATTTGTATGTGTATAACCCATGGAAATAGACAATAGGGTGGTGAAGGCCTAGGGCAGAGGGCAGAGGCCGGGAAAAATAGGAGACATATGTAATACTTTCAACAATAAAGATTAAAAAAATAAAATAATGTTTTAGAAGTGCTAGCTTTACTTTTTAATAATTAGTTTTACCTGGCTTTGAAATGTATACAGATGGACCATACATTCTATGATTCTGTATATTGCTTTTTAAATTCAATTATTTTGAGATCCAATTGATACTGGAACTGGGGAGCAGGTTGTTTCATGGTATCAAAGAACAAAGCGGTGGACCAAAGGTGTTCCAACAAGACAGGAGTTTATTTCAAACAAACACAGGATCCCCACTCTGAGGGACATTCAAATGGTTGTCCCCAAAGCATTCTGCTCCTCCCCTCATATCTGCTAAAGGCCCCCTCTTTGTCTATCTGTGCCGCTCTCTGATTGGTTCCTGGCCTTTTTGCAACGTTTTGTTTTGCACTTGCAAGAAAAACATCCTTGTTTCAAAACACCCTGTTTTTCTGCTCTTCATACTGTTTTTCTGCCATCCTGTTTCCTGCAAAACACATTTTTTGTTTGTTTCAGCTAGCTCCATGATTCCTCCTTCTTCCACCCCTTACCCTATCCATCTAATTCTGCTTTAACTCCTTTCACAATGACTACTGTGCTGAAAGCTAAATTTCTTTTATTTTTGTTAATATATTTTATTGATTTTTTACAGAGAGGAAGAGAGGGATAGAGAGTTAGAAACATCGATGAGAGAGAAACATCGATCAGCTGCCTCTTGCACACCCCCTACTGGGGATGTGCCCGCAACCAGGGTACATGCCCTTGACCGGAATCGAACGTGGGACCCTTGAGTCCGCAGGCCGACGCTCTATCCACTGAGCCAAACCGGTTTCGGCTAAATTTCTTTCATTTATATTATTTTGTAGTAGTCTTTTGAATTAATAAACTACAGTAATTTCTCTGTGTTCTATATAGTGAGCATTCAGATTAGTTCCAGTTTGGGCCAATTTCATAAATTTGGTATAACAACTCTGTTAGGTATAAACCCAGGGGTAGGAGTGCTTGTCACAACACATGAGTATGTTGAGTTTTAGCATATATGAAAACAACAATTTTTGATCACTTTTAAACATCATTTTACTCTCAAACAATCAGTGTAGGAGATTTCTAATTGCTTAATTTCTTTGGCAGCATGTGATGTTCTCAGGATTTTATGATTTAGCCATGCTGAGGTGTGTCTGTGGGTATTTTAACTTTGTTTTATTTGACATTTGCATGATGGGTTGAGCTTATTGTTTATTTTTATATCTTCTTTTTGAATTGCCTGCTTGAAAGGTTCGGAGTGGGCCAGGGTCATGCACCTATGACATGAGACCATAATGCATCAAAAGAACTTTTACTTCAAGCACTTGGGTATAGGTGGGCTGAGTCTGAAGAAAGGAGTCAGTGGTGACTGAAGGGAGAGGCACGTTTTTATTAGCTGTTGCTGGCCGCAAGCAGTTTAGTTGACACACTTGGTGGGTCCCGTCCTTGGTTCCTCCTGGCACCAGATGTCCAGTGGTTATGTAGACTATGCCTTAACAGGAAATACAAGATAAATGAAGAAATGCATTAGGGAAGTATTCTCTTGCTTCTCCCTGACTTGCCATTATTCTAGCAGGGACTATATTCTATAGTTCCCATTGGTGTCAGATGGTCACTTTTCCTCGGAGCCAAAGTCTGGTAGCACCATTTCTTCATTTCCCTTTAGGTGTGTGGTGTAATGGTTTCTTTGTAGAGCCACTGCCTGAGTGGTTTGATGAAATTCCTTTA
Source organism: Cnephaeus nilssonii (assembly GCF_951640355.1). NCBI lineage: Eukaryota > Metazoa > Chordata > Mammalia > Chiroptera > Vespertilionidae > Cnephaeus > Cnephaeus nilssonii. Next base: position 54,319,765 of record NC_137079.1, on the reverse strand, counting down.
AACCTGTACACAGCTCCTTAAATTCTGGAGTAAATTCTTTAAATCATCCTTTTTGACAACTCTAATTGACACACATTCTCAAGCAGTTATTAGAACAGCCATATTTATGTTTAAAAAACTTTAAAACCAGGTAAATTTAACTATAATATTTTTCTTAAATGTAAGATATAAGTGATTTTAAATGTAATGACTAAGTGTGAGTCACACGCCTTATAGTCCTATATGTCTATTCTTTTGTTCTTTTAGGCCATTTTAATTAAGAAAGACACACAAAATTTTTTAACCTTTGAAAATATAAGTGTAGCCTGGCATCATCCTGTGCACTGGAAGGTTGCTGGTTTGATTCCCGGTCAGGGCACATGCCCAGCTTGCAGGCTCAATCCCCTGGTAGAGGAAGTGCAGAAGGCAGCCAATTGATGTTTCCCTATCACATCGATGTTTCTTGCTCTTTCTCTCCCTTCCTCTCTCTAAAAACCAATAAAAAAAGAAAAAAATGTATGTGTAATTCTTTAGAAGAGTAGAAAAGGAACCAGAAATACCAAATCTATGAGGACAATATGAAGTCTTGTTTTTGCATAGGTTAAATAGCTTCTAAGGTTTAAAACCTATTAAATTATAGTTAGAGTATAATTTAATTCTAAATAGATGAAGATTTTTCATAGTATTCTTTACTCTGCTCACTAAAAATGACTGAAATTCAATTGCTTTTTAAAATGTATGAGAAATTCAGATAAAACCCAAACATTTTGACCTTCAATAAACGGAATGGAAGAAAACTAATTTTATAAAGAATCAAATGAAAATTGCTTTAGTAAAATAAATGGCACCGGAAGGAACATAGGACAATTGCAGTTGATAAAAGCAGGCTATTTCAATTTTTGCTCCATGAAGTAACATTATTAATGCTTCAAGCAGAGAAATATTTTTCAGTACAAAATTAGTGAAATAATAGGAGTGTATTTGTACATATAATGGAAAAAAATATCTTAGAAAGAGTAACATCAAAATAATTTAAACAAAGTTTTTAGTGCCAATGAAGGTAATGAACAATTAATAAGGTATTTATTGTAAACTATAAAATTCAGGTTTTTCACTGCAGTACTGTAAAGTCCACTTCTTACTTCCTCTCACCTACATGGACTCATAATTTTCACTAAAATTAGAGTACATTGACAGAGAAGAAATACAGGTACTAGGAATATATTTTTTGATCAAGTGCAATTAATATTTAACAACTTCTATAGTCTATTCTGTTACGCTAGAGCTGGGATACTGCCCAAGTTGGCTTTTTGCAATGTTATATCAACAGGATAACATGGGCAGAAGTTGGTGGAAACAGATAGGAAAATGACTTCTTGTTTTGTTTATTTTTCTACCAACTACTCTTCAGAAATACCTCTTCTCCTCAGCTGCAGCAGCTGATTTCAATTTTAAACCAAGCATATTTAAAGGAATATAAAGTAAATAAATAAAATATTATTAAACCAAAGAAAATAGTTAACCATGATAAAGTGGGATTTACTCTTAACAATTTAAGGTTGTTTTAATATTAGGAAATCTATTACTATTATTTATCATAATAATAGATCTAAAGAAAGACATTTTCAAAACCACAATGAGATAATACTTTACACCCATTAGGATGTAAAAACAAAAATAAACCAGCAAAAAATAAGAACAACAAAAAATAAGTTTTAGCAAGTTTGTGGAAATATTGGTATCTTTGCCATTGATAGTGGGAATGTAAAATGATGAAGCCACAGTAAAAAATAGTATCACAATTTTTCAAAAAAATTGATTTGCCGTATGATCTATTAACTCTATTTCCATGTACATGCCCAAAAGAAATGAAATCGAGAACTTGAACAGATATTTTTAAAAATATTTTTATTGATTTCAGAGAGGAAGGGAGAGGGAGAGAAAGATAGAAACATCAGTGACGAGAAACAATCATTGATTGGCTGCCTCCTGCATGACCCACACTGGGGACGGAGTCCTCAACCCAGGTATATGCCCTGACTGGGAATCGAACTATGACCTCCTGGTTCATAGGCCGATGCTCAACCACTGAGCCGTGCCAGCCAGGCTTGAACAGATATTTGTATGCCCATGTTCACAGCAGCTAAAAGGTAAAAGCAACCCATTAATGGGTTAATGACATAAAAATGTGATATATACAGTGGAAAATGAAGGAACTTCTGACATGTTACAACATGGATGAAACTTAGAGATGTTATACTAAAAGCAGCCTTTCACAAAAAGACATATTGTATGATTCCACTTATACTCTTCTATGAAGAATAAGTTAAATTTATGTAGAAGGGAAGTATAGTGATGGTTTTCAGGAGTTGAAGCGTGGGAGATAGTGTTTACTGGGTAGAGTTTGCCACTAAATGTGCACTTAAAAATAGTTAAAATTGTAAATTTTATGTAATGTGTATTTTATCACCATTACAAATGATCAAGAAAAAAAGAGACAACTTATGATTTTTAAAAAATATATATTTTATTGATTTTTTACAGAGAGGAAGGGAGAGGGATAGAGTTAGAAACATCGATGAGAGAGAAACATCGATCAGCTGCCTCCTGCACACCCCCCACTGGGGATGTGCCCGCAACCAAGGTACATGCCCTTGACCGGAATCGAACCTGGGACCTTTCAGTCCACAGGCTGACGCTCTATCCACTGAGCCAAACCGGTTTCAGCAACTTATGATTTTTTCAATAAATACAGAGAAATTACTCCATGAAAATGCAAATCACATTGGTGATAGTAACAATCAGGGCATAGAAAGTAAAGGATTATTCTTTAACAGGATAAAACATTCCTAAATCCTGAATCTTGATTTTTAAAAAAAAATTAAATGTGTCTTTATTTTTGAAAGTATTACAGATGTCCCTTTATCCCCTGTCCCCCATTAGCCCCCTCCATCCAGCGCCAGCCCCCTTCCCAGGCTTTCACTGCAATATTGTCTGTGTCCACGGGTTATGCTTATATGCATATAAATTCTTTGGTTAATCTCTTCCCACCATTTCCCCCTTCTCCCTGAGATTCCTCAGTTTGTTGAAACACAAGAGATGTCTCCACTAAGATTAGGAAGAAGACAAGGATATCTATTACCTCCACTATAATTAACATTGTACTTGAGGTATGCAATGCAATTAGACAAGAGAGTCAGAGGTTTTAGAATAAAAAAAAAAAAAAAGAAGAAATAACACTGCCTATATTCAGGTGATATGATAGCATAGTTCAACTATAGAAACAATCATATATCTAACTCAAGTAACAAATAATTTGATAAGGTAGAAAATAAAAAATATACAGAAATAACCTTCACATAGATACAATAACCACTTAGAAGATAAAATTATTGAAGGAAAAACTCTATTTGCAGTAGCCATTGAGGGAAAATATTTATTTTTTAGAAATTAACCTAGCCCTGGCTGGTTTGGCTCAGTGGATAGAATGTCAGCCTGTGGATTGAAGGGTCCCAGGTTCAATTCCAGTCAAGGGCACATGCCTGGGTTGCAGGCTCAATCCCCAGTAGTGGGTGTGCAGGAGGCAGCCAATCGTGATTCTCTCTCATCATTGATGTTTGTCTCTCTCTCCCTCCCTCTCTGAAATCAATAAAATATCCTATATAATGAAAGGCTAATATGCAAATTGTCCCCTGAGGCAGGAGTTCAACTGACCAGGAGTTCAACCAGGGGGCGGGGCAGGCCGGCAACCACCCTCGGCCTCTCCTCCTGGCTGGCCCTGCCCCCCACCCTGATCGAGGGCGGTGCTGGCCGGCCAACCTCTCTCATCCCCTCCCCGCACCGGCCATGCACGAATTCGAGCACCAGGCCTCTAGTATATATATAAAAAGAAATAAACCTAAAATAAATGGGCAAGATCTATACAGGCAGTCCTCGGGTTACATTAAACTCGACTTACGTCGTTACGTGTGAGGTAGTAATGGATCTCTGACGTAACTCAAGGACTGCCTGTATAAGAGAGATACAAAAACACACACAGAAAAGGAAAATAAAAGAGTAGATTTCAACAAATAAAAAAGCATCTCTAATTCTTGAATAGGGAGTTAAAGATTCTCAACCTGTCAGTTCTCTCTAATGCAGCAGTCGCCAACCGGTGGTCCACGGACCACTGGTGATCTGTGAGGTCTGAAAGGTTGGCGACCACTGGTTTAAGGAAACCTTTGGAGCACCAGTTGCCAACCACCAGTCCGCGGACCACTCATGGTTCATGAGGACTGAAAGGTTGGCAACCGCTGCTAATGTAATTATAAATAACTAGAGGTCCGATGCATGAAATTCATGCAAGAGTAGGCCTTCCTTCCCCCAGCTGCTAGAACCGGCTTCCCTCTGGCACCTGGGACCCCGGGCTTCCCTCACAGCCCTGGCTTTGTCCGGAAGGACATTCGGTCTAATTAGCATATTATGATTTTATTATTATAGATACTAATACAATTTGATTCATGTAGCTTCAAATGTTCATATTACCCTGGATGGTGTGGCTTAGTTGGTTGGAAATAATCCCATGCAATGAAGGGTCCCAGTTTTGATTTCACATCAGGGCACGTATGCAGGTTGCAGGTTTGATCCCCAGCTAGGGTGTGTACTGGAGGCAACCAATGTTTCTCTCTCTCTCTCTCTTTCTCTGTCCTTCTCCCTTCCTCTCACTCTAAAATCAATAAAAACATATCCTCCAATGAGGATTTTAAAAAACTTCATACTAAAGCTTTTTATAAAATCCTATATAATAAAAGGCTAATATGCAAATAGACCGAACAGCAGAATGACCAGTTGCAATGACGTGCACTGACCACCAGGGGGCAGATTCTCAATGCAGGAGCTGCCCCCTGGTCGTCATTGTGTTCTCACAGGAGGAGCGCCACTCAGCCAGAAGCCAGGCTCATGACTGGTGAGTGCAGCGGCAGTGGCGGGAGCCTCTCCCGCCTCCATGGCAGCACTAAGGATGTTCGACTGACAGCTTAGGCCTGCTCCTGGAGCAGGCCTAAGCCAGGTGTCAGACATCCCCTGAAGGCTCATGTACTGTGAGAGAGCTCAAGCTGTCCTGAGGGACCCCCCTGAGTGTATGGATTTCATGCACCGGGCCTCTAGTAATAACTATAAATAACTATAAGGTAATTAGAACCTAGGAATAAATTACCTATCAGAGATTAAAACATATTATAAATTACTAAAGGCCCGGTGCACGAAATTCTTGCACGGGGGTCCCTCAGCCCAACCTGCGCCCTCTACAATCCAGGAGCTCTCAGGGGATGTCCTACTGATGGCTTAGGCCCACTCCCTGTGATTCTCTGCTCTCTGTGGGCCTGGAGGTTTTGCTGCAGCCATGGAGATGAAGCCCCCATGCCCTGCTCTCCGCTTTCTGCCGGCCTCCCCATGCGCCATGCAAAGGAAGCCCCAATTCCCTGCAGTGTGCTCTGTCTGCCAGGCCTGGGGGCTTTGAGGACACCAACACACTAAGGAAACCCCCATGCCCTGCTGTCTGGGCTCTGTTTGCAGGGCCAGGGGCTTCCCCGCTGCCAGGGAAGCCTCCATGCCCTGCTGTCCCGGCCCGGCTCTGTTTGCAGGGCCTGGGGCTTCCCTGCTGCCGTGAAAGCCGCCATGCCCTACTGTCCGGGCTCTGTTTGCAGGGCCTGGGGCTTCCCCGCTGCCGTGAAAGCCGCCATGCCCTGCTGTCTGGGCTCTGTTTGCAGGGCCTGGGGCTTCCCCACTGCCACAGAAGCCACCATGCCCTGCTGTCCAGGCTCTGACTGCATGTCTGAGGGTGGATTTAAAACCCCTCTGGAGGTGGATCCAGCTTTGCTGCTCCTGCCAACAGGCTGGACACTCCAGCAGCGGAGCTGAGCGGACTGGGCACCGCCATCTTGTGGCTATGGAGGCCACCATTTTTGTTGCAGAGTGATGGTTAATTTGCATATTACTCTAGTATTAGATAGGATGTTAAAGCCTCATTGTACATTGAAAAGATAGTTGGTGACAATTTAGATTTAATATTAACAAATGCATAAATAACTTAAATTGAGGGAAAACACAAGCATATAAAAGAAGTTCTAATACATGAAAATCCAATACACGAGGAAAAAAATGCAAATAGAAACTATAGTGATACATCCATTTTTGTCCTACTAATCAATTAAAAGTTTGGCAACAATTTAATCCTTTTTTTGAAAGAACTGAGGGGAAATGCATTCTCCTGATTTGCTCCTGGGTTTGTTACTTGGTACAACCCTTATAGTGGAAGACTTGCCAGTATGTAATAGAAATGCATACGTTTACCTTTGAAACTGCAATCCCACTTCTAGAAAATGATTCTGAATATACACATCCAATAGTACATTAACTTATATGCAGTGGTTATTTATTGGATCATTGTTTTTAATTGTAAAACATTAGAAAACCTATATGCCATGCATACTCAATGGATTGAATCAACAATGCTGCTGGCAGACAATAAAGTATTTTGTAGTTGTAAAAAACAGTGACAGCAATCCCTGTTAACTGATATCATTATATCCAGAATGTATCAAGTGTAAAAACTGTAGGAGAAAGAAATAAAATGTGTGAATACATCTTTCTGTTTTCCCCACAAAAAAAGCACAAAAACAATAATGCAGACAGTAATGAAAACCCTACCTAATAAAAGAGTAATATGCAAATTGACCATACCTTTGCTACACCGTCCAGCCACACCCACCAGCCAATCAAAGCGAGTATGCAAATAAACCCAACCAAGATGGCTACAGCCACAGAGAGCAAGGTTTCCCAGACAACCGAGGAAGCCAAGCTTTCCGCCTGTCCTTGCGGGCCTAAGCCTCCACTCAAGCTACAAAATTTCAATTATAGAAGGTAAACAAATCCAAACAGAAATGGCAGCAGCCACAGAGCTGGAGAGAGCAGGCCAGGGTTGACCCCAGCAATGGAGAAAGCTAAGCTTTCCACCTGCCCTGGCCGGCCTAGGCCTCCACTGCAGGCTACAAAGTTTCAATTGTAGAAGGTAAATAAATTCCAGATACAAGGGCCTCCGCTTGGGTCACCAGGGGGCATGGCTGGCCTACAAACCACCACAGGCCCCTCCCTCAGGCTGCCCCACGCCCCAAGAGAACCCCCACCCTGATCCGGGACACCCTTTAGGGCAATCCAGTTGGCCCCCACTCTGCACCAAGCCTCTATCCTATCTAATAAAAGAGTAATAGGTAGATTGACCATCACTCCAACACACAATATGGCTGCCCCCATGTGGTCCACGATCCTGCCCCCATGTGGACACAAGATGGCCACCACAAGATAGCCAGCAAGAGAGGGCAGTTGTGAGGGACCAGGCCTGCAAGGGAGGGCAGTTAGGGGTGACCAGGCCAGCAGAGGAGGGAAGTTGGGGGCAAACAGGCTGGCAGGGGAGCAGTTAGGCATCAATCAGGCTGGCAGTGGAATGGTTAGGGGGTGATCAGGCTGGCAGGCAGAAGTGGTTAGGGGCAATCAGGAAGGCAGGCAGGTGATCAGTTGGGAGCCAGCAGTCCTGGATTGTGAGAGGGCTAACCAACTGCCCGTTTACGCCCGATCCGGGATCGGGCCTTAACAGGCAATTGCACATCCCTCGAGGGATCCCAGATTGGAGAGGGTGCAGGGTGGGCTGAGGGACACCCCCCCCCCCGGGCACGAATTTTGTGCACTGGGCCTCTAGTATATATATATATATATATATATATATATATATATATATACACACACACACACATACAGGGTGGGTGGAAATGGAGTGAAAGGCGGGGGATAAATGGAATGATGACTTTTTTCTTGTTTATTGTTGGCACTATTCCAGATGTCCCTCATTTACCTGTGCCTTTGCCCACCTCTATCCAGCCACTGCCATCCCTCCCCTGGCCTTACCACTCTGCCTATGTCCATGGGCTATGTATATATGTACTTTGGGTCCTCTTTTCTTTTTCACCTTCTTTATCCAGTCCTCCACTTCCTCCCCTCTGACCTCTGTCAGTGTGTTCTATGCATCCATGCCTCCAATTCTATTTTGTTTGTCAGTTTATGTTGTTCAATAGATTCCACGTATAAGTGAGATCATTTGATATTTGTCTTTCTCTGAGTGGCTTATTTTGCTTAGCATAATAAACTCCAAGTCTATACATGCTGTCCCAAAGGGTAAGAGTTGCTTCTTTTTCACAATGTGTAGTATTCCAATGTATAAATGTTCCAAAGCTTTTTTATCCACTTATATACTAATGGACAGATGGGCTATTTCTAGATCTTAGCTATTGTAAATAACTCTGCTATAAACATAGAATACATATATTCTTTTGATTGATGTTTTGGGATTCTTAGGATATATACCCAGATTTAGTATTGCTGGGTCAAAAGGTAGTTCCATTTTGAGTTGAGTATGGATAAAAGACCTAAATGTAATTCATGAAACCATAAAAATCCTAGAAGAAAATTTAGGCAGCAAAATATAAGACATCTCACGTAGCAGAATTTTCACTGATACAATGCCTAGGGCAAAAGAAACAAAGGAAAAAAATAAACAAATGGGACTGCAAATGTATAATTAACTTCCAAATGTATAATTTCACACATGACAATTTTTCCTAAACATAGCTTCACATTTCCTTTTATAAGTTCAACAAAAGCATCATCTAAAAAAATGAAAACAATGATGGTATTTATCGACAAAAATGCAAATATCTAAGTAAAAGAAACATTAAAAAAATAAATATCAAATTTTCCCTAGCTGTTTTGGCTCAGTAGATTGAGTGTCAGGCTGTGGACTGAAAGGTCCCGGATTTGAATATGGTCAAGAGCACATACCTAGGTTGCAGGATCCTCCCTGGTCAGTGTGCATGCAGGAGACAACCAATTAATGTGTTTCTCTCATATAGATATTTCTCTGTCTTTCCCACTCTCTAAAAATCAGTGGAAAAATATCCTCAGTTGAGGATAATAAACAAACAAACAAACAAGCAAATAAATAAATATCAAACTTACCAGAGGTTCAATTTGTGCAAAAGAGGAGAAACAAATGAAAAATATATTCCTTATTGTTTAACTTATTATTGCATTAGCAAAATGAAGAATAGAACACTTCAAATATCCTTCTGCAAACATTATTAATGTGAAAATTTTATTCTATTACTTAAATTACCAAGATATTTATTGAAAGGGTTACCAGTAAAGAGAATAAAACGGGGCAGAGGAAACTTATTGTGCTCAGCAGATATCTTGCAGAAAGCTTACAGCCTTGATCTCAGCATAGCTTAAATAACCACTGGACATCTGGAGATGGGAGGAATGAAGAACAGGACCCTTATGTCAGCAGAAACAGCTTGCAGCCAGCAGAAGTTAATAAAAAACTACACTCCCTTCAGTCTCCGCTGATTCTTTTTTCGGATTCAGCCCACCTGCACCCAGGTGCCTGGAATAAAAGTTCTTTTGATACTTGATGTCCTTATCTCATAGGTGCTCGATCCAGGCCCACTCAGAACCTTTCACTTATATCTATACTAGAGGCGACCCGGCTATTAGGGGAAGGCGATGCCCCATCACACCTCTGCTGCTGCCACTGCTGGCCGTGTAAGCCTCGGCCAGCCCTGGTTACCTGAGCCTCAGGCTGGCCCTGGGTGGCTGGGGGGCTGAGGGTGGGTCCAGCTGCACTGTGTGCCTGCCGCCCCTCCCCCCAGCTGGGCTGAAAGGATTGTGGGACTCGGGTGGGGCTGAGTGGACTGGGCGCTGCCATCTTGTGGCTATGGGTGCCGCCATCTTTGTGACGGCATGACAGTTTCTATTATTTTGCATATTCCCTCTCTATTAGATAGGATATATACTCCAATCTATATTCAACTGGCTATATCCATATCTATGTTAATTATGCTAAGATGCCTACCACATTTTTTTACCTCTTAATAAACATTCTTTGGCTTGCAATAATCTATTCTATGAAAGTATTTTGACTGTGTAATGTTGCTCTAAATTAATAATATTTATTTAATTATAAAAATGCTATTTTCATCCTAGCAACAATTATCTGAATTTATGATTATTTATTATTTTCTTGTAGCCTTTGAGATTAATTAAATGATATAAATATTTGCAAAGCATTTCCACAGCTGAGATCCTGCCATTAGCCCTAGATTTAAGAAACTATTTGCTTATTTGTTGTAGTTGTAATTTTATCTCACTAAAATGAAAATGAGAATTATCTGGACTCTGCTAAGGAAAGTGTTGGAAAGCAGAGCAATACAGGAAGACACTGCTATAATTCTCTGAGTTGGTTGTTAATTTAGCTTCTCTATTTAGATTAAACGTGATTCACAGTTTTAAGAAATCCTTAAATTTTGGGACCCATGTTAGTGGAAAACTGTCTACACTAATATCTACATGTTTTGGATGATAAAATATCCAACCAGAATTTTCCACAAGGTCATGTCATTAGAGGGTAAATAGAACTATTGAGTGTATTAAACAGATGCTGACATAATCTTGACAGTGTCTTTTCTAATTGACTGGATACATGAAGCAGCTAGTTTTAGTTGGGGTTCTTCAAAGACACAGAACCAGTAGGATGAAGATTATTTCTATCTCTCTCTCAAATTGATTAATGCAATTATAGAGGCTGAGAAGTCCCATGATATGCCATCTGTAAGCTGGAAACCCAGGGAAGATGGTGGTATAATTCCAGTCTCAGTCTAAAGGCCTGAGGACCAGAGGAGTGGATGGTATAAGTCCCAGTGCAAGGGCAGGAGAAGACCTATGTCCCAGCTCAAGCCAAAAGGCAGAAAGAAAAATGGGCAGATACCTCCATCCTTCATTTCTTTTTCTATTCAGGCCCTCAAGGATTAGATGGTGTTCCACCCATACTGGGGAGGGCAAACTACTTCCCTGATTTTAAAAGCTAATCTCGTCAGGAAACAGCCTCACAGACCCAGAAGTAATGTTTAAATTGGCTACCCTGTGGCTCAGTAAAGTTGACATATACAAGGTGTCCCCTCAAAAATGTATATACACATTAACAAATGGTAGCTCAATTTTGAAAGTGAAATGTAGTTTAATAAACACTTCCTTTATAATTATGCAACTGTGTGTATACATTTTGGGGACACCCTATATATACTTTTTTCCCTAGGCAGTTGAGGGTAAAGCAGACTTGTTTTAAAGGCAAATGACTAGAATTTGGTTTTTGGTGAGGTCAACTGGATTCTACATGGTAATTATTAGGTTACTGTCATGGACAAAGTTACTGGAGACCAGATAAAAATGGGGATGTTCCAGGATAGGCCAGAGTAGAATGGCTGAGGTAAGAATAGTGGAGAACTGGGCCAGAATAGAATGGAACAATATATATACCATAGGATGCCAGCACAGAATTCATGAGGCTGAGATGTTCCTTCCAGTTCTATGATATACATAGACAACTGGATTTCACCATCAACTGAAAGAAAAGTAGGGAGAGTGAGAGCAATAATTTGGCAAGGCATTTCTTGAATTAAGTGGAAAACAACAAGAACAACAAATAAAACAGTTGATTTAATTAATTTCAATTGGTCCAACAAACCCACGCAAAAAAAGTAGAAATTGTTATTGAAAAATAATATTTTATATGTAAATGCACAAATGCATAAAATGTAATATATATTAAATAATAGTAAGTGATAGTAAATTTTTATTAGTTAAACCTATGTCTACACAAATATGTTTTTTACTTGTGACTATTTTTTATGTTAAACTCTTAAATCTATCTAGAATTTACATTACTATAGGTATAATTTATGGATTTTTTTGGTAATTATCTTGTTTATATTACTACTGCTTATTGAATAATTGATATATTTCCTATTTACTCTAGACTTTTTTTGTAATTATATGTTAAATTGTTTATTCTGGCTCCTTATTTTTTCTCCTGCCAAAAAAAAAAACAAAAAAAACCCACCCCTAAATATTTAAAACAAATTTTTCTCATTAATGTTTATATTAGATATAGTATACTGCCATGTCACTCCTATTTTTTTGAATTTAATTTTATAGATGAATTCACAACTACTTTCAGAGTTCCTTTTTAAAAATGTACTTAGGATTGTTAGTAGGGTTATAATAAAACAGTGCTTTGAATTCAGGAACATTGAAGTCTATATAATGTTAGATCTTATACCCAATAGCATGTTTCTTTATTTTTACAAGACTACATTTTCTATTTCTCATGTATTCCTCCACATTTTCTTGAAATGATTCTATATAGAAAGTACTATATGGCAGGCATCATGCTAGGGGCTAGGCACACAGTGTTAGGCAGACATAGTTGAGGTACTGAGGTGAACATAATCTATTGAGAAGCATGAATAATAACACCAGTTTGTTAATTAGAGTATATTTACAAACTGAGCTGATAGGAAGAATAAAGTACTGTAAGCATATATAACAAAGGTCATTTCCTAAACTGGTAAGGACCATTCTCCATGAGAAATTCATAATTGAAATATTAAAAATGGATTAGATGAAGAAGAATGAAAGGGGGTTTCTAAGTGGTGTATCATGTGACTAGAAGAATGATGTGGTTAAAAATAAAACATAGAAAAAAGGTCAGTATGTGGCAATTGGTTCATATTTACTTTAGAGAAATAGTCCAGGTATATGTCATGAAAGACTTTGTGTCCATGGTGAATGGAAGTGATTATTAGCAAAGTATAAGAGTAATCTGTTCATATTTGCATTTTGAGAACATCCCATAATCTATAGTACAAGGATTACATTAGAAACAGCCAGAAATGATTCAGAGAGACTAGTTTATGGATTATTGCAATCATCCAGGCAAAATGAATTGGTAACTTGGATTAGTAATACTTACATTTTCTTTTTGTTATTGTTAATCCTCACCCAAGGATAATTTTTTTTCATTGATTTTTAGAGAGAGTGGAAGGGAGGGAGGGAATGAGGAAGAGAGAGTGAAAGAGAGAGAGAGAGAGAGAGAGAGAGAGAGAGAGAGAGAGAGAGAGATCAATTGGTTGCCTCCTGTGCATGCCTCAACTGGGGCCAGGATCAAAACCTGTAATCCAGGTATGTGCTCTTGACTGGGAATGGAACCCTGTGCTCTTTAGTGCGAGAGCCCTCCTGAGGACTATATTTTCTTCTTATTAAATAACTTTTTTTAAAAATATTTTTTTATTGATTTTTTACAGAGAGGAAGGGAGAGGGATAGAGAGTTAGAAACATCGATGAGAGAAAAACATTGATCAGCTGCCTCCTGCACATACTGGGGATGTGCCTGCACCTAAGGTACATGCCCTTGACTGGAATCGAACCTGGGACCTTCCGTTCGTAGGCCGACGCTCTATCCTCTGAGCCAAACCGGTTAGGGCTTATTAAATAACTTTTGAACATAATGGAAATTTTGTTGCATAAACTCGTATTTTATATTATTTAATACTAGAGGCCCGGTGCACAAAATTTGTGCACTGGGGGGGGGGATCCCTCAGCCCAGTCTTCCCCCTCTCACAGTCTGGGAGCCCTCAGGGGATGTCCTACTGACAGCTTAGGCCCACTCCCATCTGCGGGAGGTGACCGGGCTGATCAGGGGAAGGCGCCACCCCCATCACCCTGCTACTGCTGCCACTGCTGGCTGCCGCAGCCACAAAGGTGTTTTCATCAACACGGACTCCAGTCACTTTACCACAAAAAATGAAAACTTTCTGTAGGCATTTTCAAGATGTGTTTTTCATAGGATATGACATTTGTTTCTTTTTCTTTTATCCTCACCTGAGGATATTTTTCTATTGATTTTTAGAGAGCGTGGAAGAGAGAGGGAAAGACTGAGAGAAACATCAATGTTGAGAGGGACACTTCGATTGGTTGCCTCCTGTGTGAGCCCTAACCTGGGCTCTGGCCAGGGAGGAACCTGCAACCTAGGTACATACCCTTTATCAGAATCTAATCCAGACCCTGCAATCGGCAGGCTGAGGCTCTATCCACTGAGCAAAACCAGCTAGGGCAGGATATGACATTTCTTAGCCCCTCCAGCAGTGGACCTTTGTTTTTTCCTTCAGGAGTGAGGTGGAAAAATCCTAGATCTCCTTCTTGGATACTTATTACCCAAGTTACCAAGAACACTGCGAGTGGCGTACCCGGTGCTTAGCCAACGAGCGGTCAGAAAAGGTGTTTCCTCTACAGCTCAGTGCAGAGGCGGGACTGCTGGCATGCCGCGGCTGGCAGGCCCTCCTGTCTTCGAGCCTGCTCAAGCCGCCACAGCGGTGCTGGCAGGTCACCCTGTCTCTGCTCCAGGCCTGTGCCACCCGTGGCTTGCCTCACCTCACACACAGTCCCCTCCCACCCACCTGCACGTGCAGCCTCTCCTGAGTGGTCGTGATGTTACGGCATCCCAGACAATTTGCATATTACACCTCTCTCTCTCTCTCTCTCTCTCTCTCTCTCTCTCTCTCTATATATATATATATATATATATATATATATATATATATGTATATATATAGATGGTGCATTTTCACATTAGTATTTCCCTACCATTTTAAGATTGTTTTCAGAGTTTGAATTATCAAATGTGTCAGTATTATGAATTTAACTCTTTCCTCATAGTTGAGCAGTTGTTTTTCAATTTTGGGTATGTTTTAAGTTTTTTTAGAATGAACTTTAACCTTTTGCACTCGGATGTCGAGTGTGACTCAACACGGTTAGCATTAAAATAAAGGAATAGAGAAAAAAGCAAGCGAGTGCAAAGGGTTAAAATATGTCGGGCAACCTTTCCTTTACAGAAAAATTGTAAAGGCAGTACAGAAACTACTCATATACCCCTCACTCAGTTTTCTCTTAGTATATTCGTCACAGTGAATGTACACATATCAATGCATTCTTTTTTTGTATTTCCTTAGTTTTTACCTAATATCTTTCTTCTGTTACAGGAGCCCGTTAAGGTCACTGCTTGTCTAAGTCATGTCTCTTTAGATTTCTCTTCACGGTGACAGCGACTCTACAGTTCTGAGGAGTACTTGTCACATCTTTTGTAGAATGTCCTTCAACTGAGATTTCTCTGGTGTTTTTCTCATAGTTATATTAAAGTAGTGAATTGTTTGGAAAAAGACTACAGAGATAAAGTTTAATTCTCAGCAAATATCACAGGTATATACTTTCAACATAACGGTGTCACTGTTGATATCATCCTTTATCACTTGAGGTAGAGTTTGCCAAGTTTCACACTGTACTTTTTGAAAATATGTCACTTTGTACTGGCCACACTTACAGAGTGGGGAGTTATGTTTAAACTTTCCAAGGGAGGAGTATGTACAGAAGTTATTTGGAATTATTCTGCATGGGATATATGTTCATATTCCCCCATGTATTTATTTATTCACTGATTTATTAATATCAGTGTGGAAGTATTTCATTAATTTCCTAGTACTGCCATAACAAATTATTACAAAATTTGTGTTTTAAGATGACAGGGATATATTTACTCTCACTCATCTGAGGCCAGTAGTGTGAAATCAATGTGTTGACAGACCCACAATCTCTCTGAAGCCTGTAGGTAAGAATCCTTCTTTGCCTCTTCCAGCTTTGGTGGCTCCTGACATTCCTTAATATTTATTGCCCTGTAGTTGTATCACATCACTTTCTTCACTGGGTCTTCATATGTCTCTCTGCAATTTCTTCATTTATTATAAGGACACCAGCCATTAGAAATGGGGCTTATCCTAAATGGGGCTCAGAATGATTTCATTATGAGATACTTAACCAATTACATCTATGAAAACTTATTTTCAAATAAGGGTGAACTCACAGGTACCAGAGGTGAGGACTTGAACATATCATTCAGAGGACACAATTGAACCCATTATAGTTTGTAGGGGAGCACAGGAGACTTGGTTGGAAAAGTTTGTAAAGAGGAAAATTCCAAGAAAAAGGAAGTTGGCTAAAGGTGACCTGCCCTGTTTATTGGAATTCTGACTTAGGGGATTTGGCTGAAGGTGGCCACTCCTATTTGTTCCTTGACCTTTCCAAACAAGTCTGTGTACATGCAGACCCCTGGGTGTTTACTGGAATCTTTATGCTTAATCTTTAGGTTTTCTTGCTTAAAGGACACTTCAGACACATGTGTCCTCCCAAGAATACTTACCCTACTGATTGTATCTAAAAGATAAACTTTATCTCAAAATGTTGTTACAATAAAAGCCTAAAGAGGCAGGCGATTGAGGCTGTCTGGTTCCTTTACCCAGGCAGTCCCTTAGCCCTCTCTTTCACAGCAGTCCTGTGTCAGAGTAATTATTCATCCATCATTCAGGGTCTGCTAGTCAGCCCAGGCAATAGTTATGTGCATATATTTTGCAATTGGGTTATAATCTAATGATCAGGGGTTTTTTGTTTGTTTGTTTTTTACTCTGTAGTTCAATTTGTTCTAGCTTTGGACATTGGGAGCTCTTCCAGTTGACTTCTGTATTTTATCTACCTTCATTGATGTTGTAGCATTGTTTTCGTTTATTTGTTTTTGTTTGTTTGTTTAATAACACTATCTAACTTCCTGGTACTACAAGATAGTCCAGGCACATCTTATATATTTCTTCTCTCTGTCCTAAAATCAGCCATTTCCTCCAAGGAATCCTGGCTTATTATACTTGAGAATGGTATTATAAATCAAGATATGCTAGGCATGCTCATTTCTATGGAGGTGTCATTTCTGTTAGGTTGTGTCTCTTGAGAGTACAAGGAATTATGTGTGTATACTAACCTCTGTATATACACATTAGTATAAATATATGTATATGTAAATATATGTACTAGTATATACATGAGGCTGAACATGAGTTCATACTGATGTGTCCAGTTCTTCTTTATTACCATATGGATCATTCTAGCCCTTTTCTTTGCTTATCTGTAACATCCTACCCCAACTGTGAAAAACCTGGCTCCCACTACCTTCCATTTTTCACTTAATTTTTCAATTCTAGTGTATGTGTATTGTGGTTTAATAATTGTTAACATATACTCAGTTTTAGGTATTTTCAAAATTGCATCACTAAAAAGACAGAAAAGGCTTCCAGGGAGTTCATTTATTTGAAAGGCATACGTACACCAAATAAGTAGTGGTGCCATGAAAATTTGATAAAATAACACACGTGCAGCATTACCACCACTGCCACCACCATGAGTGGCTAAAACAAAACTTGTATGTTTACAACAAACACTCCTCAAATCAAAATGTTTAGAGTATAATTTATCTCTCTTTTATTCTTTTTTTCAGCACATTCCATTAGCTTTACATTCAGAATACATCCTAAATAATAAAAGCCCAGTGACTGAATGGTGGAATGACCAGAATTGCCAGAGACCAGAATAAGAGACCAGCAGGGAACCCCACCCCGATTAGGGGCGTGGCTGGCCTGCAAACCACCCGTGTCCCCTCACCCTGGCCAGCCCAATCCCCCCAACGGGGACCCTCACCCTGATCTGGGGCCCCCATCAGGGAAAGCTGGCCCCCACCAGTGCACCAGGCCTCTATCCTATATAATAAAAGGGTAATATGAAAATTGACCCTAACGGCAGAACAACCACTTGACCAGTAACTATAAGGCGCACTGACCACCTCTTGATCTCTTTCTCTAGCTGGCAGGCTCTGATTGCCCGATGGCAAATGAGGAACTGGGGGTGGGTCTTGGGGGATGCAGGTGGTGCCATGCCAAGGCCCCCACCCTGCCAGTTGCCCACACACAGTGGGCAACCTGCTGTGGGGATGGGGCTGCCGAGTGGGCAGGAATAGCTGACCTCTTGTTCCTTTCCCCCAGCCATCAGGCTCTGATCGACCTATGGAGAACTGAGGATGGGTGGCAGTAGGGGGCAGGGCCAGCTGCGGGCAGCCGGGGAAGATGGCCCTGATTGCAGGCAAGGCCTAGGGACCGTACCCGCAAACGAATTTTGTGTGCTGGGCCTCTAGACTATAATAATAAAAGCATAATATGCAAATCGACCAAATGACCAAACAACAGAACGACCGTCTGGACGACCATGCTATGACACCCACTGGCGCCAGGTCAGCCAAGGCTTGTGCGATATGATTGGTCGGGGTCCCGGCCATTGCCCCATGATCACTCTGCAGAGGCAGGCTCAGGCCACCAGCCAGTGGGGCAATCGATCAATTGGGGGAGCTCCACGATCACCCCAAAGAGGGAGGCCCAGGCCACCGTCCGGCAGTCTGAGGCAGGTTGGCGGGGCCTCCCTCTACGGGGTGCGATTGATCGCCCCAAAGAGGGAGTCCCAGGCTTCACCACGGCAGCACTGCAGCGGGTTGGGGGGGGCCTCTCACGGGTGGGGCCTCACTAGTGGGGATGATCTATCGTGGAGCTCCAGTCGGATGGACAGGGCCTACCTCTTTGGGGTGATTGATCATGGTGCTCCTGGACTCTGAGAGGGCACAGGCTGGGCTGAGGGACCACTCCCCGCCCCCCCCCCCCCGAGTGCATGAATTTCATGCACCAGGCTTCTAGTATAGACTATAATGCTATTTTACCACCTCTATAGTTACCACCCTGTATGAATCCCTGTAGTCTGCCATATGGATTATATTAATAGCAACCTAACTCTTCTTTCAACTACAGATTTTGTCCCCTTCAAAAAAGTAACCAAACTCATTGTGTTAAAAGTAAGACTAATAATCTAACTTCCCAACTTTCTCTGGGTATATGTTAGAATTCTTACTTTCTCTCTTTATTTTTCCATAGTTTTTAGTACCACATAAAACACTGTAGCATTGTGCATACATGTGCATGTCTGTGTGTGTTTATTGATTTCCACACACTCTCCAAAATGCAGACTCCATGAAACATGAACAGAAAGTTTACTCTGTTTTATTAACTGCTCTTGTATCAGTGCAAAAAAATGCATATATTAGGCATTCAAAAGTATCTATTGAATAAATGATGATCTCTATTTTTCTGTTCAAGGACAAAGAGTTTTCTTCCTCTAGCAAGACTTGGCAATTTCAGAACATAAATTGAACAATATTTATCCTTTACTTTAAGTTTCCCATGATTGTTGTTTTCTTGATAATGGGTGATTTAAATCTTGAAAAAAAAAATGCATTTTTCATTTTGGGGACCAATATTGGTAATATAGTGTCGCCTATGTAATTCACTTCTGTATCTCCTAAAAAATAATGGAAGTTATAAACATAATAGTGCATAAAGTATAAAGAGAAAGCTATCACAAGAAAGCTCTATTCTGGCAAACAAACAAATACATTTACTAGAAAGGCCAGCTATTTAAAATTTTATATTAGTGGTGTCCAGATTGAAAATGTGAATGATCAATTTTTGAAGTTTTACTTAAAAACAAATTCAGTATATAAGTGATTTAATTGGAGGTTTAAAGTCTGAAATGACAAAATGAACTGCCATTTACTGGATTATAGATAATTAGGAAACATCTTTAATGGCGAGATTAAAAATAAGATCAGGAAAAAGCAATTATACTTAGAAAACAACATAAGTGGAAATTTTGAGTCTGCAAATGTATTCTGATAATAAATATTGGAAAGAATCACTTAAATCAGAAGACCCACAAACAAAAAAATTTTATCTGTATTATTTTACCCTTGATGGCTTTTAATAGAAAATAGCTAATTCCCTAAACTAACTTGTTTTTTATCTTCTTGAGGATTACTCAGCCAGCAAAATTTTATAAACCATATTAATTAATAGCATTCATAAATTCATCTTTTGCCAAATATTTATTGATTTCACAGTATGTCTCAAACATTGGAGATGCTAATATTTTTAATGAGTTTTATTTATATGGATTCACTTATGCATCTTTGAACTATCTAAATCAATTAAAATGAAAACTACTGAGAAACAAACTGTTTAGTAACAAAATTAATAGCACATGAGAAGTTTTAATTCAATAAGAGATTCATAACCTAGGACTTCTTGGAGATTGCAGATAAGAAAGAGAAAAAGGTTGAAGTTTGAACTAGATATTTAAGGTGAAAGGTCATAACGTATTTGGGGAATGGCAAAAATTTCAGTGTTTTTTCCTAAATAAATGGGCACTTCTGTACATAGAAGATAAGGGAAGTCAGGACATATTATAGCTTGGATTTTATTCCCCATGCAAACCATATTAGTCACTACAGAAATGAAAAATGTGACCAGAAGACATGATTATGTCTTCAAAGGCAGCTATTTGATTTTAAAAGGTAATATATTTCTGTTTTTAGTGAATATAATTTCTCATATCATTTAAAATCTTTGCAAGGCATCAGCAAAGCTTAAGAGAGCAGATGTAGCCCAGCCAGTGTGGCTCAGTTGTTTCAGTGCCATCCCATTACTAGAAATTGCTGGTTCCATTTCAGGTCAAGTCACATGTCCAGTTGGGGTTGTATAGGAGGAAGCTGATCGAGATGTTTCACTCTCATCAATGTTTCCATCTCTCTCTTCCTCTCCCTTCCTCTCTCTGAAATAAATAAAAACATATTTAAGAGAGAGAGAGAGTGAGTGAGAGAGATGTTCCTTGTGCTACTTTTAATGAAAATGTGGCCTTCAAAAGGTAAAGTAGCCTTGAGGTTGCCTGAGTCTAACATATGCATACTAGACAAGGTATCCATTTCTGTCATGCTCACCAGTGTTCTACATGAGCTAACATTGATAGGGAAAAGAGGGTAATTTTTAAAGCAATTCTACTGAAGAAAGACTAGCAACAAACTGTGAAAAAGAATTAAAAATGACACTATAGAAAGACTATGTCATAAGATTGATCTCAGGAAGAGTTCAACATTTAAGTTTGAGAAATGTAGTGATGGAAATTTAAAATGTGTGTAATAAACAAACCAAAAAAAATCTCAAATTGGCCTGTATTCTAAACCTCGTGAAAATGTATCTTAGATAATTCTTTCTAGGAAAGTGAAGCATAAAATACACAAATAAAAATATCTCATCATTTAATACAAGATAAGTTGTTTCCATCCCATTTTTAACACTTTAATAATGATATTAACTGGGTGCCCTTTTCTGTATAGACTCAGAGATCTGGGTTTCTTCTATATGATGTATCATCCCCTAGAGTCTGAGAGTCCTCTGTTAGCTACCCTTACATCACATGGGAAGAGAACATGAAGGAACTTGCAGAAGGATTTTATTGCATAGAATAGTCCTAGTTACCACACTGTTTCCACTCTATGTTGGTTGTAACTCAGTCACATGACTAACTAACCACAGGAAGGTGAGAGACGAGGCTCTTGCTGTGCCTGGGAAAAAGAGGGTGTTGTTTTTGTGTTTCCAAAAATGCCTCTGCCATCTGTCTCTTCATCTGTCTTCACGTGGTCACAAAGATTTTTCTTCTTTCAAAGATGAAATATATTCATCCTTCCCTAAGGGAGGGATGATGCATTTACTGCACCCAACTAAAAGTCCAGGGTCTGTGTGTGATTTGCAAACTTTTCCATAATGTTTGGATGTGGCTTCTAAAAGAAGAAAACTTGTTATCTGCTAAACCAAGTCCAGGTTATCTGCTATTCCAAGTCCCATTCTCTCACATAGCACATGTGTAACAGAGCAATAAAGATATGCATACACAAAGAAAAAGCAAAGCAAAAAAAAAAAAAAAAGGAAACACAAGCCCTAGCTGGTTTGGCTCAGTGCATAGAGCACTGGCCTGCATACTGAAAGGTCCCGGGTTCAATTCCAGTCAAGGGCACATGCCCAGATTGCGGGCTCCATCCCCAGTATGGAGTGTGCAAGAGGCAGCTGATCAATGATTCTCTCTCATCACTGGTGTTTCTATCTCTCTCTAACTCTCCCTTCCTCTCTGAAGTCAATAAAAAAAAGAAAGAAAGAAAACACAAAACATCAATTTGGAAAATGAGAATGAGTCCAAACAAAAGCTTTTGGTCAATATCAACTTGGTGTGGTATATATAATTATTTGATTGGTCCCTGATTTTGATCCTGGGAATGGTTCCATTGCTAATGGTTCTCATGTCCTGGTTCTGCCCTTTGGGAAGTTTATTGTCCATTAATCTCCATGGTTTATCTGTATGGAGTGTTACAGATGGCCACCTATGGCTGCTGCATGTCTGGGGATCTTTAGGTTGTTTTAAGACATACATTACTTGGTTTGTTTGTTTTTCTTTTGTTTCATTATGTCTTATATTTTTCTCTGGCAATGCAATTCACTAAAAAATTAACAGGCACCTTGTGATCTATTCATTTCTTATCAGTTCCATGTGACAGTCAACCCACCAAAGTTCTCTACTAGACATAATTCTTAATCTGAGTTATATCTTTGATAAAACTGACACAGTTGCTTGGGTTGGAAGATAACACGATTAGACATATTTTTGTACCGTGCTGATTTGTTTTGTGGCCCAATACTCCTCTGAGGATTCTGACTTTCTCCTTCCCCCTTTCAATATTTATGATCATTCTGACTCATTGGAAACACTTCCCCTAGAAGAGGGTAACTAAACTCATGCCAGGGGCCAAATCCAGTCATGCCTATTCCTTTACAAGTAGTTTAAGAACATTTTCTCATAGCGACAGTAGACTTGGGTAGTTGTGACAAGACCATCCGGCATGCATAGCTGAAGATAGTTTCTTCCTAACACTTTCAACATAGTTAGGTGACCCTAAATAGATTCACTAAGGTCATCATATGTCTTCCAACTCATTATAGATCACCTTTTATAGGATGTTTTTGTAATACATAAACAGGCTTTCCCACTCTCACTTTGCTATTTGTTTCCCAACTTCCAGACCCATGTCACCTATTTTAGTTTTTGTTGGGGTAGCTCCCCTTCTCTCTATTATGCAGTATAAGCTGTAATTGGCTATCCAAGCCCAGGGACAACAACATGGATGGTGCATTGTTATTGTTTTCATCAATTATCTAATAGCTCAATATAGATAATTGGCATATAGCTCTCTGAGTAGTACTTTATAGGTATGCTCCTTTCATGTTGTTTTTCTACCATCTCTTAGGAATTCAGAGTCCACTTGCATCCTTGGTATTAGAAAGTAGAGGGAAAAGGAAAAGAGACAAATCATATAGAGGTTTTTATTGGTCAATTCTGGATGTAGCATATGTCACTTCCACCTGGCCACTTCTGACTGCAAGTGAGATTGGGAAATTTAATATATGGCTAGAAAGAAGGTACAGATTTGGATGAGCACATTTATTCATTGCTGCAGGAAGACTATATATAGTGTCATCCACTTGATATAGTATAGGACTTAAACAAACTGTTGCAGGTGGACAGGGAAGGTATCCCAGTTAAATTTAGATTCACAAGTTGTAAACTGTAAACTCTAAACTTGGCATAAATGTTTGAAACTTAATTGTTTTATTATATATTCAGTGTCATACAACTTTATATCTCTGTGATACTATTTGTTAAATGCTTTTGGATTAGAATAATCTTAATTGAATGACTTTTAGGACAAATTATTAATTGAAATATTTGTTTAAGGAACTATGGATTAGTTTGACTTTAAAAATATATTGGGCATGGGTCTACTAATGTGGTCATTTTATATATCCTGTTCATTCTTTATTCTCTAAAAATAGGGCAAACGAGTGACTAAAAACCAACCCATTTCTGTAGAAGAAACATCAAGTTACATTTACTGAAGGGGTCTATAAATCAATTTGGGTTAGTCTGAAAATATTTCATCACACTTCTTAGCTAATATTAGATTATACATACTATTATTATATTTCTAATAACTGGCTTAATCCAGTTTATTTTCTGTGCTTTCAGTCTGCTTTCGAAACACATTCAAATATTAGAATTTAGGGAGACTAGTACAAAGGGCTAAAACAGTGAAATCAACATTACAAAATGGACAATAATTAAATTGCAACCTCATATCAAATCATTGTTTTTCACAAACATTTACTATTCACTAGGTTACTGGCAGACTCTGTAATATCCTGAATAGACCTAACACTTAAATGTTCAACCAGAAAAATTATTAAATTTTCCAATAATTATACACTAATTATGTGGTACTGACTAGATTTCATAAGCCAAAATATAACCAAATCTCACTCTGTTTTATTTATATTTACATTGGGAGACATAAGCCATTTAGTCTAATTTCATTCAGATAGATATACTTGTCAATATAGATGCAAATATATATGAGATGAAATTTTGAAAGCTTGCTGGCACATCTGTGAAAAGTGTTCAGTAATCCACCAGACTAAAATACACTAGTTGAAAACATTTTTTATAATTCACACCCAGTAATTATGGTTAAATCTTTACACATCTCACACTTTTTTGTCATGAAGTTTGAAGCTGAAAGTGATAAACTGTTCAATACTATGGTAAGCTAAAACATGCTGTTATGCAATTTCATAATGTGTTGTTAAGCAAAATATTAGATACATTAACACTTGAGAAACTGTCTTTTAAAGTACCTGGCATACAAATAATCAGACATTTCAAGTTTTCTAGCTGTTGTCACTGACAACATGCTACAGTAGTTTACCATATAGTTTTTAAGTAACATATAGAAACTAGAGGCCCGATGCACAAAATTTGTGCAAGAGTAGGCCTTCGCAGCCGTGGCCTCAATCTCTTCCTTGCAGCCTATATAAACTAGGTAACTGTGGGGTAGAAGGATTTGTATAGATGAGATATGAAAAAGGACAAAAACATTAATTGTTTTGAAGCCTTTTAATATGGGATTTACTGAATTCAGTGAAACAATCTACCATTCATAGAAGAAAATAATAGCTAAGAAAGGGAGAGAAAATGAGAGAAACTACATATTCAGGAGGTAGTGAAAAATAAAATATGCCTGCAAAGCCCACTGGCATTTAGTTTTAGGCCGTGAGGATGAGAAAAAATTCTCTTTCTAAGATATTTTGTATTCAGACTCTTTTTCTTTACCTTTTTTTTAGGATCTAAAAGTGAATTTGATAATCAATAAGGTGATCTACAATTCAAAAATAAGAGAATTCTGTGCTCTTTACATTATTCAGACATTCAATCAAAGTTACATAAATGTTTTATGAAATGACATTTGAATTCACAGAAGGTTGATATGGGATTGTATTAAAACTGAGTTTGTAGTAGTAATTAGAGTAATGTAAGGGGTATAGTTAAAAGGGAAGAGAGAATTCCTGGGGAGTGGGAAAAAACTGATGAGGAATCATCTGTCATCTTTCTTATATTTCCCCCAATATAAATGGGTGTTCTACAGTGTAAGAGAAAGGTATAATACTTTTCTAAAGGTAGAAAAGTATTATATGTGACAAAAGTGGAGATTTATCAAAAAAGTCTTCAAGATTTAGCACTAGCTGATATTCCAAACAAAAAGAAAAAATAATTTCTCTAAAGAGTTGGGCCATGTTTTTATACTCTGATTCTCTTGTTAATCATTTTTTAAAAGAATTACAATAAAATTTATTCATTTAGGGACTTTAAATAACTTTGACAGCACATGTAAATTTAATTTTCAAGATATGTTAATGTTTTAAAGCTATAGATAAATATATTTGAGTATTTTAATCATTTCCTTTTTGTACCATAACATAGGAAAAATAATATGGCTATGCCCTATAATCAGTTGTAAAATGTACCGCTTAAAACCTTAGTGGCTGTTTTTCACGATGAGGATTATATGTCAGACATGGTTACTTTAGAGCCATCTAAGCCTAAAGTGCTACAGTCAAGTAGTTAATAATTGTTAGTTTCATGTTGTTAGAAATATTAACCATAAATGTTCACTACCAGTTCCAAAGATTATTAGAATATATTATTGAAAATAAAATCAACACATTCTGTTGTTAAAAGCCTTATAACATAATTCTGCTCAATAAAGTACTAAAGTCGTTCTAACTTTCCACAGACATTGTCAACCCTTAAAAATAATTGCCTCTGCAAACCTTTAAAAAAAATCTTGATAGTACTATTCAACAAGAATAAGGGTTAGAATTCCAATAAAAGTAAGGATTAGAAGGAAGGCATATTGCTCACCTTTGGACAGGATGAGTCTGAAATAATAATGACATATCTGTGTGGAACTGTTATGTAAGCAGTTGAAGATAAATTCATGCGATTTAAGTTACAAACTCAACAATTCGTGTGGGTTTAGGAGATGAGAGTTTAAAACATGATCTTTTATTGTTTTATAACTGATAGAAAGAATAGTATCCATGGAAGGTTCTGATGAATTTCTAGAAGTGCTGGTAAGGGTGAATTAAGTCAGCAAGAAAGGGGAAAAAATGTATGCGGGAGATTGTGGAAATAAAAAAGAATGGATACTTTGTCCATAAGAAATCTGATATTGGGTAAATATCTATATCTACATATATAAATAGATATTTTTAAGGATTTCCCATACATTTTTTAAATTAAAAAAAAACATTTCTTTACATTTAAGCTGTAATAAATATTATACAAAATAATATGCTTGAAGTATAGTATTATAAAGCAGCACAGAATATTGAATTAAAAAAGAAAATATTAACAAAAGCAAATACCCTAAATTTCCCACCTTTTTAAAAGATTCTTTAACATGTGATGTATACACACTTTAACAGCTAATAGCTCATTTTAGAAAATGAAACATATTTTAATAAACACTGCCTTTATAATTACTCACAGTGTGTGTATCCATTTTTTGTTTGTTTTTTACTATCTCTTATATATCAAATTAGTTCGGAGATCAAGTTTGTAAAGGAGTTTGTGGCTTAGATTTAGTTTCTCATATTTTCAAGGAAAATCTTTATGTTCATTATAATTCTGACTGTATCATATACTTCAAATGTTTGCTCAGATATCATATTTCTATTGATGCAGATCATTACTCCTTTATAAACATGTAACTTCATTCCTCCCAATCTCCCTTAGCTTGTTGTAATTTTATTTTCTGTTAGAATTTATTATTTCTATCATTTATATGATTTTCTTAGTCAATAGATTTTTTAAATGTGTCTTTCTTATTGAAAATATTACAGAAGTCCCCCTTTTTTCATTCACCCCATAAACCCTTTAGCTCCCCTCCCCAAGGCCTTCACCACACTATTGTCTGTGTCCATGAGCTATGCATATTTGCATATAAATTCCTTGGTTAATCTCTCCCTTCCTATTCCCCTATCCCTGTCTTCCCTTTAAGATTCCACAGTCTATTCAAGGTTTCTGTGTCTCTGGATCTATTTTGTTCATCAGTTTATTTTGTTCATTAGATTCCACATGTGAGTGAGATCATGTGATACTTGTATTTCTATGCTGGCTTATTTTACTTAGCATAATACTCTCTAAATCCCTCCATGCTGTCTAAAGGGTAAGAGATCTTTCTATTTTATAGCCTCATGGTATTCCATGGTGTAAATGAACCACAGCTTTTTTATCCACTCATCTGTTGATGGGCACTTGGGCTATTTCTAGATCTTAGCTATTGTAAATTGGGCTGTTATAAACATAGGGGTGCATATATTCTTTCTGATTGGTGTTTCTGGTTTCTTAGGATATATTCCTATAAGTGGGATCACTGGGTCAAATGGCAGTACCATTTTTAGTTTTTTTGGGGGAAACTCCATACTGTTTTCTATAGTGGCTGCACCAGTCTGCATTACACCAGCAGTGTACTAGGATTCCCTTTTCTCCACATTCTCACCAGCACTTGCCACTTGTTGATTTGTTGGTGATAGCCATTCAGATAGGTGTGGGTGATATCTCCTTGCTATTTTAATTTGCATCACTCTGATAATTAGTAACTTTGAGCATTGTTTCATATGTCTCTTGACCATCTGGATGTCCACTTTGGAGAAGTATCTATTTAAGTCCTTTGTCCATTTTTTAATTGGGTTGTTTGTCCTCCTTTTGTTGAGTTGTATGAGTTCCTTATGCATTTTGGAAATTAACTCCTTATCATATGTATCATTGGCAATATGTTTTCTCATACAGTGGGCTCTCTTTTCATTTTGTTGATGGTTTCTTTTGCTGTGCAAAAACTTTTTATTTTGTCCATTTGTTTATTTTCTTCTTTGTTTCCCTTGCCCTAGGAGATGTATTGGGAAGAATATGGCTTTGAGAGATGTCTGAGATTTTGCTTCCTATGGTTTAATTCTTGTATTTTTATGGTTTTAAGATTGCTGTAGCTTTAGTTTTTTGGTTTTTTTTTTTGTTTTTGTTCCATATACATTTTTGGAGTATTTATTCTAGATCTATGAAATATAATATTTGTATTTTAATAAGGATTGCATAGAATCTATAGATTGCTTTGTGTAGTATGGGCATTTTAATGATGTTGATTCTACCAACCCATGAACACAATATATTCTTCCACTTGTTTATATGTTTCTTTATCTCTTTTTTCAATGTCCTGGTCCTATAGATTTTCTAGTACAGGTCCTTTACTTCCTTGGTTAAGTTTATAACTAAATATCTTAATTTTTTTGTTGCGATGGTAAATGAGATTTTTTTTAAGTTTCTCTTTCTGAGAATTCATCATTGGTGTATTAAAATGCCATCGATTTCTATGTTAATTTTGTATACTGCTACATTGCTGAACTAGTCTTTTGGTGGAATCCTTAGGATTTTTTCTGTACAATATTGTGTCATCTGCAAATAATGACAGTTTTACTTAACTCTTTTCCAATTTAGATGCCTTTTATGTTTTCTTCTTGTCTGATTGCTGTGACTAAGACTACCAGTACTGTGTTGAATACTGGTGGTGAAAATGGACATTCCTGCCTTGTTTCTGTTAGGGGAAATGATTTTAGTTTTACCCATTGAGTTCGATGTTGGCTGTAGGTTTTGCATGTATGACCTTTATTAATTTGAGGTATGATCCCTCTATTCCCACTTTGTTGAGAGATTTTATCAAAAAAGTGTGTTGGTTTTTGTTGAATGCCTTTTCTGTGTCTCTTGATATGATCATATGATTTTTGTCTTTCAGTTTGTTTATGTGATGTATCACATTTATTTATTTATTTTAATTTCTTTATTGATTAAGGTATCACATATTTGTCCTCATCCCCCCATTCCCATCCCACACCCCTCCCCACACATGCCCCCACCCATGTATCACATTTATTGATTTGCAAATATTGTACCAGCCTTATATCCCAGGAATAAATCCCACTTGTTCATGGTGTATGATCTTTTTAATGTATTGCTGGATCCGATTTGCTAATACTTTGTTGAGAATTTTAGCATCTATGTTCATCAAGGACATAGATGTAGTGTCCTTATCTGGTTTTGGAATTAGGCTAATGCTGGCCTCATAAAAAGAGCTTGGATGTGTGGGCAAAAAAAGCCACATGCTAACAGGACTAGCTCATGGAAGGCCTGAAAACTCAAAGACCTAAAAAACCACAAAGGATGGTCTGAAATTAAAAATTTAACTAAAAGCAGTTTATAGTGGGTAGTCATGTCCTAGGCCAGTATCTTCCTGGACAAAAATAAACTTTGATCTTTAGTGACTCTATTGTCTTTTTGCATCTAAGATAACACACCTGTGAAATGTCTAGGTAACTTGTAACTTCCCTTTTTCTGGACTCCTCAGGGCAGAGAAATGGCACCACAGTGGAAACCACAAATTCCCTCATTGTTGTTATTGTGCTAATTGTCAACTGTTAACTATTCTGTACCCACCTATGTAAAAGAAGCATGTGTCCATCATTACACTTTTTATCCAATCCCAGAGGTTCCCCCATTTAGCTTTCTCCCACCTCCCTAATCTATTACCAATGGATTTCATGTAACCCACTTAAGTCTCCTCCTTTGATTGTAATGTAAAAAACAAGGTAAAAAAAAACACACACACACAAAAAAACACACCAAAAAACAAAAAAAAACAACTGCCTTCTCCAGAGCATTATCCCAAAACTTTGAGATTCTGTTTCCTGGCAATTGTCGACAGTTTGGCTCAAATAAATTCACAAAAATTCTTTACAGGTTTGAATGTTTTTTTTTTATGTGTTCCTTTCTTGAAGTGTTTCTTTCTCTTGGATTTTTTTGAATAGTTTGAGGGGTATAGGAGTTAGTTCCTCTTTGAATGTTTGGTAATACTCCCCTGTGAAGCCATCTGAATAAGGGCTTTTGTTTGCTGGGAGTTTTTTGATTATTGTTTCAACTTCATCAGTAGTTATTGGCCTATTCAGATTTCCTGCTTCTTCCTTTTTGTTTTCCTTTCTTTCTTTCCTTTTTTTTTTTTTTAGTTTATTTTTAAAATCTTTATTGTTGAAAGTATTACATATGTCCCCCTTTTGCCCCCATTGACACCATATAACCTGCCCTCACCCCTTGCCCCAGGCCTTCACCACCCTATTGTCTGTGTTCATGGGTTAGGCATATATGCATACAAGTTCTTTGGTTGATCTCTTCCTACCACCCACCCCCACCTTCCCTCTGAGATTCCGCAGTCTATTCCATGCTTCCATGTCTCTGGATCTAGTTTGTTCATCACTTTATTTTGTACATTAGATTCCACATATGAATGAGATCATGTCACACTTGTCTCTGATTTCCTAATTGAGTTTTGGAATATTGAATTTTTCTATATTTACTAGAGGCCTGATGCACGAAATTCCTGCAAGAGTGGGCCTTCCTTTCCCTAGCTGCCAGCATCAGCTTCTCTCTGGCACATGGGACCAGGCTTCCCTCCCAGCCCTGGCTTTGTACGGAAGGACATTTGGTCTAATTAGCATATTATGCTTTTATTATTATAGATTTATTATTATTATTATTTGTTGTTGTTGTTGTTAATCTTCATCCAAGGATATTTTTCCATTGATTTATAGAGCGAGAGGAAGGAAGGTAGAGAGACAGAGAGAGCGAAACATTGATGTGAGAGAGAGACATCAATTGGTTGACTCCTGCGATTAGGCCTGCAACCAAGGTACATGCCTTGTCCAGAATCGAATATGGGACTGTTTGGTCCATGAGCCGATGCTCTATGCACTGAACCAAGCCAGCTAGGGCTAGATTTATTTTTAATTATCTATTGACCTCTGCTAGAATGTAAATCCTGAGAAAGTAGATGCCTTTTGGAGAGTTTCTGGCCTGCAGTAAGTACAAAAGAAATATTTTTAAATGAATGAATAAAATTATCTAGTATTTTCCTGAATTATTGTTATTTTTCATTCATATAGTAACTAACTCTATTCATTTTTTGAGCACAACATAATAAATATTGAAACAATATCAAAATTAATCTCATTAAACCAGAAATGTATTATCAGGTGGAGATATGCCCAAACTTATTTCTTAC
This sequence comes from Cnephaeus nilssonii, assembly GCF_951640355.1. Lineage (NCBI taxonomy): Eukaryota > Metazoa > Chordata > Mammalia > Chiroptera > Vespertilionidae > Cnephaeus > Cnephaeus nilssonii. The sequence continues at coordinate 54,288,516 of NC_137079.1, read as the reverse complement.
TCTGTGCTTTTCCCAAAAATTAAACAGCTCTATTAACAGAACTTTCTTAAAAATAAATCCATTGTTTTAAAATTCAATATATTAAAACTTGTGTTCTGTAGAAAGAACAATTCATTCTCTGTTTGATTATAATTTGCTTTATGACTAGGATAGAATTGTTGCCTTGGGATTCTTTTTTCTTGTATCCAGTCTTGTCTTGATCAATAAGCTTCCCCTTAGAGGGATCATTAGAACACAAGTTGACATTCATTATTGTTTAAAAGATGAACAGCATAATGCATTTTCTTTCTATTCAACAATCTGGTATTATTTATTTCAATAGGCAAACTGCATAGAAACAAATAAATACATGATTGCAGTTTCCTGAGTTTTAGATTTAACAATGCAAAAATGGCCCTACTGGCTTAACTCTGTATTCAAATGATTTGATACTTTACCCAGAACATTATATTCTGAAGAAATAAGTATAATTTATTCTGAGGTTTGAGATTAGACTGCAGCTCTTGTAAAAGAATATAATGTTATTTGACTATACAACAGGTACCTTAAGGATAAATGTTTTATTTATACTGTTACTGCTGTAGTAATTTAAATTTAATTTTGGTAAGTAATTTCTATCTTCTTTGCAGGAAAATAATTTTATAAAGCACTATGTACTAATCCAAAAACTACACTGAGTGGCCAGATTATTATGATCTCTGAACGCATAATAATCTGGCCACTCAGTGTATATCCTATATAATAAAAGGCTAATGTGCAAATTGTCCCCTCGACCAGGAGTTTGACCAGCAGTAAGGCTGGCCAACTGCCTATGTCCCCTCCCCTTGGCCAGGCTAGCCAGACTCCACCCATGCACGAATTCATGCACTGGGCATCAAAAAAAAAAAAAATATATATACACACACACACACACACACACACACACACACACACACACTGAGTGGCCGGATTATTATGCGTTCAGAGATCATAATAGCCTGTCCACTCAGTGTATATCTCTTAAGTAGAAGTCAACAAATAATTCCTCTTAGCATGTTAAATACATTGATACTGCATACATTTAAAAAAAATAGTAGTTATTGCCCCAGCCACATGGCTAGTAAAATGAGAAAGGTTGAAAATCACTGGTTTATTATATTGTCAGGTGGGATCAAAACTCTTTTGGAGTCAGTTAGGGGAATTTTTATCATGATAGAGGTAAATGATTTGAACACATATGTTTGCTTACTTTTAATTTATGTATTGCTCTGGATTCCATAAGTGCACATGCCATGCCCCTTCTATCCATCATGGTATATAAAGTGTACACACAGGCCTGTCAAATACCTATTAAATCAATACTTATGGTATAGATAAATGAATCACCTAAACAAAATCAATAATATATTGTAATGAGGTCTCCTCTATTTTTATCAACAGCTTCTGAGGACAAAATAGATTGAAGTTTTTATTACTTGCTCTATGATTATAGCAGGCAAGTCTTATTGGCATTACTTCTCTCTCTTAACTCCTGAACAATGACTGTTTTTATAGCATCTATAGAGTAAATAAAATAAATAAATAGCACTTAGGCCCTGACCAGTGTGGCTCAGTCATATAGGGCCCGCCCAAGCACCAAAGGGTATTGAGTTCGATTTTGGTCAAAAGCACGTACCTGGGTTGCAGGTGCAGTCCCTGGCTAGGTCAGGAAGCATAAGGGAGGCAACCAATTGATGTTTCTCTTTTACATCAGTGTTTCTCTCTCTCTCTCCCTCTCTCCCTTCCACTCTCTCAGAAAATCAATGGAAAAAATATCCACCAGTGAGGATGAATAAAACCCCCAAAACAAAGCAAAAAACATACACACAACAACAACAAAAAGCTTAGGTGATAAGTCATTACAGTGTCCTACATTATACATTTCCTAATACATTTCACATTATGTTTTCCCCAAATCCCTTAATTCTAAACCAAATGTGTTTATCATTTTCCCCATACATTTTACACAATATTCCATATTTTTTATTATGGAAAATTGTGTTTTGTTTTTCACTCACCAAAATTCTTCCTGTCTGCCAAGAACTGGGTAAGGACTTGCTTCCTGCAAAAAATTTCCCAGCATGCTCTAAATTTCTCTAAAATTCTCAAAATTTATGTAGTGTTTGTAGTTTATATCATTTACTTTATCCTATGCTACTTTGGATATTTACCGTATTTTTTTCCGTGTCTCAGATGCTATTTTTTTCTGAAATCGTTAGACTGAAAACCGAGGGGTGTCTTATACACGGAAGTCAGCCAAGTAGGGAGCTGCGTAGGTGCATACCTGCCCATAGCTTGTCAAACAAGCTTCCTCCAATCACAAGCCTTATTGGAGAGTGCGCAGATGCAACAGGGACCAGAGCATTCTGAGCCCATAAAGATGTAAAAAATTAAAAAGGTAAATACTCTGCAAAATTCAAATTGAATGTAATCAGCTATGCAAAAGAGCATGGAAATAGAGCTGCGGAAAGACAATTTGGATCTCCTCCCACTGAGTGTATGATCAGACAATGGAGAAAACAGGAAGGACAACTCCTTAAGATGCCAAAAACTGAAGAAGGCCTTAAGAGGAAAACCAGCAAAATGTTTAAAATATTGATTTCTTAATTTTGGATTGGAAAAGTGGGGGGTGTCTTATACATGGGGACATCTTATACATGGAAAAATACGGTATGTATCCCTTTAAGTGAATGGACTGCATCATCCATTAAAATACTGTCAATACAAATAAGGGACTTTTATATATAATATAATCAATATAATTAATCAAAGTTATGATATTAAACTGCTCAAATGCCCTATCATAAGCGATGTAAACTTCAGAGAGTCAGAGGAACAAAAGGGTAAGAAAGCACTATTCTGCACTTCATTAGAGTCTGTAACTGTAACCAAGATCACATAACTTTACACCATCCAATTCTGACCTATAGAGTGAAGTTGGCTCCTTCACCATTTGAATGACCCATTCCAGAGTGACTTTATAGAGAAAGATGTGCCCCAAGCATCAGTGCCTATAATTTGTTTTTCCATCCTGCAACTTAGTTATCTCTCTCTCACTCAAGGGAGAAGACACTTGTTACACTTGTTAAGGATAATAAAACCTATAGTGATGGTTTGTACCAATTGTTGAAAAATCCTAGGAAGGTCCTCTTTTTCCCCCCAAACAGAAGTATGTATTTGTATGTCTGGGAATTCAAAAAAAAATTATCTATCTATCTATATATATCTATATCTATACATCTATATCTATATATCTATATCTATAGCTAAACTCTAATATGCAAATAGACTGAATGGCAGAACAACCGAATAATCACACACCTGAACAACCGGTCACTATGATGTGCACTGACCACCAGGGGCCACGCACAGAACATGGCAGGCATTGGCAGCAGGTGGCAGAGGATGGAACAGGGCCGACGTTGGCCACGTCGAGATGGTGGAGCAGGTGAGTAGGGGTGCCGGTCGCTGTCATTGAGGCGAGCCTCTGGTGGTTACTGAAAACTCTTTGTTCCCATGTGCCATGGTCCCGCCCAGTCCTCGCACTTGCTGCCATTGCCCGGCACTGGTCCCTATCACTTAGCGCCGTCAGCAGGTGCAAGCGGCAGCTGCCAGCCCCAATTGCCCCTCAGGACTTCTCCACCTCCCCCTGCTCCTGAGGAGTGATCGGGGCAGCAGCCGCTGCTTGCACCTGCTGATGGCACTGGTCCCGCTTGCACCAGTGATGGTTTGTACCAATTGTTGAAAAATCCTAGGAAGGTCCTCTTTTTCCCCCAAAACAGAAGTATGTATTTGTATGTCTGGGAATTCAAAAGAAATAATCTATCTCTATCTCTATCTCTATCTCTATCTCTATCTCTATCTCTATCTCTATCTCTATATCTATATCTATATCTATATCTATATCTATATCTATATCTATATATCTATATCTATATCTATATATCTATATCTGCTGGTGCCAGTCCCAATCACTCTGTGCTGTCAGTGGGTGTGAGCAGGGCCGGCCCCGGGCAGGAGCAGGGCTGCCCGCAGACAGGGGATCAGGGACCACTGCAGGAGGGGCCAGGCGGGGGCTCAGAGGATGGGCCAAGACCCGCCCCTGTGCCCACTGCAGCCTTGCAGCCCACAGTTCCTTTCAAGGTGCATGAATTCGTGCACTGGGCCCCTAGTTGAGGTAATAATTTTGAAACTTTGCTGTCCTATGATATATCCATACACAGAGAGAATTTATATTTAGATATTTTTCTAATATTATTGAGAAATAATTGACATGTAGAAGTTCAAATAGCACAGAATAATGGTTTGCTTCACATATATTGTTAAATAATTGCCTTGTAGGTTTAGTTAACATTCATCTCATATAGATGCAATAAAAATGATAGGAAAAACTTTATCCTTATAATGATAGTTCTTAGGGCCTACTCACTTAACAACTTTCTATATGTCATACAGCAGTGTTAACTATAGTCATCATGTTGCACATTACGTCCCTAGTACTTACAGGGTGGGGCAAATGTAGGCTTACAGTTGTTTGTGTGGAAAACAATACAATCATTAATATGTGATAATGCAAGAATAACCTGTGTTTCACATACTCACAACTGTAAACCTACTTTTGTCCCACCCTGCATTTATCTTATCAGGGAACATTTGTACTTTTGACTACTTTCTTCCAATTCTACTTCCCATTCTTCATTTTTGATAACAATAAGTTTGACCTATTTTTTTTTATAAGGGTTTTTTGTTTGATTGATCTGTCTTTTGCTTGTTTGCTTATTTTTTAGTCTCCAAATGTAAGTGAGATAATACAGTTTCGTATTTCTCGGACTTATTTCACTTAGCATAGAGCCTTCTGGATCTATCTATGTTGTCACAAATGGTAGGATTTATTTCCCTGTATATTTTACTATATAAAAGTCTACTTGGCAAAAATATATTTAAAACATGTGTTTACAAGTGCATTTTAGGGAAACGGAATTATAACATCTATGTTATAAAAGGCCTGTGGCCCTAATGCCCTAAGGACCAAAGACTGGCATGGGTGGGTGGGGCTGTGAGCGTGGCGGGGCACACGTGGGTGGGTGGGGCCGTGCGATATCACACGCCGGGCTTCTAGTGTAATTATAAAATTAAAAAAATAATTGTAAGATGTTAGACCTGTATGACAATAAGTTTAAGTTGTAAAAACTGACATTTTTTGACAAAATAGTTTTTACTATTTATTAACTGTATCATATTTACTTATTAACTTAAAAAATTTAACAAGTGAAATTTTTTATTGTACATGTGGTAAAGAAAACAACCTTTTATAGTTCAGAAAATTCTTCCAAGATTAAATTGATCCCAAATCACACTATTTCTGTAAAAATCAGCTGATTTTATCTCCACTTGATATTACTTAAACTATGTGAATAAAATATCAAAAAATTTAAAAAATAATGTGGTCAAATGGAAATTAAATTTATATATATTAGATCCTTTATTACAAATAATCTTGGTTATAATAATATAAAGGCTTCCGCATTTTCAGACTAAAATTTAAGTAGCATATTTCTGAGCTTCCTGCTTACATTTTACTTGCAGTCCTGTAGAACGGTAATGTCCGTAGACTTTGATAAATCTTTATACTAAGCTTTCTTGGAAAAATTCATTTTGTTCTAAACCTCAGGGATTTTCCATATAATTTGTAAGTTAAGATAGCAGTTTTTAATTTAAAAAAGTGCTAAAACAAAGAAAAAGTAGCTATAGGGCTATAGGCAAGAATCAGTACAATAAATGGAAATTGTGATAGATCAGCAAGGACTTTTAGATATTGGGCATAATAAACACAGTTTATCAAACAGATATATTTGAAGAAATAAAAGGCAAGTTCTAAAATATTTTGAGAAAAAAGTATTGTATAACAGTGAGTATACAGAATGAAAAGATTTGATAAAATATCAAATAGATCTTCTGAAATGAAGAATGAGCAGACTTAATAAAGAATCAAATAGACTTCCTAAAGTTAAAAATGTATTCATGGTCTGGCTGGCATGGCTCAGTGGTTGAGCGTCAACCTACGAACCAGGAGGTCATAGTTCAATTCCTGGTCAGTGCATATGTCTGGGTTGTGGGCTCAATCCCCAATGGGGGGCGTGCGTGAGGCAGTGGATCAATGATTCTCTCTCATCATTGATATTTCTACCTCTTCCTCTTCCTTCCTCTCTGAAATAAATACACATATATATTTTTAAAAGTATTCATAAATTTCAATTTCTCATGATGGCACATCAGGTAATTTGGAATTAAGATAGAGGAAAAAATAGAAACTGTACCAAAACAAACAAACAAACAAACAAACTTATGTTCATAGCAGCACAATTTACAATAGCTAAGATTTTGAAACAACGTAAGTGCCTATCAGCAGATGAGAGGATTAAAAAAATTTGGAACATCTACACAATGGAATACTACGCTACTATAGAAAAGAAGGATATTTTACCATTTGCAACAGCATGGATGGAATTGGAGACCATTATGCTAAGCGAAATAAGCCATTTGGAGAAAGATAAATATCACATGATCTCACTCATATGTGGGATAAAATGATCAACATAATTTGATGAACAAAAATAAATCCAGAGACAAATGGCAGGGGAGGTGAGGGGTTAGAGAGCAACCAAAGGACTTACATGCATGCATATTAGTATAACCATGGACATAGACACTGGGGTGGTGGGAGCTTGCCCGGGGTGGGAATGACTTGGAGGGGGGGGGGGCGGTGGGGGTCAAGCGAGGAAAAGGAGACATATGTAAAACTTTAGATAAAAAAAAAAAAGGTGGAACGATTTTATCTGCCTGGAACCAATTTCTCATGTCTGAGGGCATGAGAGAGTTTACAACATAGTAAACATTTACCTGGCCTGTGGCTAAGAGATGATGGAGTCTAGGCTGATGTGGGTATGTTTTGGTGTTGCACCCTCTAGCCTTTATCCAATTTTATAATATGAGCTAAAAGAATGAACATCACTTACATCAGCCTCCTAAACCTAGTGTGTTTCTAAACCTCAGTTCTGCTTGCTTGTGGGCCAGATAATTCTTTGTTGTGGGGGCATGTCTTTTCTTTTATGGGATGTTTAGCAGCCCTCCTGGCCTCTATGCATTTGATGCCAGTACTGCTTTCCCAATTGTGACAACCAAGTTGTTTCCAGGCATTACCAAATGTTCACTGGGTTTGTGGGTTGAGAGCCTCCCACCAACAAAAAATCACTCTCCCACTTTCACTTTCTGCTCACTGGGCTAGAGGAACAATTGTTGGAGTCCAGGATCTACGAAAAGAAGGGACATGACGGTAAATTTCCTGTTTTGTATTGGAATAGTAAGTGCTATAAAATATTTAAAGTTTTAAACCACCCTGTAATAGCTCAATGAAATGTCCTCACTGTGTATAAATGAAAACATTGATGATACATACTTGTTTTATCTTGTTCCATAACCTGGGAGAGGTACCTGAAAAATTTTGGATTAGTTTATGATTGCTTGTGCTTTTTTTCCTGTTTTTCTGTTCTCTCTTTCTTCTTAGCTTTATCGTATATAATAAAGAGGTGATATGCAAATTGACCATCACTCCAACACACAAGATGACAGCCCCCATGTGGTCAAAGATGGCCACCCCATGTGGACACAAGATGGCCACCATAAGATGGCCAGCAGGGGAGGGCAGTTGGGAAGAACCAGGCCTGTAGGGGAGGGCAGTTGAGAGGGACCAGGCTTGCAAGGGAGGGCAGTTGGGGGCGATCAACCCTGCAGGGCAGGGCAGTTAGGGGCGACCAGGCTGGCAGGGGAGGGCAGTTAGAGGTGACTAGGGCGGCAGGGGAGGGTAGTTGGGGGTGACCAGGCCTGCAGGGGAGGACAGTTAGGGGCGACCAGGCCAGCAGGGGAGGGCAGTTAGGGGAAATCGAGCCAGCAGGGGAGCAGTTAGGCATCGATCAGGCTGGCAGGGGAGTGGTTAGAGGGTGATCAGGCTGGCAGGCAGAAGCGGTTAGGGGCAATCAGGAAGGCAGGCAGGCGAGTGGTTGGGAGCCAGCAGTCCTCGATTGTGAGAGGATATCTGACTGCCCGTTTGAGCCCAATCCCACCTAGATCGGGCCCAAACGGGCAGTCGGACATCCCTCAAGGGGTCCCAGATTGGAGAGGGTGCAGGCTGGACTGAAGGACCCCCCTCCATGCACGAATTTCGTGCACCGGGTCTCTATTATGTATATATTCATGAAGGAGATAATTAAATTGAATCTTGATACCCCAACCACTATGCTGTAAACCTGAAACTAATACAAACTAATATTGAATATAAACTTTAATTAAAAAATAAAATGTAAAAAACCTGATACTATAACCTAAGTTATGGTTATTTATTTGTTTGTTTATTTTTATAGTAGGTGAATAAGAAAAGTGGTGATGGAAACTTTTGTTGACAGAATGGCTTCTAAGACATGGCCGATGAAAAGTCACACAAGCAAGGTGGCCACTCATAAGAGAAAAATTACATAAATGACTTGGCTGTGGGAAAGTTACCCAGACCTGAAAATAATTAAGAACAAATCCGTGGCTTCCAAAATACAAAGTTACATCTGGTGATCAAATGGGTAGGCGGGAGAAACAAAAGCCAAAAGGTGGTTGGGATATGCTGATTGGAATAATCCTTCCAAACACCAATAGGAATTGCACAGTTTCAGTGTGAGAGTATAAGAAGCCACTTCAATGGGTAATTCCTTGTGGAACAGATAATGAAATGGGTTTTACATAATAAGTACTATTACCTTCTCCTTTTGCATTAGACACTGTGAATAGAAAGGCATGTTCAGTGTTACGGGACACTTAGCTGCAGTTTTTGAAGCAATGTGGACAGATACACAATTTTCAATATGTTGATCTGAATAAAGGCAGAGGTGTAAAACTCATATCCTGAGAAGTAGAATTGTCATACTCTACCCATAATTTTAAATGCAATTCTACTTCTGAGGCTGCTGAACATTTAGAATGCAAGCAACTTTGGATTGGTCATATAATGATACCAGTTTTTTTCTAAACTTTTTACATCAAATTATGATTAATGATGTCGTAATAAAAGGCACCAACTGTTAAGACTCCTTATGTGACTAATATTGAAGGAACAGGATATTCGGTCATGGTCCTCCTCTCTCAGTTTCCCCAATTGGGGTTAAAAAAGTATTCTTTAACATTAAAAAAAAACAATAAAAATAAAAGTGATGGGATATTAAATTGGTTGCAAATGTTGAGAGGTTCCATTAAAATGACAAAATTAAAGGAAAAAATGGGGTAGCAACTAAATCAGTGAACACAGTGTGAAAACCAACCAATTAGTGTCAAGCTTTTGCTTTGAAATCAACCAACCAGAGGTGCAATTATTCCAAAGAACATGTTGTTAAGCCTGATCCATCAAAAATTTAATAGCTACTACATTCATTTCCTTATTTTTGCCATTTTTACTGTCTCATCAACTCCTCAAACAACAAATTTGTTCAGTTTAGTATACACACACAGACACACACACACACACACACATACATACACATAGATAGATAGATGATAGATAGATAGATAGATAGATAGATAGATAGATAGATAGATAGATAGATAGATGATAGATCCTTTATATATGGATAACTAGATGGCCAGGTTTCTAGGCCCAGCCTTCAAGAGGGGACCCAAGACAATTTGTATCAGAATGAGTAAAATGCCCTGGGGATGGAGAAGAAACTTAACCAGGCCACTGCACAATGTACACAACTGTTTGCCATACCCAACTTTGTGAACAAGAAGAAAATGATATGACTGCCTATTGACAAAACCTGGAATAGTTTCATAGCTGGTAGGCAGGTTACATTGGCTTATTATCAGTAATTTTAGGTGGATACTGATAAGTCTTAACCAGAATAATTTCTCATTTTGAATTTTGATTTGGATATTTATTAACTGAAGCAAAGATGTCTAATATGATAAATCATATGGAGCTGAAAATATCATTTCAGTTTGGACTTCATATTTATCATCTAATCAAAGAACCTATTTTAGTGCTCATGCAGTACAATAATAAGCTAAGAAGTATGTAATGAAATATTCATGTATCTTATCATTACAAAAAAAGTTTGAAAATTGGAATTAATAATTGAAATAACTGCTTATTAAACTTTGAGATAAGAAACCAAAAATATTTAATGAGTATAAACTAAAATTTAATATGTTTGATTAAGTTAATTTTGGGGGAAAATGGGACATTTTCTTTTTTTTTTTTTTTCTATTCTCTTTTTCCCCTGCCTGCTTTTGTAGTGCCAGAACCTGGATTGCATTTATGAGTTATGGTGGAAGGATCAATTTCTAAATACAATACCATGACCGTATCTCTAAATATTACTCACTGAATTTGTATGGGACTAATGGGATGGGCTGTTTGTTCTTCCCAACTGTCTAAGCTGATAGTAATAGTTGCTGTTTCTTTCCTACTCAATGAATGAGAAGTTCTATAAGCAGCTACTTATCCAATTCTTCACCTCCTTTTTGTGACTGGGAATGGACAAAGGAGAAGATTGGCCAGATTTATATTGCTGTTAGCTTGATATATCAGTCTTCTGGCTTGAACTGATGATTTTACCTTTCCTTGGAAGGGGGGGTTAGCTCTACTAAAAAATTAATGACAATTGGAAATAAGTGGAGGAATTGCCAATGGGAAGGAAGCGGTAAGTGGATAATGCAAAAAACAAATGCTAATTTCACTTTGATGCCTTGTAAAAGACCAAAAGCAAGAGATAATATTACCACTTGCTTGTATTTACAGATGCCCATGAAGGTGAAGCTAGTTTCTTCCCTTTTCTCACTTTCTCTCCAACAGTTATCACTTGTCCTTTTTTTAAATATATATTTTATTGATTTCAGAAAGGAAGGGAGAGGGAAAGAGAGATGGAAACATCAATGATGAGAGAGGATCATTGATTGTCCGCCTTCTGCATGCCCCTCACCAGGAATGGAGGCCACAACCCCGGGCATGTGCCCTTGACCAGAATCGAATCCAGGACCCTTCAGTCCGCAGGCTGATGCTCCATCCACTGAGCTAACCAGCTAGGGCTCACTTGTTTTTTTGATGACAGTCATTCTAACAAGTGTGAGGTGATATTTCACTGTGGGTTTCACTTGCATTTCTCTGATGATTAGTGATGTAGAGCATCTTTTCATGTACCTGTTGGCCATTTGTGTCTCTCTTTCTTCCTTTTTTAATCCTTACTCAAGGATATATTTGGAAAGCGAGTTTAGAAAAATCTGGTGTATTTTGCTTTTATTTATATTTTTTGGAGGAAATCAAAGAAAGAATATTTATTGCAGTATTGCTTATAAGAGAAAATAATCCCAATCTAGCATTAGTCTAAAGCAATTACGTGTTTCTGCATTCTGTTCAAGTGTAATTTACTGTGATTTTAATTTACTTTTTCAAAAATTTTCCCTATAAGATTAATCATTTTATATTAATTGCCCATTTCAGCTTTATTATTTCTTAATTAGCTGTTCATGTCCTTTGACCACTTTTCTATTCAGGTGTTGGACCTTTCCTTGCTGATATATAACAGTTTGATATATACTACTGAGGCTAATCTTTTGCTCATAACATGCATGGCAATTATTGCCCCCAGTTTTGGACTTTTTAAAATTCCAGTTTTCTGTTATTCTTTAATGTACAAAAATTTATGTTGAAATGCTGACTTTAGCAATAAATCATAAACCATTCTTTATCTTAATGTTACTTGCTTTTCTTATAAGTAGGAATAAATACAAACATTATGCAAATAAAAGTAGTATTTCAATGAACTTCTTGTAAAAAGAGTAATTACATATATATTCTTTTACATTTTATTTTCAAATTTAGTTTTAGTTCTAATTCGGATAACATTGGTTTGCAAAACTATATAGGTTTCAAGTATACAACTCAATAAAATATCATCTGTATACTGCATCGTATGCTCATCATCCCAAGTAAAGTTTCTTTCTGTCCCCATTTCCCCCACTTTTGCCCACCTCCACCTGGCCCCACACCCCTTTCCCTCTGGCTATCACCACGCTGTTGTCTATGTCTATGTGTTATGTATATACTAGAGGCCTGGTGCAGGAAATTTGTGCACTGCAGGGGGCGGGGGGGCTCCCTCAGCCCAACCTGTGCCCTCTTGAAGTCCAGGACCCCTTGCTCCTTACCACCTACCTTCTTGCTGCTCCTTACTGCTTGGCTTGCTGCTCCTTAACACTGTCGCGGAGGCTGGAGAGGCTCCTGCCACCGCCGCTGTGCTTGCCAGCCATGAGCCTGGCTTCTGGCTGAGTGTGGAAGCTCACTGACCACCAGGGGGCAGCTCCTGCATTGAGTGTCTGTCCCCTGGTGGTCGGTGCGCATCATAGTGACGAGTTGTTCTGGTTGTTCTGCCATAACGGCTGCTTAGGCTTTTATTATATAGTCTAGAGGCATGGTGGACCACTTGGGGTGGTCCCTCAGTCCGGCCTGCACCCTCTCACAATCCGGGACCCCTCGGGTAGGGTCCCTAGGCCTGGCCTGAGATCAGGGCCTTTTGGGGTTTTCCTTACCCGGGCTACAGGCAGCTGGCCACACCCCCACTGCTGCCACTGCTTGCCATCTGTGCAGTGCTGCTCTCCCTCCCCTGCCACTGGTGGCCTCCCTCTGTAGGCAACAGGCTGGGGTGCAATGGCTTGGCTGGCCTGAGCCTCCCGCTTTCTTTGCTGGGGGCAGGGCTAGCCCTGCGAGGGGCCATCTGCCTACCTGATCACCCCTAACCAGCCTGGCGAGGGGCTGTCTGCCTACCTGATCAACCCTAACCTCAGGCCTGCCTACCTGATCTCCCCTAACCGCTTGCCTGCCTACCTGATCACCCCTAACAGCTGGTCTGCCTACCTGATCACCCTTAGTCACTCTGCCTGCCTGCCTGATTGCCCTTAACCACTTGCTTGGGGGTGGGCCCAGCCCGGCGAGGGACCATCTGCCTACCTGCTTACCCCTAACCACTGGTCTGCCTACCTTATCACTCCTAACCCTTCTGCCTGCCTGCCTGATTGCCCCTTACCGCTTTCTTGGGGATGGGGCCAGCACTGACTTCCGGTTGGTCAGCCTCTGGTTATTACTGGTCATTACGACCCAGGGTTTTTATATATTAGGACTAGTGGCCCTGTGCATGAAATTCGTACACGGTGGGGGGAAGATTCCCTCAGCCCAGCCTGCACCCTCTCCAATCAGGGACCCTTTAGGGGATGTCCAACTGCCGGTTTAGGCCCAATCCTAATCTCACCCCCAACTGTTCTCTCCTGCTGGCCTGATCTTGCCCCCAACTGCCTCTGCCTGCCTGATCACCTCTAACTGCCCTCTCATGTCGTCCTGATCTCACCCTCAACTGCCCTCCCCTGCTGGCCTATTTGCCCCCAACTGCCCTGCCAGCCTGGTCTCACCCAGTCTCTATCTCTCTTTGTTTTTCTTAGCAGTCCTCCAGGCCTCCGTGCCTCCCTGTGTTCCTCTTCTTCTTTCCCGGCTGGGAGGGGGCGGGGCCAGTGGGGGCCGCTCCACCCTCTGCCGCCCTCCCTTCCATCCAGGCTTCTTCAGGCCCAGTCTGTTTTGTTTTCTACTCTCCATCCCAGTCTCTCCCAGTCTCTGTCCCTCTTTGTTTTTCTCAGAAGTCCTCCAGGCCTCCCTGCCTCCCCCTATCCCTCTTCCTCTTTCCCCTGCTGGCCCGATGGTCCCCAACTCCTCCCCTTGCTGCCAGCCCGATTGCCCCCAACTGCCCTCCCATGCTGGCCATCTTTTGGTGGCCATCTTGTGATTGCATGGGGGTGGCCATCTTGTGATGACGTGAGGGTGAGACACCATCTAGGCTTTTATTAGTATACATTTCTGTAATTCAGACTTTCATTTAGAAATCAGTAAATTATCTTTGACAAAAATGCATTTCCTTCTCATTTTTTCTCTTCTTTTTTCTCCAGACATAGTTTTTAGGCTTGAATTGTATCCCCATAAAAGATATATTGAAGCTCAAGTTCCTAGTACCACAGAAAGTGACTTTTATTTTCAATACATTGCATTGCAATGCAATTAGTCATGTCATACTGGAACAGAGTGGGCCCTTAATCCAATATGACTACTTCTTATAAGAACAGAAAAACCTGGACACAAACACAGGCCGAGGGAAGACAGCCATGTGAACACAGAGAGGGAAATGGGATTTATACTGCTCAAGCCAAAAAATGCCTGGGGTTTCCACAAGCTGGAAGATTCAGGGAAGGACCCTCCCCTCGAGAATTTAGAGGGTGCTTGGCCCTTATATTACCTTGACTTCAGACGTCTAGACTCCAGAACTCTGAAAACTAGAAATTGTATGGTTTTTAGTGTTTTGTTATGACAGTCCTCAGAAACCACTACAACTCAACTCTGTCTTTCCCTCTATAAAAGTTACTTTGTAGATTAAAAAAAAAATCCAGTTTTCTTTATAACTATGTAAATATGGATGAACATATATGTATTCTTTGATATAGGAAAGGTATCTCTAGCAGAATAGGTAAAGGGAGATATGTTAATTGTAGAAGGAGGGTATCCTAAAAAAAAAAAAAAGACAAAAAGAATCTAGACTCTTTTGAATGTTTACATGTATATGTTCTTGGTATTCAGTGTAATATAAAAGCTTCTAACCATGCATTTGGCTATTAGACCAATGACATTAGTAACCATAGTTAAAGTCTACCAAAATATATGCAGGCAACATTCCAAACTTTTATACTGATTGCAAAATGAATTTATAGCAAACATTTTGAATTTTTCATTTGCATGGGTTTGTCACAGTTAAGAATAAGATAGTTACCTCATTTGTCACTGCTGTCTTAGTCATGTTCTCATTCAATTATTCATCATGTCACCTTTTTAGCTGATGGGAAGGTATTAGAATCTCCTTTTTATCAAATCCCTGATCTATCACACTAACACATCTCCTGTCTTATTCCATGTTACCAATCTTTCAGAAGCCTCTAAACTATCCTCCTGTGAATCAAGAAAGTAATACCCAAGAGTAATTCTTTCCCTACTTGAACTGTCAGGAAAGATAACAGTTGACAGAGCAGTAGCTAAAACATTCTCTGTATTTCTTTGAAAATAGATGAAACTGTCTGTGGTTCACTCCATATTTGCTACCGTGTTCATTTGTCTGAAAAAGCCCGATTGCCTTGATAAATAAATATCATCTACCCATGAAAAAGTCACAAAGACATTGTTTAAAATGCAACCTGTGTGCACAGACAGTGCTTCATTTATTGTTTTGCCATTTGACAATCAATAAATAACAAATATTATTTCAGGCTAAACCACACAATAAGATTTCCTCATACAGAATACACAAGAAATCAGCTGCAACTCATGGCTCCAACTAGCTATTCTGAAGTCTACATTTGTCAGTGTATATTTGAGTCAAGTAAGGTAAAAATATGCATTCCCTTTTTATCTATTACAATAGAGACTGAATTACTCTTCTGAAAGTATCATGTATATTGGCATGAAAGTACCATTTATTACATAGGCAAACCATATTTACTTAACAACATACCTTACATTTTTATCTTTTCATTGCTTTATCTACATTAGCCTTTTCATTAGTGGTAAAATTTAACATTAAGCTTTAGTATAATATCTATTTTCTTGTCTTGATTTCTGGTTTATAAATGTTTAATTTTCACTCTGTTCTGTCTTCCTGAACAATAATTTAATCTAACTTTTTTCTCCCTAGAGGTTGAAAATACATAATGTAGCAGTTATGTAGTTTACATTTTCTAACAGAAAGAGCATGTGACACACCATTTATATTAAATATATAGATTACATTCCTATACTAGTTAGCATGAAAAATCTTGAGTAGAATAAATGATAAGAGCACTTTATTGTCATTGGGAGAATTTTTCATGTTTTTATTTTTTTTATTTTTAAACAAAATGCTTCTTAATAATGAAACAGAATTTTAAAACTTTAAGAATTAATCCTTGGGGAGAAACCAAGATGGTGGCATAGGTAAACACCTAAACTGCTGCCTCGCACAACAATTTCAAAACACCAACTAAAAGACAAAACATCTATCACCCAGAACCACGGGAAAGCTGGCTGAGTGGAAGTTCTACAACTAGAAAGAAAGAGAAAAGAGCAGTGAGATGTGCACAAACGCTGAAAAGCTGAGGTATGGAGGCGCGCGAATCGGGCTGGTGGCGGACTTCTGGGTGCACTGCTTTTTTCAACCCGAAGGGAGACAAGCTCCAGATTACACTGAACTCCAGTTTCTGGGGAGACGCTGGGTACCCAAACTCCTACAGGGAGAAGCTGGACTGTCTGCCATCGGGTCGGAAAGTGAGGGTGAGTTTCTTGCAGAGGTGCACCCAGCAATCATTGTTTACTGTGCAGGGGCGTGGGACATGGGGACTTGGAAACGCGGAAATGCAGAGATGGCTGACTGGTAGCCATCGCTGTTTGCCATGCCCTAGCCAAGTGACTCCCTGAGACCTCACCCCGCACAATCTACAAACCCATCCAAGCTCCATGCAGCAGCTTTTGCATATAAATGGCCTGCCCTATCTCACCTTAACCTAACAAACTGCAGCTCTGGTCAGATATCTCCAAAACCTCCAAACTCCAAGCAAAGAGGAGAAAACTGTATTTCTTGCTGTAGCTAGAGTTGGGTGGCCTCAGATAGTAGCTGACCTGCACCCATTGGCAATCCAGAAGCTAGCGTATCTAGTGGTCAGTGTGAGACGACACCAGATTTCAACTACTCACATCCATAAGTGACACATTCAAGAGGCAGACTCAGTGAGCACAAAAGCCTCACTGAAGCAAGTCCTGCCCTATAAGCATGTCTCCAGCACAGCAGTTCTTCCATTATAGACACAGCGGGTTCTCACAGCCAATTGGCCTGGAGGTCAATTCCTCCCAGTGACACCAACAACAATCAAGACTTAACTACAACAAGGCTGTATACACAGTCCACAAAGGGGTGCACCAAGAGTGTCCACCTCAGGTAACTGGGAGGCCGACCCATTGGGCCATATAGGACACCTAGCACACAAAGCCACCCTACCAACTCAGGGAAGCAGCGAAAATGCGGAGACAAAGAAACAGATCACAAATGAAAGAAATGGAGGAAAACAACTGGATATAGAGTTCAAAATCATGGTTATAAGGTTTTTCAAGAATTTCTTAGAAAAGGCCGATAAACTTAACGAGACCCTCAAGGATATGAAAAAGGACCAACTAGAAATTAAACATACACTGACTGAAATAAAAAATATTATACAGAGATCCAACAGCAGACTAGAGGAACGCAAGAATCAAGTCAAAGATTTGAAATACAAAGAAGCAAAAAACACTCAACTGGGAAAGCAAAAAGAAAAAAGAATCCAAAAATTTGAAGATAGTGTAAGAAGCCTCTGGGACAACTTCAAGTGAACCAACATCAGAATTATGGGGGTGCCAGAAGAAGAGAGAGAGCAAGATACTGAAAACCTATTTGAAGAAATAATGACTGAAAACTTCCCCCACCTGGTGAAAGAAATAGACTTACAATCCAGGAAGTGCAGAGAACCCCAAACAAAAGGAATCCAGAGAGGACCACACCAAGACATATCATAATTAAAATGCCAAGAGCAAAAGACAAAGAGAGAATATTAAAAGCTGCAAGAGAAAAACAGTTAATTACCTACAAGGGAGCACCCATACGATTGTCAGCTGATTTCTCAACAGAAACTATGCAGGCCAGACAGGAGTGGCAAGACATATTCAAAGTGATGAATAGCAAGAACCTACAACCAAGATTACTCTACCCAGCAAAGTTATCATTCAGAATTGAAGGTCAGATAAAGAGCTTCACAGATAAGAAAAAGCTAAGGAGTTCATCACCACCAAACCAGTATTATATGAAATGCTGAAAGGTATTCTTTAAGAACAGGAAGAAGAAGGAAAAAGTAGAGATAAAAATTATGAACAACAAATACATATCTATCAACAAGTGAATCTAAAAATCAAGTGAATTAAAAATCAGAGGAACAGAATAAACTGGTGAATATAATAGAATCAGGGGCATAGAATGGACGTGGATTGATAATTCTCAGGGGGAAAGGGGTGTGGGGGGTACGGGAAGAGACTGGACAAAAATTGTACACCTATGGATGAGGACAGTGGGGGGGGAGGTAAGGGCAGAGGGTGGGGTGGGAACCGGGTGGAGGGGTTCTATGGGGGGAAAAAGGAGAAACAATTGTAATAATCTGAACAATAAAGATTTATTAAATTAAAAAGAATTGATCCTTGTGCTACTATCATCTAAGTATTTTACTATTTTTATGTAAATATTACTAAGAAAAAAATAGCTTTTAAAGTCCTTAGTCTATTTATCTTAATGAGACAATAAAAACAAGTATATGTCAATTGAATTATGTGATATCAAGTATATAAATACAAAAATAAAATACGAAGAATCTTAACTCAGTATCACAGTATAATATAAATGATCAGACAGAAAAGTTGCAAGGTTTAAAGCAGTCCATGTTTTAACATTGATATCCTTTTTATTAATAAACTATTCATTAGCTGTACTCTTTAAATGGAAGATGGTTATTTGTAATGAAACCCACAGTCTTTCTATGTAAATCACTAAGCCATTATCAGTACTTACATGATTAACAATGACAGTCATAGTAAGACTATGTGTTAGGGAATGAATCTGGACACATCTGAACGATGCACTTGAATTCAAGAAGCTTGTTTGTATATCGTGTTTTTTTTTTCCTTTTTTTCCCTCCTGGCTTTGAAAGGTATAAAATAAGATAAAAAGAAAATTGAGGTGGCTAAGTATGACAACTGTCCAGGACTTGAATTTTAAAGTAGCCCTGTGTAACAGTTAGTTACCTGTTCACGGAAACACCAATCTGGAGACCTTGTATTGGAGCATAGAGTAATTAGCAAAATGTCTTTTCACTCATCAATATCTGCTAACCTAAAAGTCTGCTATTTAAAATCTAACTTTCATTGGGACCCAAACTCTGTTTTTCTGATAATCTAGCAAAAGGATTGTTCTTACTAGATTCACACTTTCCAGAGTGTCACCATCAGCTGTAGAGGTTCTCCTTGAAAAGACTAGTTAGGCATAACTGTGCTCCTTAGAAAGAGCCATACACCTACCACCTAGTTTCTGATATCAGTGACTGATTGGTAAAGATTAGAATCATAATGGTCCATTGTTTTAAATAAAAACAATCTTTTCTTCTTGGTCATAAAAGAAGCTTTAGTCTTCCTAGTTACAGTTGTCTCTGAGAATGTTTTCTCCAGAGGTCCTAGCTAAGTCACAGTGTATGTAGTGTTGTTCTCAGTGAAGTGGCTTTCATGGCCTTTCTCTGATGCCTTCCAGTCCATGTGAGAAATAATGTAAGTTTGTATAAGAATCATATTCTGGTCTTGATGATATATCTGGAGAAGGAAGCATAACTTACATATGTAGCTGAAACCAGGCTTTCAACTATTTCCCTCATTTCTGTATGTTGGGGTCCTTCATTTTACAGAACTAATCCACCCCACCACAGGAGAGATTGCTGCCTCTAAGACAAGAGACTTCCCTTTTTTCCTTTTCTTCTATCCAGCAAGATTAATTAAGTATTTACCAAAAAAAGAGAGAAGGTCTGAACTATGCTTATGCATATTTTAATCTGTTATAAGATAAAGTTATTCTGATTGTTTGATTGGTGGTGGAGGAGTTCAAGGAAAGTAAGAGTGGACAATCTCTTCCCCAAATTTTTGAAAGGACCTAAGTACCTCTTTTATAGTTCAAATAAAAAATACTGAGAAGCAAAAACAAAAGCAGCTCTCTAATATGCACTTGGTGTTGCAGAAGAATAAAATATTCCTAAGTCATTACAATAAATACACACTTATAAAATGGGGAAAATCATTATAAGAGAAAAATAATAGATGAAATCTATATATATAAAAGATCAGTGATTGAAAAGCGAAATGACCAGAATGACCGGAACGACTAGTGGCTATGATGTGCAATGCGGTGGCCAACCAGCCAGATCCGGGCCCCAATTGCCTCCCCCAACCATCTGCAGCCCCTCCCCCTGCCAGCCCTGCCCCTATTGGCCCCCATTGGCGCAGGCCAGCAGGACCCCACCCATGCACAAATTTGTGCACTGGGCCTCTAGTTAATTTATATTTGGGAAAAGTTATTTTATTTCAGTAAACCTTATATAATTACATGTATTAGAAAAATGCTTTTGCAGTTTCTGAAAAACTGAAATTTAAAGATAGAAGTTGAATAATTTGTTGATATGATTACATATTCAGATAACTAAAGAGAAGCTTATGCAAAATACATGCAACTATTTTTATAAAATATAATTTTTGTAAGCTAAACATAAAAATTAAGGAGATGTTTATATATAAATTGTAGTAATTAAAATGGAGATAACTTTTCAGTAGCAACAAAATATATTGCCTGTGAAGAGATATACCTAATAAGAAGTTTGTAGAAAAATGTGGAAAATAAGCAAACAGATGAAAAATAAACACATTAACCTTAAAAACTATTCATAATAGAAAGAAAGGAATGTTTAAATTAATGGACAATCACACCATGGCAATGGATAGGATGACTCCATAATGTTAATTATTCCTAAGTCATCCCATAAATTAAATGTGATCTCAACCAAAATAAAAATTTAGAAAGTAGATGATACTGACCAATCCTACTTTTAAACAGCATTTTAAAATTCAGGTTTTCAGGAAATAGAAGTAGATAATAATAACCAA
This sequence comes from Cnephaeus nilssonii, assembly GCF_951640355.1. NCBI lineage: Eukaryota > Metazoa > Chordata > Mammalia > Chiroptera > Vespertilionidae > Cnephaeus > Cnephaeus nilssonii. The sequence goes on along the minus strand of NC_137079.1, from coordinate 54,267,635 downwards.
ATGCATTCAGGAAAGGAATAAAAGTAAAATCCTATCTAATAAAAGAGAAACAGGCAAATTGACCGTACCTCCGCTGCACCCACAAGCCACGCCCACCAGCCAATCAGGAGCGAGTATGCAAATTAACCCAACAAATATGGTGGAGGCCACAGAGCTGGAGCCACCCGGAGGCTTGGGTGGCCCCAGCAATGGAGGAAGCCAAGCTTCCCGCCCGCCCTGGCCAGCCCTTGCCTCCACTCAAGGCTACAAAGTTTCAATTATAGAAGATAAATAAATCCCAGAATCTAGGGCCTCCGCTTGGGTCGCCAGAGGGGTGTGGCCAGCCTGCAAACCACCACAGGCCCCTTGCCCAGGCTGCTCCATGCCCCAAGGGAACCCCCACCCTGATCCAGGACACCCTTCAGGGCAAACCAGCTGGCCCACACCCATGCACCAGGCCTCTATCCTATCTAATAAAAGAGTAATATTCAAATTGGCCGTCACTCCAACACACAAGATGGCTGCCCCCATGTGGACACAAGATGGCTGCCACAAGATGGCCAGCAGAGGAGGGCAGTTGGAAGGGACCAGGCCTGCAAGGGAGGGAAGTTGTGGGCAATCAGGCCAGCAGGGGCGGGCAGTTGGGAGGGACCAGGCCTGCAAGGGATGGCGGTTAGGGGGGACCAGGCCTGCAGGAGAGGGAAGTTAGGGGCAATCAGGCTGGCAGAGGAGCAGTTAGGCATCAATCAGGCTGGCAGGCAGAAGTGCTTAGGGGCAATCGGGAAGGCAGGCAGGCAAGCAGTTGGGAGCCAGCAGTCCTGGATTGTGAGAGGGATCCCAAGATGGAGAGGGTGCAGGCTGGGCTGAAGGACCACCCCTCCCCCCCCTGCATGAATTTCGTGTACCAGGCCTCTAGTAACTATAAATAAGGTAAAAGAAGCATTTAGAAATTTTCCTCAAACTTAAATATTTTAAAGTAGCATCATAAAAGGACCCAGTGGCTGGGTGTTTATCATAATATTGTCCCATCTCTACTGAGAAATGTGTTAGCTCTAAACAAAACCAATGCCTTGTGGTAATAATCCACAGGTATAATGTCCTTTTCTGACTAATAAAATTCAGCAGGACATTAGGGAAACAAAGGTTAAGAATCATGACTTGTTATCCTCTTAGAATTTGGAGAAATTACAGAAAAACTAGGATGGCTACATAATGCTTTGGAGTCAATTATAAGTTGGGGTTTGAATGTACCCAACTTTGTCAGTTGAGCCAGGGTTTCTCTGAAGACTTCCTTTCATCTTCATATGGGCAGTGTGTCAGCAGTATTGCTAGACTGTAAAGGGCCCAACTTGTTTTTGTGGCATCAAAAGGAATGTGCTCACTGAAACTATACAGTGACAGTCCAGTTTTTCAGCCAAAGCAAAGAAGAACATATTGGATTTAATTAATTTGAAAGGGATATTTTGAGGAATGTATAGCTTTGTCTTCAAATTCAACATTGTGGAGACTCTAAGAAGAGTTGCACAATATAAGTCAAAGAGTAATGATTTGTTGGTAATACAAGACACTTTTCTAGAAATGTTCCCTGGCACCTATATCATTTTATGTATTCTTACTATGTGTGTAACACCTGTGTAAATAACCTGACTCAACTACAATAAGAAATCCTTCCCTTTAGCTCTAGGGATGGAAGAACAAATAACTGTATTGTTTAGAGATACATACAGGGAGGAAAGTAGATTTACAGTTATTCATGTGGGAAGACATGCAAGTTATTATTACAACAGCTTTATTAACTGTCTTTATTAAGACTATCAAATTGGCTGGTGTGGCTCATGGTTGAGCAACGACTTATGAACCAGGAGGTCATGGTTCTATTCCTGGTCAAGGCACATGCCCAGGTTGTGAGCTCCATCCCCATCAATGGTCCTCTCTCATTGTTTCAGGCTCCCTCTCCCTCCTTCTTCCACTCTGAAATCAATAAACATTTATTAAAAAAAAAAAGAGTGGCACAATGACACAGTGCCCTTAGGTACAATCTCATAATTTCTCAAATTGCCAGCCTTCATTATTTATATGTTCTTGTAGTCTACTTGCTATACTCATGCTATATTCAAGCACACTTTGGCATGGAATTCTTTGTAAACTTAGTTTTGCCCACCCTGTATGTGTGTGGATATATAGAGAGAATGGAAAGAACTAAATAGACATAGACATTTCTTCCTAATTTTTTTGAATTAATTAAGTGATTATTTATTTAAATACAAAGCATAAAATCTAAACAATTATCTTCTCCTTTCACTCCCTGTATTTGGCTTATATATATATATTGATTTCAGAGAAGGGAAAAGGAGAGAGATTGAAACATCAATGGTGAGAGAATTATTGATTGGCTGCCTCCTGCATGCCCCCTGCTGGGGATTGAGCCTTAAACCCAGGCATATGCTCTGACCATGATCTCCTGGTTCATGGGTTGATGCTCAACTTCTGAGCCACACTGGCTGGGCTCTGGCTTTTTTTAAGTTAATCTTTACTGTCACATTATGAAAAGATACAGGAAATTTACTTTACTTTCTGTTTAACAGCTGCATGGTCTTTGATATCAGGGGCTAACCAAATAAGAAAAAAGCAGGTCTGACAGAATGTGGTAAAAGGAAAGGTGGCTTTATTGGCAGCAACAAAATCCCATTATTTACTTATATCCAAATATGAGTGCATATTCAGTTCAAAGTTGCATGTGTAATATTGAATACTTATTTTAAAATGACAACTTGACTGCTGGTTAATTTATATCATCTGTATTTTTTACTTTTATTCCTTTACTGAGTAGCAAAGGGTAAGATGAAAATGTTATATCATTTTTTTCCCAAGGAATCTCTGAGAAATTTCAGCCAGCATTGAGTGATCATAAATGGCATGATGGAACAGAAATAGTTCTTTGACTGTCAGCAGATATTTAAATAACAAGAATGCCATCTAGCTATAATGGACTCCTTTAGAGTTGATGACACTTCGAGAACAAATGGAATCAGCCTAGAGTCACCTATTGCAAAGCACTGCAGACCGTAATCGTTGACATGAAAATGACTCTTAAGACTTTCAGGATAATAAACCTCTGAGCGAAAATCCTCAGAGTGACTCCCAGAAATATAGAGCCAACAGCTTTTCCACAAAGCTACTATATTTATGATCACCTGGAGAGACTAAAATACCAAATGTAAAATTCCTACTGTGACTGGCCTTACTATTAAAAGCCAGAGAATGGAAAACAAGAGGCAGATGAGTAAAGGTCATATTTAAGTACTCAGTATTTATTTTAAATCACCATTGCATTATATCTTTTAATTCTCAATGACATGATCCCAATCATCTCTATTTAACTACTAAGTTAATAAACAATAAATGTTTTACTGAGTACATTTTATTTGTGGTAGTATCTTCACAAGTTATGGGCATTACAAATTTAAATATGATATCCTTTCCGTTCCCAAGTGTCCCCCATCAGTGGGAGACATGCCTGTTTAGATTAATAAATAAATGTGACATGCTGGCAGATATAGAAGACAAGGACCTGTGAAATCATGGAGGAAACAGCTTAGTACAGTTAGAATGACAAGGTAAGATGTCACGGGGAGGGAGCATTCAATTTGGGTCTTAAAGAATGATGGAACTTGCTGTATAGAATTAGTAATAACATACTCAGTCTCAGAAAAAAAGGATATTACATGTAATTTTAGTTAAACTGGCTTAATATCATGAGTAAAAATTAGAAACTATCTTGGAATAAACAAAAATCTAAAAATATTCTTAGCAAACAGTATGTCAGAAAGAATGGTGTCATCTCTAATATTAATATTTAAAATTATTGATGTCTATAACAGTGTCTGGTATAGTGCAATACTCAATATAATTGAAGTGGATACCACCCTACTGATCAAATTGATTTTGCTTGGTTACTCTAAATGTACGTATTTTTAATAGACTTTACCTTTTAGAGCAGCTTAGATTCAAAACAAAATTGCATGGAAGGTACAAACTTTTCCCACATACCCCTGCTTACACATACATAACTTTCCTATTATTAAAGTCACTCATCAGAATATTTTTTATTGTTTTTTCTTTTTTACGTTTTTTTTTTAAACAAGGATTAAGCAACAATGGCACATGACAATCACCCAGAATTGATAGTTCTCGTTATAGTTCATTTTCAATGTACAATTTGTGGTTTTGGACAAATATATAATGACATATACTCACCATTATAGCAGCATACAGAATAGTTTTAGTGCCCTAAAAATCCTCTGTAATCCACCTACTCATTTCTCTCTTCTTTCTAACCCCTGGCAACAACTGATCTTTTTACTGCCTCCACAGTTTTGCCTTTTCCAGCATGTCATATAGTTGAAAGGCCTGGGGTGAGGGGCAGGGCGGGCTAGAAGGGCTCAATGGGTAAAAAAAGGGAACACATACTTTGAACAATAAATATTTTTTTAAAAAAAGAAACCATATAGAATGTAGCCTTTTCAGATGGAACAACTTTTTATATGCTTATTTGCCAACTGTAGATCGTCTTTGGTGAGGTATCTCTTAAGGCCTTTGGTCCACTTTAAAAAATTGGGTTGTTTGCTTTTTATTGTTGAATTTTGAATTCGTTGTATACTATGGATAATGGTCCTTTATTAACTAAGTCTTTTAAAATTATTTTCCCCAGTCTTTGGTTTATGTTTTCCTTTTTTTTTTTTGACAATGTCTTTCACAGAGCAGCAATTTTTAATTTTAATGAAATCCAGTTTATCAAATCATTATTTTTTAGAGTGTGACTTTGGTAGTGTATTTCTAAATGTATTTTCAGCTACATTTAAAGAGGGATGGAAGGGAAAGAGAGAGAAAGAGAGATCCATGTGAAAGAGACACATGATTTGGTTGCCTCCTGACCAGGGACAGGGAACAAACCTGCAACTCAGGTGTGTGCTCTTGACAGGGAATTAAACCTGCGACCCTTCAGTTCTCAGGCTGACATGCTAATCACCGAGCCACACTAGCCTGGGCATCTTTGTGACATTTTTTTAGAAGACAGATGTAGTAGGCAGAATAATGCCCCTGCCCAAGAGATACAAATCCTGATTCATGGAAGCTGCAAATATATTACTTTACAGGATAAAGGGATTTTATATGTTTAATTCAGTTAAGGACGATGGCAAGTGGAATCATCCTGGATTATGGAGCTCCATCAGTGTAATCAAAGTGCAAGGTAACAGAAAAGCCAGAGCCAGAATGGTACCAGGTGAGAACAATTTGACTTGGCGTTGTTTTACTGAAGGAGGGGGTACCACAAATGAAGGAATTCAGGTAGCTACTAGAATCTGGAAAGACCAAAGGAACAAATATCTCCCCTCAAGCCTCCAGAGGAATGTAGTGGTGCCATCATTTTCATTTTAACCCATTAATTTTCATTATGAATTTCTGAAGTCCAGTACTATAAGAGACTGTGTCTGTATTGTTTTAAGCCATTAATTTTGTGGTAATTTGTTGTATTAGCAATGAAAAGTAATGCAACAAATTTTACTGAGAACACTTTTTATAATGTCAGGTTCTTAAAATTTGTTCTTTTTCATTTACCAGTTTAACATTTTTATTTATTTTTTAACCAAGAAGAAGGGATAGAGAGAATATCAAAAATTCTGAAATAGAACTTTAAATTGAATAAATGGCTTCATACTACTTAACAGAAATTACTTAATCTGAGGGATATGTGTTTATCTATCTATCATCTGTCTATGGAGAGAGATGGAGAGAGAGAAAGAGAAAGAGAGAGAGAGAGAGACAGAGAGAATGATACAGAGAAAGAGGGACTCTAAAATGAGTCAGAATAGATTGAAATGCGTAACTCAAGCATGAAGTTAATACTGAATATCCATTTTTTAAACCCAATTGATTTATTAAAATTTTAAGTATTAAGAATAAACCCCTATTTAATGTTATATTCCTTTCCACTCCAGTATTGCTTTAGGGTTCAGTGTATTTGTTGAGTTAAATTGTAAACTTTAACTGATATAGCAGGATAATTCTGAATCACATCAGCATTATTTACCATTGCATGCCCAGCAACAAATATTACTGCTAACACAAATTCCAAAAATCAAGACTGGGTTAACTTGTAATGAATCAGAATGCAGATATGTAGAATGGCTCTGAGGAATTAGAATAACCCCAGAAACCATGCCTTGTATGATGGTATAAACATATGAATAGAAAGTATGTGTCAGTTAGAAGGAAGGTTAATCCCCAGTGGAAGGGAACACTGAGTCACAGTTATATTGGAAATAATGTTATTTTTGAATGCTAACTCTTTTGTATTATTATGATGACAATACCATCATTTTTTAAAATTTTAAATATTTTATAATATATAGTTATACTATTGCTAAAATTACCTTAATTAGAAATACTTAATGATGGTTAATCTTTGACAAAAGACATAAGACAAATATGGTATCTATATTATGTACCTCATTACCTGATTTCCTGTTCTTTCAAACAACACAGACTATAGTAATTTCAAGAAAATTCAGCTTAACATATGTATACATTTGGTAATAAAAACCTAGACATATATAAAGAGTAAACTCGCTAAAAGTTAATCCCTATCTATGTGTTCTATAATAACTATATATTTTTATTAGTTGATAAACCTTTATTCACATTTTCCAAGAAGTAAATAAGTTGAACCTACTTAAAAAATACATAATCACTACTTACCTAACACAACTTCACATTTTTTTAAAAATGGGAATACTTTAGGAACAATTGCTGGGAACATTGTCCCTATCTGTGAAATACAACACAAAGGATATAATTCAAGAAATATATTTAATCTGAGGTTTAGTTATATTTACCAAAAACACAGAAATGGGTATTTAATTCATCAACTGACTAGTTGGTTTTCAGGTTCCATTCGTTAGTTACATTAGGTTTTCAACCATAGCATTATTTACATTTTTAATTACATAATAATTAGGAATACAACTATTTAAGCTAGTAATTGAATTCATTATTTCAGGTAAAACATCTTCAATTAGTTAAAATGTGGGGTCGTTTTATGAATATAAAAAGTAAAAATCAATACTTACCTGGCAAGGCAGATACCATGGTCAGGAAGGTGGTTTTGTCAGGGCAAAGCTTATCCATTGCACTCCAAATGTGCTGACCCTGAGATTTCCCCACATTTGGGAAATTCAACTGCATAATTTGTGGTCGTGGGGAACCGAGTTCACACTCTCCCCTTTAAAAATGAGTAAAAATCATTTTAAATATGCAAAATATCACATATATGTATTTTTATATTGCCCATCCATCATCCCTGTAAATTAACATCACTGGATTCTTAACTAGACCAGGGTTAAAGCACACATGTACTTATAAGGAAATCAATGGCCATTTCAATTAATTTTGGCTATTTCTGACAGCTCTGCGCATTCAGAATCGAACTCCTCTCTACCCTGATTGATATACAGAAACTTTAAAATATAATTATTCATGTCTTGGGCTTCAAAATTTGAAAGAGGATAGGTATGCTAAAATACATTACCTAATTCTCTACTTATTTAGAAAAGAGGTGGTTAATCACTGAGATTAATTGCTTAGACTTTTCATTTCATTGGCTCCAAGAGCACATTTTTCACTTAACTATTAGAACCTTTGTTTGAATACTAAATAATGTAAGTGTATTTTGAATACTAAATAATGTAAATAACATTTTCTAATTAATCATAAAATTTGACTGGTATAAATGTTATGTGTTTAGACTCCTATAAATTTACAGATCCTTAAGATGTTGTTTAAGAAGATGATATCTAAATAAATTTTGATGTGTACCTTATAGATTTATCTTACGTGTAGTAATTTGTGTGATAGTTCGTTGATATGTCATTGAGTTTGTCAAATATATAAAAGCTATTTAGTCCCTCAACTAATCTATTCACTAAAGCCAATGTACTTATTTAACCACGTTCTAAAATTGTCACAAATTTAACCTGAAATTACCCAAGTATCAAAGAGAAAAAAATTATATTAGACCACAAAAACTATTTTAATTGATCTTCCAGATTAATATTAATCTTCAATGAGCATATGTTAGGCTGAAATAGGCACCCGAAACATGGCCATACCCTAATCCCTGAATCCTGTGAATATGTTACCTTATAAGGCAAAAGAGGCCTTGCAGGTGGATTAAGTGAAAGATTTTTGATATGGGGGATTATGAGCCTAAAGTAATCATAAGGGGCCTTACAAAAGGGAAGCAGCAGAGTCAGAGTGAGAGAATGTGGTGTTGCAATGGAAGCAGAGAGGAAAGGCCAGGTGATAGTAGCAGCAAAGGGATAAAGGAAAAGTGACAACAGAAGTAGACATCAGAGTAACATGGAGCTACAAATTAAGAAATTCGGATAACTTTTATAAGCTGGAAAAGAAAAGAAATCAATCTTAGAGCTCACAGAAGGAACATGGGCCTGAGCATAAATTAATTGTAGCCCAATCAATCTCATTTTGGGCTTCTCCCTCCTAAGTTTTACACTAAGAAATTTGTGACGTTTTTAAGCTATCCAATTTGTGAATATTTTATAACAGCAATAGGAACTTAAAACAGAACATAAAATATTTTATTTGCTAAAATATCATGCTTTTGCTTCAACTATAAATTATACACTATGATTATAGTTACAAAGTAAAAAATGGATCCTCTAATTTCTTTCATAAAAAAATAGTAATATTATTCTAGAAATTTTAAGTCTTAATTTTCCAGTGGGCTGTGTTAATTGAATGCACTTTCTTGACACTATTTTAAAGAAAACCTTTGCCGTACTCTTACCTGTGTGATTTAAGAATGTGAAATCTGAACATCTAGTCATTTTCATTATATATATCTAACTTCAGTAATTAAACCATTCTGCTTGTATTATTTTAGATTTTGGTTTCATTCTGATATAAAGGAAATGCATGTTTGCTATAGATAATATGCAGAAGACAAAAATCAATGGCATTAATCAGGTTTCACAAAAATAATTACTGTCTATATTTCCCACATTTTAGGGATATAAATTTTGAACAATTATACATATAATATTTTGGACCTTGCAATTATTACTAATTATAATTTTTAAGCATAGTTCATCACACATTTTAAATAAAACTGTTAATAAATGAATAGTAATCCATACAGTTTGTCATAATTTATTTAATCAATTCACCATAGTTGAACACATTGTTTATTTTTTCTGTTAAAGATAACATAGCTGTGTATAATAATATCTACGTTTCAAAGATAATTCTTCAAAATTCTGGAAAGAGGAAGTACTGAGTTAAACTGTATACAAAATTGTAAGCTATGGGAAGACCTAGTAATTTTTTTTCAAGAAGCTTTAAAATTAAGTATATTATTCTTAAGAATGCATTAGAATGTTCATTTAATACAAATTTTACAACATTTAGCATAATAAATTATATCTTTATAAACTCATAGGGAAAATAGTATTAAAAGTTGTGTTAATATGTGTTTATTGAATTAATGATATGAATTACTTTTAAACTGGTTTTGGTCCATTTATAATTTTTTCTTCCCATTTCAGAAAATAAATACCAGTTTACCTCTACTTACTTGTACTGTAATTTTTATATTACATTTATTAATCCTTATGGTATTTATTTTTAAATGATTTGAGTAGGTGTCTAAATTATTTTGACAATAAATGTTAAGCAATTTTTCACTGTGGTCCTATAATCTACTTTCTTGATTTTTCTCTCCATTCTTTATTGATAACACACTGATTTAAGAATTCCAATTTCATTATGAATATTGATATCCCTAATGCAAATGCTCCAATCCCAATATTCATTTAATGATTTTAAATAATTGCTTAACATTTGTGAAACAACAAGTGTGCTAAAAAAAAGGCATTTAAACTAAAAACATTGTTTATATTTAATGGGTAAAGAAAATGTTCAAATAAAAATTAACCCTTCTATATCTATCAAGCTCTCCTCAGGTGACAGGCATGATCGCCATAAATAGTTAGGGAAATCTGTGTTCCCAGCTTATCAAATCCACTTAGTTAGCAGCTTCTCTTATAATTAACTCTAGCAAAAATTTCCTGGTAACAAACAGCCAAGTTTAGATGACATATTTCACTCTGTGAATGTATTGGATTTTTTTAAAAATTGTTCGGGTGACTGATTAATAATATGTAGTATATATATATATATATATATATATATATATATATATATATATATAAAATTGATTTTTTTACAGAGAGGAAGGGAGAGGGATAGAGAGTTAGAAACATCAATGAGAGAGAAACATCCATCAGCTACCTCCTGCACACTCCCTACTGGGTATGTGCCCACAACCAAGGTACATGCCCTTGACCGGAATCGAACCTGGGACCCTTGAGTTTGCAGGCCGATGCTCTATCCACTGAGCCAAACCAGTTAGGACTAATATGTAGTTTTTGAGTGTACATTTCTATGTTACACAATCTTCATATTGCATTGTGTGCCCATCACTCAAGTTCAAGTCATTTTCTATTACCATATAGAAATGAGACTGCTTTTTGTACAAAAATTAACACAAAATGGTCTAAAGACTTAAATATAAGACCTAAAAAAATAAATTACATATAATAAAACATAGGTACTAAACTTATGGACCTTGGTCTTAGAGATTTTATGAATTTGACCCCCAAGGCAAGGGAAATAAAGGCACAGATAAATTAATGGGACTATATGAAACTAAAATGCTTCTGCACAGCAAAATAAACCACTAAAAAAAAAAAAAAGAAAAAAAAAAGCAGCCATCCAAATGGAAGAAGATACTTGCAAACAACAGCTCATTAGGGGTTAATATCCAAAATATATAAAGAACTCACACAACTCAACACCAAACAAAAATCCAATGAAAAAATGGGCAGAGAATGTGTATGGATTTTTTAAGGCTTTATTTCTTGAGCATAAAAGGAATCCTCACTGATACTTCGTCAAGGACACAGAATTTCAAATTAAGGTAAATTTTCACTTTTTAGCTTAGAGAAAAAAAGGTTATTTTTGTATTTAATATTTTCTTATGTCTAAGACATCACCCATTTAAAGGCATATGCTACATACTGTATATACTATTATACAACATTTCCACTTTACGTGGTTGTGTAATTTATATTGATAACTTTATTATCTGTTTCATACCTGTATGATTTTCCTCAGAATATTTATTGATTTAACACCTCAAGAACATTTTGAATATATATTTTTTTTTATCATGCACACTGATGCAATGGATTTTCTTGTGAATTTGACACCATTTCTCTAGGTACAGAGCTAGGGGTCATGCTGTTCAAAGTGTATGCACAGCTTCAGTTTTACTAGATTGAGAAAAATTCCAACACAAATTGCTTTCCTCATTTACATTCCCACCAGCAATGTGTTTGAGTTCCCATTGTCCCAATGACATGCAAGGCTGGTGCCATATGCACTAGGACTTGGGGAGAAATTTATCAATGTCATATAACAAGGTGAATTTATTTTGAAAGAAAAAAAGTATAGAACATGATGGCTAACAAGGGAATATAAGGATTATACCTTTATCCATTCTTCCCACAGGGAAGTTTCCCAAGGTTAAGGCTAGGATGTTTTATGGGACACACAATGTTCAATAGACAATGTGTGATAAGTGCCGATCTCAAAGATTATGTGGGTGCAAGAAAGTCTAGATTCAAAAAATGTTGTATTGAATATCAGTTTCCAATCACGTGGAGGCCTGGGGATCTGCACAATCTTAATAAAAAATGATTTAACTAGAAAGATTGAGGGTTTTCATTACATGCTTAATGAAGAAGATAGGAAGATTGAAACACTTTCATAATTTTTAGTAGTTCTTATTTATAATACAGCTTATATTTCTTTAGTGAAAATTGTAATTTCAGGTATTTTTGATGTAAACCTTTTAAAAATGTTTTTATATGCTATTGAAAGATCTTCACATAGGAACTTCCAGTTAGATAATAGGTTAACTTAATGTATTCACCAAATACTAGTTTAATATTCACCATGTTCCAGTCACTATACTAAATTTATAATTATAAAGGTAATTTTATTTTCCTTCAAGAAGCTTATAATCTAGTAAAGAAGATTCTGTGTGTGTGTGTGTGTGTGTGTGTGTGTGTGTGTGTGTGTGTGTGAGAGAGAGAGAGAGAGAGAGATTAAAGAGAACAGGAGGGAGAAATTGTAGATAAAGCATGTCAAACTCGAGGCCTGCAGGCCACATGCCTTGTTTATTTGGCCCATGTTAGCCTTTGCGTTTGACATGCTTGGTTATGGGGAGATACTTTGTGAAGGCAAAAATAAAGTGAGCATTTGAATGAGGTGAAAATGCAGTTTGGGAGGAATAATGTGTTGAGATTTTTTAGAAGATGACTTGGAAGGAAATTGGAGAGAGAGCACTGAATCAAATTAGGAAGGGTACATAGGTCACATTAAGAATTTGATGTTTAATTTTAGCAGGAAACCATTCATGGTAAACAATTTTTAAAATGTTGAAAGAAGTTATCAAGCTAACATGTTTTTAGAGAAGTAATAATGGGTACAGTATGGAGAAATCATTGGTGAAAAGACTGCCTCTTTCTTCCTTTAATTAACTATTTTTTCTTGTGTATCTACCAGATAATGATCTAAGCATTTGAAAATCATCAATAAACCAAATAATGAAAAATCTCTGCCCTTATGGACCTTAATGTCTATTGGGGTAAATAAACAACATAAAGACTTATATAATTATGCAGTATGTGAGAAGATATGCAACCTGGAACAAAGACAAAGAGAGATTTAAAGTGGATTCAGAAGTGCTGGAGGATAGGGTAAGATAGTGTAGTAGACATTGTTGAAACTGTGACAATGGAACAGAGCCTTAAAGAACGTGAGATACTTAGCCATGGATTTACTTCCATGCAGGCTAATCACCTAGTAAAGACCCATAGTAGGAGGCTAATACCATGAGGCTAATAAAGCTTAAGACCTATCCCATAAGGCTAATACAGTATAAGCTTCAGAATCCCACATTTACACAGGTCACTTTACGGCCCATGTACCCTCTCTTTACTAAAAAGTTTGTATTCTTGGTATTAAAAATGTCACATACGTTAGTTAAGCCTTAGAACTTACTTCTGATTTGATCCATGGAGTTAGTGTTGTAGTCTTCTTCCTACATTCCTGGAATAGAAATGAGGCTAATGTGGCCAAGATAACTCACTAAATTGCCATTGATAAATAGCATTATTCTACGTATGAAGAAGTTATAAATACATGTTATAGAATATGAAAATAATTTTTGAAAATTTTAATAATTGATTTTTCAATAATTTGTCATTTGAGAAATAAAACATTTTATAATAAACAAAGATGTCAACTATGATATTGTAAAATGTACCTCACAATTATCTTTACTAAGTACATGATGTTTTAGTCATGTAATATTAATGCTTATTTAAAAGGTTTTATAAAAATATTAGAGGGAGAATAGCATACTATATATGAATTATTTTCATCAGATATGGGCATGTCAATTAACTCATAAAACACCAAGTGTACAAAGTTCAATTAAATTATCATACAATTTCTCTTTAAAAAAGCTTTCTTTTTGTCTGGCTGGCATGGCTCAGTGGTTGAGCATCAACCTATGAACCAGGAGGTCATGGGTTGCAGGCTCCATCCCCAGAGGGGTAGTGCAGGATGCAGCCCGATCAATGATTCTCTCATCATTGTGTTTTCTATCTCTCTCTTTCTCATGAAATCAATAAAAATATATATATTTTTAAAAAGCTTTCTTTTCTAATATTAGACAAATTAGGACAAAGTGCTGGTATTTTTTTACAAATGAAAATGATGTAGATTATGTTATTCTGTATAATGAAATAATTTATCAGTTTGCTTCCTTGTTATTTATTACAGGGATGGATTTGGTATATTTGCAATATTTATAAATAATATATAATAATTTATTTTTACCTGTAAACTAATTCAAATAACATTTTTTAAACAGCAAAGTATCAGCACTCTGTTAAACAGCTCAGTTCTTTAATATGAATTTGTGACTAGCATGCCTAAAAAATAATGAATTTTAAAGTGATAAACACATTATATATATGTATGCCAGTTTAGCACAATGCACTAAATAATTAATATTTCTCTATATTATTCAGAGGTTTCCAAAAATCTAGTCAACATCTCTGAAATGATCAGTCCATTTTCTTTTTCAAAGTGAAATGAACCCTAATAGTATCATATGAGTACTCGCCTGAGTGAAAATAGAAAGGCAGCTAGTAATTTTACACAAAATTGTTACCAAATAACAAATTAGGACTTATTAAGTGTCAAACAAGCACTTTCTTTGAGTTTTGGGACTATAAATAAATTCAGTAGCTAACAAATCAACTTAGATGAGAAAGAAAGTCAATTGAATGAATGAGGATCCTCAGAGCAACAGCCTTTAGCCATATAAATTTGGGACAACTTCAAGGTTGATTGTGATTTTCTTCTTTTCACAGGGAAAGCGGAGGCTCAAAATTCTTCCATCCCAATTCTTCATCAGCACTCCTATATTTAAGCATTTGCAAGACAACTTTTGGCAAATTATTTGCCAATATGCCCATATGGCAAATGCCTGCCCAGGCTTTACTGCCCAAAGTGATTACTTTATAATGTTTTCACTCTATCCACCATTAACACTCAAACTAGGAGGTTTTAGTTCATCTAGAAAACTAATTGCTACCTTTGATTAATACTGTGGGCTAAGTTCTGACTACATTGCAATAGTGTAAATTTCATGCTAAATCCCATACCTTGTTTCTTTAATACTTTTTAAATGCTGCAAACATTGTACGTTGTAGATTTTCTAGAGACCTGGTGCATGAAAATTCATGCACTGGAGCCGGTGGGGGGGTGTCTCTCAGCCTGGCCTGCCCCCTCTCACCCTCAGGGGTGAGAGGCAACCTGGTGATCAGGGGAAGGCGACGCTCCATCACACTGCTGCTGCTGCCACTGCCGGCAGCGCAAGCCTTAGCCGGCCCTGGTTACCTGTGCCTTGGGCGGCCCTGGGTGGCTGGGCAGCTGCCATCTGAGGCTTGCCTGTGCCTCAGGCCAGGCCTGGGTGGCTGGGGGTGCTGAGGGAGGGTCCAGCCATATCGTACACCTGCTGCCCTCCCTTACTGGGATAAAAGGACTGTAGGACCTCGTGCCTGCCACCCCCCACCTCTGGCAGTGCTGAACGTACTGGGGGACTCCGGCGGGACTGAGGGGACTGGGCGCCACCATCTTGTGGCTATGGGCACTGCCATCTTTGTGATGGTGTGATGGTCAATTTGCATATTCCCTCTTTATTAGATAGGATTATTCACACACACACACACACACACACACACACACACACACACACACACACACAAAGCCTGTGTGTATGAAAGGCACTATAAAGGTTACTGAGGCAGTCAGCAGATGTTTAGAAAGTGATTAAAATGAGAACACTTATAATGTGAAAGAAAAATGCTATTTTTTTTCCTTTTAAATTCCTGTTCTTTAAAAACAAATGATTTGCGTTACTAGATTTCCTAATCTTAGATTTTGTTATATCATAAATTACAATTATATTTTATGAATCACAAACTATATATTACATTTGAAATTGGTGGTTGAACTTAGTATTTTTTAATTTTAATTTTTAAAAATTTCAGTTGACATACAATATTATATTACTTTCAGGTGTACAGCACAGTGATTATACATTTATATAACTTATGAAGTGGTCACCCTGGTAAGTCTATTACATAAAATGTATATAAGTAACTCATATTACTTAACACCAAAAAGAAAAACAATCCCATTAAAAAAATTAAGCAGAGGAAATGAGTCAGTACTTTTCCAAAGAAGACATATGAATGGCCAGCAAGTACATTTAAAGGAAGGTGCTCAACATCACTTAATCAGGGAAATGCAAATGGCACCCATAATGACATATAACCTCATACCTATCGGAATGGCATCATCAATTAAATCATTAAACAAGTGTTGGCCAGGATATGGAGTGAAGAGAATTCTCATACACCATTGGTGGGAAGGTAAATTGGTGCAGCCACTATGGACAACAGTATGGAACTTCCTCAAAAATTAAAAATAGAACCATATAAGCCAGTAATTCTACTTCTGGGTATTTATCTGAAGAAATCCAAAACACTATTTGAAAAGACATATATTTATTGCAGCATTAAATACAATACTCAAGATATGGAAGCAACCTAAATGTCCATCATTAAACAAATGGATAAAGAAGATGTGGTACATATATTCAGTGGAATATTATTTAGCCATAAAAAATGAAATCTTGCCATGTGTGACAACAAGGATGGACTTAGAGGGTATAATGCTAAGTGCAATAAGACTGAGAGAGGCAAATACTATATGATTTAAAATGTATGTGGAATCTGAAAAAAAAAACCACATAATAAATAAACAAAGCAAAATAAACTCATAGATACAGGTAATACATTAATGGTTGTCAGATGGGAGGAGGTTGAGGGGATGGGTAAAAAGGAGAAGGGAGAAACATATACAAATTGCCAGTTGAACTCAGCAATTTTTATGAAAATATACAAATTTATTTTCAGGAACCATTACTAATCATTTAATGATATTGGTAAGTAATCATAACAAGAAAGAACAGTAGTTGAATTTGCATACTAAAAGTAGAATTGTAAATGTATCATTACATCTGTGCCAATAATCATTAAAACAAAAAAACATAATTCAACAAAAATAAAAATCAGTAATGATTAAATAATTAAAAACAACATTCATGTATACTTGATTTAGACATTAATTTAATATAACAATTCATTGTGTAGATTGCTATGGGTAATACAGACATTTTAATGATGTTGATTATACCAACCCATAAACATGGTATATTCTTCCACTTAGTTATATCTTCCTCTATCTCTTTTTTAATGTCCTGTAGTTTTCAGAATATAGGTCTTTTACCTCCTTGGTTAAGTTTATCCCTAAGTAACTTAATTTTTTATTGCAATGGTAAATGGAAATTTTTAGTTTTTCTTTCTGAGAGCTCACTATTGGTGTATAAAAATGCTATGAATTTTTGGGTGTTGATTTTGTATCCCGCTACATTTCTGAATTCATTTATTAAATCTAGTAGTTTATTTGATGGGAGGTTGTGGAGAAAAGGGAACCCTAGCATATTCCTAGTAGGAATGCAGACTGGTGCAGCCACTGTGGAAAAGAGTATGGAGTTTCCTCAAAAAATTAAAAATAGAACTGCCATTTGACCCAGTGATCCCACTTCTAGGAATATACCCTAAGAAACCCGAAACACTCTTCAGAAAGACTATATACACCCCTGTGTTCATAGCAGCACAATTTGCAATAGCTAAGATTTGGAAACAGTCTAAGTGCCCATCAGCAGATGAGTGGATAAAAAAACCTTGGTACATTTACACAATGGAATACTTTGTGGCAATAAAAAAGAAATATCTTACCATTTGCAACAGCATGGATGGACCTGGAGAGTATTATGCTGAGCAAAATAAGTCAGAGAAAGATAGGTATCACATGATCTCACTCATATGTGGAATCTAATGAACCAAATAAACTGATGATCAAAAATAGAGACAGAGACATAGAAGCATGGACAGACTATTGAACCTCAGAGGGAAGATAGGGGAGGGTTGGGGGGAAGAGATCAACCAATGAACTTGTATGCATATATGCATAACCCGTGGACACAGACAATGGGGTAGTGAGGGCCTAAGTGGGGGATGGGAGCAGGCTGGAAGAGGTTAACGGGGGAAAAAGGAGGACCTTTGTAATACTTTCAACAATAAAGATAATAAAATAAAATAATTCAATTTTTTAAAATGTTTCACAGGAACATAAAATCACTAATTTAAATTATAATGTATTTTTGTTATATTGGTGCCTTAATATTCATTTAACATATTTTAATAAGCACTTTTCATATACTAGACACTGTATAACTTAATGTCTGAACACTTGAACCAAAAATAGTAATTAGTCCTTCTCTCAACTTTGTTTTATACGTTTCACTTAACAGACCACTATCATTATCTGCAAAGTGAACAGATAAGATCAAAGTTCACTTCTTTTAAATTTTTAGCAACTTCTATACTTATTCTTAAAATACAAACGAGAGTTCCTCAGAATCAGATGAACTCAGGGGGACAGACTTAAATGTAGAAGCAATATGATACTCCTTCCTGATTGTCCTTAAGGATATCATCTTTAAAACCACAGAAGTTAACTGTGGTAATCTTAAAAGAAATGCAGTAGTTAAAAATTATTTAATTGCTACATGAATGATTGAAATCAAAAGTATTTTCCAGCTAAGAATATTTAGAAGGAATAGAGAAGGATTCCAAATGACAGTTTGAATACTCTTTCTTGTCTAGGTCATTATGTATACATCACTCTCTTATCAAATCAATGATGAAAACACTTTAAAAAAAAAACATCCCCACTGGGAGATATTGTTTAAACAATTGAAAGATTAGTCTCCCAACTGGATTTTACAGACTGTCTTACAGCTTTTGTTAATTGAATCTGTCAGAGTATATCTGTATGTCTAATGATAAAACTATCTTTAATTCTGAAACACAATAAAATGCATTGCAACTACTGCTCTCCAGTAATAGGTACTAAAATGTATAATACATCAAATCATGTTAGTTTTAAAGAGAGACTTTCATGTACCATGTTTGATATTTTTTCTTGTACATGAGCTTTGTTTACTAGCATCTATATATATGTAAAAACCTAAGCGACCATTACGACTGGTTGAATGAATGACCAGTCGACCGGTTGCTATGATGACACACTGACCACCAGGGGGCAGACGCTCAATGCAGGAGCTGCTGCCTGGTGTTCAGTGCACTCCCACAGGCAACCTCCTGTGGCTGGCCAACTCTCACGGTCCCTCCCCACTTCCGGCCGGCCCCGATCGGCCCCCATCACCGGCCAGGCCGAGGGATCCCACCTGTGCACCAATTTGTACAACCGGCCTCTAGTAAGAAATAAAATTAACCCAGAATTAGATTTATTATCCTATTTTTCCATCTGGCTTCCTAAAGTTAAATAAGATAAGCACTTTAAATTAAAAATACACACATATACTATGGTTATCACAACACATTGATGATAAAATATTTTAGGGGATAAATTTATAGATTCTGAACCAGTTTACATTGCCACCAGTGAATTAAGGGTCATAAATCTTTGTTCTAACCATTCTTTTGAGTATGTAAATGGTTTACTGTGGACTTAATTTGCAGATCACTGCTTATTAATAAGGTTGGGTCAATTTGGTCATTTGAAGATTTTCTCTGAGTTGTTCAAATTTTCACTTGAGTTTATTTTTTCTCTAACTTAAGGAATTATTTGTCAGCTATAGTTTTGCAAACAACTTCTAATTGTGCTCTGTGATTTCACTCTCTTAATGGTTTCTTTTTAAATTTATAATATTAAGGTTACATTTATAAATGTTCCTTTAGTTTAAAAATATTCTTTTGATTCATAAATTCTAAGATATGTATGTATTTAATTTAATTTTTATTTTTCAAATTTATCTTTTTAGATTTATCTTTATTATTGAGAATATTACAGACATCCCCCTTTTTCCTCCCATTGCCTCCCTCCACCCAGTTCCCACTCCACCACCCCAGTCTTTCACTTTCTTGTTGTCTGTGTCCATGTGTTATACATATATGCAGTAAGTTCTTTGTTAATCTCTTCTCCCTCCCGCCTCCCTCTGAGATTCCTCAGTCTGTTCCATGTTTCCATGACTCTGGAACTATTTTATTTGTCAATTTATTTTGTTCATTAAATTGCACATGTAAGTGAGATGATGTGGTATTTATCTTTCTTTGATTGGCTTATTTCACTAAGCATAATAATCTCCAGGTCCCTTCATTCTGTCTCAAAGGGTAAGAGATCCTTCCTTTATACAGCTGCATGATATTTCATTATCTTTCACAAATAGATTTGGATTGACCACTTTGTATGGAGAAAATATATAGTCACCCAAAAATTATATTTTTAACATATTTTCCAATTAGCTCAATACCATTCATTTAAAAGACTGTCTTTTCCCCAGAGTTTTATTTTTTATTAATGAAGTATTCACACATATCTAGATATGGACTCTATTTTCACCTATGGATCTATTTTCTCATTCTTACACCAAAATCATATGAGCTTAAGTACTATAACCTTATTTAATTGACATTTGATGGTGTTTTATTGTACTTTTTCTTTTCTTTTTAATTTATTTTATTGATTTTTTTACAGAGAGGAAGGGAGAAGGATAGAGAGTTAGAAACATCGATGAGAGAGAAACATCGATCAGCTGCCTCCTGCACACCGCCTACTGGGAATATGCCCACAACCAAGGTACATGCCCTTTTCCGAAATCAAACCTGGGACCCTTCAGTCCGCAGGCCAATGCTCTATCCACTGAGCCAAACCAGGGCTTATTGTACTTTTTCAAGAAACCTTGTCTATAATTGGCCTTTAGCATCTCCATATGAATTTTATAAATAGGTTGTTAATTTCCAGATATAAAAAAATAAAGTTGGGATTTTTTTTTTGAATGACATTGTTTTATTTAGAACAATCTAACATATGTTCATGAATCTTATGAAGTATGGACAACATATATAATCATTTATTTAGGTTTATTAAAATGCCTCTCAGTAATGGATGATAGTTTTCCAATTAGATGTTTTGTAGATTTTTTGTTAGAGTTAACATTATATAGTTGGTATTATTGGAGCCCAAAATAGGCCACCTCAACTTATCTCACAATGGCATATTATGGGATACTTTGTTAAAGTCTCTTGACCAGCAGCCAGTGCCTGAAGAGCACTTGACCCTCCCTACCTTCTTGAATGTAAGTAATAAGTATGCCATATGGAAAGTTTCCTCCCCATGCTTGGAGATACCCCTTTACCACTAGAGTTAAACAACTCAGAGTGGAAAGGTCTGTGTATTCAATTTTTTTTTCTTTTTAAAAAATTTATTGGGGGAGAAACCAAAATGGCGGCATAGGTAAACACCTGAACTGCTGCCTCACACAACAATTTCAAAACTACAACTAAAAGACAAAACGGACATCATCCAGAACCACAGGAAGGCTGGCTGACTGGAAATTCTACAACTAGAAGGAAAGAGAAAAGCACACTGAGACTCACAGGAGCTGCAGAAGGCAGAGGTATGGAGACGCATGCGCGGAGAGGGCTGGCAACTGAGTACGTAGCTGGCTTTCTCAATCAGGAGGGAGACAAAAGCTCCTGACTGGTCTGAACTCCAGTTCTGGGTGAGACTCTGGGGACCCAGACTCATACGGGGAGAAGCTGTACTGTCTGGAAGCAGGCGGAACTCGAGGGCAGCTTTCTCTCAGAGGTGCTTGTGCGATTACCGCGGAACACTGAGACCCAGGGGACTCTTAGGGCAGGACTGATGGGAAGCCATTGCTGTTTGCTCCACCCTGAGATCCCACCCCATAAAGCAATTGCTGTTTGCTCCTCCCTGAGACTCCGCACCATCCATGATGAGCACAGAGGCTTTTGCATATGAATGGCCTGATTCTTTGAATTCTAAACTTACCTAACAAAGTGCAGCTGAGTCAGTGAGACCCAGAACATCCAAAAGAAGGCCCAAAGCTCCCCATGAGCAAGTCTTAAATTGGATTTTCACCTGTTAATCTAGTCTTGTATAAATTTTATTATTATTACAGCCATAAGAACTAAATTAGTTTAGAGGAGAGGAATTCTCCCTCTCTAATAGTTTGTTAAAAATATGTTTCAGCCAAAACCAGTTTATCTCTGTGGATAGATTGTTGGCCTGTGGACTGAAAGGTCCCGAGTTCGATTCCAGTCAAGGGCATGTACCTTGGTTGTGGGCACATCTCCTGTGGGAGGTGTGCAGGAGGCAGCTGATCGATGTTTCTCTCTCATCGATGTTTCTAACTCTCTATCCCTCTCCTTTCTTCTCTGTAAAAAATCAATAAAATATATTTTAAAAAAATATGTTTTAAACTTCTGCACAGAAAAAAAAATTCAACAAAATAAGAAGAAAACCCACTGTATGGGAGAAAATATTTGCCAATGGGACATACGAAAAGGGTTTAATCTCCAAAATTTATAGGGAACTCATATAACGTAACAAAAGGAAGATAAACTATCAAAAAAAAAAAGGGCTAAAGACTTATATGGACACTTCTCAAAAGTGGACATACAGAAGGTCAAGAGACATGAAAATATGCTCAAAGTCACTAATCATCCAAGGGATGCAAATCAAAACAACAATGAGGTATCATCTCACACCTGTCAGAATGGCTATCGTCAACAAATTAATAAACTACAAGTGATGGTGAGGATGTGGAGAAAAAGGAACCCTCGTGCACTGCTGGTGGGAATGCAGATGGTGCAGCCACAGTGGAGAACAGTATGGAGTTTCCTCAAGAAATTAAAAATGGAACTCTCATCTGACCCAGTAATCTCACTTCTAAGAATATATCCCTAGGTCTCAGAAACAACAATCAGGAAGGATATATGCACCCCTATATTCATAGCATAACAATTTATAATAGCTAAGATTTGGAAACAGCCTAAGTGCCCATCATCAGATGAGTGGATTAAAAAACTGTGGTACATCTACACAATGGAATACTATGCTGCTATAAAAAAGAAAAAACTCTTACCATTCACAACAGCATGGATGGATCTGGAGAGCATTATGCTAAGCAAAATATAGTCAAAGAAGAATAAGTATCACATGATCTCACTCATAAGTAGAATATAATGAGCAAAGTAAACTGGTGAACAAACATAGATCCAGAAGCATAGAACCATCGAACAGACCATCAAACCTCAGAGGGGAGGTGGGGGTAAGAGATCAACCAAAGGGCTGGTATACATGCATATAAGCATAACCAATGGACACTCCATAACCAGTGGAGTGTGAAGGCATGTGCTGGAGGTGGGAGTGGCCAAGGAGAAGTCAATGGGGGGAAAAGGAGACATATGTAATACTTTAAACAATAAAGAATTTAAATTAAAAAATATATATATATAGTAGTTTAAATTACCTCTTTTTAAAGTGCTACTTTCCAACTAAAGTATATAAACATACAATGATGCTTGTTGACCTTATATATCAAACAAACTTATAAATATCACTTATTAACTTTACTAATTTATTTATAACTAGTTTTGAATTTTACTAGTATAAAACATTTTGCTTAAAATAGTGATAATTTTATATTGCCCTTGCTAAATATTATAAATTTTATTTTATTTTTATGGTTTAATGAACTATTTAAATCCACCAACACAGTGACTATAATAGGCATTAAAGTGACTATAATAGGCATTCTGATCTTGTATTGATCAAGGAATGCTTTAAATAAATCTCCAGTAAACATGATTTCTAAATGTTTTGTAAATGCCATTTATCATATTAGGGATATTTTTCCTATTTCTAACTATTCAAGAGCTGCTTATCACAGATTTTTTAAAATATATTTTTGATTGATTTCAGAGAGGAAGGGAGAGGGAGAGAGAGATAGAAACATCAACAATGAGAGAATCACTGATGGACTGCCTCCTGCACACCACCTACTGGGGATCGAGCCCGCAACCAGGGCATGTTCCCTGACCGGGAATCAAACAGTGACCTCCGGTTCATAGATCCACGCTCAACCACTGAGCCACACTGGCCTGGTTCAACCCTTTGAGATTTGATAAAACATCATTTGTAGCACCATTTTGGGGAAACACACACACACACACACACACACACACACACACACAGACACGCACACACTAAATAATTTTAGCCTTTAGTGCTGTTATATTCTATATATGTAATTAGGTAAGATAGAATAAGATTTAGAGTGGACAGAAAATAGAGGTGATCATGTTAAAATGGGAGGGTAAATATGCCTTAATTTCTAGAGAATCCCTAACAGTAAGGGTCATTAAGAGTTACCCCTAACATTTGCAGAATCTAAAGAAGAGCAGAAATTGAATTTCAATGAGTGAAAGTTGACCTAAAAAGGGACATTGAATTTTATTTTTATTGAATATATCTATTTGTTGCACTAATGAATTATTAATAAAATAAGCTCAAATAATTCTTAAATATTGTTGTTACTATGTTTTGTCCCTTGGAGCCCTAGGAAATAATTGTTGTTATGCAACATCTGAAATAAAAGGTTTGGCAAATTAACTATTTTGCTGCAATAGGAAGATTACCTCTTCATTTCCACCCTCCAAATTTTGAACAATTACATCTAATTTCAAATTAATTTGCACAAATTAATTTACATTTAAAATTATGGCTGCAGAAAAGACCTGTAAATATTGTGTTTGCCTTTTAGGCTCTAATTTAGAAGATTGCACACTTGAAGAAAATTGAAGTCGATGCTTTTACTAGTTTACTATTTCCACTCCAATGTAGGGTAAATTAAAAAGTTTAATGAAATGTGGAGCAGCAATGATTTAAAAGAAAAACAAAGCCAACTTTGTGCTTTCTACATTTCAGAACATCAAGGTTGAAGAATAAATACCAAAATTTTCTGTGGCAGTGGTACTCAGGGCTGGGGCAAAGTAACAGAAATATCTGTATATAACACCCAAAAATGTAGCTGCAATCCAGTAAGTCAAACCAACAGAAGATTTCTTATTCATAACCATAGAGTCATGGCGACAATGAAGCAATTTCTTACTATTTTGAGGTAGAATGATTTTGAAGCTATATTGTTGAGCATCTATTTTCACCTCTTTATATATGGAAATGTTTAGCAAATTAACTTACATACCTAAAAACTCTTATGAGTAGTGCCTTGGAATTCAGCTAGACACACTCAGAATTTAACTAAAAGGAAGTAAAATCCTTATCTACCAACATCCAATCTTCAGTTTTGTGGGAATCAAAATTGTAAATTTTATGATTATCTAAGCACTATGCTGTCCACCTGAAACTAATACAAAATAATATTAAATGCAAACTATAATTAAGAAATTTTAAAAAATAAATTGTTTATGTTATTTTTTAAAAAGCAATTATGGGGTCAAGTTCACAAAATAACCTCATAGATAACGATCCATACATTTAGTGCCTATGCATTTTTTGTTTGTTTGTTTGTTTCAGGACTTCTATTCAACCTTTTAATTCTGTTTGAGTTATTTTTTGTATATGGCATAAAGAAACCCATATAGTATCCTAGTTACTAAAGGGGGAAGGGGTAGGGGAAGGATGGAAAAAGTAAAGATTATCAAATATACGGTGACAGCAGATAAGACTTTTGGTGGTAAGCACACAATGGAATATACAGATGATGTATTATAAAATTGTACAGATGAAACATACAATGTTATTAACCAATGTCACTGCAATAAATTTAATAAATAAGTACATAAAATCCATGGATCTTCTGAGGGACTCTTGAATTTTAAAAACAAAAAAAATTATATAGGAGGGGAGGTACAGAATTAGTGTCTATTTACCTGTTATGTAGGTGAATATAATAGTGATGTCAGCTTCTTGGGCCTAGCTTATTTAAGGGTATTTGACTCATTGTTCTAAGCATGACATGAATTCCCTAACATGTTAATTCTTTATTATGCAGGAAGTCATTCTAAGAAGTGGTGCAAAATTCTTCTCCTCCAGTATTTTCAATAAATTTTAAGAACTAAACTCTCTTTATTAAATCTCTTTCTAATTAAAGTAGAAAGCATTGTTTTCCTAAGAGTGGAACTATATCCATCAATCCTCAATGAGTAGATTTATTTACTTATTTTAGGCGAGTATCATATATTTGTTTGGCAATATGGAATGCAAATGACAAGATGTACAGCTCTGTGAAAGCCCATACTGTTAAAAACATACATTTTTGTTAAATCTAAGTTGTCCTCTGTTCTATTAACATTCTCTAGAACCAGTATTTTGGAAACACACTATGAGAAAGGCAGCATTAGGTGGTTTATTTTATGAGAAGAAAAAAAAGTACTTAAGGGATTCATGAACATCCAGCAGAATAAATCATGTGTTCCTTTCATTAAAACTTTTGAAGTTGAATTTTATTATCACATAGATGGAAGTTATTTGAATATTAAAATACCACCACCTGATTTAAGTGCATACATTCCCTCAGGCTCCTCCTATTAATCCTTTATTGGTTTCTAACTATCAAGAAATCGGGATAGAGTTAATATCTGACCTGAGGAAAAAATAAGCTCACACAAAATGGAATAAAATATTAATAAATTTAAATTAAAAACTACATAAGAATTTAGGTCTTATATCAGTATCTCCACAACTCCACTGTGAAAAACAAATTAAGTCATTATAGGCAATCAAAATTAAACTTGTCCCATTATGTAAGAATATTTAAAACTATTTTATTATAGGCAAATGTCACGCTGGAAAACTAGATAATATGGGTTAATGTTTAGGAATATTTTTTTCAATTACTTATCATATTGGCTACTTGTGGTACACAGATACATATATTTTTACTTCTATAGTTTTATTTCATTAAAATAATAACATTATGATTTTACTCATGCACATTTTAATACATCAAAGGAAAAATGCAATATAATTGAAAAACAAATATTTCAAAACTAAAATTTTATTGCCTTTATGGAACATTTTATATAATTACCTCCTGAGGTGGATTAAGAATGGTTGAAAATTAGTTGACATTTTATCCCATCAAGATGTGAATTTGGGACCTTACACCTTGAAACCAGGTGGTCATGATGACTACTCTTACCAAAAGAATATGGCAAAAGTGATGCCTTGACACTTTTCTGTCCCATGTGTTAGAACTGGCAGCCTTCACTTGCTACCTGTTTCAATATCTATTCTTGAAACCGAGCTACCACGCTGTGAGAACTGATAAGAACTATGGCGAAGACACCTACGTGGAGAAGAACAAAAGCAGCTCCCAAGAGACTAGTGTAGTAGTCCCTGCCCAAGAGTCATTACTATCGTGCCAGCCACGTGAGTATGCCAGCTTGGAAGTGGATCCACCGTGGGGCTGATCTAGTTGGCATCATGTAGAATAGATTTGAGACTTTCCCACTAGGTCATACTTAACCTGAAGATTTATGAGTAGGTAAAATTGTGTTGTTGTTTTAAGCCACGGTATTTTGGGGTAATCTGTCACATGCAGGAAAAAAACAAAACAAAATTTTTGGCCTGTAAGTAGAAAATTGCTCTAACAAAACCCAAAATGTGTCATTGTTACAAGCTGAACATGTATGTTGAACTGAAAACTTACAAATTGGAAGGATCTCAAAGACATTCTTGATGAAGGCTGGGAAGATGATGAGTAAATATAAGAAACATTGGATAAAATAAAATACGTGAAGAAAGAAATGACCTACATATGGAACTGTTAAGTTCTTGCACAGGATATGTATGAACTTCAAAAGAGCCTCGATTTGCCACTTTTGAAAATAAAGCAACATTTATTTCAGTCTCTGCAGTTAAGAAATAGCTTCAAGTTAAAGATGAAATACAGAAACCTAGAAATAAAATATGACTTAAAGTTAATAGCATAGACATGGCTATCAACTTTACAAATAATTCAGAATAACTTAAGGATGCCTCTAATAAGATTTCTAAGAATCCTATTACACCTTTCCAGTTTAAAGATTGTACTTTTAAATATCTTAAAATTCCAAAATGGAAGACTCACAGAGAGAAAGGTAGAGAAGAGTCTTTTAGGAAAACTACTTTATGTAAAAAAAAAAAAAAGGGTTTACTCAGCGAAAGAAACCAAAAGAAGAACTTGTGACTGAAAATATATTTGATTGAGAAAGCCCAAAATGTTTATCATTTGGCCCTTTGCTAAAAATGTTTGCTGATGTCTGAATTAGATTTTTTTAAAATACTACATTTACTCATCAGATTAGGATAAATTATGATGAAATAATAAACAACCTCTAATCCTAACCACAGTAATTTATTGAAGTGTAAGTGGAAAAAAATGTCCTAGTCAAGATCTGAGGACTATAACTTTGGCAGCAGAAGTGAGACTTAATAAAAAATATACTAGTATATTTTCTACACAAAATCAAAGAGAATTAGGAATACATGCCCAGCTGGACTTCAGAAATTCTATGCACCAGGACTTACCATTTTTTTTTTAGGTCCTTTCTATTTTCCCCTTTTAAACAAGACAGTCTATTGTGACATACCTACGGCTGACCTATGTTCGATATGTGGGGGTAGGGAAAAAATAACCTTTCTCCTTAATTCATAGTTGACTCATCTGAGAAGGAGTACACTAGAGCAACCATGTAAAGAATAACCTGGATCTGATTTAGATAACAACATACTGGACCTTGAACCCGAGCCTGACTCCACTGATGAAAAGATCTAAGGATCTTGAGAGGAGGTGAGTGAATTTTGTGTATTGTAGAATGTAAGTAGTTAGAGGCCAGAGGGCAGACTTTGGAAGTATAATGATAGTCACAAGTTCACTTGACACTCCTGCCAGCAAAGGGTAGGCTTCCACTACCTATCTCCAGATCTGCATGGGCTCTGTAACAGTTGTGACCAATAAAATATCTATAATAATAAAAAGCGTAATATGCTAATTAGACCAGACAGCCTAATGATCTTCCAGGTGTCATTCCAGATGTCCTTCCGGACAAAGCCGCAGCAGCGGGGGCTGAGGCAGAGGTGGTTAGTGGTGATCAGGAAGGTAGGCAAGCAGTTAGGGGTGATCAGGCAGGCAGGCAAGTGGTTAGGGGTGATCAGGCAGGCAGGCAGGCAGGCAGGCAAGCAGTTAGGGGTGATCAGACAGGCAGGCACAGTGGTTAGGGGCGATCAGGCAGGCAGGCATGCAGTTAGGGGCACCAGGCAGAGTGGTTAGGGGTGATTAGGCAGGCAGGTAGAAGGGTTGGGGTGATCAGGCAGGCAGGCAAGTGGTTAGGGGCGATGAGGCAGACAGGCAGAATGGTTAGGGGCGATGAGGCAGGCAGGCAGAAGAGCGGTTAGGAGCCAGTGGTCCCGGATTGCAAGAGGGATCCTGGATTGCGAGAGGGTGCAGGTTGGGCTGAGGGACTCTCCTGTCCCCCCCATGCATGAATTTCATGCACCGGGCCTCTAGTAGTGGACATAATGTTGTATCAGTTCCTACACCCAGATCTTTAGTCTTCTCCTTTCTGTGTTTGAATATTTGTTCTTAGAGCACAACTTCCATGCTGTGTAAAAACTCAAGCAGCCCTGTGGACAGTACCTTGTGTTGATACTCTGAGGCCCTGGTCTACAACCTGGATAAGTGCTCACTGACAGCCAACCTTAGTTTGTTAGCCATATGAGTGATCCATATTGTAGTATATCATCCAGGCCCTATTTTTGACGTATCTATAACAAATTACCATTGCATGACAGTCCTCAAACAGTATCAACATAATGCTACCATACACTTACTTGTACTTATAGCATTCCTTCTTTGTTAATGAAATTAGTGTTAATAAGAATTAAATATGAAGCATATTTAATTTGTTTTGTGAATGCTTTTCAAATAAAGTGGGTTTTATGCATTTTTATGCAGAAAATATTTGTTTCACAGAAACATTTATATTTAGATATATTTATCATTTTTTACATTTTTTAATTTTATTTTGAAGGGCTGGGTATGCTCACAATTTTTCTAGCATATAATAATATGTCTTCTGTATGAAACCAAATAATTTGGGACCTTAAGCACATATGAAAGGAGATATCTTATATCTTTATATATTTTAAAGAGATAAAGCACATATGAAGAGATATCTTATATTTTATAAAGAGATAAGTTATAAGTTGTCTTAAAACCAAATCAGTTTTGGTTATATAATAAATATGTTCTAAGGAGTCTACTGTGAAATGTTAGGCTTATAATTAACAATATTGTATCGTGCACTTAAAATTTTGTGAAGAGGATTATTCTCATGTTAAGTATCTCTACTATAATTTTCAAAAGAAATCTAATTCATATTCTACTGTAAGTAACTTTCTTGATTAATTTGGCACAATTTCTAGGATTATGTAATACTTATATATTACTCAAGTGGTTTAACAATACACTACTAGAAATTTACTTGTTAAGGAACTTATTTCATACTAGTGGCCCAGTGCATGAAATTCGTGTATGGATGGGATCCAGCCAGCCTGGCCAGGGGGAGGGGACATGGGTGGTTGGCCAGCCTGCCTGCTGGTTGAACTCCTGGTCGAAGGGACAATTTGCATATTAGCCTTTTATTATATAGGATATACACTGAGTGGCCAGATTATTATGCATTTAGAGATAATAATAATCTGGCCACTCAGTGTATATATTTTATATTTTAATCATTTTTAGTCCAGTCCAAATGCTATAAGTATTATGCAGGGTACAGAGTGGTGGGAGATGCTCTTTTGTTCTCCCTTTGTGGTTTTTATTAGTATAGATTTCTACCTTTTATGTTCTTCAGATTTTTAACCTTAAAGATAATGACAATATTGTATTATTTAATTTATAAATAAATGTATATTAACCAAAATATACTAATCACAAATGGAAAAATACATTTGAAATATTAAAGAGACACTTCATTTTTATTTTTGGGAAAGTTTTAGTCAAGAAAATATATTCAGAGATTCATTGAAGAAGTTTACTAATGTTGGGTTGATAAAATGTCCTAAGATTTATGATGATGGTTGTACAACTCTATGAATATACTAAAAATCATCTAATTTTATACCTTAAATATGCCTATTTTATGATATATGACTTATGTATTGAATAAATCGTTATTTAAAAAAATGTATATACATTTCTCTGGCAGGTGGCAGAAGAGGAAATAAGAGACAAGGTTGCATGAGGGGAATTTGACAGACCACCACTGGCTGTCTAGGATAAGCCAACATTTTGTGATTTTTAAAGCTACTATTACTTTAAGAGTCCTTTGTTAATAAGAAGAATACTGACTTTTTAAATGTAAAATCAGATATATACTGATCTGCTCCTGGCAGTGAATTGTTTTTGCAAGGATACACTCTTTGTCAGTATTGTACCAAAGAGAATGAAATGGAAAAGCCTGGCCATTTATCTGATGTTGATAGAGGCCGTGGAAAATTAAACATTAATCTGTGTGACTGTCAGATTGCCTCAGAACTTATTTCATCAGTAAAAAAAACATTGTATTTATATCTTTAGTGTCTTCCAACCTTTATATATATTCAACATGACTGAATTTTTAAGATTGGTGGATTTCAAGGTCTTACAATGCTTTCCATTATTTGGCAGGCCCTGTCAATTTCCACAAAGGGTTTAAGAGAGCAGAACTTATTCCTAAAAAATTGATGGAACTAACTGTGCAAGAGGACAAATTGACTATTCTGAGCCAAGCAACAAAAGGAATCTTTTATGCCCACATTTTAAGATTCTGTCAAATAAGTTTACAAAAGATGAAATGAAAGAAAAGGAGGTAATTTTCAGATAAAAATTTGGGCTGTGAAAGCAATCAAAATAATTGTCATCTTGTCAAGACTATGTATTACATCTTTCACTAGGAACTGTGGAATTAAACATTCTAATCTTACATATGCACTAAAAAAGTAGCAAATATTTATTATATGAAGCACCTAGTCTTTAACAGGGATTTCAAGAAAAAGAAAAAAGTATCTGTGTTTATGGCATTAACAATGGAGACAGACAATAAATAAATTAGTAAGCTGAATATCTACCAAGGCCAATGGTTGTAGTTTCATTTGAGAAAAATAGAGCAGAATTGGACAATAGAGATCTGGAGAAGGTAATATGTGTGTTAAATTTCCTATTTATACTAAAAGAAGTACCTTACATTAAAATATATAGCAAACAAACATTAACATAATAGAATATATCAATAATTACATTAAATTTTAATGGATGACATTCTCAAATTTTTAACTATAGGAACCTGAGAAAAGCTGATAGTCTTTAGTCCTTCCTTTTTATTATTATTTTTTTAATTTAAATTCTTTATTGGTTAAAGTATTACATATGTCTCCTTTTTCTCCCATTGACTTCTCCTCGGCCCTTCCCACCCCCAGCACATGCCTTCAACCCCCCTAACTGTCTGTGTCCTTGGTTTATGCTTATATGCACGCATACAAATTCTTTGGTTGATCTCCTCCTCCCCTGCTTTCCCACTGAGGTTGGACGGTCTGTTCCATGCTTTTATGTGCTGCTATGAATACAGTGTGCATATCTTCTTTCTGATTGGTGTTTCTGAGTCCTAGGGATATATTCCTAGAAGTGAGATCACTGGGTCAAATGGGAGTTCTATTTTTAATTTTTTGAGGAAACACCATACTGTTCTCCACAGTGGCTGCACCAGTCTGCATTTCCACCAGCAGTGCATGAGGGTTCCTTTTTCTCCACATCCTCCCCAGCACTTGTCCTTTGTTAATTTGTTGATGATACCATTCTGACAGGTGTGAGATGGTACCTCATTGTCATTTTGATTTGCATCTCTCAGATGATTAGTGACTTTGAGCATGTTTTCATATGTCTCTTGGCCTTCTGTATGTCCACTTTCAAAAAGTATCTACTTAGGTCCTTTGCCCATTTTTTGATTGGATCGTTTATCTTCCTTTTGTTAAGTTGTATGAATTCCCTGTAAATTTTGGAGATTAAACTCTTACTGGATATAACATTGGCAAATATGTTCTCCCATGCAGTGGGCTCTCTTGTTGATTTGTTGATGGTTTCTTTTGCTGTGCAGAAGCTTTATATTTTGATGTAGTCCCATTTGTTTATTTTCTCCTTAGTTTCCATTGTCCTAGGAGCTGTACTGGTAAAGATATTGCTATGAATATGTCTGATATTTTGCTGTCTATGGATTTTTCTAAGATTTTTATGGTTTCCCATCTTATGTTTAAGTCCTTTATCCATTTTGAGTTTATTTTTGTGTATGGTGTCAGTTGGTGGTCTAGTTTCATTTTTGCATGTATCTGTTCAATTTTCCCAGCACCATTTATTGAAGAGACTATCTTGACTCCTTTGTCAAATATTAATTGAGTATAATGGCTTGGGTTGATTTCTGGGTTCTCTGTTCTGTTCCATTGGACTATATAGTATGTCTCTTCTTGTGCCAGTACCAGGCAGTTTTGAGAACTGTGGCTTGTTAATGTAGCTTGATATCTGGTATTATGATCCCTCCAACTTTATTTTTCTTTCTCAGATTGCTGTGGCTATTCCATGCCTTTTTTTATTCCATATGAAATTTTGGAGTTTCTTTTAGGTATGTGAAATATGCTGTTGGTATTTTAATGGGGATTGCATTGAATCTATAGATTGCTTTGGGTAGTATGGACATTTTAATGATGTTGATTCTACCAATCCATGAACATGGTATATTCTTTCATTTGTTTATGTCTTTCTCTATCTTTTTTTTCAACATCCTATAGTTTTCTGAGTATAGGTCTTTTGACTTCTTAGTTAATTTTATTCCTAGGTATCCTAATTTTTTTTGTTGCAATGGTAAATGTGATTTTTTTAAAAATGTCTCTTTCTGTGAGATAATTATTGGTGTATAAAAAAGCCATAGATTTCGGGTGTTAATTTTGTATCCTACTAGAGTGCCAAATTAATTTATTAAGTCTAGTAGTTTTTTGATGGAATCTTTAGGGTTTTCTTTGTACAATATCATGTCATCTGTGAATAATGACAGTTTTACTTCTTCTTTTCCCATATGGATGCCTTTTATTTTTTCTTCTTATCTAATTGTTATGGCTAGAACTTCCAGTACTATGTTGAACAAGAATGGTGAGAGGAGTGGGCATCCCTGTATTGTTTCTGTTCTTAAGGGCAATGGTTTTAGTTTTTGCCCATTGAGTATGATGTATGTTTGTCATTATGGCTTTTATTATGTTGAGGTGTGATTCCTCTATTTTCACTCCGCTGAGAATTTTTATCAAGAAAGGGTATTGGATTTTGTCAAATGCTTTTTCTGCATCAATTGTTATGAGTATGTGATTTTTGTCTCTCAATTTGTTTATGTAATGCATCACATTTATTTATTTGCAGATATTGTACCATCCTTGCATCCCCAGAATAAATCCCACTTGGTCATGGTATATGATCTATCTAATGTAATGCTGGATCTGATTTGCTAGAATTTTATTGAGTATTTTAGCATCTATGTTTATCAGGGATATTGGCCAGTAATTCTCTTTTCTTTGTAGTATGGTTATCTGTTTTTGGTATTAGGGTAATGCTGGCTTCATAGTAAGAGCTTGGAAGTGTGCCTTCCTCTTGAATATTTTTGGAATAGGCTGAGGAGGATAGGATTTAGTTCTTCTTTGAATGTTTGGAAAAACTCCCTGTTGTAGCTATCCGGGCCAGGGATTTTGTTTGCTGGAAGTTTTTTTTTTTTTTTTTATTACTGCTTCAATTTCATTGGTAGTTATCTTACTATTCAGGTTTTTAATTCTTCCTGATTGAGTTTTGGAAGATTGTATTTTTCTGGGAATATGCCCATTTCATCTAGATTGTCCAGCTTATTGGAGTAGAATTGTTCATAGTATTTTTTAATAATACTTTGTATGTCTTTGGGGTCTGTTGTTACTTCATCTCTTTCATTTCTGACTTTGTTTATTTGAGTCCTCCTTGTTTCTTGGGACAATGACTTTTAGATTATTTTTGGTTGATTATAAAAACAAGACTTAAAAATATGAAAATGCAGAGCTATTTAAAGTGAAAGAATGAAAAAAGATATTACTCATGAACATTAAGCATAAGACAGTGTGTGAAGCTCCATTGCTAGCAGAAAATTTGACAAGAAAGAATATAATTATAAAATATGTAGCTTATTTTGTAATGATTAAAAAGGGTTGATTTATGTCTTTCAGAATATAGGAACAGAAAAAAATACTTACTGACTCATCTTATGAGGCCAACATTACCCTAAAACCAAAACTAGACAAAAAATTACAAATAAATAAAACTACAGACCGATATCTCTAATAAACATAGATGCAAATATCTTAAAGAAAATGTTAATCTCAAATCAACAATATAAAAAAATAATTACACAACACAACCAAGATTTATCCCAGGTACACAAACTAGTTAACATTAAAAAGGTAATTAATGAAAACTATCACATCAACAAACTAAAACAGAAAACTCTCATGATCATATCAACAGATGCTGTGAAAGCATTTGAGAAAAAAAACAATACTCATTCAGGATAAATAAGGAAGTCTCAGTAAACTAGGAATAGAGGGTAATTTTCTCAATTTGAAAAAAAATCTACAAAAAATACCTATAGCCAATATACTTAATGGTGAGAAACTCAAAGCTTTCTCACAAAGATCACAAGGCAAGGATTACCTTTCACTGATTCTATTTAATGTTGTATTAGAAGCCGTTGCTAATGATATAAGGCAAAAAGGGAAATAAAAGATATACAGATTGGGAAGGAAGACATAAAACTGTATTTCTTCACAGATGACATCATTTTCTTTGTAAAAATAATCTGAAATAATGAAATAAAAATTGGAACTAATATGTGTCTATCACAAGAGAAAAGGCAAGGTTAACATAAGTACTCTATTGCTTTTATATACTAGCAATAAAGTAAAATTTGAAATTAAAATGCATCACTTACATTATAAACTCCAAAATGAAGTACCCCAAGATAAATCTAACAAAGCATGTACAAGATCTATATGAGAAAAACTATAAAACTAATAAGTGAAATCAAAGAACTAAATAATTGGAGGTTAATCTCATGTTCATGAATAGGAAAACTCAATATTTTCAAGATGTCACCTCTTCCTAATTTGAGCTATAGATTCAACGCAATAACAATGAAAACACCAGCAAGTCTTATTTTGTGGAAGACTGACACTACAGAACTTCAAAATTTTAAAGACTTACTTCAGAGTTACACTAATCAAGACAGTGTATATTGGTAAAGAAAAGGCAAATACATATATGAAACAGAATAGAGAGCTCAGAAATAGACCCACAAAAATGTGGTCAACTGATAATTTAACAGGAGAGCAAAAGTGATATAATGGAGCAAAGATAATCTCTTCAACAAATGGTACTAGAACAGCTGAACAACCACATGCAAAACATATACTTAGACACAGACTTTACAACTTTCAAAAATATTAACTCAAAATGGATCAGAGACCTAAATGTCAAACACAAGATGTACAATTGCTAGAAGATAACATAAGAGAAACCTAGGTGACCTTGGATGTGACAATGCATTTTTTAAATCTATCATTACTGTTGAAAGTATTATAGATGTCCTCTGTTTTCCCTCCATTGAACCCCTTCCCTCCCCTACTCCTATCCTTTTCCCAGGAAGTCATCCCACTATTGTTTGTGTCCATGGGTTATGCATATATTGATATGTGCATATAAGTTTTTTTGGTTGATCTCTTCATCCCTACCCCCTTTCCTCTGAGGATCCTTAGTCTGTTGCATGCTTCTATGTTTCTGGATCTTTTTTGTCAGTTTATTTTGTTCATTGGATTCCACATATAAGTGAGATCATGTGAGACTTGCCTTTCACTGACTGACTTACTTCACTTAGCATTATACAGCAATGTCACTCCATGCTGTCTCAAAGGGTAAGAGATCCCTCTTTTTTACTGCTGCATAGTATTCCATGGTGTAGATATACCACAGATTTTTTATCAGTTCATCTACTGATGGGCACTTGGGCTGTTTCCAGATCTTAGCTATTGTAAATTGTGCTGCTGTGAACATAGGGATGCATATATTCTTTCTGATTGGTGTTTCAGGCTTTTTAGGATACATTCACAGAAGTGGGATCACTGAGTCAAATGGCAGCTCCATTTTTATTTTTATTTTTTTTGAGGAAACCCTACACTGTTTTCCATAGTGGCTGTACCAGTCTGCATTTCTACCTGCAGTGTATTAGAGTTTCTTTTTCTCATCAGCACTTGTTGATGGTAACCATTGTGACATGTGTGAGGTGATACCTCATGTTGAAAAAAGAGACACAGGAAGATATAAACAAAGTGGAAGAATATACCATGTTCATGGGTTGGTAGAATTAACATCATTAAAGTGTCAATACTACCCAAAGCAATCTGTAGATTCAGTGCAATCCCTATTAAAATACCAATGGCATATTTCAAAGATCTAGAACAAACACTCCAGAAATGTATATGGAACCTACAAAGAACCTGAGTAGTGCAGCAATCTTGAGAAAGAGAAACAAAGTTGGAGGGGTCACAATACCAGATAGCAAGCTATCCTAGAGAGCCACTGTAAAAAAAAACATAGGCAGTAAAATATCAGACATCTCATGTAGCAGAATTTTCACTGAAACAATGCCTAGGGCAAGAGAAATAAAGGATCCTGGTTTTCAGAAGTGGGAATGGGGAGCAATGAAGAGGCAGAGCACAGATTTTTAGGGCAGTGAAACTCCTCTGTATGATACTATAATGTTGCATACATATCATTACACAT
This sequence comes from Cnephaeus nilssonii, assembly GCF_951640355.1. Classification (NCBI taxonomy): domain Eukaryota; kingdom Metazoa; phylum Chordata; class Mammalia; order Chiroptera; family Vespertilionidae; genus Cnephaeus; species Cnephaeus nilssonii. Next base: position 54,230,044 of record NC_137079.1, on the reverse strand, counting down.
TTGTTAGAAATCACAGAATGTACAACACTGAGAGTGAAATCTAATGTAAACTTTGGGCTTATTATGTGTCAGTCTAGGTTCATCAGTTACAACAACTGCACCATTTCCATGAATGGCATTGATAATGAGGGAGGCTAAGCATTAAGCATTTGTGGGGACAAAAGATACTATCTGCACTCTCAGTGGATAAGATTACAACCTGTTTATGGAAATAGCTTAGGGTGCTTGTTCCAAGGGGATGTTTCTTGGTCAGACATGCGATTTACACCGGAGCCCAATAATAATTCAGATACTGTTTCTCAAGTGGTGAATGTATGTCTGCATGGAAAGGCATAGATTTGTACAAAAACCACAGCTGTTGACAGAAGCAGGCGTTTCTCAGAGTGATCCTGGAAGCCAGTGTGAATTTCATCAATTGGAAAAGGGTGTCTGCTGCCATAACCTACCTGCAGTGCTACAGCAGATCACCCAGAAGCCACCAGAAACCGCACTTTAACTATCTTCAAGGCTGATGCCTGCAAGTGATGTGAAATAACAATGTCTTCTCCTTCACTTCTGCCTAAAGAACATCATACAAGGCCTGTCATTAGAAGAACTTTCCCCAAAACCCAATCAGTAAGAGGATTCTAAAATTCATAGTCCCATACTTTTCCCTTGAAATTGGAGAAGTGGTGATAATGCGAGTAGACAACTCAGAAAAAAGTGTTGAGAGTATCTAGATTATTGGACATACTTGTGTGGAAGGGAAATTGTTACCTAATGTTTTATATTCCTTTGAAATAGCAAAATAGACAAGTCCTCATTACTACAGGTATGTCTTATTGAGTGGCATACAAATAAAATTGTTGTAACACTACATTAGTCAGAATAAGTTGACTCCCATAAAAATACAACTGATTTTAGTATCTTTGCATAATAAAAGTATAATATAATATAACCCTATATAATAAAAGCCTAATATGCAAATTGACCGAACTGTGGAATGACCAGTGGAATGACTAGTCACTATGATGTGCACTGACCACTAGGGGGCAGGCGCTCAATTCAGAAGCTGCCCCCTGGTGGTCAGTGTGCTCCCACAGAGGGGGAGCACTGCTCAGCCAGAAGCCAGGCTCACGGCTGGCACAGCAGCAGTGGCAGGAGCCTCTCCTGCCTCCGTGGCAGCACTAAGGAGCAGTGAGCTGAGAGGTAAGGAGCAACAAGCAGGCAGGTAGTAAGGAGCAAGAGTGCACAGGACAGGCTGAGGGACCCTCCCCCCACAGTACACAAATTTCATGCACCGGACCACTAGTATAATATAAAATAATAAATACAATATGATATAATACTGAAATTGATGTCCAATGCAGGTAAATTGAATATTGAAAATGGGACTTCTGTTTTTTTTCTATCTTGAAGCTCTACCTTCTTCTCAATTTAGGGACTCTTTCATTTAAACTAACACATAGATAGAGAATAAATATGATATGTTACAGTTGTTTTTATTAGATATCTGCAAGTTGTATGCATCAATTTTAACAAATATTCCATTAGGCCAAAAAAAGTGACATAGCAAAACTATAGAAAATATGACTGGCAAGTGTGAATATGTTTCAATCTCTGCCACAAATTCAGAAGGTTTATAACACATACATGAATGTCAACTTTTGTTGAAGAGTCAGTAGTTCAGATAAATATTTAGAAACAAACATCACTTCAAAAGGAGTTGAAAATATTTAAAATAAAATTATTTATGGTTACTAAAATTTAGATTAATTTCTAACTAATATTTTTATATAGTACATCAATACAATTTTGAAACTAAAAACCTAAATCTAAGACTAATTATGGCTGAATGGTAGCTACATATTATAGTTATAAAAAAAGTTAATTTAGTTTTAACACAAATTAGTTTTAACACACACACACACACACACACACACACACACACACATACATGAATACATACCATATTTTCCAGCATATAAGACGGCTTTTTAACCCAGGAAAATCTTCTATACTCCCAGTCATCTTATACGCCAGAAAATACGGTATATATTTTTGTACATTAATGGAAAATGCTAGAATTCCTCTAGCATGTGAAACAAATATTTATAGATTATTATTGAGCTATATTGTTTTTATGATATTATGTGCTGTTTATTAAAATAATTATAGACTCTAGTGCCCCAAGCCTACATTTTTTATGGTATGATTCATGTTTTCACATAATGCAAAATGATAACATGCATGCTGGATGTGTAACTCTACAGATAAATATATTTACAAACTGTTTCCTAAATCAATTCTTGCTTAGGTTGCCAGTTATTTTCAGCTATTTGTATGATAGGCCAGCATCTTTTAATTAAAATTCTTATCTCAGCAAAACCCTGCATATAAAAATATATTTTAAGGAGTAAAATAAATAAATATGCATGTGATTTTGTAATGTATATTTCAAGGGAGGAGATGAGAATTATACTCTATTAAAATAGAACTGTTATATTGCAATCCTATTATATATAATTTATAAATATATTTACATATATAAATGTTTTACATATATAAGTCATAATATATAGGATTTATAAGGTTATAAATAATGGTATGAGTAAATAAATAAGGGCATATGTCAATAAATACTCCCATTCTTAGATTATTAACCAGTGCTTTAGATTTTTAACTAATAAAGATGATGACAATGTAATACATAATAAGTTAAATTTTACAATAAAATGTTTTTCCAGTGAATCACTATAGCACATGTATCTATCTATTTATACATATATATATTTATATATGTCATTGATTTTTTTATTTTAGTCAAAATGATAAGATTCCCTGAGTTCTCAAGAGAATTACAGCTATATCACAGTAGAATTATGATTCGGAAGAAGTAATAATGTGGAGGGAGTGTGTAAGGAATTTGCATACCATAAAAATAATCATATTTCTCGCCAAGATTGTAATGAATTTGCCTTCCTTGAACATATATATTTTTTGTGCAACATTTCATCTTTGTGAATCAAGCCACAAACTGTAAACTTCACTGTTTCCAGTGTTTTCACAACATAAAATTCCGTAAGGTATAATCTTACATGTTTTGAAATCTAGTGATAGAGTTACCTGTTTCAAATTTATTGAATACATTTTAATAGTCATTGAAAGGTTTCAATTAAAACAGTGAAATGATCACAGAGATTTTATTTTCTTCTCATATCATGTAATTAAATCAATATTAATAGTAGGTTATAGGAGAAGCATCAATTGATTAAAAATTATAAAGTTCCTCAGATAAAAGGAAATAGATGGCATCAAATATACAGTAAAATGAAGAAGAAGATACAGATGAGAGTTCTTCCTTTCTATAGCAGATTAGTAGATATTCTGGAGTCCACCCTGCCAATCTAACACGTGTGGCCTGACTACTACCTATGGCCATATTCAATGCATCTATTTAAGTGCACTTGAAGTGTATATATTTGAGCTGCCTATGGCTCAACTGCCGTTGGAGAAGGACAATGGACCAACAATTCATCTCCCCTGCATATTTTTCTGCAGTTTATTATAATGATAAATAGAATAAGTTTCCCATCTTGCTTTTAGTCTGTTGGTTTTGAGTTAGAACTGTTCTATTTTATCTACCTGAATAATAGCATACTTGTTCTGAGTATATTTGGGGCAGAAATTTTCTTGAGTTATTATACTTTAAAAAATTTTTTATACTCAACTCATTTGATCTCAAGATATTCCTTTAAATTTTCTGGTGTGTTGATAATATTCTTTTTCCTCTATTGGATTTTTATGGAATCATATTGAAAATTCATTTTTGTTATAGGTTCGGAAATAAAGGCATGGGCAGAGGAGCAGGCAAATGTGAACAATGGATCATCTTAACTCAATGCCAAATACATGTTTAAAAAGATAAAATAAATGTAAGTTAAAAGAAGTGATGTTTCTTATCATAGCTTCATAGGCAGTACTTGGAGCTCTATTTTACTTTCATAAAGTATTATGGTGTGATTACATCATCTACCTCAATAATTTAAAATAACCTCTATGCTTTATTCTTCCTGCAATTTAATTCCAAACCAAAGTAAAAATCAACATTGCCTAGCACAGCCAGTGTGGCTCAGTGGTTGAGGATTGACCTATGAACCAGGAGGTCACAGTTTGATTCCCTGTCAGGGCACATGCCAGTGTTGCTGACTCATTCCCCAGTGTGGGCCATACAGGAGGCAGCCAATCAATGATTCTATCTCATCATTGATATTTCTATCTCTCTCTTCCTTTCCCTTCCTCTCTGAAATTAATACACACACACACACACACACACACACACACACACACACACACACACACTAGGGGCCTGGTGCATTAAATTTGTGCATGAGGGGGAGGGGGTGTGGGTCCCTCAGCCCGACCTGCACCCTCTCCAATATAGGAGCCCTCAGGGGATGTCCTACTGACGGCTTAGGCCTGCTTCCCATGGTTCTCTGCTCTCTGTGGACCTGCCTGCTTGATGCCACCGGAGGCCCTGGTGTCTGCTCTCTGTGGGGGCCCTGTGGGAGACTACTTGCCCCTCGCTGCCATGTCCAGGGCCCTGCTGTCTGCTCGCTTGCTGTGGGGTACGTTCCCGCCCCACCCCCAGCCGCTTGCATGCATGCCAGCTCAGAGTGCCTAGATCCCAGGGATGTTCCTGCCTTGCCTTCGGCTGCTCTGCACCTGTGCGCATAGGCCCAGAGTGGCCTGGGAGTCGTTCTGGGACTTCAGCCACTCTGGGCCTATGCACAGACCTACAGGCTCAGAGCGGCCTGGCTCCCGATGACGCCTGCCCCCGGGACGCAGGCCGCTTGGTGCCGGTGCTCGCGCAAGTAAGGGGACATGTAAGATGGTGGGTTAATTTGCATACTCACTCCTGATTGGCTGTTGGGTGTTGTGGAGGTACAGTCAATTTGCATATTTCTTTTTTATTAGTGTAGATATATATTTAAATCAACCCTGCTTATTTCCAAGTGGGATTGTATTAGTTGTCATGAAACAAATTGGCAGCTCAGCTTCAGCTGATTCTTATTTTTTGTTTGTTTACTATTTTTTTTTTTTTTTTTTTAGAGAGAGAGAAGAAGGGAAAGGGATAGAGAGATAAAAACATTGATGACAGAGAACATCAATTGGTTCCACCTTCATGTCCCTTTACTATGACATGTCTGCAACCCCCTGGGCATATGTCCTGACATGGAATTGACCTGGGGACCTCTCGGTTCATGGGTCAAAACTCAATCACTGAGCAACATCGACCGGGGTCAGTTGATTGTTATTGCTTGATCATTTCTAGTACTGTACTGCATACATGAAAAGTGAATACTTGATTTATTATCTGTGTACAAACTCTAGCCTCATGCCTTAGTAATTAAGTCCTTTTGTTATGTAGTCTTACTTCATATACTGTTTCTGGATCCCCTGCTAGGACTTCCACTCATAAGTGTATTTTCCTTTGTTTTAGCTTCAGGATGTTCTTTGCTAGTGGTTGAAACTCTATTGTCTCTTCAACTGCACCTACTTAAAAATCTCACTCTAGCAGAAGTCATGATCATTTTTTACCAAACAGTGACTCAATGCTAACTACTATCCCATGTTCATTTTAATTCACAAATTATAGAAAAACCTATTCTGGTACATATCCCTGCTTATTCAGCCTTATGATATCATATTCTAAATATTGAATGTTACCCAAGAATGAAAAAAATTACACTATTAAATATTCTAATGCTTTCCAAAAATCAAGTAATGGGAAATATCATGCTAATATGTATGTACGTTATATTCTATACATGTGAAAATAATTATGGTGTTTTATAATAAGATATATTTATAAAATTGTATTGTGATTGCCAAAGCAAGAAATGCTAATGAGATTTTTATAAGCTTTCTGTTAATTAAGCACATTAAAAACAATTATGTAAAGAGATTCCATTTTAAATGCCTTCCTATATAAACTGGGGATTTTTCTCTTTTTCAGTCTAATTCTGCTCTTAACTTTCAGCTAGACAGTGGCTTAATTTAGTGATACTTGATTAGATTTGGCTTAAACAGACTGTTTGTTGGTTTTGCTTGTTTGTTTTTTAAGCATTTCTTTTTTCTTTTTTTTTTAAGCCTTTCTTTAAAAAAACAAACAAACAAACAAACAAAAAAAACAAACCAACAACCAAGTGTTTCTCTGAAGATAAAATTCTCTGGCTGATTGAATCAGTGACACCCCCCTTAACAAGGTGACTGATCAACACTGAACATACTGTACTGTAATATTATTACCTGATCATAAAATGTATTTGTATTTAGCCAAAAATCCAAAACATGAGTTCTACCTACTTAACACTTTTTTAAGATTTTTTAAGTGCACACTAGATATAGTATTGTTAAATACAGGCACTCTATTCTCTAGAACTTATTCATCTTGCATAACTGAAACATTGTACCTCTACAACTTATCACTTACTTTATATACAACAAAAGGATACAGAACTCTTCTTAGTAGCAGCTTATTGTTTCTCAGTGGTTAATCCTTGGAGATGAGGGAAACTACTTCCTAAAGGAAGTTCCAGGAGCTCTATGTGGAATAGTTCAAAGCTAGGGTGATACTCACACTATTGACTTTAAATAATGACCCAGGCAATATTGAGAATGCAACAAATTATGAGTCTGATGTTTTATGCTGTGTATTAGCCAGTCATGTCTTTCTTTTTTTTTTAATATATTTTTATTGACTCTTTACAGAGAGGAAGGGAGAGGGATAGAGAGTTAGAAACATCGATGAGAGAGAAACATCGATCAGTCGCCTCCTGCACGCCCCCCAATTTGGATCGAGCCCACAACCAAGGTACATGCCCTCAACCGGAATCGAACCCAGGACCCCCCAGTCCACGGCCTGTCATTCTATCCACCGAGCCAAACTGATCAGGGCTTAGCCAGTTATTTCCATAAATGAGGACAGAAGACACAAAACACCTGAGTCAGAGATAAATAATTTTTTTACTTATTGTGTAATAAACAGCATCAGCTCTCTGACTGTACCCATTTCCTTGGATCTCAAGTCCCTGAGCCAGAGTGTGGGGGTGAGAGGCCCAGAATGACCATGGTCAATGCTGTGTAGAAGTAGGTTTGCATCACAGTTGAAGAACCCCAAACTAGGAGTTTCAAATCTTTTATGATGGGCTGTAAACAAACCTGCTTGACATTTGCACCAGAGGGAACCATTGTCATTATACTGAAGACTAAATAATTATTCCCTTTACTCCAATGGAAGCGCCTTCTATACAGTTCATGAATAGGCACTGTGCACACATTGCTGAAAAGATAGATAGTCTAGAAAAAAATAATGGTTAGTGCCATGCTTATATGACTTGAAAAACAAAAGAGACTCAAGAGGAACTGCCTTCCAACAGTGCACATATTTCTATGCTTCTTTCATACTATATATTATCTTGTACTGTAATTAACTGTTCATTTGTCTCTCTTCTTAATACTAATGGCTGTCTATTTCTTTATTGATTTTGAATCCTGAGCATCTAGAACTAATTTTTTTAAAGTAAGTCATCAATATTACTAAATGAATAAATGCAATTTTATCTAGTAAAATTAAAATGAGTAAGAATATAATAATTTCAGAATTCTAGTTGTTTGCTAGCCTGACTTTCTTCCTCTAGACTAGAGTAAGTTCTCTTCTGAAAATAAAAAGAAATAGAAAAGAATTTAGCTTGTTATAGCAAAAGTTGTGAATATGAGCAAACTTATATTTAGATACAGCAGAAGGTCATGTAGTTCTAAGTATGGAAGAGTTGTACATCCTGTGGCTGTTTCAGTTCTGAAGAAAGTATTTTTTTGTGAAGGGGTTGGTAACTGGTTGAGTGCTCTAATGACAATGAGATATCATCAGTTCATTTCCTGCATTTCAAGAACAAGAGTGAGCCTACAAGTACTACAAATACCTATACTGTATCCTCTCATCTAGGAGAATAGAACATTTCACACTCTTACCTTGACCTATCTGTATAGACTTGTCTTCCTCCACTCCCCTCCATCTAATCACCAAAGTTGACTACATGCATTACAAATATAATGCCCTTCTTCTATGGCCTATTGTTCTCTTCACTCAATAAACTAATCCTCCTATTTCAAAAGTCTCAATACATAAAAAGGCTAAGTCAGAGGTAATTTTTTTTTTTCATTCTAACTTGTCTGGAATTGGTATATAAACCTCTCTCATGGATTTCATTATTACTGTTTTGAATTATTAATATTTGTGTCATGTTTTTATATTATATATTAGGTTGCACATTGTAATATTGCCAAAAATGCATGGTGAAAATGCCATTAAAACTGTGTTCCACTTTAAAGTTTATTCTTCTTTCTTCCACTTGAAACACTAGGGAATATATTCTAAGGAAGTTCCAAAAAATGTAATCTTTAATTCCCATCAATCTTATATTTAAATTTTTTTGAATAAGTAGAAAAACATAGCAGATTTGTGGGAAGTTAAAATGATAAAAACTATAAATATAAACACTCCCAATTCAGATAAATTATTCTATAACATTTTTGTGAATCGATTTAAAAGCATTTTTTAGCATTGCATCTAGAAAAAATAAGTTCAATGACTTTTAGAAAATAATAATCATTTAAGAAATGTCACCTATTCATTAAACAATTAAATGCTATGGATTAGCCTTCCTGATATTTGAGTATATGTATAAAGAACAAACATTTAAAATATTAAAGGATATCTAACATTCTTGGAGTCAGTATATTAATCAATAGTCCAATAGATATATGGTATATATTGCATAATATTCAAATATATAAGAAATATTTATAGATAACAAGTTTGATTTCAAGTTAATATTACATAGATTGTTAATATTTGGGACTAATAGAAAAAAACATAGCTAAAAATTGCAATCTTATCTAATTCTCTACCACAAAATAAATTCCAGATGAATGATAGATTTAAATATAAGAAAAAGTACTTTTTAAGCAAGTCATATAATTTATAATTCAAATGAAGAAAAAGATGTATGTTGTGGTATGCATGTACACATGTGGGCACACACATACACACACACACAGTCTCTTGCACACATACATACGCACCAAAAAATTCTTGTTTTTTATAGGGAGAATACCATAAATTTAGAATGATTGGACACAGTGACAGCACATGTATACATGAACACTAAAGAAATAATCTCTCTTTTTTTGCAGATATCTTATGACAAATAATGAAGAATTAAAATGAACTGGACATATACACTTTGAAGATATCCAAAGCACATTAAAATATGTTCTACCCATTATTTGACAAAAAATATTTAAAAATTGGGCAATATATAGAACTGCTGACATTATAAGGAAAACATTGCTTAGCTGGCATGGCTCAAGTGGTTGAACATCAATAATATATATATAAAGAATATAAAAATATAGATGGTGCTTTGGGTAAAAATGGTACAATTCTGGAGAGACCTTTGGAATTATTAAAACATAATAAAAATGTACATTATGTTTGAGTTTAAACTCTACTTCTACAAATTTATTTTATAAATTGTTAAGTACTTTTGGAAATTGCCCAGGAATTCACAGATTTATAAATAATTACATAATTATATATAATTTATTATATATGATTTTTGCTTCATCAATAGGGAGCTAGTATGCATACAAACTAATACTTTAGCAATTTCTAGATACTTACATGATTTTCTAAGCTCTTTATTTATTTTAAATAAATACATACATGCCCTGCCACTCCTCCCTCCTCCTATCCCCCTCCACACAGCTGACACAAAAGATACAAAGCCTTTGTTTAAAGGGGAATGTGGGGTGATGGGTGGGGTTATTTTCTCTAGAATAAGCATGAAAAACTCAAAGGCTAACACCAGCCAAATAAATGCGGCCTGCGGCCTGTGGCCAGCGATCCGTGAGCTTGACATGCTTGCTCTAGAAGGATGAACAATTAGTTACATACATTGTAAATCTGGAAAGGAAGCCTAGATGACTGGATACTAGAGGAGAATGGGCAAGAAAAAATATTGAATGCTTTGTTATAGTGTATTTTTTTGTAATTAAATGATTATATAAAAAATTTTCCAAAAAAAGTGCACACTATAAATATGAAATTAAAAAGTCAACTCAATTTTAATAATAAACCCTATATTTCAGTGACAATTATTATGATAGATGGCTAATTGGGCAAAATAGGGAAACACAGTTGACTATTTGCATTTTATTTTTCTAAAAATTTCTTTGTTTAAGCTACATTTAAAGTGTGAAGCTTTATATTTTTAAAATCATCACCAATAAAAGAAAACATGCTAAATAATGAATCATATATTCAACAGTTATGTTATAGGAATGGATAGGAGAACTATGATCTTAGTTAAGTAGAAATTAATCAATGTACTCGCTGCCTATGATATCAAAAATGGAGAAAATAATGTAGCTTCCTCATATAAGTAGTATCTGGTAGTATTTTTTTCTTCTGTGTCTGGCTTATTTCACAAACATATTGTCCTCTTTGACTGTGATATATTCAGAAGAAACAGTCAGATCTGTGACTAAGCAATTTCTACAAGGGCCACATTCTCAGGAGTTGACTAGTGTAACTATGACATCCAAGGATCAATAAGAATATGTTTTATCCACTGTCTATGCTGAAATTTAGATTACCTCTTCTATAATCCCTGCCCTGACATGCTGGGGAGAAAGCCAAGAGATAAGGCTGTGTTAATAAGCACGAGAGTACTTCAAGTTTTCAATGGCATTGATTTCATGTTCACTAATCCAATATAAATAGGTAATTGAGCTTCTAGTATTCATGGGATGCTTACTTTGGTTTGATATGGCAGTGGTCAAAGTCCAGTTTCTCTGAACCCTCCCTAACAATTTAAGCGGGTCTGCAAAATATATCTGACTAAGGTAGGAGTTAATTAAGTTATGGCTTAAAGAAAGTGCTAAAATATATGGTAACAGATAATAAAAAAATTAGCCCTGTTTTTCCTATAAATCAAGGGCCCCACATGCAAATGCAGATAACAAAACAAGGCAGACAGCATACATTATTTCAGCATATGACTCTTTATTAAAATTTATTTTTATTGTTGACAGTATTAGAAATGTAACCTAATTTCCACACCTTTGCCCCCCTCCACCCAGCCCCTGCCCCACCCCAGGCCTTTACCACACTATTTTCCTATGTCTGTGGACTATGCATATAAGTTCTTCGGTTAATCTCTTCCTGCACCACCAAACTCCCTTGAGATTTGAGATGTCAGTTTGTTCCATACATCCATGCCTCTGGACATATTTTTTTTCATCAGTTTATTTTGTTCATTAGATTCTACTTATAAGTGAGATCATGTGATGTTTGCCTTTCTCTGACTGGATTGTTTCACTTAATATAACAATCTCCAGCTCCATCCATGCTATTGCAAAGGGTAAGAGATCCTTCTTTTTTATAGCCCATGATATTTCAATGTGTAAATATAACTCAGCTTTTCTATCCACTCATCTATGGATGGGCACTTTGATTGTTTCTAGAGCTTAGCTATTGTAAATAACACTGCTATGAACATTGGGGATGCAAATATTCTTTCTGAGTTCTTAGGATATATTCCCAGAAGTGGGATTTCTATACCAAAAGTCAGTTCCATTTTTTTTTAATGTTTTGAGGAAACTCCATAAAGTTTTCCACCAGGGCTGCGCCAGTCTACATTCCCACCAGCAGTGCACTAGGGTTCCCTTTCTCCCCATCTGCACCAGCACTTGTTTTTTATTGATTTATTGATGGTAGCCAATCTGGCAGTTGTGAGGTAATACCTCCTTGTCTTTTTAATTTGCAACTCTCTAATAATTAGTGACATTGAGCAATTTTTTCATGTCTCTTGCCCATCTGTATGTCCTCTTTGGAAAAGTATCTACTCAGGTCCTTTGCCCTTATTTCAGAGAGGAAGGGAAAGGCAGAGAGAGAGAGAAATGTCATGATGACATGTCAATGATGAAAAAGAATCATTGATTAGCTGCCTCCTGCATGCCCCCTACTGGGGATCTAGCATGCAAGCTGGTCATATGCCCTGACCTGGAATGGAATAATGATTTCCTGGTTCATACTAGTAGGTTGATGCTCTACCACTGAGACACAACAGCTGGACAGTTTTGCACATTTTTTAATTGGATTGTTTGTCTTCCTTTTGTTGAGTAGTAGGAGTTCTTTATGTATTTGGGGAATTAACTCCTTGTCAGATGTATCATTGGTAAATATGTTCTCCCATACAATGAGTTCTTTTTTCATTTTGATGAAAATGAAAATGGTTTCTTTTGCTGTGCAAAAGCTTTTTAGTTTGAGGTAGCTCCATTTGTTTCTTTTTTTTCTTTGTTTTTCTTGCCCTGGGAGATGCATCAGTGAAAATTCTGCTATGTGCGATGTCTGCAATTTTACTGCCTGTTTTCTTCTAGGGTTTTTATGGTTTTCAACTTACATTTCTTTTGTCCATTTTGAGTTTATTCTTGTGTATGGTGTAAGTTGATTTCTAGATTCATTTTTTGCATTATCTGTCCAATTTTCCCAACATCATTTATTGGATAGACTGTATGATCTTGCCTCCTTTGTCAAATATTAATTGATCATAATGGCATGGATCGATTTCTGGGGTCCATCCATCTATATGCCTATTCTTGTGACAGTACCAGACTGTTTTGATTACAACTCTCATCAAAGTGGGAATTAAGGGAACATACCTGAACATAATAAAGGCCATATATGACAAAACCTACATCAAACATCATACTCAACGGGTAAAACTAAAAGTGTATCACTTAACAGGAAGAAGACAGAGATGTGTACTTTTACCACTCTTATTCAACATAGTACTGGAAGATCACAGTGATCAGACAAGAATAAAAAATAAAAGTCAGCCAAATTGAAGAGGAGGAAGAAAAAGTGTCATTATTCACAGATGACATAATATTGTACACAGAAAATCCCAAAGACTCCACTAAAAAACTTCTGGATTTAATAAATGAATTCAGCAAAGTATCAGGATTCAAAATTAACATCCAGAAATCAATTACATTTTAGATACCAATAATGAACTTTCAGAAAGAGAAACTTAAAAAAAAATCCCATTTACCATTGCAACAACAACAACAAAATAATAATAAGATAGCTTGGAGTAAACTTAACCAAGGAGGTAAAAGACCTGCAGCCACTGTGGAGAAAAGTATGGAGTTTCTTAAAAAATCTAAAAATGGAACTCCCATTTGACCCAGTGATCCCACTTCTAGGAATATATCCCAAGAAACTAGAAACACCAATCAGAAAGGATATATGCACCCCTATGTTCATAGCAGCACAATTCACCATAGCTAATATTTGGAAACAGCCTAAATGCCCATCAGCAGATGAGTGGATTAGAAAACTATGGTACATCTACAAAATGGAATACTACGCTGCTATAAAAAAGAAGGAATTTTTACCATTTGCAGCAGCATGGGTGTATCTGGAGAGCATTATGCTAAATGAAATAAGCCAGGCAATGAAAGAAAAATACCACATGATCTCACTCATTTATGGAAAATAACATTATAACCTGATGAACAAAAAGATAGATACAGAGGCAGTAAAGCATCGAACAGACTGTCAAATTACAGTGGGAAGGCTGGGGAGTGTTGGGGTTGGGGGGAAAGAGATCAACCTAAGGACCTGTATGCATGCATATAAGCACAACCAACAGACACAAGATACTGGGGGTTGGGGGTGGGGGGGATAAGGGCATGCGACAGGGGGTAGGGGAGGCTGGGGAAGGTCAATGGGGAAAAAAAGGAGATATTTGTACTACTATATGTAATACTTTAAACAATAAAATAATATTTAAAAAAAGACCTGTACTCAGAAAACTATAGGGTATTGAAAAAAGAAATAAAGGAAGATACATACAAGTGAAAACATATATCGTGTTCATGGATTGGAAGAATTAACACCATTGAGATATCCATGCTACCCAAAGCAATCTATGCATTCAATTGAATCCCTATTAAAATACCATGGGCACATTTTACAGATCTAAAACACATATTCTAAAATTTATATGGAACCAAAAAGACCCTGAATAGCTGCAGCAATCTTGAGAAAGAAGAATAAAATTGGAGGGATCACAATGCCGGATATCAAACTGTACTAAAAAAACATTGTAATCATCAGATGATTCTTAAAGGAAGCTGGCACTATTCTGTTCCATCCAAATGAAGTCAGGGAAAAAATATAGGTCCAAAGTTGCAAGATAGACTTTTGTTTATTTGTTTGCTTTGTCTTTTTTTCTTTTTATTCTTCGTAGAGAGAAATGTTTTGCTTTGTTTTGTTTTTTTTGAAATGTTTGACTTGAGCCACACCAATCACAAAAATGTTAGTAGTAATCCTCAGTTCTCACTTGTATGCTTGAAGAATGTTTATAAAACTTCAGTGAATACCTAATTACCTAATAATTTTGTTAAAATGGAGACACTAATTCAGTAGACCTAGGGTGGCACTTAAGAGTCTAAATTTCTAACAAACTCCAACATGATACCAATGTGGCTGGTCTGTGGATTACACTTATGGTGGTAGCAAGGTACTAGTTCATCTTGAATTAATAAAATTAAATTTTAACCTTCAAATTTTAAAATTTAAGTTGCTAAATGACTAAAGTGATGTTTATTTGTTCAAAGATAAACAGCATAAAGGAGAATATTTTCTATTAACTTTGCCAAGTATTTATAATCTAATTGTCTATCTATTTACAAAACATATACTTGTAGCAATAATTTTTATTTCTGATGTCAATATTATTTTCTGGCCAAAATTTAACTTTAAGTTTATATAGACTTTATAAAAAACAATCATATTGCTCAATACATTACCAAATAATACAAAATAACCATAGTATTGGAGTGAAGTTTTATAAGTAAACCACAAAACCCTGAGTAATGTGTTAAACTGGAGTCTTGTTTCAGAATCATTAATCACACAAGCAATTGTTGATGAGGGAGGGTATATTGTTTCCAGTGTTTGGATATGTTATTTCCCAAAAGAGTTTTTTGTACGATAGTTGAGCATCAAAGGCTGCAATGAGACCAGGGTCATTAAAATTCCGTGTTGCAAATAAAAATGGCTTGTGAACACAGCACATTCTTTTTATATTTAACTTGCCTTCATGCTCCAGAAGCTCTGTTACAATGTAATTGGAAGTCTCAGCTGTCCCATTTAGGATGTCCACTGTTCAATTCAGTGAATCAATGCATTTTCCTAAATGGTGATTGCAATATGCTAGGTTAGCATATGACTACAAAATGATCAGTTCTACATTTATCATTTCTAAAGTAAAGGAAACTACTGGTTTCTCTCTTTTATTTACTTCTAACCGCCCTTATTGATTGTATGATTGCCCACCTACCTGGGCAAAGTTAGGATAAAAAGGATTTTTGCTTGAGTGACTACTACTTAATTTCACTTTGAT
The DNA here is from genome assembly GCF_951640355.1 of Cnephaeus nilssonii. Lineage (NCBI taxonomy): Eukaryota > Metazoa > Chordata > Mammalia > Chiroptera > Vespertilionidae > Cnephaeus > Cnephaeus nilssonii. The sequence goes on along the minus strand of NC_137079.1, from coordinate 54,214,523 downwards.
GACATGTTCATTTCTTAGGAATCCCATTCATTCTAAATCCTCTAACCTTCAACTATGAAGAAATTAACAAAGTAGAAACAGACAATGATAGAATCCCAAGAACACTTGCTTGGAAATAGCCTTCTCTGGAGACTGAAAAGCTTTCAAAATCCAAGGGATTAAATTTGTTGTTCTTGTTAATCCTCACCCGAGGATATTTCTTTTCCCCATTGGTTTTTAGAGAGAGTGGAACGGAGAGATGGGGAGAGAGAGAGAGAGAGAGAGAGAGAGAGAGAGAGAGAGAGAGAGAGAGACATCGATGTGAGAGGGATACATCAAATGTGGGCTGAGGCTCTCCAACTATGCAACACTGGCCAGGGCCAAGGAATTAAATGTTAATGCCTATTGTCATTTTTGGTGCTTGCTATGCCTAAAATGAGTTGAGGATATCAAGAGACAAAATTTATGAAGTGGGATACATACTTAAGACCAGAAAGTGTTTGCCTTGAATAAACTGCCACAAGAATTCTCCACCTATGCCTTTTATGGCAGTGCCAATTAATTTCATTTGTGCTTTATTACATGAAAGTAGTTAGATTTAAAAAAAAAAGAAAACTAGGAATGAAAATTAACATATAAATAAATAACATGTAATAACATTTATCATGTAAATTTAACAAAAGTGCCAGCTCTAATTAATGGCTTTAGTTGCCCCATGGTGAAAACTTTTGGGGTACTTATGAGAAATAAAAAATTAAAATGTGAATGTAGTTGAAAATTTACAAATAGTACTAATTGGTAGTTACAAAATAGGCAAGGGTTTGCAAGGTAAAGCATAGGTAATATAGTTAACAATCCTACCTAATAAAAGAGTAATATGCAAATTGACCGCACCTTCACTACACTCAAGCCACGCCTCTAGTAATAAATATGGCCAATGCTGATAACTTACATGCTATAAGTTGGTGTGCCAAAAAATGGTGCCTCAATAACATTTAATTTGTTTCAATTACTATAGCAATATTGTGTATATAAACATTTCTCATGTTTTCTAAGTTAAATACACACAACAATATTTGTAACACATTTCAATATATAAAAAACATTTCAAAACAATTATTAATAGTGTCCTCATTTTTTATTATTTACTAGAAGCCTGGTGCACGAAATTCGTGCACGGCGGGGGGTTGTCCCTCAGCCCAGCCTGTACCCTCTCCAATCTGGGACTCCTGGAGGGATGTCCGACTGCCCGTTTAGGCCCGATCCTGGTGGGATCGGGCCTAAACGGGCAGTCAGACATCCCTCTCACAATCCAGTACTGCTGGCTCCCAACTGCTTGCCTGCCTGCCTTCCTGATTGCCCCTAACCGCTTCTGCCTGCCAGCCTGATCACCCCCTAACCACTCCGCTGCCAGCCTGGTTGATGCTTAACTGCTCCCCTGCCAGCCTGTTTGCCCCCAACTTCCCTCCTCTGCCAGCCTGGTCACCCCTAACTGCCCTCTCCTGCAGGGTTAATCATCTCCAACTGCCCTCCCTTGCAAGCCTGGTCCCTCACAACTGCCCTCCCTTGCAGGCTGGTGGCTCCCAACTGCCCTCTCCTGCTGGCCATCTTGTGGTGGCCATCTTGTGTCCACATGGGGGCAGGATCTTTGACCACATGGGGGCAGCTATATTGTGTGTTGCAGTGATGATCAATCTGTATATTACTCTTTTATTAGATAGAATAGAGGCCTGGTGCACGGGTGGGGGCCAGCTGGTTTGCCATGAAGGGTGTCACAGATAAGGGTGGGGGTTCCCTTGTGGTGTGGGGCGGCCTGAGCGAGGGGCCTGTGGTGGTTTGCAGGCCGGCCACGCCCCCTGGCAACCCAAGCAGAGGCCCTGGTATCTGGAATTTATTTTCCTTCTACAATTGAAACTTTGTAGCTTGGAGCGGAGCCAAGCCTGGGGCTCTGGCAGTCATTTCTGTGGCAGTTAATTCACCTTCTACAATTGAAACTTTGTAGCCTTAAGTGGGTGAGCCCAGCCAGGGTGTGCGGAAAGCTTTGCTTCCCCTGTTGCCGCCGGCAACCCTGCTGCTCTCTCTAGCTCCATTCTGCCGCCATTTGTTTGAATTTGTTTACCTTCTATAATTGAAACTTTGTAGCTTGAGTGCAGGCTTAGGCCTGCAACGGCTATGGAAAGCTTGGCTTCCTCTGTTACTTGGGAAACCTTGCTCTCTGTGGCTGTAGCCATCTTGGATTGGGGTTAATTTGCATACTCGCCCTGATTGGCTGGTGGGCGTGGCTTGGCTGGTGGGCGTGGCTTATGTAGCGGAGTGATGGTTAATTTGCATATTACCATTTTATTAGAGAGGATAAAAAGTGTTTTTTTTCTTTTTTTAAAATTTCTTTATTGATTAAGGTGTCACATATTTGTCCTCATCCCCCCATTCCCATCCCACACCCCTCCCCATGGATGCCCCAACCCCCTGTTGAACTTAACCATTGGTTAGGCTCATATGGGTGCACACAAGACCTTTGGTTGATCTCTCCCCCCTCCCCCCACCCTCCCCTATCCTCCCTCTGAGGCCCGATAGTCCGATCGATGCCTCCTTGTTTCTGGTTCTGTTCTTGTTCATCAGTCTATGTTGTTCATCATTTCCCCTAGATGAGCGAAATCATGTGTCACTAGAGATATACTTATAAGAATTGAATGTGAGACGAGCAATAATAGTTATGCTGACAGGCAAATGAATCAGTCTGTAGTGAGTTTCTTTCTGGACCAACAGTTCTTTTGAGACCCAATATCAATGTCCACCAGTTCCTTATGAGTACATGTCGGCACTGACCCCTCAGCTCTGGATGGTGGACAAATGGTGGTAATGCAGGTCCGACTCCCTCTGGTTTGGTCTCGGCCGGACCCAGGGGCACGGCTTCACCCGGATCCAGGGGCCCACAGCCTCACCCGGACCCAGGACCCAGCCTCACCCGGATCCAGGGGCACATGGCCTCGCCCAGACCCAGGATTCAGCTTCACCCAGACCCAGGGGCGCATGGCCTCACCCGGACCCAGGGGCGCGTGGCCTCTCCCGGGCCCGGGACCCAGCCTCACCTGGATCCAGGGGCACACGGCCTCGCCCGGACCCGGGATCTAGCTTCCCCCGGACCCAGGGGCACGTGGCCTCACCCGGACCCAGGGGAGTGTGGCCTCTCCCAGACCCAGGGTCGCGTGGCCTCACCCGGATCCAGGGGCCCATGGCCTCACCCGGACCCAGGACCCAGCCTCACCCGGATTCAGGGGCACACGGCCTCACCCAGACCCGGGATCCAGCTTCACCCAGACCCAGGGGCGCGTAGCCTCACCCGGGCCCGGGACCCAGCCTCACCCAGATCCAGGGGCACATGGCCTCACCCAGACCTGGGATCTAGCTTCACCCGGACCCAGGGGCGCATGGCCTCACCCGGACCCAGGGTCGCGTGGAGAGGATAAAAATTGTTTTAAAATAAACAATTTTAGATAGTACATTTGAACTAATGTGATATTCAGTTTATAATTCAATAATGCCCTTAAATATATTTAATCATATAAATAAGTAACATGTAATTTGTAAAATTTTAAAATGTAATAAAAATCATAATTTTATTTCATGCTAAATAAAACATATCTTACCTGTTTTAGGAAGCACAACTAAATAGCAAAAAGGTAACATTTAAGTATATGTTATGGAGTATATTCAATAGTGCTGTTATAATTTTGTTCATTTTTCTCTTAAAATTAACTTACTTATGTTTAAATGTTTCATCGTTTTTTTTCATCATACTACTCACAATATTTTTCAATATTTTTATTTCAAACACTTTCTTGTACAATTTACAAAAGTTTAGTAAAAGATATTTATACCAATAAAATTTAAGTTTTCTTATTAATAATAGTCCAATACAGAGATGTAGATATAGGTATATAGAGAGATGTTATTGAAAGATATCAATGTTTTATAGATATATAGACATAAATATATAGATATATCTGAGTTACCAAAGAAAGGTTGATAGCACAATTATTATTTTAATACTTGAAATAATATATTTTAAAATAGATGATCCTTATACATGTTATATTTAATGAAATATCACAAAGATAAGAGGATGTTAAAACCAGCACAGCAGCTAGTGGTGTTCTGCTATTTGAAAAAAAGTCACTGAAGATGTGCTAATAAACCTACTTTAAAATTCCCTAATTTCTATATATACTAAACTGCACATACTGGATACTCAAAAATAGTTCTGATTTAGCATGAAAATTTTGAAATATATGTTTCATATATTGATAAATTACAATTAAAATAGATTTTTGATCTTTGTAAATTATCAGTGGGGAAACAGCCTTGATAATTATAATCCAATATAATAAAGACATAATATGCAAATTGACTCCAACATACAAAATGGCCACCCCCATGTGGTCAAAGATGGCCGCCCCCATGTGTACACAAGATGGCTGCCACAGGATGGCCAGCAGGGGAGGGCAGTTGGGGGGGACCCAGGCTTGCAAGGGAGGGCAGTTTGGGGGGACCCAGGGCTGCAGGGGAGGGGGTAGGCATGCAGAGGAGGGCAGTTGGTGGGGACCAGGCCTGCAAGGGAGGGCAGTTGGGAGTGACCAGGCCTGCAGGGAAGGGCAGTTGTGGGAAACATGGCCTGCAGGGTAGGGCAGTTGGGGGCAACTAGGCCTGCAGGGGAGGGTAGTTGGGAGCGACCAGGCCTGCAGGGAAAGGCTGTTGGGTGAAACCAGGCCTGCAGGGGAGGGCAGTTGGGGGAGACCAGGCTGGCAGGGGAGGGCAGTTAGGGGTGACTGGGCCAGCAGTGAAGGACAGTTGGAGGTGACCAGGCCTGCAGGGGAGGATAGTTAGGAGCAACCAGGCTGGCAGGGGAGGGCAGTTAGGGGTGACCAGGCTGGTAGGGGAGGGCAGTTAGGGGCAATCGGGCCAGCAGTGGAGCAGTTAGGAGTCTATCAGGCTGGCAAGGGAGTGGTTAGGGGGTGATCAGGCTGGCAGGAAGAAGTAGTTAGGAGCAATCAGGTAGGCAGGCAGGCAGGTAAGCAGTTGGGATCCATCAGTCCTGGATTGTGAGAGGGATGTCCGACTGCCAGCAGGGGAGCAGTTAGGTGGTGATCAGGCTGGCAGGGGCATGGTTAGGGGCAATCAGGCACTTGGACATCCCTTGAGGGGTCCCAGATTGGAGAGGGTGCAGGTTGGGCTGAGGGACACACACCCACCCAGTGCACATATTTTCTGCACTGGGCCTCTAGTCTATATATATAAAAGCCTAATCAACCATTACAACTAGTCGACCAAATGACCAGTTGACCAGTCGCTATGATGATGCACTGACCACCAGGAGGCAGACGCTCAACACAGGAGCTCCCCGCTGGTGGTCAGTGCACTCCCACAGCCAATCTCCCACAGCTGGCCAACTTCTCATGGTCCCTGCCCCCACCCCCTGGCCAACCGGCCCTGATTGGCTCTAATCGCCGGTCAGGCCGAGGGACCCCAAATGTGCATGAATTCATGTACCGAGCTTCTAGTATATACTATATGAGTACTTACTTCTCAGAGGCAGTAACCCTGTTCTTTTCATATTTAGATCTCTTAGGGATTTACAAAGTAATTAGCTAATGAAGGTTCTTTAAAATTAAATCTAAGTGAATTGAAATAATTTAACAAAAATTTATTGAATGCATACTTGATGCCATAAACTATGCCAGACAGCAGACATACAATTATGAAAGAGCTAATATTTTTGCCTTAAGATAACTTAATTGTTAGGACAGACACGCACACACATGAAGTAGCATTGTGTGTAAAAGCTACAGACACAATCCCAGTAGAACAAAATAACAGCATTTTAAAATATATTTTTAGCTGAAACCGGTTTGGCTCAGTGGATAGAGCGTCAGCCTGCAGACTAAAAGGTCCCAGGTTCGATTCCAGTCAAGGGCACGTACCTTGGTTGTGAGCACATACCCAGTAGGGGGCGTGCAGGAGGCAGCTGATCGATGTTTCTCTCTCATCAATGTTTCTAACTCTCTATCTCTCTCCCTTCCTCTCTGTAAAAAATCAATAAAATATATATATTTTTAAAAAAAATATATATATATATATTTATTATTGACTAGGGGCTTAGTGCACAATTTCATGCAACTTTAAAGGAACTGTGGGCCACGAGGCTGTGGTGGGCACAGGGGCAGGTCTCGGCCCATCCTCTGCACCCCCACCCAACCCCTCCCACCACGGCCCCCGGTCCTCTGTCTGCTAGCAATCCTGCTCCCACTGCCACTGTTCCCACCCACTGATCGCGCAGGCCCCTCTTGAACCCGCTGATGGCGCGGAGCAATTAGGGCCGGTTCTGGGAGCAGGTGCGAGAGGTGGCTGCTGGTCCCAATTGCCCATCAAAAGCAGGGGGAGGTAGAGAAGCCCTGAGGGGCAATCGGGGTCAGCCACCACCGCTCGCACTCGCTGATGGTGCTGAGCGAATGGAGCTGCTGCCGGGCCCCAGCAGGGGGTATGAGTGGCTGCTCCAATGCCAGCAGCAGGTGCGAGTGGGGCCAGCACCGGCAGCAGATGTGAGCACTGTGCGGCATTGCAGCACGCGGAAGCAAAGAATTTTCAGTAACCACCAGAAGCTCGCCCTGATGATAGTGACTGGTGCACCACCTTGGTCTGGCACCCACTCACCTGCTCCACCATCCCACTGAGGCCTATGCCCACCATGTTCTGCACGCAGCCCTGGTGGTCAGCACACGTTATAGTGCCCAGTTGTTCGGTTGTTCGGTTGTTCCACCATTTGGTCTATTTGCATATTAGGGTTTTATATATATATTTCAGAGACGAAGGAGAGGGAGAGAGAGATAGAAACATCAATGATGAGAGAGAATCATTGATTGGCTGCCTCCTGCACACCCCACACTGGGGATAGAGCCCACAACCCAGGCATGTGCCCTGACTGGGAATTGAACTGTGACCTCCTGGGTCATAGGTCCATGCTCAACCACTGAGCCACACCAGCTGGGCAAAATAATAGCATTTTTAATCTATGCTTTCAGTGTTAAGTTGCAGCATGCAGGAAAGAATAGGAGTTCATGAAACAAGCGAAAGTCAAAGGATATTTCAGAATGACTAGCTTTGATGAAGGCATCTAAGAATATTATATTCATTAATTTAAGGTTTATTAGATAAAGAGACAAGGTGAATAGGATGAGTCCAGATCTTCGAATCTTATAGAATCTTACATAACACAAGTATGTACAGCTTTAAAGCATGGGTTTTGACAATAGAGAAGCTAATGCTTTCAGCTGGTCTTCTCATTTCCTGTTTTTGAGTGCTTATTTCAGCATCTTCATTGCTAAATTGAAGATAAAACTTAGTTCATGTGGTTTAAAGGACTAAATTTGCTCTTAAGTGTAAATGGCTTTATAGAGTGTCTTATTTATATAAAGAGCCAGAGTTATTTATTTATTTTTAGTAGTTTCAGCATAATTGTTTTTATTATCCCTTTGAAGTTTTTATGCTTACAATTTTGGACATTTTCTCTTAGAAAACATGAAGAAAGTTTTATGCAGCAATGGAGCAAAGAAGTTATATGTTTTAAATGCTAAGGAGGCTTTTTATAAAAATAGGAAATAAGAAAATACATTTTGAAGCTTTAACAAGAGTCCAAGTGAAAATAGAACTTTGTTCCAAAACTAGGTGCACTGTTTTTAAATAAAACAGATTCTTGAGTTTAAGGTTAAAAAAATAAAGATAAAATTATTCATGATTATAATATGATTAAAAAAACTACAAAATGTATGAAGTCATTATTACTTACCTGTTTTATTTTCCTCTAATGTCAAATGCATATTCATATTAAGTCTCTGAAGCTACACAGGAAAACCATATTGTTCAGTGATTGTTAACCTTCACTGTTAGCAATCTTCCACCTCTAAGTTATCCTTTTTACAGTACCCAAATAATCTTTGTTCTAAAACATCAGTTTGGATTTGCCCCCTGCCCACTCTAGGCAAACAAAAGGTTATTCAAATGGCTTAATTTGGCTTCAGAAGCTTTGCATTGAGTCACTACATTGTCACAGAATAGGAAGGGTGCTATCTGGCTTTGAAGTACCCTACAAGAGACATAATCCAGTCAGACAACGACATACATATGAACAGACTGATAAATACATTTGTACACAGAAAGAGTATATGCAAAAGGACAAAGGAACAGTATGTTACTTTACATATATTTGTGGTTGTGTCTCCCTTTTCTCTAAGGTCTTTATTATATTTAGATAGATAGCTGTCTGAAAATTCGGTGGATTAATGTTTGGATGGAAAATAGATGTTTGGCTTTTGTCCAAGATTTTTAAATGACAAATCTACCAACATTTTAGCCATAAATCAGAATCTACAGCCAAATGCTTCAGCATATAATATTTAAGTTTTTGTTGATATATTATGTTTGTCAATTATGGTAATGTTTTAAATTATATTTTAACTTATAAAAGTAAATGAAGACACACTATGAATACTCATTAACATTATTCTGATATTTATTTTATTTCCTTTTTTTAAAATGTACTAGTCCAATGGGAACATTCACATCAAACATGCTTTTATAATATCATTTATATTTTATAATTATGTATATATTTATATTGACTTTATACAAAACATTTCCTCAAACTTTTATCATGAGCATTTAATATTATTACAAATTTTATTATTATAAGGTTATTTATGTGTGCATATTATCTTATCATACGGATACAGAAAAATTACTTAGTAAAGATATATTATTTATTGTGACCCTATGAATGTACACTCAATTTTTGATAGGATTTGTAACATTTTCTTAGAAAAATATATACATTTGGGGCATTATATATATTTTACCCTGTGCTAATGGCTTTCAGGAATAAAAAGTAACATAAGATATGTTACTTATCAGGAAGAATAAATACACACATATACACACAGAAAAAAGATTAAATGGGAGTGTATATTAGTATAATACAATGAAATAAGTAGGTCAAAATCCCTTATGTTTTTAACCCAAATATATTGAACTCATTGCAATTCCCTCTCCCCCTGCTGGCTATAAAAATAAATCCTTATTCATATAAAAATTTCAATGTATATTAGTTACTAAATCTGGTCTATCCCATTAATACTATTTAGAACTTTTTTTTAAAACCTTAAATGTGAGTTTCTATTGCCAATTACTTCTAAAGCATATCTCATTTGTAATTTTATTTTATTTTATTTCTGATTAATATATATTTATTATGTAACAATTAATTTCAAGACAAAGTCCAATTCAAAACATATTACTGATTTTACAAAAGGTATAATCCAAACAATTTTTTCCAATAAATTTTCTTACGTAACCTCCCATCATTTGGCTCTGGAAACAACATTTGTTACATTAGAAAAAAATGTAAGTACAGCTCTTAGGCACAGGTTAAAAGGGATGACACACACACCCTGGAATAATTACAAAACAGTATTTCTTTTGAATACACATTTGAATTTTAAGTTTAAATAACCAGTGTTTTAGATTAATTTAAAACATACTTCAAGAATGCTTTTAAACACATTTTCCTTGTAATGCACTGTGGAAAAAAAATTCCTCTCATTTCTTCTGCAGTAAGAGCCACAAAAATGGTGTCTCAAATAGGATTCACTTTGTCCTCTTGAGAAGCAATGAAGAGGTTCTGGAACTGGTTAAAAATATCCTAAGAGAAGTAGCTGCAGAGAGAGAAGCCCTGTGTCTAGAGTGGCCACACCATGCCCCTTGGGGCAGGGCTGGTTGTCACCACGGGGGCGTCCACACAGCTGCGGACCAGCGGAGGCTCCGAACACTGGTGGGAACAGCAAGGGGTGACAGAATCCTGCCTGACTGGGACCATGTTACCCTTGACCCTACTTGCTGGGAATCTTTGGGAAACAAGAATTTTTCTGGGTCGCGTTTTCCATGGCCACGAATGAGTTACCTCATTAAATGGTTCAGAAAAATTCACAGTCTGTTGGCTTCATGCTACAATTACACTATTTCAATGGGAAGGAAAACTTACAGGTTTAAAACTAAATTCTCTGTCACTGAAGATGTTCAATACCATATATTCATTCAATGGCTTTCCCCCTTCCATTTTTTCTGTTTGGCAAAGTTTCATTATCTAGCTTTTGCTACCCATCAATCTTGTGTTTTGGACATCAAGTATCCACACTGGTTGCAAAATACATGTGTGTACTGATACATGGGATGTGACTGTGAAGATGCATGTTCAATTGGGTTACATATTTACCCACATTCACTCATATAAAAATATGTATCTTTAACACTTACATACCACAAATATGTTCTTTCATCCCAACAGCTTTTTACCTAGTCTTGCCAATCAGATACGAAACACCATAAGATGGGGAGTGAAAACCTTTTTACATACAAGTTTCCCAGAGGAAATTAATTTTTAAAAATTAGTCTACGTTCAAAACAGCAATCAGAAACTTTGTTCTTGTAGTAGGTAAATAATACTGTTATAGCAAATTGTGGACTTAAATAAGTTTAATTTAATAGCTTCTTTCTTAGTTCTTTAAACAATAATACAGATTTGTGTCACTTAATCTTGTCTCCATTTTTCCATCTCCAAGGAATACAGAGGTCTCCGTCTTGCATAACGGAGTAAAAATGTGAAACGCAGAGGTGCATCCCTTGTAGGTAAGGCAGCGACTGCCCCAGAAGTCTCTTACAGCAATCCACCATCTGCTTACTAGAAACGCTGGGCTCCTTATAGAACTTTTCCAGGGAAAATTTCTTTGTTGAAGCCTGTATCAATTCATCTTCAATAACCTTTAACTCGTCTTTCCTCTTCATGTTCTCTCTCGCCTGCTGGGCTCTGGTGAGAATGAACCACTGCAGGTTGGCTGGGTCGCAGAGCGTGGGGATGTTAAAATGCCCGAGTTCATGCAAACTGGGAGCGGATCTGTCCCTGTTGAGGATCATCTGTAAGCCACGCAGACTTTGCGGGTGGAAAGGAGCTCTGTTTTTCAACAGCCTCTTCTAGAACACGTCGAGAAGAGAGTAATACTCGTCCAGCGTCAGCACCGGCTGGAGCTCTTCAATATTAACCACCTGGATGTCCCCCAGAAGGTGGCTTATTTGGTCTTCTAGGAGCATTAGCCTCCTCTGAAGGTCGAAGTAACTTGGTAACCTTTCAAAAAGCTTCGCCCAGTGATGATGGACATCCATGGTTCCCAGCATCACGTGGCCCACTGCACTGATCCCGGGACGGTCTGTAAATATGACTGTACATCCTTTTGCATTTTTAAGTGTTTCCAACTTCTGCTGCGCTAAGCCGCCTAAACTATGCAGCTGGCTCCAGCGATGGGCGAGGCCCCAGCTCCGCGGCCACCTGATACCTGAGAGCTGCAACTGAGGAGACAGTTCATCTGTTAAACGATCTAGTTCTTTTCTAAGTGGCAAACTGTTCTCCAGCTTTTTAATAGCACGTTTCCCATTGTTATCTAACCAGGATGTTAGGGTTGTTTTCATTTTCGAGACATGCTGGAGGTCTTCATCTGGGTCTTTGAATCCAGTAAAGGAGTGGTAAGACTTGTCCCATTTGATGGGCCTGTCAGTCATCCTCTTCGCCTCTTTGGGAGGCTGGGGACGCACATTGCTATTCAAGCTTTGGACATGTTCAACTGATAAACTGCAGGAGTTGAGAATATATAATACTGTGCTTAGCAGATCTCTGGTGTGCAGAGTAAATTTGACTGCTCGAAATTTTATATTTATATAACCATAAATATTGATATATGTATAACTTGACAAGAACAAAATATAAAAAATAATGGCACATCCAATAGAAGCACAAATATGTAAACTTAATAATTTGTAATAACCTAAAGTCTACTTACAATAATAAAATCACCTTTAAATTTATATTAATGTATTATTTAATTAACAGTTTTTCCTCTGGATATATCTTACATTATAGTAACTAATATAAGAGAAACAAATTATACTTTGAAATAATGTCAAATAGGGTTATCATTTGTTATGTTTTTACAGGATTTCATCTCCGTGTAAAGATAAATTACTCTATTGTGGCAAGAAACCATAATATGCTGTCTATCCTTCAAGGAAAATTACAAATTTGTATTTCTTCTTAACATTAAATAAGAAATATAGCAAGAATAAATAGGGGGCAAAATGAACAGGATGGGTATATCCAAGTCATGGCTGTCAGAATTCCAATTTTGCTTCCTAATCTACTCAATGTTGTGTGTAGAGCTAATGTTCAATCCTAATCATAATAGTGACAGCTATCCCGACTCGAAAGGTTGCAAACATGAAAGATAAAGGGTAAATCAATCTTCAGATAATTTCTGTTCTAAGATAGTCTTGGGAGAGATAACAAATCATGCTCCTGTCTTGTCTTCATTTTTTTGGTTTATAATTTGTTTTCCTTCTGAAACTATAAACTGTCTGTATTTATCAAATACTTTGAAATTTTATTAACATGAATAAAATGTTCATTTTTATATTGATTTGAGGCATGTCATAGTTTTCTATTCACATAATTATGCAATTAAAACCTTATTTATTTATTGGGCAATAAATTAGTATTTTCAAATGGCATTTAAAATATTTATTACTGTGCAATCCATAATGGTAGCATTTATTATTAAATGCATTTCTAGGCAGTGTTTAGAAATAATTATAGCTAAATGCATTTTAATTTTTATTTATACACTGTCCATTATTTGTGAAACAATTCTTCAAATTAATTGAGACACATGGCATTTTCTGCGACAGCATTGCTTTCAAATCAATATTTATAGTTATACTTGAAAAACAAATGAATCTCATTAATTAAAATTTTTTTAAAAATGCAGTGGGAAAATGTCCAGAAAAATAGTTTACAAATAAATATATATCCAATTAGCAAAATATTCTAAAACCACTGAGTAATAAGTGAACATTCCAACTAAGATAATTATGAAGGCTTATTTTCTCCTTTTAGTTTTACAAAATAATGCTCCAAATCAGCCATTGTTTGAAAATCACGCACTTTCATACAATCTTTAATGGAAGTGCATAGAATTGAACAAGTATTTGATTTGCAATATGCATGATCTGTGAAAAAAAAGTATATATAATTTAATTTTTGAGTTTAATATAAATATTTTAAAAATACATCGAAATATAAATGTACAAGATGCTTACTGCAGCATTGTTTGTAGAGACCAACATCTGAAAAGTATTCATTGGAAAATAATTAACACATACCTTTTAAATATTATTTTTAGGCTATTTTGCATGGACAATGCAATGCTTAAACAGTGCATAAACAGGTTCTATGCTTATGAAACATTCTTTGAGAGATATATAACAGCCAAAAAAAAAATGAAGTGGAATGAATGCTATAAAAATGTACACGGTACTCTATAGGTTATGGTGTGGACCTAATCTAATCTTGAAGGGTTTCTTGAAGAAGTGATGGTTGATCTGAGGTCTGATGGATGAGTAAGAGTTTATCAAAGAAATGACCCAAGGAAGAAGAACTTCAGAATATACTAAGAGCATAAAGAAGACTATATACAGAATATACTAAATTGTTAAAGAAGGCTAAGCTGAGAAAAAAGTGTCCAGTAACAAGGGGAGAGTAGCTCGTATAAATGTAAAGAAGTACATAGAACAAATAATTAAAATAGGTTTTCTTCAGGATGTAATGATTATGAGGAGTGAAGATACAGCAGAGTAAATTATGGATTTCAGATTTTTAACTTGAAAGGTAGTGGTATTTAAAGTATACGGAACAGAATAAGGTTTTGGATATAATAAAGATTAATTCTGAGCTCACTTTAGTGTTGTGCATTTGATATGGTTAAGAGGCATAAAAGCAAAAAGGTCTTGGAGACATTTGCATTTATCTGAACCATTGGAGAAATGACCATCTATACTAATAAAAGCGTAATATGCTAATTAGACCTGGACAAAGCCATGGTGGCAGGGCTGAGGCAGAGGCAGTTAGGGGTGATCAGGCCAGGAGGGGAGGGCAGTTGGGGGTGAGCAGGCCAGCAAGGGGGGAGGGCAGTTGGAAGCAATCAGGCCAGTGGGGGTGCAGTTGGGAGCAAGCAGGCTGACAGTGGGGGGCAGTTGAGGGTGATCAGGCCAGTGGGAGGGGCAGTTGGGGGCAATCAAGCTGGCAGGGGGGGCAGTTGGGGACGAATAGGCTGGCTGAGAGGCAGTTGGGGGTGAGTAGGCAGAGTAGTTAGGGGCGATCAGGCAAGCAGGCAGGTGAGCAGTTAGGAGCCAGCGGTCCTGGATTGCAAGAGGGATGTCCGAGGGGTCCCAGATTGGAGAGGGTGCAGGCTGGACTGAGGGACACCCCCCCACCCAGTGCATGAATTTTGTGCACCAGGCCACTAGTATATATATATATATATATATATATATATATATATATATATATATATATTTGGGAATCATCAATATAATTAAAAGCATTAGAATGGATGAAATCAAGCAAGGGATCTGGATATAATAGCACCTGAGACTGAGACGCAACCTTGACAGTTTCTCCTACTTACGGATTGGGTAGAAGAGGATGAAACTGAGTGGAGGGTGAAGAGGAGTAGCCACTAAATAAGAAGAAAATCTAAGAGGTGGTGTTTTTTAGGAAGCCAGGGGTAAGATTATTTCAAGGAGGGCAAGTGTGCTCAGCAGTGTCAAAAGAGCCCTCCAAAGCAACCAGGATGAAAAAATAAAACCTAGAATTGAATGACATGGTGAAATATGAGTAAAATAAATAAGAATTTGTTTCAAATATGTGGTATGCGCAGCAACCATTAATAAGTTCAGTGAGGTATGCGTGGAGGATGTAGAAATGGAGATGGCAAGATAATCAGTTTTTTGATATATTATGAAGGGAAGATGAAAAAAAAAACAACTCTATATATATGCTGGGAACTACAGTAGCAGTTGAGGAGGGTTTTTGTTTGTGTGAACATCTAATGAAAAAAAGCTGGATAGGAAAGAACCTGTATAGAGAATGTTGGAAAATACAGATTAAAAAAAAATAAAGTCAATGTAGATTTTGAGTGAATAAGATGCATATAAGAAAGTGGAATACCTCTCCAATACAAAGAAGTAGAAAAAACCCCACACATGATGGACATGGGTGCCAGGCCTTTGGCAGAATAAACTGAATAGTCTGTCAATCTAGCATTTTCTAATTGATTGTGTACTAGAAGGCAACGTTTGCTGTTGTGAATACAGATGAAAATAGTGTTGCCAAGTTTTGCAGAGACTGGAGTTGATGTCAAAAGCTATCTAGAAAGATGAGTGCTATAGGGAAGTGTTGCAGTCATTCAGGACATTTTTCAGTGACCCTTAATGGTCAGTGTCTGTGCATTTATGATGGAACCAATTCATATAGGTAGTGCTCAAAAGCCTGCATGGTTAGAGAAGGGAAATCATTTTATAAAGATTTCTGGCTTGCACAGATATATGTCCTAAATAAAGAAGAATGCAAGTTTTAGGATGCTGTGATGTGATAAAATCACAGATATTTAGAATCTAAGCTTAGAAGAAAGACACAAAAATGCAGGAATAAGGGCGAGGATGTCTAAGAAAATTGGATTTTCTATTATAGTGTAAATGTATCAATCCACAGAAATCTCCAAGTAGATATTTAAAACGTGTATTTCTAATAATTTAGTAGAGACTTGTACGTTATGGGTTAATTTTGACACCTGGCCTATTAAAGTTTTTTTCTTGATATTTATGTGTGGATCTCATTCACTATCCTTTGGCAGCTTCTAATAAACATGAGAAACTTAAAAATTTTGTTGGATAATGCTGGATATCCCATTTGTGGGATAATGCTGGGTTGTATCTTTTTTAGGCAGTCCAAGAATAAAAGTAAAATTGCTTTTTTTAAAAACATATGTATTTGAAGACCAAGAGAAGTGGGAGGTAAGTTAGTAAGTAGGTGTCTAGCTGACTAACAAACACTGGTGGGAAGGCAAATCATGTTTCGACTCCAGTAATCTGCATCAAGACTAAGAATTGTATTGTTTTTCTTGAGGAGGCAGCCTGATATTATTATCTCATGTTTGGGAGAAGCCAACTGAATAAATTATGTGACTTCCACAGGATGGGATTTATGCAGACTTTAAAAAGTACATTGATAAATTTGTACTTACATGGAATAACATGATGCACTGAAATCAAGTTATATTGTTATATTGTTAACTTTAAAAACTAGATGAATAAAAATACACATAATATAATTTTAAGAAAAAAATAATGATTTTTACAATGGCGAAAAACAAGATGTGTTAATGTTGAGATATGTAGGGTTTACCATCCTTCTCCTCATCCGAGTTCAGAATAAGTTGAGAGATGGATATATTATTTAGACATCTGGAAAATCAAAATATCAATGTTGCTACTGATAAAACAAAATGGCAGGCCAACTGTAAGTTTAACAGGAAGATTTGGGAAAACAGATGAAAAGGGATGACATTGTAGCAGGAAAAAGATTGTTAAAGGTCAAAATGTGTACATAAAAAATTATAATTTGCTTATATTAGTAATAACTTTTTTTCATCACAACAAGCTTTTATGGAAGAAAGAAAAACAAGTCTTAAAATGAGAGAACATATTTGCAACATATACACAATAGAGATTTAATAATTTTTGGAATGTAATACAATGGATATGAAAATTAACACACTTCTAGTCATTTTAAGTAGACAATCCCATCTTTTTCATTTGAATTTTAAAATGCCCCTTAATTCAGTTATCAGGCATTTTATTTATGCTTCAATACCTCTCAAATATACAGTTTTATGAGTGGCATTTTTATACAATAAAACTTGTAAAGGCTTTTCACCAACAGGCCTTCCATAAAGCAACTTCTAAAGGATATACTTCCAAAAGAAAGGTGTGAGGTAGAAAAAGCATTATATTTCATGATTTCAAGAAATACAAAAGTATAATTTTAGATGTTTATATTAGATATTTTTCTTTAACTATACTTGACAAAATTATTAATTAATTGCTATAACCAAAGCCAGAAACATTGCTAGAATGAAATGATTTATCAACTAATATACACTGAGTGGCCAGATTATTATGATCTCTGAATGCATAATAATCTGGCCACTCAATGTGTGTGTGTCTGTGTGTGTATATATATATATATATATATATATATATATATATATATATGTGTGTGTATGTGTGTATTATGTATAATATATATATATATATATATATTATATATATATATATAATATATATATATTAGAGGCCTAGTGCATGAAATCATGCATGGGTAGGGTGTGGTCAGGCCAGCCTGGCCAGGGGGAGGGGACATGGGCGGTTGGCCGGCCTGTCTTCTGGTTAAACTCCTGGTTGAGGAGACAATTTGCATAATAGCCTTTTATTATATAGGATATACACTGAGTGGCCAGATTATTATGCATTCAGAGATCATAATAATTTGGCCACTCAGTGTATATTGAATGAAGTTTTTAAGGTATACCATTTCATATAGATAGTAGAGGCCTGGTACATGAAGATTCGTGCAAGAATGGGCCTTCCTTCCCCTGGCTGCCAGCACCGCCTTCACTCTGGCCCAGAGCCACCTTTCTGCCTTCCCATGCTGCCCAGAGGCCCGGAGTGCTGGGGTGGTGTGAAATGCCCCACCCCCAGCCGCTTGGCACCTGTTTATCCACATTAACCCACCATCTTTGTTGGGTTAATTTGCATACTCACTCCTGATTGGCTGGTGGGCGTCATGAAGGTACCGTCTATTTGCATCTTTCTCTTTTATTAGTGTAGATTTTTGTCATGGACTTCATAATATACATCACAGCTATGGGGAATTTTGATGCTGATTATTTAAGGGTAAAAATACTATTGAACTTAAGATAATTAAATTAATCAATCTTCATCCTTTTCTCCCTATTCCTAGCAACTAATATATTAAACTAATCCAAAGCACCCTTTCTTCTTTCAAAGTTGTTTTATATCCTTGCTACATTATTAGATCAAGCTTATATCTATAAATTATTTTACCCCATATGAAATACCGTACAATTTCCACCTAAGATGATTTTTATTTCTTTGTTCTTTTTCTATTTCTCTTTTGGTAAATGCAATCATTGGTCATAAAAATGAAGCACTTAAAGTGTCAGTTTAATCATTTTGGAAAAAATATTTTTGAGGGTTCAATATGTGCCATGAGTACAGTTGAAAAATAAACAGACTAAGATGAAAATACAGTTTTATTCCTATCAATAATAGGCTTAGAGTCCAGCAGAGAAGCAGAATGTTAATTATATAAGTTCAACTTAGTATTTTAGGTATATAGCATGAAAACAATTCCTTAGCGCTCTGAAGGAAGGCATCTACACTAATAAAAGAGAAAGATGCAAATTGACCATACCTTTGTGATGTCCACCAGCTAATCAGGAGTGAGTATGCAAATTAACCCAACAAAGATGGTGGGTTAATTTGCATACTAAGGTGCCAAGTGGCCGGGGGCAGGGCGATGCGCACCGCCCCAGCTGCCCTGGGCCTCTGGGAAGCGTGGGAAGATGGAAAGGCAGCTCCAAGCCGGAGAGAAGGTGGTGCTGGCAGCCAGGGGAAGGAAGGCCCATTCTTGCACGAATCTTCATGCATCAGGCCTCTAGTTTATAAATAAAAACAAAACAAGAACACTTTTTGCTTTATATAGAGTATCCTATATAATAAAGAGCTAATATGCTAATTATACTAGAAGACGAAACGACCTTCCAGAATGACCTTCCGTAATGACCAGTGGGCAGGGCCGTGAGGCCATGAGGCAGCTGGGGCAACAGGGCCATGAGGCAGCTGGGGCCAAGTGGCAGTCGGGGCTGCGAGAGCTGAGCCCCTTGCATGAATTTTGTGCATTGGTCCTCCAGTTTTTTTTATATACAATAAACTTTCTAATTTATTTTAACTTCAGGGAGATAATGCCAGCTCATTATTTCCAGAAAGTCAGTGTCCACTCAAAGGGTTATTTGCTTAAATCTAGAAAAACATATTTTGCTGCCTTATAAATGAAGACAAAATTCCACTTTAATAAAATCCATTGACTACATATCCTCCATATGAAGGAAATGGAGAGAAACCATTAAGTGTTTTCTGGGATAGCCACAATAACTGGACATGGACTGAGAAAAGCTTCATATTTCTTAAGTGTATCAAAAAACGTAAAATAGTGTTTAACTTTGCGTTTCCCTTTGTGTCCCCCGAGGAACGGCAGCCGGCGCTCCTCAGGCTCTCCGGGCCTGGTTCCGCGGGGGGACTGGTGGGGGGACGGGTCCAGACCTGAACTTCTGAGGAGTCCGCGGCCGCCTCTCAGACAGTGCAAAGCGGACGGGTAGGTCCAGGGCGCACACGCACCTTCATTCCCTGGGAGCGGACACGTGGTAACCTAAAATAGTGTTTAATCAAATTCCTCACTGCCATCAAAAATTGAGGTTGCTTTTTTTTTCCCAGATATTTAACTATACCTGCCAAAAAACATTTTGGACATATGTAATAATTTGTTAAAATATCGATTAGGTGAGTAAATTCCAAAATCTAGAATTATTTATGGTAGAATTCCCATGATACAATACATAGAAAATCATTGTTCTAATTTTCTCACTAAAATAGTATTCACATCACCATTGCTTGTCTTAGGACTAGGTATAAACTCATGAGGTGGCCCTTGTAGAAGAATTCTAGGAACTGTTTGTTGTAGTTTTTCTTGGTGGTTGTGGTTGTGATTATTTTTAAAGCAAAAACCACAGAAATAAAATAATCCATCTCCTTAGTTGTCAATTGGTATATTTGTATGTGAAGGCTAACAATGCCACAGCCATCGTGATACCATTCAGAATGTCCAGATGACAGTGGTTAAAATAGGATCCTTGAGAATATCAGTAATGTTCTGCTTGGAAACCTGCCATAATATAGGATTCAATATACTTTAAAAGGATTTAAACCAGTTTAAATAAAAATACATACTCGTGTATTTATGTGTTTTTATATTTTCACTTATTTTCTGTCAAAGCATACTAACTAGAATGCTTATTAGAAAACATTATTAAAGGTGATTCTCAGGAACAGTCTCTGGAGTCAATTCACCTGAGGTCAATCCCTTCCCAATCGTATCAAGCTATGAGATGTTTATCAAATTGTCAATCTCTCTGAACTTAAGATTGGTTACCTGAACAATGAGACTTGTCATGAAAATTAAGACAATTACTATAAGGCACATTAAAGATTGCTCCAAATATTATAGGCAGAAGTTGCATCTTAACTAATGACATCATTGTTGCAAATGGGTATCCTATGACTCAGGCATGTGACAGTATCAAAGCCTATCTACAAGTGTTATCTAAAGGTTTTTCACAATATGAATACTTGTGGGAATTTAAAATTTACCAGATAAAATTTCTAAGAACTTTTTAAAAAATATAATACTAAACTATGTATATTCACTGAATTTTTCAGGTTTATGCGTCTCATCACTTGACTTGGTAGAGTTCTATACAAAAGATTTTTAAAAAAATCCTGGAGAAAATTGTTCTTTAAACACTTAATTTTCCAATAAATAAATAAAAAAGAAATAGTTGATTCTATAACTAAGACAGAGGAAATAGAAGATGAGACAGAAATACCTTCTGGCACTAGGAAATAAAGAAAATATCTAAATAATGATTATGTATTTAAAGAGAGATCATCCAATTGACTGAGTTCTCAATGGTCTCAGATGATTTGAGCATAAAATATGTATAAAGATAATAATACTAGTAGATTATAATATACTAGTGACCTGGGGCACAGATTCTTGCACATTGAAAGGGAATGAATTAGAAGCTGGCTAGCAGGGTGGGACTGGGCAATATGGGCTGGAGAAGCCCTGGAGCCAACCTCCCTTGGTCCCTCCCCCGCAGGCCGCACCTGGGGCGGCGCCGGGGCTCAAAGGGAGTCTGGGAAGTGAGCGGGGTCCCTCTGGCAGGTGGGGTCCCTCAGCCTGGCCTGCGGGGATTGGGCCAAACCTGGCTCTCTGACATCCCCTGGGGGGTCCCAGAGTGCAAGAGGGCACTCTGCAAATTTGGTGTCGTACAGGGTGTGGAACACAAATGCAAGTGTGTATTAAACCAGATTCTGGACTGACAGTGCCCCAGCAACAACATAACCCACGGCTGAAGGTAGAATCATGTGGCCCCACGAGGATTTGGGCTCCCTCCTCTCTGGTCTTGGGGTGCATCACCCGAAAACCTCTGCTGCCATGTCACTGCAGCTCGGCAGCACCTGCATTGGGTGTCTGCCCCCTGGTGGTCAGTGCGCATCATAACGACCAGTCAGATGGTCAGACACTTAGCATGTTAACCTTTTATATAGAGAGAGACTAAAATACCTACTTTGATTCCATACAGAAATAAACAACTGAGTAAACAAATAGGGGAGTTGAAACCGTTCTTCCTTATAGTAGAAATCCAATATACATGTAGAAGAAATAATAGAAATAGAAATCAACATTATCAAACACCACGCTAATAATTGTTGCAGGCAAGGATAATCAAGGTTGGATAGTGCATACTCCTCAGTGTAATATACATAGAAGAGATTATTACTTTGGTCACTGTACAGGTGTCTAGGGCTTCCATACCAAAATACCACAAACCACGTGGATTAAAACTATAAAACTTTATTGTGTCACAGTTGTGGAGGCCAGAAGTCTTAAATGAAGGTGTCAGTAGAGCCATTCTCATCCTGAAACATGTAGAAGAAAATCCTTTCTTCCCTCTTCCTAGCTTCTGGTGGAGGCCATCACTCTTTGGCATTCCTTAGTTTGCAACTGCTTCACTCCAACCTCTGCCTCTGTCATCACGTCTTTCTTCCTGCAAATTTGTACATTCCCACAGCCTTAATTCTCTCTAATAAGGACACCGCCCTTGGATTAAGGGCCTCACCCTAATGACCTCATCTTACTTTGATTATCTATGTGAAGACCCTATTTTCAAATAAGGTTATATTCACAGGAAACAGGAATTAGGACTTCAACATCACATTGGAGAGATTGGAGAGGGGTGACATTTCAATTTATAAAAGTTGTATCCTTGACAAAAAAATAAAAAATAAAAAAAATATGTATATATATATATATATATATATATATATATATATATATATATATATATATTGAATGAAACTAGGGAGCTATGACAAATAAATGCAATGTGGAATATGAACTGGATGTTGAACCAGAGAAGAAGATGTTAGTGGGAAATTAATGATATTTGAATAATATCTGAAGTTTAGTTAATAGTATTATATCTATGTTAATTTCCTCATTTCCATAATTTTTATTAAGTTTATATAAGAGGGTACCATTTCCTAGCCAGCATGTCTCAGTGATTGAGCATCGACCTATGAACCAGAAGGTCACAATTTGATTCCAGGTCAGGGGACATGCCCAGGTTGTGGGCTCAATCCCCAGTGTGGGGCGTGAAGGAGGCACCCAATTGATAATTCTTTCTCATCATTGATCTTCCTCTCTCTCTCTCCCTTTCTGAAATCAATTAAAGAAAAAAAAGGGTACCATTAGAATCTTGGTGAAAACTGTAAGTAAACTCTAAATTTTTCAAGCTTTTATAAATCTTAATTATAAAAAATAAGTATTTTAAAAATATATTTTATTCAGTAACTATTTCCTTAAAACACAAATGATCATCATCTAAACCTGTAAACTGTCTGAAAAGTAGTGGAAAATGGTGTCATACAAAAGGGGAAAATGTGACCACTATAAAAATAATTGTTTTACTTTGAAGTCCCTTGGCAGATAAAGATAAAATAGATTAAAGTCATAATAAAGGAAAATAATGCTTTATGACCACCGTACTATAGAGTTCTATTCCTGTGAAAAGTTATATCTGTTTGTTCAAAGATGTACAAGGGACAAGAAGAAATTGGTAGTGTAGATAAGGGTATGTATAAAGTCCATGCATTGTTCAACTGACATTGAAAATAATTGTGTGCTAAACAATTGACATTACCCAATGTCAGTCAGACCTTTGCCCTTGGCTCCTGGGAGATAATTCCTAAACCGTTGAAATGGAGTTGAAGCTAACAGAAAATTATTGTGAAGGCTTTGTGTACATAGTATCAGCTCAAGCAACAGAGGGCTGTGGGCAGAGCTTGGCCATAGAGGAAAGCAGGGAATGAGATGTCCATAAGGTGCTTTGAAAAAGTCTGACATTTTTCTGAAAATGTAGAAAGCCATGCATATATGTGTAGGGCTTTGTACATGCCCTGTAGGTATCTGAGAAAACCCTTATCTCTCATATCCAGCTGATCATGACACTCTGCACACACAGAAAAGTGAAGACTAAGGCAGAGTTTTAAATTGCCAGGCGTTGCAGCCAGCCCCAAATATGCACATGGAACACCTTTGTCAAAATGGGAGACATCTTTGTTAAATAATAACATCTTTATGTAATCTCTTTCAATATACTAAAAACAACTGAATCATAAACTTTAAAGATTAAATTTTATGGCATGTATGTAAAGTATATCTCAATAAATATATTAAATAATAAGAAAACTTTTAGAAAGCCATATCTTACAAATAGAAATACATAAGAATAGCTTTATATAGAAAACTTATTTAGTTTAACATTTAGTCACTTTCCAGTGCTTAAGTTTGTACATGTTCTTGTCTAACAAGATTTTCATATGTATTTATAATTTTAAAATTTATATTCAATGAATAACTCACTTTATTTTACGTATTTACTTTGAAAAATAGTTTTTCCTCCCAGAAATTGCTGCTTATTGTGAAATTGTATTAATTATAGACACAGCCAGCTTAAAAAAAAAAAAAAAGAAACGTGTCCCTTCATCTTCAAAATTTCTGTTGCATGACTTACCTCATTATCCACTTAAAGCAGGTACAAGAATGTTGAATTAAAACGAATCTCAGTTTTGAGAGCTTTGGAAAATGTCAAGTTGTTTTGAAGTAATATGTTTCTCACTAATGTTCTATTCCCTACACTGCACCAGGACACAGTAAAGTCACTGATGCTCTGCAAATTTAAATAAATAAATAAATAAATAAATAAATAAATAAATAAATAAAATTGACTTCATTTTTTTGTTATGCAGTTTTAAAAAATTCTGTATCTCTATTTCATTGTTCTCTCTACACAAGTATACACACACACACACACACACACACACACACACACACACACACACACACACATTGTTGACCTGTTACTTACAAATACCTGTGTCTTATTAGTTCTACATTCTCTGTAAACTATAAAAGTTTATAGAGGAACAGAATAATGCAAGTAAGAAAGTTTAATATTCATGAAAAATCCAAACACTTGTCAAATAGAACAAAACTAGACCTAAGTAAGCAGAGACTTCATTCAAGATTATAATAGGGAGAGTGTGCAAACCTCAGTTTGCAAGCATCTCTAATCCAACCAGAAAAGGCCTTACTGCAATAAGGATAGGAAAGCAGGACCTGCCAGAACTTGTGGGGAGGAGGCCAAGCAAGTGGGCCAAGCGGGGGGAAAAATAGGACATTTCTACAGGAGATGTTTCTTCCTGAGGTGAGCCAAGTCTCAGATTGAACTGTTAAAATGGGGTATTTTGCACCTCGGTGTTTATTTAAACTTGGGGCAATCCAAACACTAACGTTGGAGCCGGTGAAGCAAAATTAAATTTCATCAAGCCAAATCAGTGGATGAGTGGTGGATGATTGTGATCACTTGTCCACTTTCAGTTATGTTTGAGAGTTAATTGTAAAAGGCAAACATAGAAAAATAACAGCAGATATCAACTATTTCTGTGAGGCAATCTCTACATGCATGTAATTGCACACATACACACACTCCCACACAAAGATCTACATCTCCCTATTAAATTCTGCAGAATATATTAGATTTTCTGTGGTTAATCTCCTAAGGTTAATTTAAAAATTATCAATCTCTGTTTCATCACTGAAGTATACTTCATATTTATCTAGTAGTAACCATCATCATAGTCCTAAGAGTTTGAATTTAGAATTGAAAATTCCATCTCCATTCTATTCAGTACATATAGTGAGAACTTCAGATGAATTCGCTCAGAGTCTCAGACCCTAATTTTATAATTTTAAAATTATTTAAAACATATTTCATATAGCATTAAAAGGCTAATTTCAAAAACAATATAGTGGACATGGGAGAGAGAAAGACAAAGGCCAGACAGAGAGAAAGAAATATACCTTACCCTGCTTTCTTTCAAACTTCATGGGAACATCAGTATTTATTAAAGCAAACATTGCATTTACTTTTAATGTCATAATCAAATAAGGACTTGCCACAGCGTGAAACAAGTACATGTTCAAAGTATTTGTTATTTTTTTCTTTTAAAGATATATTTATAATCTTGAAGGATTTTGAAAAAAGTCCCAATCCTACCTAATAAAAGAGTAATATGCAAATTGACTGCACCTTTGCTACACCCAAGCCAGGCCCGCCAGCCAATCAGGGTGAGTATGCAAATTAACCCAAACAAGATGGTGGTTAATTTGCATACATAGGCACCCTGAGCAGATCCCCTGCGACGGATTGCAGGGAGCTGGGAGTCCATTCTGGCACCAGGCCGAAAGCCTCTGGTGGAGGCTTTCGGCCTGGTACTGGAGCAGACCCCCTGCAATTGATTGCAGGGAGCTGGGGTTGCTTCGGCCTGGTGCAGGAATGGACCCCCTGCAATCGATCACAGGGAGCTGGGTGTCTGCTCCGGCCCCAGGCTGAAAGCCTCCAGTGGAGGCTTTTGGCCTGGTACTGGAGCAGACCCCCTGCAATTGATCGCAGGAAGCTGGGGGTTGCTTTGGCCTGGTGCACCAGTGGACCCCCTGCGATCGATCGCAGGGAGCAGACCCCCTGCAATCGATCACAGAGAGCTGGGGGTTGCTTTGGCCTGATGCAAGAGCGGACCCCTGTGATCGATCGCCTGGGCAGGGAGCTGGGGGTCTGCTTTCGGCCTGGGCAGGAGCGGACCCCCTGCGATTGATCGCAAGGAACTGGGGATCCACTCCTGACCAAGAGTTTTTCGGTCTGGGTAGGCCTGGGCAGGGGCTGAGCCGGTGATCAGAGGGAGCTGGAGGGCCCCTGCCCAGGCCTAAAGCTTCAGCCAGAGGCTTTAGGCCTGGGCAGGGCCCAGCCCTCCATTGGTGTGAACTATAGAGGAAACACCTTTTCTGATTGCACAATGGTTAAGCTTCCTGTATGCCACTGGTAATATTCTTAGTAACTTGGGTAATAAGAATCCAAAAAGGTGATCTAGGGTTTTTCCACCACACTTCAGGAGAAAAAAATTAAGGTCCACTGCTGGAGGGCTAAGAAATGTCATATCCTGCCCTAGCTGGTTTGACTCAATGGATAATGCCTCAGAACCTGGGTTCGATTCTGATCAAGGACATGTACCTAGGTTGCAGGCTCCTCCATGGCCGGGGCCCAGATCAGGGCTCATGCAGGAGGCAACCAATCAAAGTGTTCCTCTCACTTTGATGTTTCTCTCTGTCTTTCCCTTTCTCTTCCACATTCTCTAAAAGTCAATGGAAACATATCCTCAGATGAGGATAAAAAATAAATAAAGAAATGCATATCCTATGAAAGACACATCTTGAAAATGCCTAAAAAAAGTTGTCATTTTTTCTTGGGGAAGGGACTGGAGTCCGTGTTGATGAAAACACCTGGGTGGCTGCGGTGACTGACAGTGGCTGCAGCAGCGGGGTGATGGGGCTGGTGCCTTCCCCTGACCAGCCTGGTTGCCTCCCACAAAGGGAGGCCAGACTGCGACTTAGGTACGCTCCCTGTGGGGCGCGGGCCTAAGCCGTCAGTAGGACATCCCCTGAGGGCTCCAGTATGTGAGAGGGGGCAGGTTGGGCTGAGGGACCCCCGACCCCCAGTGCATGAATTTCGTACACCGGGCCCCTAGTATTTTAATAAAATTTCTGTAAAACATGCGTGAGATTAATATTGCTTCAAAATTTACAACATAAAAACAAAAATTAACAATTAATAGTTTGATTTAAGATGTTTGTATTTATTATGCATAAGATGAACAGCCCTGGAAAATAAGTGTCTTCCTTTAAAACAAAGGGCAGATTTGCTAACTGCCTTGAAAGATTAGAAAGAATTGTCTTTTCCCAGAGCAAAGGACTGACAGGCGCCCTTACTTCCTGTCATATTTGGGTGGCCTAAGCGCAGGCTTCTCCTGTAATACAAACCGTGCATGTGTGAGCATCCGTTTTGGCTCACATTTGTGGCCCTCACTGGGCTTTGGTGTAGGAGGAACTGGAAAAGATATGTTGAATTTTCTATGTTTGTTCTGCCGAAATAATGTCCTTTGTTTCTATCCCTGGAGTTAAATGTCTTCTAGCAGCTTCTATAAAACTGTGTTCGACTAACTCATTGGCTTTTAAGTAAAAGGGTAAAATCTTGGAGCCTTCACAGTTCTTGACATTAATAGCTCCGTGACTTTTGAAAAGTGTACTAACTCCCTAGGGGTGTTGTAGCAAAGTAGCATAAAGTGGGTGACTTAAAACCACAGAAATGAATTCTATCATTGTTCTGGACACTAGAAGTCCAAAATCAACTTGTCAGCAGGCCATGCTCCATGCTCCCCCTTGTGCTGTAGGCAGAATCCTTCCGAGCCTTCTTTGTGTCTCTTGGTGGTAGCTCTCCATCTTTTACGTTCCTTGGCTTTCGGTTTTATCACTTCAGTTTCTGCTTCTACCATCACATGGCATTGTCTGCGTGTGACTCTGTGCCTGTGTCCAAATTTCACCTGAATCTAGTGTGACCTCATTTTAACTGAATGGCATCTAAAATGACCTAACATCCATGTAAATTTACATTCTTAGTTCACATACCTTCTTGCATTTTAGAGATAATTCAACCCATTATAGACATGTTGTAGGACCTCTGAGTACTTCAGCTGTCTCATCTGTAAAGAGGAAATAATTATTATCAACAGAATGGGATTAAATCAGTTATTATAAGTAAAATACTTGGATGGGTACCTTTGTTAGCTGTTATAATTATATTATAACATAATATAATTGTTGTTACTATTATATTATAATCATATATACTAATATATATATATATTTACACACACACACACACATATATATGAAACATTATCATTTCATTTGGGAGGACATAAATAGTGAATTATATAAATAATGAAAATTTGAATAAATATTAATATATATATAAAGGCAATCAACAATATATTATCAATGTCATAACTTTGCATTATGTCAATATTTTCATTTTCACTTAGTTCTGTGAAACTGTGGTATTTAGCAACCTAAAAAGAAAATGGGGTTTTTCAATTTAAGTATATTACTCATATGGATGGGAATTCTGAGAGCTGTAGAAAATGTCAAGTTGTTACACATTGATTAAAAATTATCGATGTAGCTCTTGACAAAACAAGTATAGTAACACTTGTCAAAACTCATAAAATGTGTAATAAAACTAAGTAACAGTTATAGAAATGTCATCTGATGTTAATATTGCCCGAGAACATGGTAAAAACATTACCTAAAAAAAAAGACATTGCCTACTATCTCTCAATTTCATATAATGTATTTTTCTAATAAATCATCATTGTAATCCCTGAATTCCTGAGTCTGTCATCCCAGACCTCACTTTTTTATTTTATTTATTTATTTATTTATTTATTTATTTATTTATTTATTTATTTTACCTATTTTAACAACAAACCTGCCTGCTATTCCATAAGGAAGACCTATTTTCCATAAAGAGAACCCTTCCTAAGGAAATGTATATATTGCCCTAGCATTCAATAAGTATTTACCCTAACTGCTATTATGTCTCAAGATTTCACTTTGGTTTTCAATATCATTATTTAAAGCATTGTCCTCGACATTTAAGATGGTTATGATTTACGTATGACTTAAAATTGAAATATCAAGATATCCAAAAACACAATCATTCCAATCATTCATTCATCCCCAAGAGAAATAATTATGTATGTCAAGATGGCATTTATAACCTTTATATTTTGAAAGGTTGCAATTGAAATTTGAATAAAAATTTTGCATGATTTAAATTAGTTAATGAAACAAATTAAATGATTTATGACTATAATATGATTTTTTTTTTCAGAAGAATTGTGTAGAGAAAATGTTTACCTGAAATACGTAGTATGTTTTACCAGTATTTGGAAAATTACTGACTATCTGGTCCAATGTATTTAGGCGCCTTTCTATAGTAGCACTGGAAAGGATATTTTAACAAATGGATTAGATAATAAGAACCAAGCCTATACCAAGGAATAGATCAATATTCCATTTTTATTCAGCAGTTATTTAAGTACTGATGCATATATCACAATATCTATCTATATAAAACCCTAATATGCAAATCGACCAAATGGCGGAACAACCTGCCGAACGACCGATAGGTGGGGGGCGGGCTGGTGAGCAGGCGGCAGTAGGCCACCAGCCAAGGCGGGTGCCAGTGGGGGCCCCCTGATTGCCCCGCTGGTCACCCCACATATCGGCCCTGGTCACCTACCCTATATGTTGGGAACAGTCTCTTAGATTTAAAAATTAAAACCTGGCAAGGCTACTCTAACGTTGAAAAAACAGGATGATGCAGCAATGACGTGCATGGACTCTGGCTTGCACATTTTGTGGTCAGCCCTGACTCTGAAACTTATAACTGTGTGACAAAGCCAATTACTTAACTTCTCTCTGCTTCAGTTTTTCCACCCATAAGATGGGGAAAATGGTACTACTGCCTCAGAAGGATCATGTTATGTACTACTTTTTTTAATCAAGGCAAAAAAAAATGTAGCTGCCCATGAAAAGCAAGATACCTTTCACCTTTATGAAAAATATGGTCACTGGTGCATGCAGTGTCCCATATTGAAAGAGGCATGTCCGACTGCCGATTTAGGCCAGTAAACCAGCAGTTGGACATCTCCGAGGGGTCCCAGGTTGTGAGAGGGTGCAGGCTGGGCTGAGGAAACACCTCTCACAAATTTCATGAACTAGGCCTCTAGTATATGTATATATGTAAATATCTGTAAATGTATATCTACATATAATTGTATACCACTCCAAAAAATAAAGCTTAATGAGAAAATAAGGTTGAAATTGGATACAGATGATGTATTATAGAATTGCACATTTAAAACTTATGTTATGAACAAATGTCACCCCCTAAATTTAATTTAAAAGGAATTGTAGTAAAATCTCAAAGAATCGTATCTACATTGTCAAACAAATGAATAAAAACCACTCTTTAGGAGAATTTCTTGTATCATATTCTGTAATTTCACCTATACACAGCAATACCAATTACAGTCCAATAATTCATTTAATTTTTTTGTATATTTTATTTCCAAATTTGTGTGCTTTTGTTTAATATTTATAAACAAGTTTACTTTGAGAATCCTTTATTAAAGTACATCCTTGCCCTGGCTGATGTGGCTCAGTTGATTGCTGCTTGATTCCCTGTCAGAGCACATGCCCAGGTTGCAGGCTCCATCCGTGGTAGTGGGTGTGCAGGAGGCAGTTGATAGATGTAATGCTCTCATATTGATGTTTCTCTATTCTGCTTTCCTCTCTCTCTAAAAATCAATAAACTGTTCTTTGAAAAAATATATATGCATATATATATATATATATATATATATATATATATATATATATCCTTAAAATTGGAACTGTATATGTCACATTTAAAAATGTACTTGTATGCATGCATATAAGCATAACAAATGGATACAGACACCAGGGGAGTGAGGGCATGAGTGGTAGAGTGGGGGCGATGGGGAGATAAGGATCTATATGTAATACCTTAATCAATAAAGAAAAAAATGTATTTCCAAGAAATGAAAAATTATAAGCAGACTGTCATTCAATGTTTTGAATTGTATAAGCAAAAATAAAATCAAACAAAATCATCAGATGTAGATGAAAAAAATATTCTCTCTATATAAAACCCTAATATGCAAATAGACCAAACGGTGGAACAACCAAAGAACCAAACAACAAGACACTATGACATGCACTGACCACCAGGGGCCGCGTGCGGAACATGGCGGGCATCTGTAGCAGGCAGCAGATCGCGGAACATGGCGAACGTTGGCTGTGGCTGGATGGTGGAGCAGGTGAGTGGAGGTGCCAGACCAAGGCGGGGCACCAGTCACTGTCATCAGGGCAAACCTCTGGTGGTTACTGAAAATTCTTTGCTCCCTTGTGACATGGTCCCACCTAGTGCTTGCACCTGCTGCTGGCGCTGACCCCACTTGCACATGCTGCCAGCGCCGGAGCCACCGCTTATACCCATTGCCAGTGCCCAGCACCGGCCCTGATTGCTCAGCGCTATCAGTGGGTGCAAGCAGTGGCTGCCAGCCCCAATTGCTCCTCAGGGCTTCTCCACTTGCCCCTGCTCCTACTGCGTGATCAGAGCCGGCAGCTGCCTCTTGCACCTGTTGCAGGTGCCAGCCACACTTGCATCCGCTGCCAGCACTGGAGCCACGGCTCACACCCACTGCTGATGCCCGGCGCCAATCCAAGTCGCCTGGTGCCATAAGTGGGTGCGAGTGGTAGCTGCCGGCCCCAATTGCCCCTGAAGGCTTCTCCTGCTCCCCCTGCTCCTGAGGGGCAATCTGGGCAGCAGCTGCCACTAGCACCTGCTGACAGCACTGACCCCAATCACTCTGCGCCCTCAGCAAGTGTGAGCAGGGCTGGCTCCGTCAGTGCATGGGAGTGGTGGCAGCAGGAGCAGGGATGCTGGAAGACAGGGGACCAAGGGCCGTGGTGGGAAGGGCCAGGCAAGGGCATGGAGGATGGGCCGAGATCTGCTCCTGTGCCCGCTACAGCCTCACGGCCCACAGTTCCTTTCAAGGTGCACGAATCCGTGCACTGGGCCCCTAGTCTTACCTAATAATAGATAAATATGTAAATTGACCGTACCTTCGCTATGCCCACAGCCAATCAGAGTGAATGAGTATGCAAATTAACCCACCAAAGATGGCGGTTATTTTGCATACGAATGCAGGCGGGCAGCACCATGGCCTGCTTCCGGGAGTATGGGTCCATCGGGAGCGGAGTAGGCCCTGGCACTGCCCACCCCATGGCCGGGGAGGCGGTGGGGTGGGCAGCGCCAGACTGCACAGGAAGGGTGTGGGTTCATCGCCGCCCTGGGGAGGCGAGGCTGGACCCGCCTAGCCACTCCCAGGGGTCCCTGGGAGCATCGCTGCCCCGGGGAGGCAAGGCCGGACCCGCCTAGCCGCTCCCGGGGGTCCCTGGGAGCATCGCCGCCCGCTGCTCCCAGGGGTTCCTGGGATCATCGCTGCCCACCACTCCGGGGGGGGTCCCTGGGAACATCGCCGCCTAGCCGCTCCCAGGGGTCTCTGGGATCATCACTGCCCCGGGGAGGCGAGGCCGGACCGCCTAGCTGCTCCTGGGGTTCCCTGGGATCATCGCTGCCCAGGGAGGCAAGGCCGGACCTGCCTAGCCGCTCCCAGGGTCCCTGGGAACATTGCAGGCAGGGGGTTGCTGAGACCCAGACCTGGCCTCTGGCCACAGATTCATAGTTTCACGGAGACCAAGGGAATCTGCCTCATCTGTAGAGAGACAGAGGTTCTTCAGTGGCCCCAAGACGCCGGTGAATGGTGAATATAGTCAATAGTGTTGTAATGATGGTATGATGCCAGGTGGGTACTAGAGCCCTGCCAGGGATCAAGGGGCATGGAAGGACTCCGGGCAGAGGGGCAAGGACCCTCACCCCTGAGACGGGGGTAGAGGGGCGGTGCCACCTCAGTGGAGGGTTGCTGCACTGCAGAGTACTGGACTGACTGATGTGATTCAGAGAAGCTCCCAGTGCTAAAGGGCCTTTCTCAGGCAGCCTTCACACTTCAGAGGCAGTGACTCCTGCTCCTGCTTTGACCCAAAAGCAAGCCCGTGGTGCCCTGCCCCATGGCAGAGCATGCCTAGGCAGTGAGTGTGAAGCCTTCCACCTGCTCCGGAGAAGGGGGGCAGTAAAGAATGGGGGACAGGGGATGGGGAGAGGAAAGAATGTGGAACATCCACAATGAAGAGGTGCTTGAGAAAGAGGCTCGGAAGCCTGACTGGAAGGTTTGTTCTGTTTGCCGGGCGACTGCCCCTTAGGAAGCGCAAAGAGCATGACTCTGAGGGCTTCCTGTGTGCTGAGTCAAGTTCCACAGCCAACTGGAATTGGCCTCAGTTTCCTGGTCTGTAAAATGGATGAAGCGTATCCCAGTGCCTTCACTGAGCTTTGATGGCCAATTGAGATACTATATAAAGAAAATGAGGGAAGAATTGAGAAAGAAAAGGAAGGACGAGCATCACAAAAGAAACACTGAAAGGAACCTGTAAACCCATTGTCACTTAAATAGGGAATATAGTCAATAGTGTTGTAATGATGGTATGATGCCAGGTGGGTACTAGAAATATCAGGGAACACTTTGTAAAGTATATGATTGTCTAACCACTATTCTGTAACTAATATAAAACCTGAAACCAATACAAAATAATATTGAATGTAAAGAAATGAAAATTGGAGTGAAATTTTTATAAATTTCAAAGTTTAAATAAAAGCTGTAAAGGAAGGAAGGGGAGAATAAAAATAGTGTTTTTCATTTTAAAGAGTTGTCTTTATATGGTGCTTTTATACTTTTCTAAGTCATTATCTCATTTTAATTTTGGGGCAACTTAAAGACAAGATAATTGTTACCTCCACTATTCAAAGAAAGGAAATCTTGGTGTCTGGTCCTAATGATTCAATCGTCAAGCCCTTATTGTAAAGCAGGGTTATTAAAATTTTCTGTGCAGGGTCATATCTATACTAATAAAAGCCTTGGGGGTGGGGTGATCAGGCAAGCAGGGGAGGGTATTTGGGGGCAATTAGGCCTGCAGAGGAGCAGTTAGGTGTCAATCAGGCCAGCAAGGGAGCAGTTAGGGGGCAATCAGGCAGGCAGATGAGCAGTTAGGAGCCAGAGGTCCCAGATTGTGAGAGGGATGTCCAACTGCAGGTTTAGGCCCGATTCCACAGGGATCTTGCCTAAACCTGCAGTTGGACATCCCTTCAGGGGTCCCATGTTGGATAGGGTGCAGGCTGGGCTGAGGGACACCCTCCCCAGTGCACGAATTTCGTGCACCGGGCCTCTAGTATTATAATAAATTCCTTTTTCTTGTTAAATTGATGCTGAGACTTAGTGATCAAGACTTAGATCAATGAGATGTCACCAAACCCTCCACTGTGATCAACAACCAGAGGGTAACTAAGATCATGTAAGGTTGCCTAGCCATTAGATGCTAATGTATATATTAATTTTTAAGTTCTGTAGGGTTATACCAAGTTTGCTAGGAGAATAGAAATAACCCTAGGTAGATATAAAAAACAAATGTAGAATCATTAAATAATGTTGGTATTTTTATTATTGTTTTATATGTAACCATAGTAACGATTTTACATAGTTTTCACTATATGTCTTGTTTATTTTATAGATTAAGGCTTTATAAAAATCATTAATATATATGGTTTAATATGATTTAATTTTAATATAAATTAAGAAGATTATGTTGATATTTTTTAAACATTTTCCACTAGATATTTGAATTGGATAAAATGATCATGAAAATTAAAACACCTGTTAATGATCCTTCTTGTGTACAAAAGTTGTATATAATAATATAATATAATATATATATCTGCACATACACACACACTGAGTGGCCAGATTATTATGATCTCTGAACGCATAATAATCTGACCACTCAGCATATATATATTAGAGATGGCTAGGGGGAGGGGACATGGGCAGTTGGCCGGCCTGCCTGCTGTTCTAACTCCTGGTCGAGGGGACAATTTTCATATTAGCCTTTTATTATAGAGGATATACACTGAGTGGCCTGATTATTATGCATTCAGAGATCATAATAATCTGGCCACTCAGTGTATATACACACATATACTAGTATACACACTGAATCGTCCTGTAGTATTCCTCTAAAGGGAATGAAGCTATCCATCCTTGCTACTGTGTGTAGAGACAAATGAAATACAGAAAATTCATGGATTACTGGAGAGTGCAATTAAGCTAGTGATTTCTGGATATTTCAAGCATAATAACAATCTCTAATTCAAAGTAGATGAGATGCAGCAGAGAGAGAACACATGGGAACATAAATTCTGATCAAATTTCACTTTAGCTTGTATCAGATACATCCCTGAAATGATCCGAGGTTATTCCTTAAGAATTTGGTTTTATATGTGCCTTATGCATGTTTAGCAATAGATCTAATTCTAACATTGGTTTGAAGTGTGGAAAAGCAATACTGAATCTCTAGAGAAATCCCATTAACCAGCGCCACCATAAAACATAAGTGAGATTTGTGTGGATTGTTCCTCCTCCATCTCCTTTCAATTACCAGTTTGGTAAGTGTGAAAAACAGATGCGTCTTAGAGAATGACTTAAGATGATAGTAACTTAACCAAGTGGAGACTCCAATGTTGACTGATCTTTTAGAAGTTATTTCTCCTTCAAGTAAAGAAATACTTTAGGAATTTAGTATCTATGAAGCTAAAAAATTCTTCCACAAAATATTCCCTTTTATCCTGAAACAATTACGAAGATATTTTTGTGTAATACTTTATTGATCTATACCAATTTTGATATAGTCTATGGCAAGAGATAGTAAAAAAGTGACTCACATCATTTAAAATAAGGATAACCAGCCCAGCCAGTGTTTCTGGATCGATCCCCAGTAGGGGGCATGAAGGAGGCAGCCAATTAACGATTCTCTCTCATCATTGATGTTTCTATCTCTCTCTCCCTCTCCCTTCCTCTCTGAAATCAATAAAGTTAATTAATTAAATAAATAAATAAAATAAGGATAACCATTCACTGCACCATGGCTTTCTCACTATAAAATTCCCCTTAGATAAAAAGTAATGTATTTGAATATCTGTAGTTTTTATATTTTAGTTTTTTGTTTGTATTTCCCTTTTATCATATATACATATACATTTAAATATTTTGTTAATATTTTTATTAAACTGATTATTTATTTATAGGCCATCTAAAATATGTTTACCAACTACCCAGTATGTGCTAGACACTACTTTTATTGCTGAGGTTACATGGGCCTGATTTATGAAACTTAAATTCTCATTCTAACAGGATAAAATAAAGAGGAAAAATAAACAGTGCAATTTCATGTAATGGACAGTGCCATGAAGTAAAGCTAATTAGAATAAATAATTAGGAATGTTTGGAGAAGGCCAGGTGTTTCTGATAGAAATCACTAATGTCTTCTCAGAAGAGGTAACATTTAAACAAAAACTTAATTTGTGATTATCTATGGTGAAAGCATTTCATGCTAGAAGGCATCACGTATAAAGGCTCTGGGGTGGAAGTAAGCTTGGCATTTTCAAGGAAGAAAGAGAAGCAATGCAGTGATAGCTAATGACATGTAAAAAAATCCTTTTGAAAAGGGAGGTAAAGAAGATTTTAGCAATAACTTTAGGAAACTTTGTAAAGGGGTGTGTGTGTGTGTGCTTTTGCAAAACGTTAATCTATTGTGGCATGAAGGCCTTGGAAGATTTGATCAAAAGAGTGATAATATCTGCACAAGACAATATCACACTACTTGTTTTAGAGAACAGACTATAAGGAAGGTAAAGTGGCCCCAGGGAAATAAATGATAACAGGGAATTGGAATAAAAAGTAAACAGACTGATCCAGGTCAGGGATGCCTATGTCTTGGGATTGATTTTGGAGTTGGAGGTGGTGCTATATTGTTAAATTAGAGGAATGGTTTTTAATAAAACTGACAGAACTAACTAATGAGCTGTGAGGTAAAAAAAAAAAATCAAGGATGATACTTCAAGGTTTAAGTTTTAGCATCAAAGTGAATGATTATATGATTAAGAAGGGAGAAAGAATTTTGGGAGTGGAAGTATCATATATTGTTTCTTAGAAGTGTTAAACTTATGAAATTTGTTAAACAGCCAAATGGAGATGATCAGTAGGTATTTATGTAAATTGTCTAAAATTTAAGTGTATGTTAGCAGCTAGTTATGTAGATTTGAAAATAACTTGTACTTAAATGGTATTGAAAGCCATGGGATTGAATGAAATCACATAGAGCTGCATCTCAAAAGACAGGCAATTATTTTCTTTGTTCATTGTATATTATTGCCTGTCATCAATTTAATCTACAATACCTTATATAATTGCTGTCAACTTCTTTTTTACATTGTTCTCTTTCTTAATTCATTTGGCTATCCATAGATGAAACTGCTCACTTTCAGACTTTTCAAGCTGTGGTTACAAGTTTATGCATAAAAATAAACTTTATCTGTGATAAATGTAAAAGAGGGTAATTACTGGGTGTTATGACAACTCTCCTTTTAGTTTTCAAAGGAACTGCCAAACTATTTTTCACTGTGGTTAATTATGTTACATTCCAATCAGCAATGCATAAGATATTCAGTTTCTCTGATGTCTTACCAGCATTTAGTATTATCACTACTTTTTAAAAAAAATCATTCTAATAGGTATGTAATGACATCTCATGATTTTGTTTACATTTCCCTAAGGGATAATAATGTTCGACATTTTTTCTTTCCACGTTTGCCAACATATAGAATCTCCTGTGAAATGCCTGTGTGTGTCTTCTATCCACATTCTGATTAAACTATTATTCTTTTCATGTTAAGATATGAGAGATTTTCACATATTCTAGCTACTGGTCTGCTATGGTCAGAATCTGTCCTCCCAAAATTCACATGTTAAATCCTAACCCCCAAGGTGATGACATTAGAAGGAGGGGCAATTTGGAGGTGGTTAGGTTATGAGGGTCTGATTGCAGAAATACTTAATAATACAACTTAGTTCTGATTTATAGTTTCTCCTCTGGGACATAGCCAATACTAACAGCCTTCCATTCAGGCCCCTCGGTACTTTTCCTAAGTGTTAAATATGCTGGTTCCAGAATTTAAGGTATCTACCAAAAAAAGTGCTTCCTCCTAATTTGTAAAGATTTGAGTTATAATAACTTATCCACTACTTTGGAAGGATTAGTTTCATGCTCCAAATCACATGCCCCTGGAAACACCACTGATGGAACAGTGCCTAGTGGATCTTCCTAGGGGTTGTATCCCACCGTCTGGGGCCATGTGTCTATTAGGTCCTTCCATTATACTGCTTTCTTACCCAGACAGATCACTATTCTATCATCCACTTAATGGACAATGTGATGTTCTGGAGGATGTACAGAAACATCCTCCAGAACATCACTATCCTCCAGGTCCTTTTAGAATAGGCTGCTTCAGAAAGCAGAAGAATTAATATTTCCCTAGAGTAAAAATGTAAATCTATACGTTAAAAAAAAATCCCAAATGAATTTGAAATGTTTCTGGTTCTCTTTTCTAGTAGTAATGAGAAATAACCCATTGCCCTTACTAATGGACCCTTACCATGTTTCTAACATCATGCCATCATGTTAATCTGCTGTAGAGGCAAGGAAGCTATCACCTGAACATTAGAGAAGCCATCTGGTTTTGTAAGCGTGAGCATTGTGAATTAACTAGGAATGTAATGGGGAGCACCATCCCTCTCTCATTCCCATTGGGATATATTATTATTACTATTTTGAAGCGCACTCTCGGTGGGGGTCAGGGGCCTCCTTTCTATACTACAGTGTTTATCTTTAAAACTCACATATTCTTACACACACATCTCAGCATTCTTTTATCCTATTAGGATGGCCAACTCATTCAATCTGTTACCCAACTTGTATTCCATGAAGTAAATGAAAGTTGCTCTTTGGCATACCAACTCAATTATTTTGCTACTCAGTCTTTTTGCTAAAATCTTCGAGGAAAATGCCACCCATGGTTTTGTGAAATGGAAGCTGAAGTTACTGTGTAAATGAACACCAACAACAATAAACATTCACAACTTTTTAAAAATTTAAAACATGACCACAAATTTCAAGTGCTTACTAATAAACAAAACTATAAAACAGATACTTTTCTAAGCACTTCAAATATATAAACAAATTTAATCATCAAAAGGCATTAAAATGTAGTTACTTTTATTATCATACATTTACAGAGAGGAAAATTAGATACAGAACTATTAAGTAACTTGTTTCAGATAACAGTGAATAGAAAAGCTAATATAAAAACACAATCAAATTCCCTCCAAAGTGAACACTCTAATCTTTAATTCTCTATTAATGCATTTCCTTAATAAGTTCACTCTCATTTTCTACATTCTACTGATTCTTTTATTCTACTAAAGTTGCTGCCTTCTCTCAATTTCAATTAATTACATGTTGCTTTCTTCTCCAAGAAAATAGATGTAATCATGTGAAGAAAAAGCTCATATAATTGAATCTATACAATTTATACATACTATTTATTTCAGTATTTGTGTGTCTCCTATGTTGCTAGTTGTATGAACTATTTTACCCATCTATCTCATACTTTCATCAGTGAAATCTGAGTCTCAATGCACAACTCAGGGAGTTTATTGCAAAATTTCACTCCCTGTTCTTTATCATTAAATTGTTTTTCACTTTACTGAATTATTCCCATTAAGCTTAAAAGTGAGCTCTAATATATCACATTAAAAGAAAAAGACACAAACATTTATCTTGATGATATAGCCTTAAATAGCAACCATTTTCTTTCTCTGCTCTGATTTTCAGCAAAAAATGTTAAAACAATTCTCTAAATGTACTACTTCACAGTCTCAATATCCCAGCAAGAACTGAGATGGTTGTCCTTTTATATATTGACTAGAGGCCCAGTGCATGAAAATTCATGCACTGGAGGGGGGGGTCCCTCAGCCCGGCCTGTCCCCTCTCACAGTCCAGGAGCCTTCAGGGGTGATCAGGAGAAGGCGACGCCCCCATCACACCTCTGCTGCTGCCACTGCCGGCAGAGCAAGCCTTGGCCGGCCCTGGTTGCCTGAGCCTTGGGCAACCCTGGGCAGCTGAGCAGCCGCCAAACAAGGCTTGTCTGTGCCTCAGGCCAGCCCTGGGTGGCTGGGGGGCTGAGGGGACTGGGTGCCACCATCTTGTAGCTGTGGGCACCACCATCTTTGTGAGGGTGTGACAGTCAATTAGCATATTCCCTCTTTATTAGATAGGATAAGGAAAATCGCCTTTGTTTTCAAAATTGTGACTAGAAAGTTTTAAAGGCAACTTACATTATAAACATTTCCTATAACATTTATAAAATTTTCTACATTATTATTAGTACAATCATAACATCTTTCCCTGATCAACACATATTTAATAATATTACTACTATGGATATCATTAATTAGGTTCAGATAATATAAATTAAAAATGGCATTTGTTCTCTATTGAGGTGCTTTTTACATATTTTCTTTGGGGGATGTTATATCTTTACATATTGGTCTTATGACTTTGTAAATTTAAAAAATTGTTAAGGGAAGCCCATGTTGCCAGAATGTGAGTAGAGATTCACAAAAGACCACAAGAGAGAAAGAAATAGAGACAGACGGTTTTTACTCAGAGGTCCAAGAGGAAGTATCTGGCTTGCTGGGAGAGGCCCTACAGGAGGTCAAGGCAGTGTGCAAGCAGAGACAAGGGCCGGACCTGGGCCACTTGTCTTTATTAAGCCCCATGGATGTTGTACTTTGGGTTCCTGGGCTAGGGCAAGATTGGCAGTTCAAATCAAAAGAGCAGTGTTTTAGTAAGCTCCACTGGGGTCCTACCTAAGGGGCACAGGAAGGGCACACTCTAAAAGGCAGGGGGCACTGTTGATGACAAGGGCTTTGGGGAAGTGCTATTAGGAACTTATGTTTGCTTGTGACACTGTGGGCTGCCATCTAAAGCATGTGTTTTCAGGAGCCTGCTGTCAGCTGAGGGTCCATACAGTCATCTTTCCTCAGTGAAATGGATGCACAGACAGCAATACCATGGAGCGGCTTAGCTACGCTTTTGACGACTGGAAAGACAGGCAAAGCTACCTTTCTGAGGAACATTAATTGTGGCAGAGTGAATAAACACAGAATGAGCCCACATTTTCAAAAGAGAGTAAAGGATTCTATATATTCATGCATAAGCAAGCCACCAGCAGTCACAAAGCTCATTAGAAGAAAGGCGAATCTTGATTAAATTCAACCAGATAAGACTGTTCCCCAAAAATATTTTTGGGCTGCTGTGTATGCACAGACACTTGAGTTAATAGGAGCATCAATCTTAGAAATAATATATTATCACCTTAGAATGATTGATAATATTAGTATTTGAACAAGGAGAAGATGAATCTAAAGTGGCTAAGGGGAAAGGCAACTACCTTTTCATACCCACTTACTTTTAAAACCATTTATGTGTTGAGCAGGATTCACAAGATGGAAAACCTTATTGTGTAGCATTGTTTAAACTAATACATAGAAATATTGACCCTGTTTATATTTCTGAAGATGTTGGGCATAGTGATTCCCAATCTAAGAACACATGGATATATTCATATATAGTTAACTGGAGTAAATCAACCCTATTTTTAAATTCAGTCCAGATTATGATCAACAGACTAGACTATAGGCTATGCTATTAAGGAAGCACATTCACATGTTACAAATGATAGGATTTAAAGCCAGACACAACTTAACCCAATATTTAAAATGAACAGTTATTTTAAACCTCAAATGTTGAACTAAAAAAGGGTGCACTATTTTTAGCCAGTGGGAGTAAACCCCACAATGAAA
This sequence comes from Cnephaeus nilssonii, assembly GCF_951640355.1. Classification (NCBI taxonomy): domain Eukaryota; kingdom Metazoa; phylum Chordata; class Mammalia; order Chiroptera; family Vespertilionidae; genus Cnephaeus; species Cnephaeus nilssonii. Next base: position 54,172,664 of record NC_137079.1, on the reverse strand, counting down.
GATGAATATAGCATTGAAAATAGATCAGGGCTGTGTGACCCTGTAAAAACTGAAGCACGTGCCTGACCTGTTTTCTTTAATCAGTTTATTTTCATCTTTCTAGTGAATCACTTTAAACTTGTAATAGATCTGATTCTCTTGTTAGGAAGACTGTTTTACATAATTGTATATTTTTTCATAGTTAAGAAATTACATCTACAAATGTAATTAAAAGCATTCTATCCACTCAGCTCTTTTTGTTATTTGCTACTTATTTAGCACTTTATACTGCCTTGGATTGCTTCAAACAGGTGATACTTATCTTTCCAACTAAATCCTAAGTTTTTTGGGAATGAAAATCCAATCATCATTTAATCATAAGCCTACAACAAATAAATATGTATTCAGCACAAACTTGAAGCCAGGCTCTGAATTAGTTTCTGGGAACACAAGCTGAGATGGAGACATAAACTCTGCCTTTATGGGGACAACACAGAGGATAAACAAGCAAGTATAATACAATATAATAAATATTACTACAGTGCTGTGTTGGTGTGGAAAGGGAATTAGGTAAAGTAAGAATAGATATAACATTTTAGAAGGATCCCTGAGGATACATTGAGATGTATCAGTTAAACAATAAAAGTCTGAAACTTTTTGTTATCCTTTATAATGCTCAGCATAGAATTTTTCATTAGTCCTCACAAAAAAACACACCAATGGGCAAAATATATTTGTTATAAAAACATGAAGAGGAGACAGACTTAGAAATTTCAAAAATTCTTGCCTATTTATCAACATCCTTATAACATTAACAAAGCTATAAATCCCTCATATGTGTGTACATATGCATAGCCACTCATATGTTTGATTAAACATATATTACCTTTTGCTACAATAATGTATAGTTAAATTATCAAATGCAAACAAGAGGTAATTTTATGTTATTTTAAGGAATTAAAATTTTTTTCTCTGAGAATTATTGTTGGCTAAATATCCACAGTGTGTAAAGATTTATGTTGACCAAAGGAGATAACATAAACATATTTTCTTTCTTCATAAAATATAATTCATCATGCACATATCAAATGCATTAACTATACGATTTATAAATACAAAACAATTGAATAAGCAAAGCCTACACAGCAATTTAAAACGACAAGTTTTGGAAATAGCTTTCAAGTGTTTACCAGCGGTAATTAAACTTTTAAAAAAGTACCTATTCTTATTTTATTACTAGAGATCCAGTGCATGAAATTTGTGCACTACTGTAGGTCTCTCAGCCCTGCCTGCACCCTCTCGCAGTCTAGGAGCCCTCAGGAGATACCCGACTGCCATGGAGGTGGGAGAGGCTCCAGCCACCACCTCTACGCTTGCCAGTCCTGAGCCCAGCTTCTGGCTGAGAGGCGCTCCTCCTGTAGGAGAGCACTGACCACCAGGGGGCAGCTCCTGCATTGAGTGTCTGCACCCTGGTGGCCAGTGTGTGTCATAGCAACCAGTCGTTCCACTGTTCAATTGATTTGCATATTAGCCTTTTATTATATAGGATGTTATTAACTTAAGGTATTCAATAAAAGTTTTATCTGTGAAGATTATCAGAAATACTTTCATCTTTTTTTTAAAATATATTTTATTGATTTTTTACAGAGAGGAAGAGAGAGGGATAGAGAGCTAGAAACATCGATGATAGAGAAACATCGATCAGCTGCCTCTTGCACACCCCCTACTGGGGATGTGCCCACAACCAAGGTACATGCCCCTGACCGGAATCGAACCTGGGACCCTTGAGTCCGCAGGCCGACGCTCTATCCACTGAGCCAAACCGGTTTCGGCTACTTTCATCTTTATTGCTCCTAAAAATTTAATACTATTCATGATTATGTTTTTATTCAATTTCAAATGAATATGAATTGAGTTAAACACATAGCTGAAAATCTGATGCTATTATTGTGACTGTTATTTATTTATGCTACCAAAATAAATGGTTTCTTGATACATTGTGCTTCTTTAGTAAATATGAAAGCATGTGTATTTTAATTGATTTTAAAAATAGCTTTTTTATATAATCAAGTCAATTATATAAAAATTACTCCTTCCTATTTTTTGCATGTATTGTTAGGATAGAAATTTGTATGCATTGTGTAAATTTATACAACTTAACAAAAGGAAGATAAGCAATCCAATCAAAAAATGGGCAAAGAACCTAAATAGACACTTTTCAAAAGAAGACATACAGAAGGCCAAGAGATATATGAAAACATGCTCAAAGTCAATAATCATCTGAGAGATGCAAATCAAAATGACAGTGAGGTACTATCTCACACCTGTCAGAATGGCTATCATCAACAAATAAACAAACAACAAGTGCTGGGGAGGATGTGGAGAAGAAGGAACCCTCTTGCTGGGAATGCACACTGGTGCAGCCACTGTGGAAAATGGTATGGAGTTTCCTCAAAAAATTAAAAATGAAACTCCCATTTGACCCAGTAATCTCACTTCTAGGAATATATCTCCAGGACTCAGAAACACCAATCAGAAAGAATGATCATTGTTTTCCTGATTTCTTCACAAACACGTTTTGGATGAAAAGTTAGTCAACTCAAATCCTTTTAGTTAGTTCTATATATGTACAAAATTTAGCAAAGTGCCCGGCCAGTTTGGCTCAGCAGTTGAGCACCAACCTATGAACTAGGAGGTCACAGTTCAATTCCTGGTCAGGGCACATGCCCAGTTTGCTGGCTTGATCTCCAGTAGGGAGTGTGCAAGAGGTAGCCAAACAATGATTCTCTCTCATCATTGATGTTTCTATCATTGCCTCCCTTTCCCTTCTTCTTTAAAATTATACATATATACTAGAGGCCCGATGCATGAATTTTGTGCAAGAGTAGGCCTTCTTTCCCGGGATGCTGGCACTGGCTTCCCTCTGGCACCCAGGACCTGGTCTTCCCTTGCAGCTTCAGCTTCCTCTGGAAGGATGTCCAGTCTAATTAGCATATTATGTTTTTAATATATATATATATTTAATTACACACACACACACACACACACACACTAATAAAAGGGTAATATGCAAATTGGTCAGGACACCCTCACAGTAACGACCGAACAGCAGGCTGCCTGGGGTGACAAGCAAGGCTGGCAGGGGGGTTAGTGATGGATGACCAAACAACTGAACAGCAGGCTGCATGTGGTGACCAGGCCGGCAGGGGGGACAGTGAGGGGAGACCAGGCCAGCAGGAGGGGCCAGTTGGGGTGACCAGGCAGGCGAGAGGGGGCAGTTGGTGGTGGCCAGGCCAGCAGAGGGGGGCAGTGATGGGCAACCAGGCCAGTGGGGGCAGCAGTTGGGGGCAACCAGGCCAGCGGGAGCAGCAGTTGGGTGAGACCAGGCCACTGGGGGTCATTTGGGGCAACCAGGCCGGCAGATGGAGGTAGTGAAGGGTGACCAGGCCAGCAGGGGCAGCAGGGGGGACATTTGGGGGCAACCAGGCTGCAGAGGGGGCAGTTGGAAGCTACTAGGCAGGCAGGGGGGCAGTAAGGGGTGATCAGGCTGGTGGTGGGGGGGCAGTTGGGGGTGATCAGGCCAGCAGGCAGAGGCAGTTAGGGGTGATCAGGCTGGCAGGGTGGGCAGTTAGGGGCAATCAGGCAGGCAGGCAGTTGAGCAGTTAGGAGCCAGTGGTCCCAAATTGTGAGAGGGTATAGGAACCCCCCATGCACAAATTTTGTGCACCAGGCCTCTATTATACACACACACACACACACACACACACACACACACACACACACACATATATATATGTAGGAAAGTATGAAAAGCTAATTTTTACACTAAATTTTACCTATGTGTAAATACTTTAACCCCACAAATCTAAAAAAAAACCCCAAAAGATCTTAACCTAATTGGGCTATGAAAAACACTAAATTGCCAGATAACAATCTGTAATAATAAAACCATAGTATGTTAATTAGACTGGACAAGAACGTAACCAGGGCTGTGAGGGAAGCCCTGGTCCTGGGTGCCACAGGGAAGCCGGTGACGGCAGCAGGGGAAAGGAAGGACTACTCTTGCACAAATTTCATTGAGCCTCTAGTGTATAATAATAGGACAAAATATTGTCATTTAAAACAGAGTAATTGAGATGATTAGGTCCATATGTTGAGATATTTATAAGAAAGAAATGCAGATGCTAATTATGAAAGAATATTTAAAAGTGAACAAAGCAAACTGTAACCACCTGGTAGTTTTTTTTTGTTTGTTTTTTTTTTGGGGGGGTTAAATTAAATTAGCTATTGTAATAATAGTTTTGTCAAAATTCACAGATTATTTTAACACAAAATCTGATATATGTAACTTTAATGAGCATCAAGGCTACAATAGTATCTCTTGGAATTCTGCTGCAATATTGACCTATTGGACATACTATGTGATATTATCTTTTTTTTTTAATACATTAGGTTGGGAGAGGACAAAAGAGAGACAGAAAGAAACATTGATGAGAGAGAAACATCAATAGGCTGGCTGCCTTCTGCATGCCCCCTACTGGGGATTGAGTCTGAAACCATGGCATGTGCCCTGACTGGGAATTGAACTGTGACCTCCTGGTTTATAGGTTGACACTCAACTGCTGAGCCACACTGGCAAGGCTATGTGATATTATCTTGAAGCATCTTGAATTCAGTCCATACAGGTAAGGACTTTAGGCATGTCGTGTCTAGTATCTTAATATGAGTTTTATTAAGTTGTATACTCAATAAATAATGAAAATCAATTTATATATTTCATGTTGATATTAATGTTGACAACAGGTGAATTCTAAGTATTTTGAACAAAACAATGAACAAGTTTTGACTGAAATACTGAATAATTTCCTAAGACTTTGTCTTCAGACTTTTCAAAATAGTTTGTGATATTTTCATAAACTTCTGTCATTTTTTAGAACAACAATTCAAGCAAATATTTTTCAGGTTCCTAATATGAGCTTTTAGGAGGTGCTCCATTGAGGCAGCACTTATAACATGTTCATTCAAGTAATATGGAAAATTCTAGTTTCTAGAGTCGGATAACAAGATTAAAATGATGCTTACAGAAGGTTAAATATCCTACCATAGATAACATTGAAAACTTTTATCATCAGTTAAGTGAAGTTTACATACTTATTTTTCCTTTTAATCCACTAATTCTTTCCATATAAGAAAATGATTTACAAAGGTGACATGTTCTGCCTGCTGGATCTAGAGTTATTTTGAACTGCAGGAAAGCAGTGCATTTTTGAGATGACTCTGATAATTGGCTTATGTAGTGATTTATGCAGTGAATATGCATGCTGTGAAATGCTTACTTCTTGGTGTAACAACAAGGCAACCAGAGGCTACCCATATATCTTGTATATCAAGAAAATTAAATATTTTCAAAGCTCAAATGAAACTATAGGAGTTTTGAGAAATTTGTTTGAATTTATTTTATTGAGAATCTTCATATAACTACACATACACAGCAAGATTCATAGACTTGAAACTGTTTTTAAAATTCTATGTTATTTCTTGGATTACCTATATACCTTATTCATGAGTAACTTACAGCTGCTGAGATATCAGTATTTACCAACAAGGCCAATATATTTTCCCCAGTTGCAATATAATTATCTCTTTTAGATGGATTGATAATTTATAAAATTCAGTATGTTGACTTTGTAAAATGATCATCCTATATAATAAAAGGCCAATATGCAAATCGACCGAACAGCGGAACGACTGGTCGCTATGATGTGCACTGACTACCAGGGGGCAGACACTCAATGCAGGGGCTGCCCCCTGGTGGTCAGTGCACGCCCACAGGAGGACACTGCTCAGCCACAAGCTGGGCTTACGGCTGGTGAGCGCAGCAGCGGTGGTGGGAGCCTCTCCTGCCTCCTCGGCTGTGCTAAGGATGTCTGACTGCTGGCTTAGGCCTGCTCCCTGTGGGCTGGGAACAGGCCTAAGCTGTCAGTAAGACATCCCCCAAGTGCTCCCAGACAGCAAGAAAGCATGGGCCAGGCTGAGGGACCCCTTCAAGTGCATGAATTTTATGCACCGGGACTCTAGTTATTTCATACTACCGATGGATTTAAAAATGTGCTCAAAGGCAATCTTTTGAAACATGTTAGTTTTAAAAATTAGGTGTGGCATTGACTTATAGACAGCTATGGTTCCAAATGTCTTTAAGATCAAACCACATTCCCCATAAAATAATGGGTAATATTGTTAATTACTAGTAACAATTCAAAATGTTGTTTAATTATTCTTAACTATCTATCACTGGAGAATTTTGATAAAAGGATCTTATAACACACCAATCTAATTATCACACATTGATAAATCAGACTTGATCCTTAGAAGCTAAAAATCTATTTTATGTGCAAAATGATTATAATATAAAAACATGTTATAAGTGCTGCCTCAATGGAGCAACTCCTAAAAGCTCATATTAAATGAGCTGTTAAATATTTGCTTGAATTATTGTTTTAAGATATGACTGAAGATTATCAGAAAGTCACAATATATTTTTGAAAAGTCTAAAGACAAAGTCTTTGGAAAGCAATATATTTTTTAAAATTAGAATAAGTTTCAAGAATGAGTGGGATTACTTCTAGAAGATAATGTAGGAGAAAATCCAGATAACCTTGGGTATGGTGATGACTTGTTAAATACAAAACCAAAGACACATCCATGAAAGAAATAATGAATAATCTGGACTTTATTAAAATTAAAAATGTATCCTCTTCTAAAGAGAATGTCAAAAGAATTAGAAGACTAGTCACACTGGGAGAAAATATTGCTAAAGACATATCTCATTAAAAAAAAAAATGTTAACAAATGCATACAAAGAACACTAACAACTAACAAATGGCCAAACAATCTGATTAAAATTCAGACACACACCTTAACAGACTTCAAAAAACATATACATATAACAAATTAGTATGTGAAAAGATGCTGAGTATCACATGTCATTAGGGAAATGCAAATTAAAACATCAATGAGAAACCATTAAAATGGCCAGTTTCTGGGAGATGACACCAAATGCTGGTAAGGATGTGGCGCAAAGGGTACATTCCTTCATGATTCTTGAGATTGCAAAATGATACAGCCACTCTGGGAGGTAATGTAGTAGTTTCTTACAAACCTAACATACTTTTGTCACATGATTCAGCAATTGCAGTCTATGGTATTTACTAGTACATAAAGGAGTTGAAAGTGTGTCCATGCAAAAACCTTCACATGGATGTTTGTAGCAGTACTTTTTATAATTGGCCAACTTGTAAGAAACCAACATGTTCTTCAGTGGGCGAACAGGTAAATAAACTGTGGTACATGATGATAATGACCTATCATTCAGTGCTAAAAAGAAATGAGTTATCAAATGATGAATAAACTTAGAGGAACTTTAAATGATTAATATGAATTGAAATAATCAAATCTGATAGTCAGACTACATAGGTTTTGACTATTTTACATCCTTGAAAAGGCAAATCAATGAAAAAGTAAAAAGACCAGTGATGGCAAGGGATTAGGGATGAATAGGCAGACAACAGAGAATTTTTAAGTAAGTGAAAATAGTTCTATATACTACCATGAATATCCTATCTAATAAAAGAGAAACATGCAAATTGACTATACCTCCGCTATGCTCACAAGCCATGCCCACAAGCCAATCAGGAGCGAGTATGCAAATTAACCCAACAAATATGGTGGCTGCCATGGAGCTGGAGCAAGCATGAGGCTTGGGTTGCCCACTACCATGGAGGAAGCCAAGCTTCCCACCCGCCCTGGCCCGCCCTGGCCTCCGCTCAAGGCTACAAAGTTTCAATTATAGAAGATAAATAAATCCCCCCAAAAATGGCAGCAGCCACAGAGCAGGAGAGAGCAGGAAGCTTGGGTTGTCCCCGGCGATGGAGGAAACCAAGCTTCCCACCTGCCCTGGTTGGCCCTGGCCTCCGCTCAAGGCTACAAAGTTTTAATTACAGAATATAAATAAATTCCAGATACCAGGGCCTCCTCTTGGGTGGCCGGGGGGCATGGCTGGCCTGCAAACCACTACAGGCCCCTCGCCCAGGCCGCCCCACGCCCCAAGGGAACCCCCACCCTGATCCAGGACACGCTTTAGGGCAAACCAGCAGGCCCCCACCTGTATATCAGGCCTCTATCCTATCTAATAAAAGAGTAATATGCAAATTGACCATCACTCCATCACACAAGATAGCTGCCCCTGTGTGGTCAAAGATGGTTGCCTCCATGTGGACACAAGATTGCTGCCACAAGAGGGCCAGCATGGGAGGACTGTTGGGAGGGACCAGGCCTGCAAGGGATGGCAGTTGTGGGTGCTCAGGCAAGAAGGAGAGGGCAGTCAGGAGGGACCAGGCTGGCAGAGGATGGAAGTTGGGGGCAACCGGGCCTGCAGGAAAGGCAGTTGGGGGGGACCCAGGCATGCAGGGGAGGGCAGTTGGGGGATCAGGCTGGCAGGGGAGCAGTGAGGCATCAATCAGGCTAGCAGGGGAGTGTTTAGGGGGTGATCAGGCTGGCAGACAGAAGCGGTTAGGGGCAATCAGGAAGGCAGGCAGGCAAGCAGTTGGGAGCCAGCAGTCCTGGATTGTGAGAGGGATGTCCCAGATTGGAGAGGGTGCAGGTTGGGCTGAGGGACACACCCCACCCATGCACGAATTTCATGTACCAGGCCTCTAGTGGACGCATGAAATTATATATTTGTTCAGACCCCTAGGTGTACAACATCAAGAGTAAAATGTTAACTATAGGCTTTGGGAGACAATTATGAAAAAATGTCCATTCAAATTGTAACAAATCTGCTATATTGGGGTATATAGAAAATGGGAAAGGATATGCATGCGTGGGGGCAGAGGGTATATGAGAAATCTCTATACTTTACACTCAATTTTGCTGTGAAACTAACACTTCACTAATAAAATAAAGTGCTATTTTTTTTAAAGTGGCCTAGTATAAAACTCCATTTCATTACTCATTTCTGAAATATCTTTACTATTCAGTCATTTTTGTATTCACATAATTAAGATCGGGGTCCTCAGGGCAAAACACAGTTTAAATTGCTCTCTGTTTATTAAGGCCAATTAATGAACATAGAAGGAAAGCAATTAATCATAATTAGGCTATTAGCAATTGTGACAAACAGTGCAATTTACCTCAAATTATCAAATGGAGGGGAAAAGGGAAAAAGAAAATAATCTAGGTCTAATTAATGACAATGAGAAAGGCATTTGTTAGTATAGTGTTGTATTGGGATATAATTTCAGTACATAATAGAGAAAAAAAATTAACAGTGGCTTAAACAGAATCAAAGTTTATTTTCTCCAATGTTATAGTCTGTATTTAACCTGTATAGCCTTTTTAGGGTTTGCAAGAGATCTCTGTACCCAAATGTGATCGCATATCCTGTCTTCTCTGTCTTATTGTTGCTTTGCTTTTAAATTGATGGCCACATATGCATTTTACAAACTGGGCCTATATGGACCTCATTCCAGGAACCTAGATCAAAAACAGAGAGAAAATATGTTCCATTACTTTGATGGAAAAATATGGAAATTGTGTATGTTATTTCTGGCCAAATCTTGGGTTGCCAGATTAAGTGATCAATGTAATATGATAACATAACATAACTAACATAATATACCATAACAACATCACATCCCATCACATCACATCCTATCTAATAAAAGAGTAATATGCAAATTGACCATCACTCTGCTACACCCACCAGCCACACCCATCAGACAATCAGGAGTGAGTACGCAAATTAACCCAATCAAGATGGCTTCAGCCACAGAGAGAGCAGGAGGCTTGGATTTCCCCGGCATGGAGGAAGGCAAGCTTTCCACCTGCCCAGGCCTGCCTTGGCCTCCGCTTAAGGCTACAAAGTTTCAATTACAGAAGATAAATAAAACCCAGATACCAGGGCCTCCGTTTGGTTCGCCGGGGGGCATGGCCAGCCTGCAAATCACCACAGGCTCCTCACTCAGGCAGCCCCACGCCCCAAGGGAACCCCCACCCTGATCTGGGACACCCTTCAGGGCAAGCCAGCCAGCCCCCACCCATGTACCAGGCCTCTATCCTATCTAATAAAAGAATAATATGCAAATTGACCATCACTCCAACACACAAGATGGCTGCCCCCATGTGGTCAAAGATGACTGCCCCCATGTGGACACTAGATGGCCACCACAAGATGGCCAATAGGGGAGGGCAGTTGAGAGGGACCAGGCCTGCAAGGGAGGGCAGTTGTGGGTGATCAGACCAGCAGGGGAGGGCAGTTGGGAGGCAACAGACCTGCAAGGGAGGGAAGTTGGGGGTGATTAAGCCTGCAAGGGAGGGCAGTTATGGGTGACCAGGTCTACAGGGGAGGGCAGTTAGGGGAAAACAGGCTGGCAGGGGAGCAGTTAGGCATCAATCAGGTTGGCAGGGGAGTGGCTAGGTGGTGATCAGGCTGGCAGGCAGAAGCAGTTAGGGGCAATCAGGAAGGCAGGCAGGCAAGCAGTTGAGAGCCAGCAGTCCTGGATTGTGAGAGGGATGTCCAACTGCCCGTTTAGGCCCAATCCTACCTAAATGGGCAGTTGGTCATCCCTCAAGGGGAGAGATCCCAGATTGGAGAGGGTGCAGGCTGGGCTGAGGGATATCCCCCCATACACAAATTTCATGCACCAGGCCTCTTCTATATATATAAAAGCCAAGTGACCAGAATGACCAAATGACTGGTCATTATGATGCTCACTGCAGCCAGCCAACTGGCGAAATGGGGGCAGGACTGGCCGGTCAACCTCCCATGACTCCTACCCCCAGCTGGCTGGCCCTGATCAGCCCCAATCAGGGTGGGGCAGCCAGACCCCACCCGTGCATGAATCTGTGCAGTGAGCCTATAGTACAATATAATAATACATAAAGTAATATGTATACATGATATAAAAATTATCTGAAATTATTACATTTTATCTGGCCACTGTACTCACATTCCGCTATCCAGAAGTCAGTAAAATATCACCTAGTTATAAGGAAAATTAAGAAATGTAAGGTTTGCCTTAACCAGTTTGGCTCAGTGGATAGAGTGTTGGCCTGCGGACTCAAGGGTCCCAGGTTTGATTCTGGTCAAGGGCATGTACCTTGATTGTGGGCACATACCCAATAGGGAGTGTGATGGAGGCAGCTGATTGATGTTTCTCTCTCATCAATGTTTCTAACTCTCTATTTCTCTCCCATTCTCTCTGTAAAAAATTAATAAAATATATTAAAAAAAGAAATGTAGTTTATTTTGTATGGTCTTATAGTGAGCTAATAATTAGTTGTTCTGTGATTATAAATATTGGAATCACAAGTACAGTCTATACACATGCTCTCTGCTAGGTCTGATATGACTAACAGTAAATTCAGTTTTTCTACAACTGAATGAAGGACCTAGGGATAAATGAAAGAATCTACCCCAAAATCTATATATACAAAAGCCTAAGCAACCATCGCAACCAACAGACCACCAAACAGGCTACATTGGGCGACCAAGCCTGCAAGGGAGTTAGTGAGGGGAGACCAAACGACCAAGCAGCAGGCTGTGTGGGGCCACCAGGCTGGCAGTTGGGGGCAACCAGGCCAGCGGGGGGCACTTAGGGGTGACCAGGCTTGGGGGGGCAGTTGGGGGTAACAAGGCTGGCAGGGGGAAAGTTAGGGGCAATCAGGCATGCAGGCAGGTGAGCAGTTGGGAGCCAGTGATTCCTTCTTTTTCACCAAAGTGTAGTATTCCATTGTGTAGATGTACCACAGGTCTTGAATCCACTCATCTGCTGATGGGCACTTAGGCTGTTTCCAAATCTTAGCTATGGTAAATTGTGCTGCTATGAACATTGGGTTGCATATATCCTTTATGATTGGTATATCTAGTGTCTTAGGATATATTCCTAGAAGTGGGATCACTGGGTCAAATGGGAGTTCCATTTTTAGTTTTTTTTGAGGAAACTCCATACTGAAAAGAAGGAATTCTTACGATTTGCAACAGCATGGATGGAACTGGAGAGCATTATGCTAAGTGATATAAGCCAGTCAGAGAGAGATAAATATCACATCATCTCACTCATTCGTAGAATATAATGAACAACATAAACTGATGAACAAAAACAGATTCAGAGACAGAGAAGCATTGATCAGTCCGCCAAACCTCACAGGGAAGGTAGGGGAGGGTGGGGGTAAGGGGAAGAGATCAACCAAAGGACTTGTATGCATGCATATAAGCATAACCAATGGACACAGACACCAGGGGTTGAGGGCATAAATGGGGGTTGGGGGGCAATGGGGGAATAAGGTCACATATGCAATACCTTAATCAATAAAGAAAAAAAAAGTGTGTGTTCATTCATATTACACAAAATATTTTGAAACAAATATTTTGACAAATAAATGAATAAATTAGGTTTGAACTATGGCTTGAAACCCAACTAAATCAAAACAGAAACACTAAAAAATAATTTAAAAATAATGTTTTGAGACATATGTAAAACTTCAGACAATTAAAAAAATTAATTTTTTTATATGAACTTTTTGATTATCAGAAAAATAGTCAGAAATTAGAGGCATTTCTTCCGGTAAGTCAATATTTTCTTTTAGGATATCAAATTCTATTTCATTATCTCCTTTTCAATTCATGTGAGAGGAACCCTAAGGTCTTTTTTTTGTCAGCATATAGAGACCTCTGTACCCACTTTAGCAGCTGCTCAGCTTCCCTCCTCCATGTGGACTAGGGTTGGTAGAGCCCATTCCCTCTCAAATTCCCTGCAATTTCATAATTGCATGATAGGTAGTTTACAAATGCATCTTTGAAATTTTGTGCAAGAATGTCATTGAGATGACCTCTTAGGGTGAGCACTGCTAGGGGAGGTTGTGCACCTGTAAGACTTTGATAGTTGTTCTCCCAGAGGAGGGGACTCCCCCCTGTTCCCTAGAAAATATGCTGGCGCCCCTGCTTCCTCACTTTGTCCCCAGGACCGGTCCCCAGTAGACAAGAAGCCTGTCAGTCTAATGGTGACAGTGCTCTCTCCCCAGGGTTCACAGTGTGTATCTCCCCTTTGGGGAGGTGTGGCATCTCTGAGATGGACTGGTGTGTGCATTGCCTCTAGGAGGATAGTGGTGATGCTTGCTCAGCCTCGTGAATGTACTTCATGATCAGGAATGGCAACATTTAAAACAGAAAAATAACTTTATTATTTAAAAGGGATTATACAATGGAAAAATGAAGAACAAAAAGAGAAAAAAGAAAATAATAAAAGCCAAACTCACCCAAACACCCAAAGTAATAAAAAGATCAAAAAAGAAAGTACGCCATGGAGAACATAAAAACAAAATAAGAACAATAAAGAAAACAGAAATATCAAGGAGTGGGGGGCAAAGGAGTTTTCCCCTTGGGACAGGGTGAGGGCACTCGACAGGCGGCCCTTGTGTTGGCGCCTCCACAGGCAGCTCCTCCTCTGAGGCAGGAACCAGCAAGGGTCCCGGGGAGGGTTCTTCTTCCAGCGCTGGTGGGGCCTCAGTTGTGTCTGGGGCCGGCCCTGGCTCCACAGCTGCAGCTGGAGAGGCTGCTGGAGGGGGCACGGGCTCTGGAGGTGCACATGCCTCCAGCTCTGCCTCCAGCTCTGCCTCCAGCTCCTCAGGGTGGACTTTGGATGTTACAGGAGGAGCCACGTCTGCCCCCTGGGCTGGTGCTGGAGTGGTGAGAGGAGAGAAGGTCACCCACGTGCCAGTATTCCCTTGTGCCCCCCAAACACAGAACACAGCTATAGCCCAGGACCCACCACAGGATGCCCCCCTGCCCAAAGTCCAGCAGGTGGGTGGTTTGAGGCCAGTCTTTGCTCCTGGCCAGGCTCTGGGGGACTCCCTGGGTGTCTGGCAACAATCCCACCCCATAAGCTCACAGGGACCTCCCCCCCATTCCACCCCCACCTCCCACCTTCTCACCCTTGGGCTCTGCCTCCTTGGGCTCCAGGTCTTCTGGCCTGGTCCGATTTCCGCAGGCACAGCACTGCAGCACCGAGTTGAAAAGTGCCATCGGCCTGTTGGGACTGAGCGGCTTCGAGGTTGGAGGCTGGTGGGGCCTGTGTGGCTCGGGTGGAGGAGTCCTTCTCCCTGCACCCATGGGCCCTGGTTCCCCAGACCCCCAGGTGGCCACACACACTTCAGGCCTGCGCTGGCCCTCAGTGGTGTGACTCACCGGCCCCTCCCTGCTGGGCATGGGGCGGGGGTCTTCATGGACCAGCTGCGGCTCCTCCTTGACCTGCTTTGGCCTCTCCTTGGCCCGGGTTGAGCTCTGCAATGACAGTGATCTCAGCTGACTGGGAGGACTCAAGCCTGGCCCTGGTCACTGCTGCTTCTGCCCACTGGACCTTCTGTTCCAGGATGGGGTCCAGCCCTGTGTCTACACACACATCCACCCAGGGGAAATGAGACTCACCTCCAGGGCTCAGGATAGACCTCGGGCGGAGGGTGCCACCCACACTCCACATCCACCCAACCAGCCTTGACCTGGGGTGTGAACATCACTGGTCCTGACCCCCAATCCAGCCTGTTCCTATTCTGGAGAGACCCTCCCCAGGTGAACACCCCCTTCACCCCCCACCCCCAAACACACGGGAAGGGGACATGGGGCTGCTCAGGTGGGATCAGGGCGGGGGCCTGGCCCGAACAAACCCCCTGTGTTACCTCTGAGTGCCGCCGCCGGGAAAAGGGCCACAGGCGTCCTTGGCGCTGAGTCCGGGCCCGGATCCAGCGGCGGCCACGACTGAACACACTCTCAGCGCTGCCTCTGTTGAGGCATCGGCCTCGGGACACGGGGAGACAACACGAAAACATGGGTCCTCTCCAAGGTCTCTATCCGAGTGAGTGGGAAGGGCAGTTATAGAATGTGGCTGCCTGGTTACCGGGGTTCCCGGTTCTGTTGGGCTCCATCGTCAGGAAGTGAGGTCACTGGCTGGGTCCCCTTGCCCAAGCACCTCCTCAACATGCCCAAGCATCTTCTTTTCCAATTTGGATCCCTTTTATTTCTTCTTCTTTTCTGATTGCTGAGGCTAGAACTTCCAGAACTATGTTGAGCAGGAGTGGTGAAAGTCAGCATCCCTGTCTCTTTCCTGTTCTTAGGGGAAATGGTTTTAGTGTTTGCCCATGGAGTATGACGTTGGCTGTAGGTTTGTCATATAGGGCTTTTATTATGTTGAGATGTGATTCAGTTTTGATAGACACTCTGTGAAGAACCACAAAATCATACACTCAAACAGACATCATGTCACTGTTAGCCTTGCCTATTAGAAGCTTATTCAAAGAGAGATTGACACTGAAGTCCTCATTCTCCCCAAAGTCAGCCATGAAACCCCAGCTCCCTCTTCAGATTCAAAACTTTACCTTTCAACTCCTTTCTTACTTCTATGCTAATCTGATTCTGCTCCTAAGTTGTGGTAGTTATTTTTATTATTTTATTTTTATTTTAAAGACATGAATGCAGATCTTCATAAATGTTTCATTATTAAATTTGTTTTATTTATTTCTGGCAACAAATATTGTATATTCCAGTTCTCTCATTTAATGTATTTATTAATTCTCTCAGTTACTTGTATTAATATGCTTAATTTTTATATTTAAGCTAAGAGTTTATTTTAAGAACTTGAATTGTACAAATCCAAGGAAACAGTCCCAGATAACCCTAACCTAAGTCTTCCTTTTTATCAGATTACTAGAGGCCCAGTGCATGATTGAATCATGCACGTGTAGGGTCCCCTACACGCTTTCGCTTTCGATCGCGGGGGAGCTGGGTGCCTGTCTGCTGGTGCTCCAGGCCTTTCAGAAGCCTCCAGCTCGGCAGAGGCTTCTGAAAGGCCTGGTGCCGGACCAGACAGGCACCCAGCTCCCACGCTTTCGCTTTTGATCGTGGGGGAGCTGGGTGCCTGTCCGCTGGTGCACCAGGCCTTTCAGAAGCCTCTGCCGAGCTTCTGAAAGGCCTGGTGCCGGAGCAGACAGGCACCCAGCTCCCCCGCTTTTGATGGTCCGCGACGGGATGTGAGCTCGCTGCCCCAGAGGCCCCTTCTCTTCTGTAGCACAGCCATGGCGCAGACGCTGAGTTCGCGCCGCCGCTGGCAATGAGCTCAGCGTCCTGCTGGCCCAATCGGCTAACCCAGCCACCCTGAGTCCCGCCCCCTGTGCCTCCTGCTGGCCCAATTGTGGGCGTAGCGGAGTGATGGTAATTTACATATTACCATTTTATTAGGTAGGATTTTATTGATCACTACTCTAGGTATAGGACATTTAGTTATGTATTAAGCAGCTCTGTCTTCTTCATCTATCAAACTACTTGAAATATCTATGAAAAACCTCTATATCAAAAGAGATGTAAAATTATATTAATTTTTTAAAAATGAGTTAAGACCAAACTCTAGGGTCAAGAGAAGCACATTTGTGTGAGCATGTTACATAAAATGCAAAAAAGTGAGAACTATAAAATTCAGATAATGGTTATTTATTAGAGGAGGGGGCAGTTTGTGATTGTCATGGCTCATAGGCAAGGGCCTCTAAGTGGCTGCAAAAGTTCTTTTCCGTTACTTTTAATAGTTGATTTATAATAGTTGATTAAGCTATGCATTTGATTGTGTGGTCTTACTTTGTTGTGTTTTATTTTACAATAAATATATTTTTAAAAGTTTTTTTTAGAAATGAGTTCTGGGGAAAAACACACCTAAGTGTACTTCTCTAATTTTTTAAGGGATTTATGTTACAAATAGAAATCTGAGGGGAAATTATAATATTAAAAGCAGAGTTCTAGAGTATATGTGGTGAGAAAATGAATCAGGAAAATATTAACTGAGATGAAGTTCATAGCAAAAGTGATATAAGGCATTAATATGCATAATGTTCAGGTTTTGGGGCACATAAATGTATTTATATATATAAGGTGGGCCAGAGAAAAAATGTGTTATGAATATAAAGATGCACCTGGAATTGAAACTTTTTTTTTCATTTGCAGCATCTTCCATTTGTAAAGGAAAAATAACATTTCATGGAAATGATTCATGGGAATTATCTGAGTTATTGACTTTTCTGAACATGCTGAAGAAGATGCGGGTGAGATAATTTTGTTTCAAATCTATATTCATATATATGGATGAAAGTTAAGACTTTCAAGTGCAACAATATGGATTCCATAATTCCCATAGGATATTCTCCTAGTTTTCTTTTGTATGTTAATAAAAGTTAATGCTTAATCCAAACCCCAACTAATGATTTATAACTTTTAAAATAAATTATGTTCCCCCAAATCTATAGCTTCTCATTAACAAAGTCTTGAATTCTGCTTTATTAGATTCATGTTATTTATGATTCACTCATTGTTCTCCAAAGTATTTACAGTGTTTCTACTGTTATTGCCTGTTAGATCTTTAGTGACTCTGCATGTTCAGCTTGAGCACTGAATACAAAAGAAATGTTTTCCTATAGAAAATGTTTAAAAAGAAAGATGAATGTATGTGAGAAAATGTACATGTCACAATTTCACCCTGTATTAAGAGAATTAAAGTGAGAAAAACAGTACACAGGGAAACATAGTTGACAATACAAATAATATTAATGGAGACTAAGGTAAATTGACTGGTAAAATGTCCCAAATTAACAACCTCCAGATTTATTATACATCTGTAATTTTTACAGAAATCTACCATAGTATCATAGTCAGTTATTAAGGTCATGTGATAACATTTTAATATCTCAATCAAATAAATCATTATACAAAGTTATAATGAGAAGACTTTTTGCAGCTGTAACAAATTTCCACAAATTTAGTATTTGATACAACACAAATTTGTTCTCTTAGTTTGGGGTATGGAAATGATCCATCTGAAGACTCTAACATTGAATCAGTTTCCATATCATTTTTAGTTTCTAGGGGCCTCCTGTATTCCTTGGCTTGTGGATTCATCCTCCATTTTCAAACAAGCAGAGTAACATCTTCCCATCTCTCTTATTCTCTGCTGCCATTGTCAAATCACCTTTTCTCTGACTTCCACATTCTTTTTTATTTTAAGCATGAGTAAACCCTAACTTGTTGGTTTCAATGCTATCCCTTGCTATAACCTTTTCTTAGGATTTTATTTTATTTTTTAATTTAAGCATAGCTGTTATATAATATACTAGAGGCCCTGTGCATGAAATTCGTGCATGGGGGGAGGTATGTCCCTCAGCCCAGCCTGCACCCTCTCCAATATGGGAACTCTCCGGCAGTCGGACATCCCACTCACAATCCAGGACTGCTGGCTCCCAACCGTTTGCCTGCCTGCCAGCCTGATCACCCCCTAACCACTCCCCTGCCAGCCTGATCGACACCTAACTGTTCCCCTGCCTGCCCAATTGCCCTTATCTGCCCTCCCCTGCTGGCCCAGTCACCCCTAACTGCCCTCCCTTGACATCCTGGTTGCCCCTAACTGCCCTCCTCTGCTGGCCTAGTTGCCCCTAACTGCTTTCCCCTGCTGGTCTGATAGCTCCCAACTGCCCTCCCCTACAGGCCTGGTCCACCCAAAACTGCCCTCCCCTGCAAGCCTGGTTGCCCCCAGCTGTCTTCCCCTGCAGGCCTGGTTCTCCCCAACTGCTCTCCTCTGCTGGCTTGATCCCTCCCAACTGCCCTCCCCTGCCAGCCTGGCCCCCCAAACTTCCCTCCCCTGCCTGCCTGGTTACCCCTAACTGCTCTCCTCTGCTGGCCTGGTAGCCCCCAACTGCCCTCCCCTACAGGCCTGGTTCTCTCCAAACTGCCCTCACCTGCCCACTTGGTCACCCATAACTGCTCTCCCCTGATGGCCTGGTTCCCCACAACTGCCCTCTTGTGTGTTGGAGTGATGGCCAATTTGTATATTACCTCTTTATTATATAGGATTATTATTTTAAGTGAACAATATAATTATTCAACATTTATATACCTTACAATGTGATCACACACCAAGTCTAGTAATCATTTGTCACTGTACAAACTTATCACAATATCATTAACTATATTCCCCTTCACCCCCTCCCCCACCCGCCCTTTCTGGCAATCATCAGTTTGATGTTTCCTTGAGTCTGTCTTATTTTGTTTTGTTTGTTCTTTCATTTTTTTAGATTCCATATATAAGTGAAACCATAAGGTATTTGCCTTATTTCCCTTTGTATGTACCTTCTAGGTCCATCTATGTTGTTTCAAATGGCAAGATTTCATTTTTATGACTAATATTCCATTGTATATATGTACCAATTCTTTTTAATTCATTCATCTATCAATGGGCAACTAATTGATTCCATATTTTGGATATTGTAAATAATGCTTCAAGGAAATTAGAGATGAATATATCTTTTTAAATCAGTGTTTTCATTTTCTTTGGATAAATACCTAGAAGTGGAATTGCTGGGCTGTATGGTGCAGCCCCTATGGAAAATAGTAAAGAGATCCTCAAAAAATTCTTACCAAAATCTTTCATCACAGTTGCTACAATTTGTAAAAAATAATTGAAATTAGTTCACATTGAGCCTTTCATTCTTTCCCTTTAACATGTTAGCAAGATGGTGAACAATTAAATTTAATGTGACATAAATTATCCATAAAATTAATCAAAGGCTAGAATAATCAACATGTAACTATAATTTATTTTCATGCTTCTCTGTTAAATTTTGAAGAAAATGTATTATTTAAATAGAAAAAAGTCAATATAACCAACTCTTCATAAACACCCTTATAATTTCATTGGTTCCACCCTGATAATAATATAGGGTCATTTCTCTTTAAAGACTTTAACTTAATCACATATACAAAGTCCTCTTGTCCATGTAAGATAACATAGTTATAGGTTCTGAAAATTAGGACTTGTGCATCTTAAGGAGGCCATTTGTCATCTACCATAAAGACTTTACTTCATTTAGTGTCCTTATAAAAGTTTGCTAGACACTTAATATTCTGGGCAATAAAATATTTTATGTCTTTAAACTGGAAATAGTCGATCATTGCTTATAACACTGTAGAGACCATCTATATTCAAGATGAAAGGAAACTATCACCCTAAATGAATGACCTTGATTCAAGTAACTTAGTCATAAGTATTGGCTTCCATATTTTTGAATCTGTCATAAGAATATTAAGTCAAACACATAAATTGCCAATATTAAATAATTTTTACTTAGGAAATGACAATTTCATATGTTTAAAAATAATACTTAGCATTTTTTGATAATGAAATAAGAAAATATATAAATTGCATTAGTGACATACCTGAAAGTGGTAAATGTACAATAGTAGTGGCTACTATAATTTTATATAGTGCTGATATACAGTATTTATTATATACAGAAAAACTTCTAATTATTGAGCCACAAAACAGATGCAAAGCAGTCATGTAAAAACACAGAATACCTAGTCTGGAAAGAAAGAGGACACCGAATGAATCTAGAGGCTTCAGATGATACAGAAAGACCCTAAGGAAAAGGGCAGTGTAGGGAGGCCATAGATCATTTGCACATTGGTATCATACTTTCTGAAAATGTTTCTCTTGTTTTGGTGCTATTTTAAAATATAATTTTCATGCAGCCAGATAGTTAAAAAATAGTTCTGAGATAATTATGACAATATGGGCAACACAGCGCATTAAAGAAGTAGCATACACAGACAATAGGACCTTTCTGCTTTTTTTACAACCCTGCCAGAGTCTTTGTAATGTGCTACAGACCGAATTTATTGTTGCATCGATCAGACCTCAAAACTCAGAGGGAAGGTAGGGGAGGGTGGGGGTTAGGGGGAGAGATCAACCAAAGAACTTGTATGCATGCATATAAGCATAACCAATAGACACAGAGACGGGGGGGGGGGGAGGTGAGGGTATGAACAGGTGTGGGGAGCAATGGGAGGATAAGGACACATATGTAATATCTTAATCAATAAAGAAAGTAGGAAAAAAAAAAAAGAAAATTTATGTGTTTTAACCAGTTGTTAAGTGAAGCTCAGTAATGCTTTCTACCTTTCCAGAAAGATTCTTCTTAATATGCTGTCAAATTTGTAATACATTCTTGGAAGTGTATTATATTCTAGCAAGGGCTCATATGTTTTGTTTCTCCCATACTTAAATTAAGAAGTTGAATTAGTTTTATTATTTCTAGTGGTACCTGTACTTTAAAATATAGAATCAGTTTTAGGTAGATATTGGTGAAAAATTGCAATGAAGTTTCATTGGTAATCATTCTCTTAGTTCTAAAACTATTTACATACTTAAGTTTTTATTGAAACCCATTTTCAATAAAAATTTTTGAGTCATATTTACTCATAAAAGTATATAACATGTTTATTGATTCTATTTGGCTAGAATCGAACACAGAGAATATTCACTTATTTTAATTGGAAGGTTAAACTGAAGTGGAAAATGATAATAGTAATAACTATAATGTTTTGAATCCTTACCTTGTTCCATGTATTTTTCAAGGTCTGTACATAAATTACTTCATTTGTTTTTTATTTCAACACTAGAGGCCCAGTGCACAAAATTTGTGCACTCAGGGGAGGGTGGTGTCCCTCAGCCTGGCCTGTGCCCTCTCACAGTCTGGGAGCCGCCAGTCGGACATCCTTAGCACTGCCGCAGAGGTGGGAGAGGCTCCCACGACTGCCACTGCACTTGCCAGCCGTGAGCCAGGCTTCTGGCTGAGCAGTGCTCCTGTGGGAGCACACTGACCACCAGGGGGCAGCTCTTGCACAGAGTGGGATCTGGCCAAAACTGACTCTCTGACATCCCCTGAGGGGTCCCAGATTGCAAGAGGGCACAGGCCAGGCCGAGGGACCCCACGGGTGCACGATCGAGGCCAGGGAGGGATGCAGGAAGTTGGCCAGCCGTGGGGTGGCGGGGGAAGGAGACTGAGGGAGGGCTCCAGGGTGTGTCTGGCCCATCTCGCTCAGTCCCAATCACCCGGATCCCAGCAGCAAGCTAACCCACCAGTCGGAGCATCTGCCCCTAGTGGTCAGTGCACATCATAGAGGGTGGTTGAGCAACCTTAGTATATCATTAGCATACTAGAGGCCTGGTGCATGAAATTCGTGCATGGGGGGGGCGTTCCTCAGCTTGGCCTGCACCCTCTGCATTCTGGGACCCCTTGGGGGATGTCCAACTGCCAGTCAGACATCCTTCTCACAATCCGGGACTGCTGGCTCCTAATCTCTCACCTGTCTGCCTGTCTGATCACCCCTAACCACTCTGCATGCCTGCCTGGTCACCCCTAACTGCCCTCTCCCACTGGCCTGGTCGCCCCTAATTGCCCTCTCCCACTGGCCTGGTCACCCCTAACTTCCCTACCCCACTGGCCTGGTCATCCCTAACTGCTCTCCCTTGCCGGCCTGGTCACCCCTAACTCCCTCTGCCTCAGCCCCCGCCACCGTGGCTTTGTCCAGAAGGATGTCCAAAAGGATGTCTGGAAGATGTCCAGTCTAATTAGCATATTACCCTTTTATTATTATAGATTATGCTTTGATTTGTTGAATGGCAGATGGACGACCAGACACCTAGCATATTAGGCTTTTATTATATAGGATTATGAGGTAGGAGATTTTAGTTTTCCCATTTTACAGCTGAAAATTGAGGCATAGAGAAATAATTAACATACTCAAGATATATGCTTTTCAGCCTCAGAGTCCAGTAGAGTGAAAAGATGAAGTTTGGAAAAATAGAGAAAGAATTTAGAGCAAATGTAAACTGATTGTATACAGTATAATATAGGTACCTTGGGTGTTAAAAGAGAAATTTCAAGAAAAATATCAATTTTATTATACTTATAATATATTTATATTTATATAAATTTATAAATATATTTTACATTTACTATATAATATATTTATTATTTTTTAAATCCTTATTGTTGAAAGTATTACAGATGTTCATTTTTTCCCCATTTACCCCTTCTAGCCTGCCCTCTCCCCCTCCCCAGGCTTCAATACACTATTGACTGTGTCCATAGGACATGCATATAGGCATAAAAGTTTTTTGGTTGATCTCTTCCCACCCACCCTCCATCACCTTGCCTTCCCTCTGAGATTCATCAGTCTGTTCCATGTTTCCATGTCTCTAAATCTATTATGTTCATCAGTTTTTTGTTCATTAGATTCTATATATGAGTGAGATCATGTGATTCTTATCTTTCTCTGACTGCTTTATTTCGCTTATCATAATACATTCCAGGTCCCTCCATACAGCATTATCCTCATACTGTTCTGGGAGGTAAATAAGTATGGGATGGGAGATAAACAAATAAAGCCTCTTTGTATTGTACATTCTAAGAATTTTGAAAAATGTATGATGACATATATCCAGTTATGTTCCCTCTCTTTTTTATTTTTCTTCTCTTCCTTCATTTATTCCACTAATCATTTATTGACTGGGAAGTATGACTTTAAGAAAATGTAGATACTCAATAAAGTGAGTAATATAAAATCTGCAACAAACTAACTCATATGCTTATGTAGGACATAAACAGAAAACAGAGACAATTCCATGTTGCAAAGTCAGTAGCGTTTGTAATGGAAATATAATAAAAGCAGGCAACTTACTATTTTTAGGAAGCTCAACAGTTAATTTAGAAACTTGAGAAATCAGGGCATATCCTGAAAAGCACAAATATCATTTATTGTTCGCCAGGGAGGGTATTTGTTCCTCAAAAGAGAGGCAGGAGCTGTGCTGGAGATACATGCATTAGTGGTAATGAAAATCATTTACTGCTATGGTACAAGGTTTGAAGGTGACTAATGTTAACACTGCTTAGACTATTGGCTGGTGCTTTGGGCAAGACACATAAATGTTCAGTGCTTATAAATGTCAAAAAGAAAAAAAAGAAAAGAAAGCAAAAAAAAAATACAAAAACAACAGCAAAAATGGGCTTGTTTTGCCAAATTGTAAAGGAACAAATCTCAAATTACAGCATGACAACACATATAAATTTTTAAAAAAATTTAGACAAAATGTGTGTAGAATTTATTTGAAGTGCCTGATTTCCTATTTAAAACTTGAGAGTTCTGCCCTAACTGGTTTGGCTCGGTGGATAGAGCATCGGCCTGCAGACTGAAGGGTCACAGGGTCGATTCCATCCAAGGGCATGTACCTTGGTTGCAGGCAGCTGATCAATGTTTCTCTCTCGCTGATGTTTCTAACTATCCCTCTCCCTTCTTCTCTGTAAAAAATCAATAAAATATACTAAAAACAAAACAAAACAAAAACATTTGAGAGTTCTTACACATCTCATGTTAATGCAACATTTTGAATAGCATAGCAATATTGCTTTCTGCTATGTTAATTTAAAATATTACAAACAATTAGCATTGTATACACCCTTTCTATTAAAATATATAAGAGCCTGGCCAGCATTGCTCAGTGATTGAATGTAGACCTATAAACCAGGAGGTCACGTTTTCATGCCAGTCACGGACACATGTCCAAGTTGAGGGCTCAGTCTCCAGTGGGGTGTGTGCAGGAGTCCTCCAATTGATTCTCTCGTCATTGATGCTTTTATCTCTCTCCCTCTTTCTTCCTCTCTGAAATATATATATATATATATATATATATATATATATATATATATATATATATATATATAATTTATAAGATAATATGTTTAACAATCCTTTCAAGTAAACTGCTATGTCTTGCACTACATTGCAGTTTGGGGGCACTTCTATTCCCCTGCCTCAGATTTCCATGTGAAGAGGTTATTAGATAGAGTCAGCCTCTGTCTCTTGCACTCTATATTCAGCCTTCCCCACTGTGTGCCCTGCTGGTGTGTGGTGTGTGTTGTGTCGTGTTTTTCTGTGTGGAACCAGTCTATTAAATAGTCACAAACACTGGAGATCTTTTCCTTCTTGGTTTTTCCTCTACTCCACCCTCCTGTGAGAAATCAAACCCACTTAAACATATCCAGTCTTCTATGTCAATGTTGTCCTAGGAAAGGCTGTTCCAAGCTTCAGGATGGAGGTGGATATTCAGATCCTCAAATCTAGAGCAGCTTTTCTCCAATTAGCCTATGAACCTGACACAATATGCCACTCTGGCAATAAGGATTATTTTGAGCTAAAGGCACTTGAGAAATAGCAGATGTAAGGAAAACATTCTACTATCCACTTTTCTTCCGGAAAACAGGAGCTAAAACTCCCATGTGAATGATCCTCTCCCTGTACCAGGAGAAAAGAAACATTCTTCATCAGGCAGTCAAAGTCAAGGGGAAATTCTGTACAAACAGACCTTGTTAAAATAATTATGTTCCTTTAGCATTCCCACCGTTTACTTATTTGTCCGCAAATGGTTTTCTTTGTTCAACCTAGTATTAAAGCATTTGGGTTTTGTCATTTCTTGTTTCGTCATTTCCTTATGAGGGCTCTTGTGTAACATAAAACTTACATTTGTATGTTTTTCTCCTGTTAATGTCTTATGTCAATTTAATTCTCAAGCCCAGCCAGAAATCCAAAGAGGGTAGAATTTTGCCTGTTCTACGCCTATCAGTGATAACGGACAAAGTAGGGGGCCTTCTTCTCCACTGGGTGCTGCTGCTGGTGGGCTTTGTATAATATCCAAAGAAAAGAGAATTGTCTGAGACTCATATGGGAGAATGAGTGATTTGTATTTTCATGGAATTAAATCACTCTATTCATAAAGTCTCATTCCCTTAGCCCAGTCATAGAAGAAGTGTATCAGTAGAGCTAAAATCAGACCCAGTGTCTGGAGTTTCTGTTCCATGTTAGAACTGGGTCCAGTTCAGCATCAGGCTGGTTGCAGTTCATTAGTCCATTGTGTGGGGTGGTCTTTATGGCCAATTAAAACACAAGAGAATGCCAGGACGACAAGTGTGAGCCACGAGTCAAGCATATGAAAAGGAACCCAGAGCATAAGAGAATGAACGTCTCTGTTTAGGGGTTTATATCCTAAATTTCTGCTTGCTTTCAGTGGCCACACCCTTTCTGGCCAATCATCTCTTCCCCCAGGTGTGATTGACAACAAAGTACCTTCCCTATGTGGTTCCCTCCCCTGAGTGTTTTACAAAAAAATTGTTTATAATGTCTGGCCTCCCTTTTGCTTCTTTCCTATTATAACTACTTAATTGCAATAGTATCATTGGTACAAAGCAGACATTTACATTTATACTACCCGGACCCACTTTCTGTCTACTCTGTTTACAACTAGGAAGGGGAAGAAAGGACTGCTAGTCACTGTATCTCTAGAACACAATATTTTTTAGTGTACTCATATAAATTACTCTTTAGAAACTCATAGGATGAGGGGGCAAAGGGAAGAGGTATGTGTAATAGTGTCAACAATAAAAAAAGAGAAAGTTGTGGAAATGATATTCTTTGTTAAAATTTTAATATATGCTTTAAGTCCTATAGTTTTGTTCCTTTCACTTTTAACTTTGGATTTTTTAATATTGAATAATGAAATATATGAGCATATATTTATGCAGACACAATTCAACTAATTATATCAATTTTTCTCCTTGATTTAGTATAGATAAAATGAAAAATAGGTTGATAAGAAGTTCTGTCAAATAACAAACTGTATTTTAGGAAGTGACTTTCTAAAATATTTTATTTTAGTGATATAAATATGTAACTTTAGATCCAGACAAACCCCTGGTAAATACCCATAAGTCATCCATTGTTAATTTTAACAGCAGTAGTTGTGGCCTATCCTGACAGAAAGTAAAGAAAGAGACTAAGTGCTCAATCAATCCATAGAAACAGGTAGCTGCAAATCTGTGTAAGGATAGAAAATCAGATAGATTGGTACTAAACTATTATTAGGATAAAATAGAAAACTTTAAATTCTAACACTGAAAAATATAAAATGTATCCTGATTATAAAGAGTATTAATCTTTTTTAGTATATGTGTGTGTAGGTGGGACAGTGGTTTAGACATGCTTATCTCCATGGTTCAAACATGAGACTTAGGGACAGGGTTTTGAAAAGTAAGAGCACAATTGCCCCAGTTACCTGACAACTATGAAAAATTGGTCTCTGTGAGTGTATGTATGTGTGTATGTTTGCATTAAATTATTGCTCTGAACATATTCTCATCTCACCAAAAATTATTCGTCAAATAAGTATTCTTAGTAACTTGAGTTACTAAATTCAATTCACTTGAGATAACTCCAATTTACTTAGAATGTTGTAATTTTACCTTGAGTCTTTTAACCCCAGAGAGCTTTAGATTAAAATATAGAGATGATGGAATAAATTATGCACACATCAGTAATATTTTGTTTAGGGACAATTTTTGCATTTGAAATAAAAATGTAATTCTTAAGATAATTAGCTATATTAGAGACTCTGAAATTTTAGTTTGACAATTATATTTAAAATGTCTAACTGAGTGATAAAATTCACATGTTAGATTTTAATTTAAAAGTTCTGTGAAGATATTATTGTCTGCCAACACAGTTGGAATTTTAGGATAACTTGAGATGCAACCCATTTATAAATTTACTTTTTTAGATTTACTTTTATGGATTAAATAATCAGGATTTAGGTACCAATGACTGAGGTTTAAAAAAATATATAGTGTCCATTAGTAAAAGAACAAATGCCCTGATTCTATAGAGTAAATTGCAGAGTTCCTTTACTCCTTTAGAGAGTGTCATGTGATTCCTTCTTTTTCTCCCTGTGAACCCCATTCTCTCTTCCATTTTCTGTCCCCAGATAAAAACCAGCATATATGAAGTTATATTCTATCTTATGCAATTAGATGTATCCATAGGGAAGTCACTGAAACTTTTAGACTTCTAATTATATCATTTGTAAAATGAGACTTTTAAGTCAGATCATTTTTTAAATGCTCTGCACTAAGCATCAAGAACAAACAAAAGTGTGAAGAATATAATCCAAAGAATCAAATCTGTTAAAGGTCAATTTTCTTAAAAAAAAAAAAAAAAGTAAAATCATATGCTCACATACAGCTGAAGAAAGATTGCTTCCTACAGAGACAAGAACTGAATGACAATCAGTTATGCAATGCTCAGGTCCTTGGAGTCCCTGGGTAACCAGACAGGAGAGATCTCACCAAGCACCTCAGGCGTTCAATTGAGACCTCAAAAAGGCTATCCTCTACTTCATCTTACTGCAGTGTGAAATCATTTCTTCAAAGTGTCTGCTGAAGATTTATTCAGACTGCTCCTTTTTCAGGTGGACTATGATTGATTCACATTTCATTCAGTAAGATAGATGAAATGGTCAATTCCCCAGACTTTAGAACATTTAAGTGCCCAAATATGCAGCTGAGATTCTCTTATCTTTACAAAAAGTTCTCTCTCCAAATATGAATATTGGTTTTCGATGTGTACATTATGTGTTCTGTTTGACAGAAGTTTTTAAATTTTACAGAAGATTTTTTTTTTGCCATGGTACAAAACATTTAAACTGAAGTTTAAAATTCAAATTTAAAATTTCATAAGTTAAAATAATATTTTAATTAAAAATAGTAGAAAGTTTCTGAGACATTGAAATGGCTTTAATTATACATCTTTGAGAAGCAGAAGAAAGCAATTAATCTTCAGGTTCAAACACACACACACACACACACACACACACACACACACACACACACACCTGGGCACAGTCATTAGCATTTATATTTTATGGGTTCATGTGATCTAGTAGAAGTCCAAGTATTTCAGGTTCAAAATGCCTAGCTAGGGCATTCCTTGGAAAGAGTTCTTATTAATTGCAAGATTATTTTTTCCCTGGAAAGTTATGTATGTATATTTACTAGAGAACAGAGATAAAGGCTAGAGATTAAGGGCCTCTCTTTATCCCTGGCCAGTACTTAAAGCTCCTGGTCAATGCTATAAGGAAAGTAACCCCACCCCCAAAAATAATATATGTGTAAGGATAGGAAAGTAAGAGATAATCAGTCATTATTTGAAGAGTATTTGTAAAACAAAGTACAGAATCAGCAATTTTCACTGCTGTCTTTAAAATTAATAAGAGTTCAAAAGGATAGTACATACAAGATCCAATTCTTTCATCTCAAATTCATGTTACTTTAACATTTTGCAATTGATTTTTCATACCTATGGATAATTTTTAATTGGCTAATTGTTAATATTTAAAATACTCTTGTTTTATAATGACATATGCTTTTTAAACTATTTTATTTTAATATTTTAAATTATCCATTTTATAATAATTTATTCATTTCATATATTTGAAATAAATGTGTATTTAATAACCGTGCATTTGTGAGGAGTCAAGATATGTTTACTTCCAATTAGCCTTTTACAAAGAATAATAGCTATTTCTCAGATGTATCTTAGATTCCTTACATTATATTTTAGAAGAAATTATCCTCAAAATAAAATGTCCCTGATGGCTTCCTGGCTCAAGGGTTACTCTTCACTCTACTGCACGTACTTTCTGTATTAGCTTCCAATAGTCTGCCTGGCCTTTTTTTTTTTTTTTTTTTACTTCCTTAAAGTGGTACCTATATTAGTTTCCTATTGCTACTATAATGAATTACTACTAATGTAGAAATGTAGTAGCTTCAAACAACACAAATTCTTGTCTTACATTTCTGGAGGCCAAAAGTCCAAAATTATTAGTTTCCCTCGACTAATTTGTTTCCATGGTGTCAACAGGGCTAGTTGAGTCTGGAAACTGTGAGAGGATAATCTGTTCTTTTGATTTTTTTCAGCTTGCAGATCACTGTGTTTCTGGTTTATAGTTCATCTTTAAAGTTAATTACTGCAGTCTCTGCCTCCAAAATCCCATCACTTTTTATCTTCTGTAGTTAAATCTCCCTGTGACTCCCTTTTAAAAGAAAGGTGATTGCATTTAGGGTTTCCAGAAAATCTAGGAGAGTTCTCTATCTCAAGGGGCTTTAAATTTTAGAGTGAAATACGAATTATCATGATTAAGAAACATTATCCTGGCCAGTACTTAAAGCTCCTGGTCAATGCTATAAGGAAAGAAACCCCACCCCCAAAATAATATATGTGTAAGGATGAAAAAATAAGAGATAATCAGTCATTATTTGAAGAGTATTTGTAAAACAAAGTACAGAATCAGCAATTTTCACTGCTGTCTTTAAAATTAATAAGAGTTCAAATGATAGTACATACAAGATCAATTTTAAAATCAATATTATTTTACTTTATCATTATAAAGCCAATGCAATATAATTTTTTTAAAAAAATTATATACTCTGGTGGCTTTATATGCAACCAGTCTAACAAAGTTGGAATGCTTTTTTGCAAAATTCCTCTTTAGGTCTAGAATATGGTAACCCATGATAGAAATTAGCAGAAGCTATGTTTTAAGCTCTGGAATTTGATGTCCGTATTCAAGCACCGTCATAGCTCAAGCACATTGTGAATGATGTGCTAAATAACCTCTTGGTGTGAAGTAGCAGCAGGGGCACAGGTGTTCCAGCCACCACTGAATCTCCTCCTGTAGATTCTACAAGTCCTAGACTAGGGGAATAAACATCTCCAGCTCCATAGCTAAGGACACCAGGGTCTCCTGAGTTTCACCTGCATCACTGAAGTTGGAGGAGATCAGAGACACATGCAGGTTCATTTTTTCAGGTAAATATGCTCTTCCTCATCCTTAAAAGATCCGCCTCATCCTTACTGCTTTTAGTTTGTCCTCATGGGTTTCAGTTTGTTCTTCCATTTCACATCCATCCTTCCTTCACAGCTGCTTCATTGATTGACCTATAGGTTTTTCAAACCCAATACCATATGCAGAAGCAACTGCCATCCAAAGACTCTTCAGCCCCCTCAATTTTATAAAAGTTCATATCTACAATTAATCTCTGATTCTTTGATACAGTTTTGATAGCCAAATACACTGTTATAGAATAAAAGCAGTAAGAATCTAGAACCTAAAAATTCATAATACTTCCACCTGGTAAACTCTATAACATTTTAAAATAAAGTACTAGGAAAGCTGGATAAGTGAAAAGACACCACATGACATTGAGTGGGATGACATGATATTATAAACATGTTTTTTTAATTAATTTTATATCCAATTATACTTAATAAAATTGTACATGTATATGTATTAGAAATTTGATAAACCTTTTCTAAATATATATATATGAATAAAAATTTACAAATAGCAGGATAACTCATGAGGACCCAAGCCAGAATCACCTAGCTGAGCAACTACCAAAAGTCTTATGTCAGATGCTCTCCAAAATGTTAATCTACACTGCCTGGATCTATCACTGTAGTGATATTTCTAGAAAATTTAAGGCCTAGTTGAGACTGATAATGAACAATCTAAGTCACAGTTTTATTCCAATTTATGAGATTTTGTTATTTTTTTAGATGTACCTTACTTCTTGCATATGGATAAGGCATATGGTTGCCTTTTAATAGAGTTGATATTAAGTTAGATGATAAAAGTGTAATATTTTTGAGATAATCAAATGTATTCAGAATATATCAATGAAGAAAATTATTTAGAAAATAACTAAATTAATGAAGTTGATGATGGATAGTCTATAACTAGCTATGCTAGAGAATGGAAAATCTGATGAAGCAAAAGAATAATTGAATAGAATGTTCAGTTATTAACTTGTATAAGCCTACTGCAAGTTAAGAGGTTGTAACTAGAAAAGAGCTTGAGTTTGTGACCCATTTTTAGATGATAAAAAATTCTGGGCTGAGACTCTATATGGGTTATTGAAGTGAAATGGAAGAGAAGCACTGTGACAGATGGCCCTTTCACATGGATGTTCATATAGCATATATCAATGAGAAGAGTTTGAATGCAATAGAGGAAAGTAATGCAGGAGCTTAAGCTGTTAAAGGATTATAGAGGTTTAGCAGAGGTAAATACATAATCCTCATTGGAAGGTCATGGGAAAGCAATTGACACACAACATGATACTCAGAGGAAGCAGCATTTTAAACAAATAACAGAAAAGCAATATTTTGAAAGTGATGTTTGGAAGCAAGGCTGATACCAGTGCCACCTCCATCCCCTGAGTTATGTAGCATAAAAGAAAATAATACTGTTAAATGGTAAAAAAATAATAAAAACAAGGAGTAACATTCAAAGGAACACTTATTGACCGTATAGGACTTTCAAAGTACATTCTAGAAAAGTTGGTAATTTGGAGGAAAAGAGCTATTAAGTCTAAATGTACAGATCATGTTATAGGCAATTTAAATACGTAACTACCAGTATGGTACAAGAACCAAGCAACCAGAATCTTTGTGCACTGGAAATAACCCATAGAGACATAGTCATTTTTTTGCAGCTGAACATCAGTGTTGGAGTTCTGCTCTAGAGATGATAGATAGAGAGCATGCATTTAAGGCAGTGTCATAAATAAAAGGGGATACCAGACACAGATTTGTAGTAGAGAAGAGAATACATAGGTATGGGGCTATGAAATTTGTATTAACTGTGAATAACTAAAATGATTGTTGCCATTTTTGTCAGCAGTGTGCAAACATATTGGAGACAAATGGTTAGTCACTCTTAAGAAGCAACTGACAGTAATTCTAAATAAAACCAACCGGACACCTTCTAGGATAACTATAGCTAATGGTCATAGAAAGGAAAATTTCAACATCCTATGTATTACATTATGGGGAAGCAGACCTGCTTTTGTGGTCAAAGAGATGGGAGATTATCCCATCTGAAGAATTAGGTATTCTCTCCAACTGCAGAGGAGAGAGAGAGAGAGAGAGAGAGAGAGAGAGAGAGAGAGAGAGAGAGAGAGATTGGGTGCATGAGTTGGATGGTATTTTCTTGAGCATTTTTGAAATCAACATTGATTCTGTATTCTCATAACTTTCTTTTGAACTCTTGGAATCAGCAATCGGCTATAAGGGCTTCTGGTCATAAAATGATTCTATATAGAAAATGACATTCACTGTAAAGGTCAACCCTCAGAAGAAGTACTATTTGGGAAAAGTGCTTCTGGACTCGTCTATGTTCCGATTTCTGGGGGAGAAAAAACACACAGCAGGAATTTTTACCCTCAGGATGACTCCTGCACTCTACAATTTCACTGTGTTTAGAAAATTTGAAGGAGCCTTTCTCATAGACAGGGGCTCACTGAGAGCATAGCAAATGCAGTTTGAACTATTCTCTTAGAGTTTCTTCTGTTTCCTGGTCCTCATGGCTGGTGCTAGTAGTTGCCCCTGCTCTGAAGGCAGAGTGAGTCTAAGAAAAACAAAGCCAAGTATTGATTTACCATTTAGGGCAGCCCTCTGTGGAGATAACCTTTACAAGATTCATGTATTTGGAATTGTTATATGCCAAATTGGCATATATCAGATGTTTGGTTAACGAAAAGGAGAAAGTTACCCTTGGAAAATTCTAAAGTTTAATTAATCTTACAGCCTACCTTTTCAGCTCTAAGTCCAATAAGTTAATAATAATTACTTAATAAGTCCAATAAGTTAATAATAATAAGTACTGCTGGATGACTTCAGATAAATGATTTGCAGCATGGGTAGGGCAAATGGCACTACTCTTTAATCCTCTTGCCCTTTCATACCTTTCACTGATGTTTGTGCATCTCCTTTCTTCTGCTGATATGAGAACTTTCCTGTGTAACCATCCCCTACTTCCTTCAGAAAACTTTAGTCCATTGGGTAAGAACTGCATCACTTTCAATACTTTTGCACTAAAAATTAATTCTATAAACACAGATACTTACACACACATATATGCACATTCACTCTTCTCAGGGGGCTCTCTCTCTTCCTATTCTTCCACTGATTTTTGTAATTCAGTCCATACCTGTCCTTTTAAAACCCTTTTCAATACCTTGAATCTATTGCTATTTCACTGTTTAAGCTAATCTAGAAATACACTCAGGCCTTTCCCAAGAAAAAACACCCTCCCTTATCTCTGCACACTGTTATTACTTTCCATGAAATAGAAGGCACCCTTTTGTTATTTACTTTAACTTCTTAATATACTTCAATCTGAGCTCTTCTCTCATTTCTCATATAAGATTTTCACAATGAAGTCTTTATTGCTCTCATGATTTGTCATTCCTTTATATACCTTTTTCCTTACAGAAGAATCTAGAATGTGTTTTATGTTATTAGTCACAGCCTCTATACTGAATTATTTTCTTCTTTGGATTCTTTTGAAACACACTTTATTAGTCCTACATCTGCTTTTTCCATCTTCCTTCTAGATCTCTTATCAGAACCTTATTTAGCACCATTTTTTGTCATTTCTTCCATTTTTTCCCCCGAAAATCCTATCCTCCTTTGTTCCATACAATTTCCCAAAAAAGTTATTCTCATTGCTTCAGCTGCTACTTATATTTCAACTGTTAACTAATCTCCAGATCCAGTTTGGATTGGTGTACTTTGCAACTAAAGTTTGAGATCAACACCATCTTTTCAGATTATCTCCATCTAGATGTCCTATATAAAATCAGAATCTCATTATCTTTCTCTAAAGTATTATGTCTCCTTTATTTTTATTGTTTTATACATATATCCACTTCAATCAACTTTCAAAAGTCACTCTTAGTGTTCTCTTTACTTCATTTCCAATAACACTTACCAGACAAGGGAAAGCAAACACCAACATCCCCAGCAATGTACTGCTTTTGCATCTGTGCATTTTCTTGCTGTGTAGCCTCAGCTACATTTGCCATCGGCATCTTAGATTATGCACTTGCCTGCCCCACGTGTCTCTTCTATCCCAGTCTTTATTTTTCAACCTCTGTCTTTATCAGCTTTTAATCTCCCAAGTTAGAAATTATTTGCCTTTAACTCTTCATTAAAAAAACACACAAACTTTTGACATATAGTCAACTGCTAAGGTTTGTTTATTTTTCTTCTTTGTTACATAGTAGATTGGTGATTTTGTTATATAGTAGATGGATCAGTCAACTTGTTTTTGTCTTGCTTGACCACCTGTGATGGTTCATTTCGTGTGAAGTGACAATCTACTACACCACCCCTCCTTAAAAATGGCTGTAGCTTCCTTACTTGTCTCTTTTCCTCCAGTTTTTCCTCACTAGATCAATTGATCTTGCTGGCGACAAAGTCTATCTTAAATACAATCTGACCAGTTTTTTGAAGAGGAAATTTCAATGGTTTTTCATTCCCTTTGTAATAAAATACATTCTTTATAGTATGTTAGACTTGCCTCTACTTAACATCTTTAGAATTGCATAAGTACATCTGTCTATAACCATTATTTAACAGCATTTACATAATTTGCTTTACAAGCACATTATACTATCTGTGTCTTTTAAAAGTTTTGGCCATTTTTTTTTTTTAAATCTCCTGTCCTGCTCTTGACTCACCCTACTACTTTCTTATTCTCTGTAGTTATATGTGTCCTAATTATTCAAGAATTCTTTACATGAGTTTCTGTGGTATATTAAAGCAAAACAAATAATGACAAGCAAATATCCTTAATGACAATGTATTAAATTTGTCTGATCTAAAAAAATATATTTTTTCACATCTTGATTCTATTCCTTACTTATAATGGCAATTTGCTTTGAATCAGTGTCTTGCTGATTGTAGGATTTGCAATAAAATCAATTGCAAAGTAAAATTGCAAATACAGCCAAAAATACAATTCTGTCATATATATTGAAATGATCCTAGAGAAGTGCTAAAAATCACAGTACAAGAAAGAAAAAAGAAAAAAAGAAAATGACAGGTAAATGCAAGAAAAAAAATACAAATGGTTATTTAGACAATTGATGCATCTCTTGATATTTTTTTAAAAAATATAAGTTCCCCTGATGATTTTGCTGGGAAAAAATCAAATACAAAATGCAAGACTTGATAACATGATATTATATTGCAATGTTAAAAAATTCAAACAGATAACTGAATTATCAAATTTCACACATACAAATATAACCTATATTATTAAATGAAGACTATAATCAACAGTTTTTATAATAGTATTAAATTTAACTATTCACAATGAATGTTCATATATATATATATATATATATATATATGTATATATATACATATATATTCACTATTTGCAATGACCTGTTGTCCTTAGTTTATTTAAAGAGCCTTTGTCATTAGGTATAAATGAGGTTTGATATCCCCAAGTTGCATTTCATGAACTTGCTCAGTAAATTTACTCTCAGATAAGGTAATATTTCTTTGTTAATGTACTGCTATCTCTTCAGATGCCCCAAATATGTAAGTTTTAGAGAAAAAAATAATATTACATCTTTATTTTTTAAAAAACATGTGTCCAATACAGGGTCTGGGACCTAACAGGTGGCCCAAAAACATCCATTGAATGGTTTCCAAGAAAGTCTGCATTCACAGAGTGATCAAGCTCAATAGTGGAAAATACTTCCTAGTAGAGAAAAAAGAGTCACAAAGTATTATGCTCACTCACCACTCAAATGAAATAAGGACTAAAGAGAAACATGGTAAAAAGCAGGGAGATGGAAGGAATGGAAACAAATAACACTTTCCAGCCAGAGAAAAAGACACCTCCACGAAGCTTCAGCTATTGATGAGCATCGTATTTTGTTGATGGAGAAGCATGATGGCTATTACTTTAGACATCATATGCCTTGCTGATTCACATTCAGAATACATAGCCATGCAAATGTGTATGATTTCAGACTTGATATGTGCATGAAATAACTATCTTTTTTGGGGGGGAAATCCCCACGGTAAAAAATATTGTTATTAATAGGGCTGAAATGATTTCCAAAGTAATGTAATAGAAAATCAGGCAGAAATCAAATACTTCTCATTATCATATAAAATATTATGTGGAAATGTTTCAAACTTCACAAGGATATAGGAGAAATTCCACAAAATGTTTATAAAAAAATCTAAAATCTCAATGTATTAGTGGAAAGTTCTTTATGTATTAACAATACGCTAATAAAGTCTGAGTTTAAAAATTAGGCAACTGGAGATTTTTTCAAAGGAGGATCAAGAATGTAATAAATACATGAATTATTTTTTATAATATTCCAATTGTAGTTATTGCATTTTTTATCATAAGCCGTGGGCACACCTTACTTACACATGGTTTAAGAATTCAGTAGTGGAGCATCATGTCATCATGAAGATAATTATGCTAATAATGTTTCTTCACGTTACAGAGGGGTAAATACTATTTTTGTATCTCCTTTAAATGTATATAATTAGGGAGGGGGGGTGCGCTTAGACTTCATTGCAAGCACCATACTCAGAAAATATATAAAAAATCTATATGAATAATTGAAGCCTTCAACTATGTGTGTGAATTTATTTGTAGTTTGCATATAACATATCTGTTCTATATATGGTTTTTAAGAAATGTTTCACATTTGGAGCCTCTTAAAAATTATTCACACCTATTTAAAGGATGCTTTTCAGATAAAACAGTTCTTGAGAGAATTATAAAGCGTAAGTTTATGAAGTATAAAGCTTTTAAAAAGTGTTAATTTGTAAAAATGTTTCTCCAAATATATATTTAGCTCACATTAGGCTGAGAATAATTTTGCTATCATATTCCAGGGGTGGGCAGAGAAAGAATAAAAGAAAAGGGAACAAAGACAGTAGAGAGGGAAGGAGGGAGGGAGGAAGAGAGAGACACTTGGGGAGGAGGTAGCAGTAAGGGAGGGAAGGAGAGAGAGAATGAGAGTTGGAGAGACAGGGCTCAAGCTGGAGACAGGAGCAGGAGGAGGGAGGGGAGCCCTAGGAGAGAAAGAGAGAGGAAAAGAGAAGAAAGAACAGATCAAAACAATTCTCAGGGCAGAGCACCTGGTGCAGAGAGTGGATGAATACATTATCCATAAGTACTGATGAGAAGATTAGGATTCCCTCCTTAGGCATAGAATTTGAGAGCTGAAATACATATTTCAGAAATTCTATTACCCTCAACCATGTCAGAAATACACTCAGACAATGTGGAAATGTCAAAGGAGCTTCCCTAAGTAGAGCAGCACCTTGGAAAGAGCTCATGCGAGGTTCAACAGTGAAGAAGTTTCCTATTATCTACTTACAAGGACCTGTTATATTACCCATGAATATTTCTCCTGCTAGTACTAAGTGAAGGTAAGGAAAAGTGAGATCTCAAGAAGGAGAAGTCCCATCTTCCTCTCTATTGTCACTGATTTTCCCCAACCCATTCCTCTCCCCCCTCTCTCTCACTCTTCTTCCCCCTTTTCCCTCTCCCCCTTCCCCCTCTCCTCCCCTCTTCCCTCTCATAGAGTTCTAACCTTTTGTTTTGGAGTGGACCTTGTTGGTAGTATGGTGAAGCTTATGGACCTCTTTTTAGAATGTTTCTAAAAATGCAAAAATACAAAAAAAAAAATAGAGGGGAATTTAAAGGAAACTAATTCTGTTAACATGGTAGTTAATAAACATTTTGTAATATGGAAACTTATGTGCTTCTGTATTAATGTGGTTAATAACATCATATAGTGTTGTGTTAATAAAACACTAATTTCAAAGTAGTGATAAGCACAACTGGTTTTTCAGGAAATATGCAACAAGAACAATATTTGTGGCATCTATTCTAAAAATGTCATAGGGTATTGCTCTTACTAATATGTTTCATGACCAGATATTCCTCTGATATCCTCGCTGGCTTATTTTGTAATTAAGACAAGACTTCCTCTTTAAAAAAATACTTAGTGAGAGAGCAGGGTATGGGGGGAACTGCCTGATATAAATGTTCTTCAGATTCTTAACTGTGGAATAGTAAGAAAGCACTTCTGTTATCCTCAAGTTGCTTTCCTAAACCATGAGAACCAAAGTGTGGAAAATCTACTGATTTGAGTAAAAAGAATTAATGAGAATGAAAAGCTCATTAATAGAGCTGAAGTTATTAGCTCAAAAAAAGTTTATTATACCAATATATCAGTGATTCTTAAACTCACAAATCTACATATAAACAAACAAACACATCTATAAATATACCATAGGCAAAATATATTTTCACTATTAAAGGAATTATATATTATTTTTAAACTATTAGAAAGTCTAATCACTGGGAATGCTTCTCAGCAGTCCTTGAGTTTAAAATGTTTGTAAAATTCTACTTTTTAAATTCAGATAAAACAAAATTATTAAAAAAATATATGAAGATTATTAACTTTCTTATGTCCATAATTAATAATACTTTAAGTACCTATAGACAATTAGAGCAATCAAATGGCATTAAAATGTCATTTCCAAAAGCAAAGAAAAGCTTTACAAATCACTGCATTCTTAATTATTTAGTAATATTTTATATCAATGTCATTTTATTTAAATATGTGAACTGTCAAATGAACAATAAAAAGATGTAATTAATTTTGTAAAAATGTAAAACTAAACAAAATATGTAAAGATCTTAAGTCAATAATAAAAATATTATACTCATGGGAAGCAGTAAAAGTAAAAACAAAATAATTACACTCAATGCAATTTCATTTTAATTTCAACTCAAAGTGTCTCCTTTATGACACTATAGCCTCATATCCCAATATGGGGAATGCCACAAAGTTGACATTTTATTATGCTTTGGATATGTATTTAGATCAACCAAATTTTTTACATTATGCTGACCATTTAAAAACCTCTATACAAAGTTTTTGTAAAATGCCTCATAAATTTAATGAGAATTAGGAAATGTCCTAGACTAGACATCTGTTCCTTTAATTTTCATTCTGGGTATCTGATTCATTTCCAAGGGGTGAAATCAGAATATTTAAATTGATATTCTACCTTTCTTTGATATAAAACAGAACATAAGAGATACTGTACTTCTGCAAAGATTGTGCTCCACCCTTAATACAATATCCATTATTGTCTTAGCACCAAACTCCTTTCTCCCTGGCTAATTTGCAATTAGAGTCACATATCTTTGTCAGAGTAATCACACTGCAACATCACTATGGAAGATTACTACCATATCCTAAAGAAGGAAGCGTGGAGAGACAAATAAAATTCACATAACTTATATTTCAAAAACCTATATGTGATATTGACTCATCACATTTTATGGGGAAAATATTATAAAGTGTTACTTAAGCTCTTTTAATAGCAGCATATTATTACCCATTATTACCCTATATAATAAAAGCCTAATATGCTAACTGTACGTTCGTCCAGTTGTCTGTTCAACCAATCACAGCATAATATGCTAATGATATGCTAAGGCTGCTCAATCACTCGCTATGACATGCACTGACCACTAGGGGGCAGATGCTCCGACCAGTAGGTTAGCTTGCTGCTGGGGTCCGGCCAATCAGGACTGAGCGAGATGGGCCAGACACACCCTGGAGCCCTCCTGTGGTTCCTCCCTGGCTGGCCAACCTCCCACATCCCTCTCCAGCCCCGATCATGCACCAGTATGGTCCCTCAGCCTGGCCTGCACCCTCTCACAATCTGGGACCCCTTGGAGGATGTCGGAGAACCATTTTCAGCCCAATTCCACAGGCCGACGGACCCCCACTGGTGCAGGAATTCATGCACCGGGCCTCTAATCCTATATAATAAAACCCTAATATACAAATTGACTGAACATCAGAACAACCGGTCATTATGATGTGCACTGACCACCAGGGAGTAGACTCTCAATGCAGGACCTTCCCCAGGGGCAGTTCCTGCATTGAGCGTCTGCTCCCCAAGAGGGAGAACCAGTGGTGGCGATCAGGGGGATGGGGCTGACCAGTGGGCAGCGCCAGGCGCCAGCCAAGGCAGGCACCAGCGGTGGCCCCCTGATCACCCTGCCCGCCAGTCGTCCCACAGATGGCCTTGATCGCCAGCCAGGTCTAGGGACCCTACCCTATGTATTGGGAACAGTCTTTTAGATTTAAAAATTAAAACCTGGCAAGGTTATTCTAACACTGAAAAACCATGATGATGCAGTGATAACACGTATGGACTCTGGCTTGCACATTTTGTGTGTCAGCCCTGATTCTGACACTCATAACTGTGTGACAAAGCCAATTACTTAACTTCTCTCTGCTTCAGTTTTTCCACCCATAAGATGGGGAAAATGCTACTACTGCCCCAGAAGGATCATGTTATGTACTACTTTTTATAATCAGGGCAAAAAAATGTAGCTGCCCATACAACAGCAAGATGCCTTTCATCTGTATGAAAAGTATGGTCACTGATGCATGCAGCATCCCAGATTGTGAGAGGGATGTCCAACTGCTACTTTAGTCCCGACATCCCATGAGGGGTCCCTGATTGCGAGAGGATGCAGGCCGGCTGACCGACACCCCCCGCCCCGTGCATGAATTTCATGCACCTCTAGTTATCTATAATCCAGAATTGTTTTAAAAATCTATACTAATAATAGAGGAATATACAAATTGTCTGGGATGCCATTATGTAACAATCGGGTCAGCAGGCTTCATCCCTGCCCCCTGCGCAGGCCTGGGTAGGAGTTCAAATCCTAGCCTATGTAAAACGTGGCTATATGTCATGATATCCATAAGAAAGGGACATTCCACACTTGCCTGGGGCATCTAAGTCACTGGCCTAGAGAATCAGGGTGTTAGATAAGGGGACTCAGCATTCACTGCTATCTTGAGTTTGTGGTTTCCAAGGAAACAGCCAGAAGGGATGATAAACCCTCCACAAATGGCTCAGCTGGCACCTAAGTGGTAGCTTCATTTAAATTGAGCCTTTCCCACAGTGAATGACCCCAACCCTCCCTGGATCAGGCAGGTTCCTGTGGAGCACAATCTCCACACAGTACAATGGGGGCCCCGTGTTAGCTCGGGGCAGCAGAGAAGGAAGGAAAAAGGCATCATGCAGGGCAGCTCGGGTGAGCAAGCAGAAGGAAACCATGTCTGGCAGACGACTCCCCTGCCACCCCCATCAACGTGTAAGAAGAGTCAAATATACCAATACATACACCCCTCCCCACCCTGGGAGGGATCTGGGACTGAGGGGTGTCCCGCCCAGGCATTGCGTACCTGCTTCCCACCCCCTTCATCCAATGGACAGGTTAGGGGGTTAAGGGGAGGAGGAGGAGCCTCGCAGGAAGTGGATCCCTGGGAACTGCACCCCTGCCCTCCCTCCGAACTTGACCTCTTGGAGCGCAGGGCCTGATTTGCATATCCCAGACCCTCAGGTGCTTCCAGGCACCAGGCATTCCCACGTCTTCCTTGCCTCCCAGCTGCTGACCCTCACTGTCTCCTGCCCCAGAAGCACTCTGTCCTCCCCAACTTTCGGTCTTTATAGCCTAAATGCATGGTGGGCTTAGTTGCTTCTCCACAGATTTTATTTGCTAAGAACCCAGCGAGGTCGCTTAGCAACTGAGCTGCTCAGACTTCATCAGGGACAATGAATGATACACCTTACTTGGCTTTGATAGCAAAACAATCTTATTCTTTTATTTTATTTGTTTAAATAGATTTTTATTGATTTCTGACAGGAAGGGAGAGGGAGAGAGGTAGAAACATCAATGATGAGAGAGAATCATTGATCAGCTGCCTCCTGCATGTACCTTACTGGGGATTAAGCCTGCAACCCGGGCATGTGCCCTGACTGGGAATTGATCCATGACCTCCTGGTTCATCGGTCCACACTCAACCACTGAGCATGCTGGCCAGGCTGCAGGAAAACACTTTATATTGGTAAGAAATTGGTACAAAATCACTGAAATTTTCTTTTACATTTTTATATCTTTTAAAAAAATGTATTTTTCTTGTGATTTTTTTGGATCAGTAATTTCATGTGTTTATTTCCCACTTATTTTTTTCAGGCAAATTTAAAGAAATAAGATGTTCCCTTGACCAGAATCAAACCTGGGGCCCTTCAGTCCTCTGGCCAAAGCTCTAACCACTGAGTCAAACCAGCTAGGGCAAGCAATCCTATTCTTAAAGACTTGATTTTTGTCACAAATAAGTGGATTTGAATCATATCAAACCAATATACATTTTTTTAATGAAATGTCACTTCATTTCTACTAATGCAATTCTACCTTAAAGCTTATGTTGTATAATCTATACTAATAAAAGGGTAATATGCTAATTAGACTGGACGTCTTCCGGACATTCATCTGGATGTCCTTCTGCACAAAGCCATGATGGCGGGGGTCGAGGCAGAGGCAGTTAGGGGCAACCAGGCTGGCAGGGGAGGGCAGTTAGGGACGAACAGGCCAGCAGGGGAGGACAGTTAGGGACAATCAGGCCAACAGGCAGAGGTGGTTAGGGGCTATCAGGCAGGCAAGCAGAGGTGATTAGGGGCAATCAGGCAGGCAGGCAGGTGAGCAGTGAGGAGCCCTGGTCTCAGATTGGAGAGGGTGCAGGCCTGGCTGAGTGACACCCCCCCGCCCCTCCCCCCTGTGCACGAGTTTCATGCACCAGGCCTCTAGGTAAACAATAAAATGTCTGTCAGTAACTAATATTTAATAGGTGGGTAGATATATTGCTTTCTTTCTTATTGAATGTCTTCTATTGATTTAAGTAACTGGTTGTATCCTAAATTGGTAATGGTACTTTTGAATGAGAAAGTATTATTTCTAAAGGTCCAAAAGACAGAACATATAAATTAATACTTATGAGCACTTATTCTGCATTTGGCATTATTCCTTACATTAAAATAGCCAATTTAAAAATTACATATTTTTATTGATTTCAGAGAGGAAGGAAGAGGAAGAGAGAGATAGAAACATCAACGATGAGAGAGAATCATTGATTGGCTGCCTCTGCACTCCCCCCACAAGGGATCGGGCCAGAACCCAGGCTTGTGCCCTGACTGGCAATGGAACCATGACCTCTTGGTTCACAGGTCTTTGCTCAACCACTGAGCCACTATGGCCAGGCACAATTTATTTTTTATTTTTTATTTCCCTACTTCTTCCATCACCAACTCTGAACTGCCTTCAGTTTTGGGGAAGTAGGAGTCATATCTGCCTACATGGCTTAATTTAATACTTCAGAGTTATCTCTAGTTTATCTTTCCTTCTTTAACTATTTCCCCTACCAACTAAAATTTATCAATACCTCCCAAATCAGTCCACTTTACCCTTCATCTCCACTGTAACTACACAGAACAAATTATGAAGCTCCATAGCCTGGATTATAACTATATTTTTTGGTATGGTAAACAGTCCTCAATAAAGTGGCTTTTTAAAAAAATATTTTTTAGCCCTGGCCAGTGTGACCAGGTTAGTTGAGCAGAGACCCAGACACCTGAGGGGTCGCCGATTTGATTCAGGTCTCATGTCCAGGTTGTGGCTTGAGCCTGAAACCCAGGAATCTAACCCTGACATCCTGGCTCATAGGTGGATGCTCAACCACTGAGCTACACCAGCTAGGCTACTGAGTTTTTTAGTATCTGATTATTCAGATAGTTTGTACTTTAGTATAAATGTATACATGAACTCGCATGATTTACACAAGTACTAATAGCAACGTTATTTGCAACTGTCCAAATTTAAGTAGATAAGCTTATAAAATGAAACTGTACAGTAATACAAATAAATAGAAAACTGCTATAAGCATAACATAGATGAAACTCACAAATGTGTTGACTGACAGAAAGCAGATACAAAATAATACATATTCTATATTTCCATTTATATAAAGCTCAAAAGTGGTAAAAGTGCAAGAAGTTAATATTGTGTTTATCAGAGAGAAGACAGGACCCGGTGAAGGGGAAGAGGCATAGGGAGGCTTTTTTGGTGTGCACCTGATATTCTTTTGCTTGACCTGGGTGGTGTTTATAATATGTTCGCTTTGAGATCACTCATTGAGCCCATTTATCATTACTGTGGTTTTTCTGTATGATGGTTTCACTTGAATTTAAAAGGCTTATTAAAATGACTAGTGTTCTGGTAGTTATTAAAGAGAATGAGGGTGTCAAGCTTGATTAAGAATACACATGGCTTTGTAATTAGTTGATAGCTACAGAATCCATGTAACCGATAATAGAAGGATATGTT
Source organism: Cnephaeus nilssonii (assembly GCF_951640355.1). Lineage (NCBI taxonomy): Eukaryota > Metazoa > Chordata > Mammalia > Chiroptera > Vespertilionidae > Cnephaeus > Cnephaeus nilssonii. Next base: position 54,127,776 of record NC_137079.1, on the reverse strand, counting down.
TTCAGTGAAAGCTGGGATGGGATTGTGAGAACACTGAATTTTTAATTAGGGGTATAAATTTTGGCCTACACATGAAGAGCTATTGAACTTTTTATTTCATTTTGCTACTTTAAGAGCATTATCTGAAACCTTAAGTTATTCTCTCCTAGAAAATTCACAAATTAGATTGATAAATATATGCTTATTTTTAAAAAATCAATTATCAGGCCTGTTTTTTTCTTGGAACAGGGGTCTCTGCTTCTTGCCTCCAGCATAGGCAAATAGCTGATTTCTGTTTTCACCTTTTGCTATAAAATGGCAGAGTCTAGGCTTTGCGTTCACTCTGCAATGTGGCTTTTTCCCATGGCCACTCATGAGTTGTTCCATAAGCTTTCCACAGCGGGGAATGAAATGTTGGCTACCACTGTGTTTTATTAGAGGCTTTGTCCGCATTTTACCCAACCTCTTATTTAATACAGAGAATGACTCGCATTTTATCTTGGATTAAATCGCCCTAGATTCTTGGGGCTGTCCTCCTGCCTCATTTGCCACTCGTATTATACCCAACATCTCGCCATGAAACGCCTCAGAAACCAGTACTGAGATTTTCTTTGCTTTTTCCTCTTTATACTTTCTGAATCATCTCATCCATTGTTGTGGTTTTTATATATAAATTCTGTGCCAATCATCTCCCAGGTTTCTGGCTGATGCTTCACACTTGTAAAATCATAATCACAAGCTGTAAATATCTTTAATTTAGCCTTGATAAAATTTGATTAACACCATATGCCACATGCCAATAGCAGAAAACTTGACAGGACACAAATGCGTTTGAGAATTCAATGCATTTAACAATTTGTGTTTGTTTGGATTTAAAAAAGGATGCATATTAATGAATATTTGCATACCAGTTACCATATAACATAATTTAAATTCAATTTTTTGTCTATCTTGACATCTACAATATATATATTTATATTCTATTTTAAAAAGAGCAAAGTAAATCTTCCTATAATATTGCTGGGTTTTTTTTGTTTGTTTATGTTTATCTTGTTCTAAGAACTGTTGGTTTATAATCTTGTAGCAATAAATGTTAACTTAGATTTCATTAAGAATTATAACTATTTACCCCATAGATAATTATTTTTATTCACCAACATAATGACAACATCATTATGTATAACCTCAAGAATCTATAACAAAATAAAAATGTATGTATTATTAATTAATATCAGAAACATTGCTACAGTACATTTATCTTTTTAAAAATCACAAATAAAATATAGTGGCCTGACTCATTAAATTTTATACATAAAGACAATCATATATGAATGTGTGCTTCGTGTGTGTTTATGTACTAGTATATGCCACCTGGAATTTATTTTTGTATGTAGTATGATGTCAAGAATCTTCTCATAGTTTATCTTATTGCCTCATTATCATTTATTGAAAATATCACAGTTTTGCAATAGCACTGCATTATTACACATGTAATAACCCAAGAGACTATATGAAGGAAGTTTTGTTCTAATGGTGTATCTACCTGCTGGCCTGTTCACAACATCACCCTCGCTTGTTTATTGTTGCTTTTGCTATATGTAGCATGACATAGTTGGCCCTCCATATCTGAGGGTTCCACATACAGGGATTCAACTAACCTCAGTTAGAAAATATTTGGGAAAAATGTTATATTGTTGCTGACTTGTACTATGTAGTTAGGCTTGTGGTGTTTGAATCTGTACTAAAATATTCAGATTTTTTTCTTGTAATTCCTTAAATAATACAGTGTAACTACTACTTATGCAGTATTTTCATTGTTTTAGGTATTATAAGTAATCGAGGGATGATTTAAAGAATACGGGAGCATGTGCATATAATATATGCAAATACTACACCATTTTATAAGTGACTTGAGCATCCAGGAATTTTTGGTATCCATGGGGATCGGGGAACCAATCCCCTGGAGATACAGAGAGATGACTGCACAAATAACTAACTTTCTCCCTTTTCAAGTTTGCCTTGGCTGTTATTTGGTTCTTTGCATTTCTGTACATATTTTTTAATGTTGGGAATTTTATTATGATAAGTTCAATTATATATCTTGCCTTAAGGAGAATTGACATCTTGAAATACTATGAACATGCATATTGTTAGTTTCATTTAAAATATTTTATAGTCAATGTTCTTATTAATTTCTAGTGACAGATATTTATAATGATATTCCTTTGCAAGCTTTGTATTGGTAATTAGTGCTTGCTTTCACACTCATTTTTCAGACTTGTAGGAGATTGTTCAGTTTTTAGACTTTCAAAATTTTACCATTTGATGTTGACATTTTCTAATACATAATTTATTTTTATTGAATGTATTGAGATATGTGGATTTGTCTATTTTTCCTTTTACTTCACTGAGTTTTTGCTTTATATATGTTGAAGTCATATTATAGGATGCATATAATTCTAATATTGTTATACATATATAATGAACCATTTATCATTTCGAAGTACTCCTCTCTTTATCTCTACATATACATGCTTTAAAACCTACTTTGTTTAATACTAGTACAGTTATACAAGATTCCTTATTGTTATTGTTCCCATGATATAAATTTTTCCTTCCTTCTACTTTCAGTCTTTCTATTTGAAGTGCTTCTTTTCTGCAGCATATAGTTGAATTTTGTTCTCCTCTAACCTAACACTAGTATTTTTATTTCAGTATATGATTATTTCTTTTTAAATGAATTACAAATTACAAATATTTGAGGGTCATATCTACTATGTTACTTTTTAATTATTTTCCCTTCTTATTTGTTTTTATCTGGCCTTCTGTACTTTGTTTTGTTGTTGTTGTTCTCTAATTTCTGACTCTTTAAATTAATAAAGTAAGTTTAGCTATAATATATTCTATACAATTCTCTTAATACCCTGAATACTAACCTTATAAAAAATAAAGGTTTATAAAATGCACTTATAGTTAAAATAAATGCTCCTAAATGTTATCTTTGGAAATATCTAAGTTTGAAAGATTAAATACTTAATCAACCAATAATTGATCAATTAAATTGACTAAGCTTTACTCCAAAGCTTGTCATATACTAACTGTAGAAATTTAGATACCTTTGGAACATGCAGTTATGTAAATATTTCTTATTAACCATACTGAGATTATCAGAGAAAACTACAAAGATTTCATATAGAACTATCTCAGTAACTGAGTCATTCTTACTTAATAAATAAGCCACCAATATTATGTATAAATACTAGAGGCCCAATTCACAAAATTCATGCAAGGGGCTCAGCCCTCGCAGCCCTGGCTGTCTCATGGCCCTGCGGCCCCCACCCCACTGGTCGTTCTGGAAGTTCGTTCTGGAAGGACGTTCCGCCATCCGCTCTAATTACTATATTAGCGCTTTATTATATAGGATGATATGTACAGTATTATAGATAGGTATGCATAATAAATATATGCATTTTATATTTCTGTTATTTTACATCATATGCATACACATAGGAATAATAACAATAATAATAAGTAACATAAATCACTACCATTTATATTTCTCTTATGGACCAGGCATAAAGAATTTTTTATTGATATTTTTTAATATAGTTAGTACATCCTTTAAATTTTACATCAACCTTAAGAAGCACTTAGTATTTTATTATCTCTCCTTTACATATGAAGGAACTCAATCACAGTTTGAGTGGATGAGAACAGATGAGACAATGAAAAGTCCTGCCTTGAAAAAGTTGAATAGTGTTCAGAGAAGAAGAGGCCAGGGAACTTCCATTATTATTATTTTTTTTACTAGAGGCCCAGTGCACGAATTCATGCATGGGTGAGGTCCGGACAGCCCGCCCTGATAGGGGTCTATTGGGGCAGACTGGCCAGGGGGAGGAGCTGCAGGTGGTTGGCCGGCCTGCCCTGCCCCCTGGTCAAACTCCTGGTTGAGAGGACAATTTGCATATTAGCCTTTTATTATTTAGGATAAGCTCACAAATCACAAATCACTGTGACTTTAAAACTATTTAAATTTACTTCTCAGGCACAAAACAAACAAAAAGCAATTAAAAATACAATTGATAAAATACAATTGATAAAAATACAATTGATAAAAAAGCCCTCAAATATCAAATATATAATAGTAGAACAAAGTGAAATAAACTTCATGTATAAATGTAGTGAAAACACAAACCTATATATATGTGTGTTCATTTGAAAGTATCCATGCTTACACAGGAAGGCAATTTTGATGACACTTCTGATGTTTCACAGTTCACATAAAAAGGCTAACAAAGAAGAATGGATTGGGTAATAGAAATTATTATAACATTTCTCTCATTGCAATCTTCAAAAACTTGTAGAGTCAATGAATTCTTATCAGAAGAGATATAAAAAGAAGTGTTTTAATTTGTCATCCTTTGAAAATTATTTTTATAAACATGAGTTGATCCACTTTTCAGAATAATACAGCATCCCATTTAAATTGTGATGAAAGGGACTAAATGTGTTCGGCTTCCTCTCCCCTAAGCAATTGAGGAAGATTATGACTACTTTTTTGGAAGTGATTAAGAAAGCAGAATGAGTCACCACTGCTGGAAGTTAAACAGAGCTGAAATGGTAAATTGTTTCAGAGCAGATGTTTAAAGGAAATGAAACCAACATTTGAGAAGAAGGGGTATTAGAGAACTGGAATAATCTTTTCAGTGACCTTCCTCATAGTCCACTTTTGACAGACACGAGTTGCCAAATCATTGACTATTTGAAAAGAGTTGCTTTGAGTGGAGACATTTTAACAGTCCTAATTACTGTAACTCTAACTATTGAATATCTTTGTTCAGGCAGGTATTCTTTAATGATAATAACTATAAAAATGTCATCAACAACTACTAGTAGTACTTATTGTCACCTCCCCGCAGTGAAATACTTCCCATAAATAGGATTAAAGTATTAAAAATAATATCCCTATTTTGTGTATCAAGAAATAGAAACAGAAAAGTTATATGAGTTATCCCTGATATGTTTTTTTCTATTGAATTTATTGGAGTGACAATGTTTAATAAAATTATGCAGGTTTCAGATATACAATTCTACAATACATCTTCTATATATTGTATTAAGGCTTTTTACATTACCATTCCCCTCCCCCCCTCTTTACCTTTTTCTACCTCCCCCATCAGTCCTTTCTCTCTGGCAATCACCATGCTGTTTTCTGCTATGTTGACCATGATTTTACCAACCATTTGAATAATTTCTGTAATAGTGTCAAGTTAATTTCAGCTGTATTTTCCCCCCCAAATGCAAACTTGCCCACAGTAGTAATATGTCTTATATAGTTAGGATAATTCTGTTTTTGTTTGTTTGTTTGTTGGAAGGAGAATATTATCAGTAAAGAATGAATCAATAAAAAATCATTTTTATTAATTCTGAATATACGCTTAGGAGTAGTGCAATGTCACCAGCACACCTACACAGACATCTTCAGCGGAGAGTTAAAAGGCAGCTACTTAAAGGAAAATGTATAATTTGTTCACTCATTGAAAAAAAAACAAAGCAACACATTTATGATTACCTACTACCGTAGGCAGAAAAATGGGCTCCAAATATATTCAAATGGGATTATCCAGCTGTGCCTAATTTAATCACGGGGGTCCTTAAAGGTGGAAGAGAGAGGCAAAAGAGAAAGAACCAGAGAGATGGCTTGTGATGACCACTCAATTCAACGTTGCTGGCTTTGTGAATGCAGAAACGGGGCCGTAAGCCAAGGGATGAGGCAGCCTCTAGAAGCTTTAAGAGTCAAGGAAGTGGATTCTCCCTGGAGCCTCCAGAAAAATGCAGCTCTGTCTGCTGACACCTTAGTTTTACCTTTTAAAACCATTTTGGTTCTTTTGACATCCAAAATTATAAGGTAATACATTTGTTTTATCTTAAGCCACAAAATATATGTGTGGTTTTTTTTTCCTGGAGATGTAAGAAACTAAACTATTACACCAACTAGGGGGATGCAAAACTTAAACTCTACTAATTTTATTATGTTTTCAGCTGCTACTGGAACAAAAGACATCCTGACAAGACAAAAACTGCTTATTAACACATGCCATCCACGTCATGCAGGACAAACCCAAGCCAAAGTGACCCTCATGACTCCTGCGTATATAACATTTTCAACAAAGAGCAACACATTTGTAGAGAAATTGTGGAACATAGACTTTATAAAAAGTACAATGAAAACCACCAAATGATTTAAGAAGAGTGACATTATCAAATAGAAACATTTCAAGATGATTTCCTGCAGGTGGGCAATGCTGAATAGAATATGAATAAAAGCCGTTTTTGAGAAAAATACAGTGGCTTTTCTTAGTTTAGTTGCTGAAAAAATGCAGAGGGTTAAATAAAAATGAGGCAGGGCAAGAATAATTGCTAATGGAATGGATGGGGGAGGTGAAAAATGGAAAATTATGAGTGACTATTAAGCTTTCAATTTAATGAACTGGATATATGCCAATGCAATTCACTAGAATGGGAGAGATTTGCTAAAGAACAGTGTTGAGGACAAAAAAAGGAATTTCCATTTTAATAAGTTAACTTTTCAAGAACTAGTGGAAATATAAATGAAAATATTGTTATTTAATACATGAATATATACACACATTTATAGGTATATGCATATGTACTAGACCTAAATGTAAATGTTAAACTAGTAAAGGCTTTAGAAGACAACATAGTTTAAAATCTTCATGACCCCTATAGGCAAAGATTTCTTTAAAAAGATACAAGACAAGATAAACATAAAGAGATAAACTATTCTACTTTAAAATTAGATTTTCTGTTTATCAAGAGATATTATCAAGTGAATGAAAAAACAGGCAGCAGAGTGGGAGAATGTGCTTTATTTATTAGCCAACAAAACCTTGCAACAATAATGTAAGTAGCCCTGGTTGGTTTGGCTCAGTGGATAGAGTGTCGGCCTGCAGACTGAAGGGTCTGGGTTCCATTCTGTTCAAGGGCACGTACCAGTTGCAGGCTTGATCCCTGGCCCTGGTCGGGGCTCATGCAGGAGGCAATCAATCATTGAGTCTCTCTCACATCGATGTTTCTTTCTGTGTCTTCCCCTAACTTTACACTCTTTCTAAAAATCAAATGGAAGAATATCTTCAAGTGAGGATTAACAAAATAATAATAATAATAAAATATAAGTATGTATATGTATACATATGTATACATATATATATGTATTAATATATATACATGTTCACACATATAATCTGGAAAAATAATTTAAAATAAGATGAATCAATTAATTAAAATGAGCACAAATCACTTCACAAAAGTGCATATCAAAATAGTCATGGACTCTTATGACTAGTTCATTATCTTAGTCATCAGAAAATTAGAAAACAATAAAATAATATTACAATGCAATATCACTATATATCCCCCAGAGTGCCTTAAAAAATTAACACAGATGCACAAATATCAAGAGTTGGCAAGGGTATAAATGAATTAGATCACTCCGATGTTATTGATTGGAATATAAATTGATGCAAATGATTTGAACTAATGTTTGACACATTTTACTAAATCTTTACGTATGCATACCTTATTTCACTCTGAAGTATTTCACTTGAAGTTATATATTCAAGAGAAATTGGGACATATGCATACATATCTCTGCAGTCATGCATATAAATTTATTGCAGGGAAAAATTAATCAGCACAAAATAAAAATAATCTGCATATACATCATATTAGAGAGGCTAAGTACTTACATAGTAAAAATTATTTATCATGAAAGTTCACATAGTTGTTACCTTTGGGAAGAATGAAAGAAGTAAGAAGAGAGTGGGAAGAAGGTAAATTTCTGGTGTGCTGCTTCTCTTTCATTCTTTCTTTAGTTACTAGCATAATCTATATGGGTGCACTTTCATTGAAAAAAATTCATCAAATGAGGCTATGTACTTTACATATGTATATTACAATTAATTTACTTGAAAAATACTTTCTGTGATGCAGAAATTAAAAATCAAATTTAACTGCAAAATTTGCATAACAAGTGTATGTATCATTTTTTCATATTATTTGTGTAATTCTCCAGTATTGCCCACATTCTATGCTCCTCTCTTACAACACATTGTAACATATTCATTAATGATACTTTGTTATGTGACTTATGCAATTCTCAACACTCTTTTCAAATTGGCATTACTATACAGAAATGTCTCATCAGTAATGCATTCCTGAAAAATTAATAAATGTCATTTAGATGTCTTTATTAATTTGGGAAGAAAATTAACCAGGAATCAGAGTAACTACTTCACTATCCCAGTTGGAGAAAATATAACTTTCCACTTTCCTGTGACTTCAGGATTTGATTTTAGATTTAGTGAAACTGAAGCACAAAAATAAATGTCTTTACTATTTATACCAAAATTATAAATTCATTTAACTATTTCTCAGGTAATTACATAAAATTTCAAGCATTATTTAAATGACTTCAGGAATCCTCAAATAAAATGAGTCTACTGATTCACAATTATAACAAGTATTTAAATGCATGTATAGAAGAAACTCTTAATTAAATGATGACATGCTGACAATTTTATCCTATTAATCTTAAAGCAAACAAATATTCAAATATACAAGAAGAGAACACGAAATCAGTGAAAAACATGTTGTTAATTTAAACAGAAAACTAAACATCAAGTTTTATTTAGATTTGGTTTTGGGTATTTTATGAGGTTAATGGATTCTTAAATTTTTAAGCAAGCATGAATGTTGTTTTTAAAATTTCACATTAAACATAAATTTTTACATAAATTAAATGCATAATTAAAGACTTATTCTCTGATGTTTCATATGTGTAGCTAGCCCACTGGTTAAACCATGTTTACCACTTTATCCTCTTATAAATGTTTTTGTAAAGTATAATTGATATACAAATAACTGCACATACTTAATAGATACAATTTGATGAGTTGGGACATATGCATATGCCTATAAAACTATCACCATAATCAAGGTAATAGATGTGTCCATCACCTTTATTTTTTTTTATTTTTTTTTTTATTTATTTATTTTTTTTTAAATATTTTTTTTATATTTTATTGATTTTTCACAGAGAGAAAGGGAGAGGGATAGAGAGCTAGAAACATCGATGAGAGAGATACATCGACCAGCTGCCTCCTGCACACCCCCCACCGGGGATGTGCCCGCAACCAATGTACATGCCCTTGACCGGAATCGAACCTGGGACCTTTCAGTTCGCAGACCGACGCTCTATCCACTGAGCCAAACCGGTTTTCGGCGTGTCCATCACCTTTAAAAGTTTTCCCTGTCCCTTTCTGTTTGCTTTGAGTTTTGTGTGTGTGTGTGTAGGTGGGGAGGTTATTTTATAAGAACACGCTCTACTCTTAATTTTTTAGGTGCAAAATAGTGTTGTTAGCTAGGGGCACTAAGTTTAAAGCAGATCTCTAGAACTTAACACATCTTGCATAATTGGAATTTAATACTCACTGAACAACTCATCATTTTCACCTTTCCCCATGACCTGACAACCAATATTTTATTCTCTGGTTCTATGAATTTGATGATCTTAGTTACCTAATTCAAATGGAATCACAATATTTGTCTTTCTTGTGACTGGCTTATTTCACATACTAACATCCTCAAGGTTTATCCATGTGGACACAAATAGCAGGGTTTCCTTTTTTTTTTTTTTTTGAAAGTTGAACAATTCTCCATTGTATGGATATATCACATTTTCCTTACCCATTCATCAGGTGGATGGACATTTGAGGTGTTTCCATATCTTGGCTATTGTGAATAATGCTACAATAAACATGTGTGTACAGGTATCTCTTAGATTTCAATAATTTTGAATATATATCAAGCAGTGGGATTGCTGAATCTATTTTTAAATTTTGAGGCACCTTTATACTGTTTTCCATAGTGACTGCACCACTACTATTCCCAACAGCATACAAGGATTAAAATTTGTTCATATCTTCACCACTACGTGTAGTCTTTTGTTTCCTTAACTAGCCAGCCTAACAAGTGTGAGGTGATATCTCATTACTGTTTTGATTTGCATTTCCCTGATGATGAATGATGTCCCTGCTGGCCATCTGTATATTTTCTTTGAAGATAGATCTACTCAAGGCCGTTGGCCATAATATATCAAGGTCCTTTTTATTCTTCTTCTTTGGCTGTTGAGTTGTAGATGTTTTTTTGTGTTTTGTTTTTAATATATTTTTATTGGTTTTGAGAGAGAGAGAGGAAGGGAGAGGGGATAGAGAGATCGAAACATTGATGAGAGAGGAAGTCATTGATTGGCTGCCTCCTTCATGGCCTCCACTGGGAATTGAACCAACAACTTCTTGGTTCCTGGGTCAGTGTTCCACCACTGAGCCACCACTGAGCCACACCAGCTGGGCGAGTTGTAGAAGTTCTTTAAAAATATATATTTTGGTTATTGCCCCTTATCAGATACATGTTTTACAAATATTTTATCCTTTTCCATGGTTTGTGTTTTTGTTTATAACCTGTAGTAGCAATCAAGCAGCTTAAGATAAAGCAATTAGGTATAGTCAGCTGGCCACACAAAAGCCCTCTATCAAAATGAAATCTACATGAAGGACTAGGCACTTGTTATTGATTTGGATACAAAAGACCTAGTTATATCCAGATCCAAAACACATGCCACCCTTAAGTACAGTTGAAGAGATTCAAATTTAGAGTGTTTGGAAAATTTCCAACTGTCATCCCAATAAATGATGGAAAGAGGGATTGAACATTAAATCATAAATCTCCCTGACTCTCTGGTGAAATTTTCTCAACAGGTATACTAATATAATAAATAATTATTAATTGTGGATTAAAGTCTATGAAATATGACCTCAATTTTAATAATCTTCTGCCATAAAAACACTTATGATAATGAAAAAGTCATAGAAACTGTGTCAAGGATTTTAAGAAACAATTTTATAAATTAAATTTTCTTTGTGTCTTTTGATTAAACAAGGAAACATATGCCTTCAAATCTTATTTTATGGGTTCATTTTATAGGCAAAATATGAATTATTTAAGATATATAATAATAAATATATAAGGTATTTTTTAGGAAAAATTATACTTATAAAGTAAAATCATTCATAAAGCAAACTGATATATGACTGGCCTGTTTAAATCTTTGATATACTTTGAATTTTCTGAATAGACACAGATGACTGAAAGTTATGAACCAATTAGTTTTGAGCATAAACCATTTTATTATAGACAAAATTTGTGAGCTGTGCCTTGTTATGAATATTAGTTCTTGCTTTGTCTTCATTTATATTCCCCACTGAGATCCAGGAACTGAGTTAAAGAAAAAGTCTAGCCCTAACCTGTTTGGCTCGGTGGATTAGAGCATCGGCCTGCAGACTGAAGGGTCCCAGGTTCAATTCCGGTCAAGGGCATGTACCTTGGTTGTGGGCACATCCATGATGATATGTTTCTTTCTCATCAATGTTTCCAACTCTCTATCCCTCTCCCTTCCTCTCTGTAAAAAATCAATAAAATATATTTTAAAAAATTATAAAAAAACTACACATGTTGTATTTTAAAAAAAGAGTCTAGTACTAATAAAATAGCTAAGAATTAAAGAATTAAACTCCATTTTAATGGGCAGAAATAAAAAAAATGTCCTGAAATATGTGGTGTAAATAATAATTAATTAATATATTTTAAAATATACGTACATATATTTTTAGAAAACAGTGTAAGGAGGAAGAAAAAATTTAGAAGCATTCTTGGTTATAAGAATTTGCTTTTTTTTTTTTCAATCTAAAAAAAAGAAAAGATGACCCCAAACCAAAATCAAAAAAGTATGGAACAGAACTCTACCTGATTATAAAATAAACTAGAGACTAGGTGCATGAATTTGTGCACAGGGTGGGGGGTCCCTCAGCCAAGCCTGCACCTTCTAAAAATCCGGGACACCTCGGGGGATGTCTGACTGCTGGTTTAGGCCCGATCCCTTGGACATACCTCTTGCAATCCAGGACTTCTGGCTCCTAACCGCTTGCCTGCCTGCCTGCCTGATCAACCCTAACCTCTCTGCCTGCCTGCCTCATTGGCCCTAACTGCTTGCCTGCCTCCCTGATATCCCCTAACCATTTGCCTGCTTGCCTGATTCCCCCTAACTGCTCATCTGCCTGCCTGATTGCCCTTAACCCCTCTGCCTGCCTGCCTGATCACCCCTAACCACATCTGCCTTGGCCCCTGCTGTGGCTGCTTCATCTGGAAGAACGTCTGGAATGACATCAGGAAGTTCATTGGGCTATCTGGTCTAATTAGCATATTACTCTTTTATTATTATAGATTGTCAAAAGAAAATGATAGGCAGAATTTGGTGAGCTCAGACTCCCCTAGCAGGTTCTTGATTCACGAAGTTTGAAGAACAAATTTGTGCACTAAATGGCTTTTTTAGTAAAAGTGTGGAAATTTATTGGAAGAATATACAAACTCCTGGGTAGGGAGGGGTTTCCAAATGGGTAACCAGTGAAGCCTCTTTGTCTAAGGGTTTATAAATGCTGGCAGCTCTTTGTGTATATACACTACCTTCTAATCTGACCCCTTCCCCATTTTATGTCCCCTGTGCTCTCCTAATTAGCTGCTTCCCCCCCACCCCCTTTTCCTTACATGGTATCAGTTCCAAAGTTTCAAAACCCACTCAGTGCCTCCCTCTTCTTCTTCCCCTTATCTTGTAACATTACTCCATCCTCTGTGTATGTGAGATAAACAATCTGGCAGCTAGGAGCTGTCTCCAGCCATCAGGTATGCATTCCTCTCCCATGGACTCTCTTCCCTTAAACTGCCTCTCCTATTTCTAAATTCCTTTAAAAGGTAATTAAATAAGCAGAGAAATTTCTCAGACTCAGTCTGGGATAAATTACGCTTTTAAAAATATGTTTTTATATAACTTTTCAAAGCTAAAACAGAGCACTTCTGTATGAATATAATTGATCATCCCAAAGAATGATAGCAATGACATTTCTGATATGTGTGTATTAGTAAGCAAGTACATACATATTTATAAAAATAAATTTATAAGCAATGATGCATTAAGTGTTTTGAAAATATTTATAGATTAAATAAAACATTTGAACATAAATTACAAAGAATAAAATTAGCAGTAGTAGTAGTTTTTACATAAACATTATTTGAATCATATTTCTTTTTCTTACTACAGAGCAGAAAGAGACTTTTTCTTTGTTTCTGTTTTGTTATATGATTTAATTTTGTTTTTATGTTTGGTGACTAGACAGGGTTTCTAACCTCCTAAGGAAAATCAGAAGAATTAGTCATGTAAGACAGTAAAAATAGCATGGTTTCTACTCAGAAAGAGCCCCCAAGTAATCGTTCCTGCATGATACTGTTTTCCTCAAGGTAGAGAGAGTGTTATAATTGATGATATGGGTATGGAATTATTATGTACTAACAGCAGTGCATGGTCTGTTGCCATGTGATATCTCCTGCTGCTTTATAATTAGCCTTGTGTGTGGTTTGGACAAGTGGTTGTGTGCGTCACGGACTGTTCACCAGGTAGAACATAATGGCTCCTTGGGAGCCAATTAACTGGGCCTGTCAAGGCCAATTTCAGCAATTTTCAGTTTGTGGATTGTAAGCCAAAGAGCTGTAATTGTGACAAACATATAGAGAAGTTGATGTGTGAAAATGTAATATCTGCTTTGACAAAACAAATTCTTTCCCATTTATCTTTGTTCATTATTATAACAAAGAATCATTGCTTAGAATTACCAGTGATTCTAAAATTGCTGAAGTGCTTCGCCTACAAGAAATAACCAACAATACTTATATTCTGCATAGGATTCAAATTTTAAATAAGAGAACAAAAGGAAGTAAAACTTGTCATTTTACAAAGAGAACAATAAAAATACTTTTAGGATATAGCAAAAGAGTTTCTTTAAGAATTGAATCCATCATACAGCAACAAACACAAGAATAAGTCATTCTTTCTAATGTGTTTTTATGTTGTTTTACATTTATAGAAATCTCAAAATCATTCTAGTAAAAACAGTGAGACACAAAAGAGTTCACACTATATGATTCTATACATTTGAATTTCTATAATAGGAAAAATAACCTTTCATGAAAGAAGTTAAATCAATTTTAAATCGGGGTAACAAGTTGGGGGATTTGCAGCACTAGAGTGTAAGGGAACTTTTTGTGGTAATGGAAATGTTTTCTATTGGGTTGTGGTTCCATGAGAATATACATTTGTGAAAGTGCCTCAAAAATGTATGTTTAAAATGTGCATATTTTAATGTAAATTATATATCAAAATGTTGATAAAATATAAATAAATCATTAAAGCAGACTTTGTGGCTTGACCACTCCAAAGCCATTCATAGCATCTTTCTCTCCTTTCTTTATCTTCCAGAGATGTTGAATAAATATATTTCTTCTTAGACGACCTTGTAGCCTGGGCTTGTCTTGTGGACCAGGACTGACTCTAATAAAATGTGAGCTGAAGTCAATGTCAACTTTCAGGAAAGTTTATTAAAAGAGAAGACTTACTGTTTTGACCTTTCAAAGTTTATTGCTACATCCTTTGCACTTCAACCTTTCAAATGTAAGTGCAATGACTGAATTGAAAGCAGCCATTTCACACTCATGAAACCAAAAGCTCATGCCAGAGAGAGGAGAGAGCAAACAGGAAGATGAGGTGTGTCATAGCACCTCTGAGCAGTCAATATCCCCAAGACACTTATCTCTGGACTTATAACATGACTAATAAAAGTTTATATTGGTTAAAGAAATTTGAATTGCATTTTTTGTTTTTGCTTGCAGTTGAATGCACTACTTCCTGTGTAAAGAATGTGATCCATGACTCAGCAGTCTTAACACTGAACTAATATAAAGAAAGAAACAATAATGGGGTTTGTGTGTTTTTCTGTAATCTCCTAATTGTTTGTGATATAAAGCAACAGCTATAACAACAAAAACATGTTCAAAATGGCCACTAAAATAGATTTTAAATGGTTTAGAATTTGAGGATGTTCACTGAAGATTTTAAAGATTTTGACATTTTCCTTGTCAAAAAAGGAAGCATAATCTTATTGGACACTTATTTTGATTAAGCCATACATAATCAATTATCCAAGTAATATGCATTTATAACAAAATATATCAAAGAAAAATTGGACCAGGCAAGTTAAACAGGCAAGAAATAATTTATTCAAGACCAAGAGGGAGAGAATGAACTTTGTTCCAGTGATACAAAAACTATGGTTTTTAAGTGGTGTGGTGAGCTAGTGGAAATGTACTAGAAGATGTTGCAGTGAAGTCTGTCAATGTGATTAGGTCATGTGTGTTTGCTAATTTGCACAAAGACTATGAGATTGGACACTGTTTTCTTCAATGATTATATTGCAAAGGGATGACTTTCAAGTCCTAGATAAAGTTATTCCTAGGTTGTAAAACTGACAAGAGATTGAAAAAGGATTTACATCTCAAACTGTGGAGAAAGAATTTTCAATTGCAAATTTTCAAAAGTAAATGCTCTAAGAAAATGGTTAGGGGCCTAGAGTCAATTAGAAAAGTTTGAAGTTCAGTCAAGCTGAGGGGAACATTGAGCTGTTTTAGTTAAATTCAACTCAATTTATGAGTTGGAGACAGGTCATACTTCTGCCATCTGTTAATACATTCTTAATGAAATGGAGAGGAGAGAAGAATAAGGGTTCTTCCTTGTTTAATCATGGCTAGTGTATGCTTCTAACCCAAAGATAAAGTTCAGATATGAGCCTGGCCAGTCACTTAATATTTTGAGCAGTTCTAGAGAATAATTGAGTTGTAACAGAGAGACATCTGAGCATCCCTCCTCTTCCCACCTGTTGCTCACTAAGATTCCACTTCCAAAGCTCTGTTTTTATATTGTATGCTTTGTGTAAAAATATTCATACAGTTTAGGAAAAATATAGGTCATGAAAGTACATTGTCTCTGAAGAAAGATTGGAAGTAGAAGTGCATACAAGCTGGAGGACCAGAAAATGGCATAAAAACAAATTATGGTGATTAAGTAAAATTAAACCTTTTGTGCCCCCTTCTTGTATGGTAAAGAGTATCACTCTCATGGCAAAGTTTTGAAATTGATCTATTTTGAGTCATACTAAATTGGGCTCAAATTACTTGAATTTCTGTTAGACTTGGCAATTAGGTCTTTGGTACTTGACCTGCACTCATCTTGGTTTTTCAGATGTTCCATCTTCTTAGAGTTCTAATGCTTCTGTCCCTCCTAGCCACAGTTTATTCTTTGGATTGATTAGTTTGAAGTCAGGGAGGTAGTAGAAATCTTTCAGTTGTCAGGAATACTACCAAAGTACTCCTTAAAAATATTAAGAATTTCTTTAATGTGGTGATAAATTATATCACCAGGGTTAAGAGCATGTATACTGGAATAGGACTCACTGGATTTGAAAACCTGCCCAGCTACTTCATAGTTGTGTAACTGTTGGTAAGTTAATGTAAACTCTGTGCATGTGTTCTATTTTGTAAACAGAAAAACTGTAATAACACATGACTTACCAAGTTGTTGTGAGTATTAAATGAGCCTTAGACATAATATGCACTGTATGAGTATTTATTATGGTCAATTTTATTATTACAAATTCAGTACCCTATGACTAAGGACCAATCCTGGTATATATGCAAGAACATAATTCCCAAAGACAATCTGCCCATTTGTTTTCTTTTGCCCATGCAAACATGTGTAACCCAATGGAGGCTGCTTCAAATATTTCTTCTCATAAAGGATGGAATCATGCTGACCCAGCACTTCTTAGAGTCTGGATTGAATTAGTAGACTCAGCAAAAAATACAGATCTTCTTCTCTCTAGGAACTAATTATTTTGAACATTTCATGGCCAAAGAATTTTTTTTTTGTTAGGGTATGTTTGAATAGTGGGATAAAACCTAAAGGAAATAGAAAGTACATAGTCTTTATCTTTATCTTTATCTGTCTTCTGAGTTTTACAGGACACACACCCATCCCCCCAAAGTGTTTTTCCCAGGTCAGGAACTATAAATTGTTTGAATGCCTTACATAATACCTAATATTGTTAATTTTAAAGGTCACTCTTATTGAAAAGACTAGAGGCCCGGTGCATGAAAATTCATGCACTGGAGTGGGGGGTCCCTCAGCCTGGCCTGCCCCCTCTCACAGTCTGGGAGCCCTCAGGGGCGGGAGGTGCCCCAGCGATCAGGAGAAGGTGATGCCACATCACACCTCTGCTGCTGCCACTGCCGGCAGTGCAAGCCTCGGCAGGCCCTGGTTACCTGAGCCTCGAGCGGCCTTGGGCAGCTGGAAAGCCGCCATCCAAGGCTTGCCTGTACCTCAGGCCGGCCCTGGGCAGCTGTGGTGCTGAGGGGACTGGGGGACTCTGGAGGCAGGTGCAAGGCAAGGCCAGGCACTGCCATCTTGTGGCTGTGGGCACCACCATTTTTGAGGGCATGGCAGTCAATTAGCATATTTCCTCCTTATTGTCTGTGGGTGCTGCCATCTTTGCAATGGCATGAGGGTCAAGTAGCATATTCCCTCTTTATTAGATAGGATTATCATACAAAGCTATTGACTTCTGTCTTTTCTTCTCTCCATATCCTCAATGACCAGCTACTTAATCTCCTCTCTCACAAACAGTGCAACAGTTATCCAGCTATTACTCTCACCAATTTACATTGACAGCCTCTATCTTAAGAATATACCTGAGAACCTTTCCCCTGGAAGATTTCAGATAAATAGGAAGTAGCATAAAGAGAAGAGGGGAAAATTTTCATACTTTAAAGTCTATATTGGCAGCTTCTATGTTCTAGATTTGTTTTCTGTTAATATTAATTCATCATTAAAACATTCAAAGGAAAACAAAGGTACCCCTAAATTTTATAGCTATTACAAATGAAGACTATCTCATTACTCTTTAAACTTAGTAACTACAACATATTTTAAAATATATTTATTTGCCAGGGATTTTGATATTTTTCTATTATTGTGGTGTTCTGCTCAATGAAAACTAGTAGACTTTTAAGAGATACATAAAACACACAACTCAAACTTACTTCTTTTTATTTTTAATTTTATTTATTTAGTTTTGGTTGGTAAAGAAGTGGCATTTTAAAAATCCTATTAAATTACCTATTTATTTTAGAAAGGTAGACCTGGAATTCCTGAATTTCTTTGTGTCTCCATTCAAATCCATAGTTACTTTTGCTTTGGTTCTTTTTAAACATGTAATAAACTTTTATTTTAAAATAAGATTTATATATACAGTGCTTTTAGGTCTTTCAGTAGACAAAGCTAAGGAAAATAATGTGTATACTAACCTAGCTCAAAACACACCTGTACTTCAGGGTTTCCAAATTTTATGTGATATGACATAGTTCATTGTAGTTGTTGTTCTTTGCTTATATATAATATCCCCTTTAAACAGCGAAAAATTTGATGAGTTTATAATCATACATCATTGCTCAAATGGCTTTCACTTTCATCTTCCTTTGGTGGTGGAGCTATAGCTTTGCCTTTTCCAATCCTGTAAGTCCCCAAATTGCTAGACATTTTTTTCTGAAATTACTTTCTCTTCTTTTTATAAATCAGCAACTGATTTCTATTTTGTCCCTTTTTTATAATGAGTTACTAATATTCTGTCTTTAACCTTTTTCATGTAGATACAATTACATTAGACTCATGAGCTAGCTTCCAAGAAATCATGGAAGAGTTACTTGACCACCTATTTAAACATTCTTTTAACTTTCCATATCTGTTTCCATCAATCAATCAGAAGTAATGTCTTACAAAACTTAGTACCAAAATCCTAAGAAAGATTCCTTTGAAATAATATTTCAACAACTTCATTTTCCAGTATTTCTATAATCCCTCTCCATAATCCTCTCATTATAAGAAATGAATTTCTTAGAGAAGTAGAGAATGAGAAAGTCAGCCTACCCTTTGCCATGTAGTGAACACAATTTACAGCAGAAAAATTAAAGGCTTGCCTTGAGAATGCATCAGGAGGAACAATATTCTTGGGGGGCGGGGGGAAGGGGGAAAGCAAAACAAACAAACAAACAAACTAGGTTCTCCTGAGGGCTATGGTGGGAAAGTAAACATTAAGAGAAGTGGTTTGGGACAAACAGTGAGTGTTCTGATATAAGAAACTCATTTCTAAAGGAAAATGTGAGTCTTTAAAAGCAAGAAGGGTTGAGAGATCGATTCTGATTAGAGTTTGTACAGAGAAGCAAGAGAATAAATAATCCTAGGTGCATAGTGATAGATAATCTGAGTCGCTCCTCACGGTGACTCAGTAATTGAAAATGTAAATACATTTTGAGCTAAAGAACACAGGTATCAGGCAACACAACTATTTTCAACTTTTAGGCTGCTGGTGTCACCACCAAGAGAGAAAAAGGAAACCCATATACCCTGGGACACTTTTTTTGCCGAAAATAGAATGCATAGTGTTTGACATGTGGCTTGCTCAAAAATTACTTATTGGATGAATAGATATGAAACACAATCCAAATAAGGACATCGATGACAATAACATTAATAGGAAGAAAAGAAAAACGTTGACCTTGTTTTCAGGAAAGTTGGGTTCTGATCTCAGAGCTGCGGCTTCTAGACCTTCTGATCCATAATGTGTGACTATACCCTATGGGAACTTTTCACTGTCTGAAAATGTAGAAGAATTAAAAATGCAGAGGGAATTAGAGTGTGTCCAACCTTCTTTTTATTATGAAAATTGTGCAATTTCAATAACTCCCCTTTGTCAGTAAGTCACAAATGAGTGAATTTTCTTCTTGTTTGATATGTATTATATTTAGGAAATAAAGTGAGGAAAACCTGCAAAATTGGCACCTTTTCCAACCTTCATTTTGTAGTTATGAATTTCTCAATCTATCATGGTGCTCTATACCACCAGCAGCAATTATCTTTGTACTAGCAAACCCCACTGTTAGTCTGGCATGGAGATCCTCACCTACAGTGCCTGTAATTATTGATGCATTTTTCTTTTTCAAAATGTCAGACAGTGTTTATGTGTAATCATCAGGTTTACCTCCTGTGACTGCTCTATTCATGGTACAAATATGGATGGTTGCAAATCTCTCTAGTTTAATTTGAGCCTCAGAATCCCATGAATTCTTAGAACAAAAATACTGGGATTCTACGATATTTAAATTGTGTTGCCTAATTATCTCAATGAATTATGCAACGGATTGTGATTGCTAAGCCTAGGAGGATGCTGCCCGATTGGTGATTACATAGCAATGCTATATTTTTCCATTGATTATGCTAATTTTCTTTATATTGTACTGAATAAAAAATTGCTAGCACCTGCCTCTCACATCATGAAAGATACTTGGCACATGTTATTGACCCAGACAGATTATTTTGCTTGTAGAATTTATATGAAACTGTTTTAGATTACACATTTTTTTCACAACAAAATTGTTTTGCTTTTTGGCATTTTCCTTCTATGAAATTTGGTGTATATATAATTTTAGATAATAATGTTCAGAGATGAGAAATATAATTTGTGTAGGGTAAATAAAAACTTCAGAGCTATGTATTTTTTTTTGTATTTTTACTAATATATAGCTGTTATACTCCCCTCTCCCTATTTGCTAGTTCCAAAGAAAGACCTTTTTCCATTGTTTCTGTAAAATAGGAGTCTACAGTTTATAGACAGAATTTCCAGGTAGAAATTCAGGTTTTAACACTATGTGATCTTGACAAAGGTACTTGAAACTTATCTGCCTCTCTTTCCTCTGTTCTGAAAACATAATACTAGTAATTACATAGTAGGACTAACCAAAGGATTAAGGAATATGAGATTAACTGGCATATAAAAATCACATAAACAACTTGCCAACACTTAACTTTCTCAAAATCAATTCTGGTCATAGATATAAACAGATGAATAGGTAGATTCATGATAGAAAGCAAGCAAGATAGAAGATAGATAGATAGGTACATAGATACACAGATAGATGATAGATAGATAGACAGACAGATAGATAGATAGAGATAGATAGATAGATAGATAGATAGATAGATAGATAGATAGATACAATTATTTTTGTTTTGTCTGCCATTCCAGTTAATAGGAAGTTCAGTTTAAGTTTGCATCTTTGAAAATGGAAAAATAAAACAAGTTCCCTTTGGAAAGTGACTAATGATGTATAAATAAATCAGAAGACTTGACCAATATATTGGCTACAAGTTTTCTTTGAAAAGTAAAATAATTGTTATTTTTCATCACATAGAAGTGTAATAAAATATGATAATCTTTTAAAAATATTCAGTGACAAAAAATGAAAAAGCTCCATTTTATGAGACCAAATATTGTCATGTATGTGTTTGTGTCTCTAACAAAAGCAGGAACTAAGAGTCATTTGGACACAGTGTTTTTTTCCCTTCTAATGCCACATGCTTCCTATCACTATTTCTTTCTCTTTGTAAGCTCCGAAGGGAGTCCAGCTCTGAGATTACCTAATTGAAGATTTAGGCATTTCCCAGCTTCTAATCTAAATAATAATTCTCAAAGGTTCTGAAGCTTCAGGGACAACATGCTTGAAAAAAAGCCTTTAGTATTAATTTGAAATAAATTCCTGAGTCTACTCCAGATCACTGAATAAGAAGTTCAGCAGAGGATACCCAGAAATCTGCAACATTATGAAGTGTCACAGATGCCTCTTAGGTGCAGTGAATTTTGAGAGTCACTGTTCTATGGACAAAGTATTTATGAACAGAAACTGTAAACCACCTAAGCCCATGTTTTTGGATTTTGCATCATCACTCTTGTTGCTCATCTCAAACTGGTCTTGTGATGATTCTCCAGGTATATACTATGCCTATCTCAGAACTAGTTTCCAAATTATACCTCAGAATATTTTTGTATAGGTTGTGTGACTCTGACCCACCTTTTGATTGTCTGTTACATTTTCTACTCATCTAAGATCGAAAGGCACCTTGCTTTGCCCATCACTAGTAAGATTGTTTCTGTTCCTATGCTCTCTATTTTAATGTAACGTTTCTCTGACATTATTTGGGTACTATGTGTAGAAAACCTATCATTCACCATATTCCTTTGTTAGTATCTAATTTTATGGTTTTTAAATCTAGAAATCAAATTATTATCCTAACAACCTTCTATTTATCATTATATACAGACTTTCCCACCCTCCATCCCATCCCCCTTGCAACATCATGTACTTGGTTAGTGTGGCTGAATTCTCAGCTTTTAACATCTGGATCTCTCTGATAGACAGACACTAGACTTCTCAGTTTGCCCGCCTTCCACAGGGCCATGTATGTATGACACCTTTATAAACATATACTAGTTACAAATCAAAACTATTTCCAGCACTAGCAGGTGTTGCTCAGTGGGTTGGGCATCATCCCATGCACCAAAAGGTTGCAGCCTGATCCCTGATAAGGAACATGCAGGAGGCAGCCGATCGAAGTCCCGCCCTCACATCCTCACATGGATGTTTCCCTTTCCCTCTCCCTTCCTCTCTCTCTAAAAATCAATAAAAATATTTTTTAAAAAGAGAAAAAAAAACTATTTCCAAATATAATCTTTATAGCTCCAATTTTAAAACATTTGCCTCAAAATTATTATGGGTATTGAAGAGTAAAAGATGAACAAACTTTAAAAGGATATTTTGTATCTGAATATTGATTCTCTCCTTTGGTTAGGGAGTAGGACAAAGAGCAAGAGTGGCTTGTAATTCTTGGATTTTTATCTGCAAAAATGGACTTCTATGATGAGCAAATACAGCTACAAGTTTGAATATCAGTCAAACTGCTACATTAATAAAAACTTGTCAAATATTAGGGCCATATAGGATTCTTTCTTAACTAGGAAATGGGAAAACTATATGAACACATGGCAAGCAGTAATCCATTCTCCCACCTCCTCCCCCACATGTACTAGTACACAAACCCTGGCTCTGCAACAGCTGTGCTCACATTGTTTGCAATTTGTCAGAATCAGTATGACCCTGAGATGTGTGATTTACCATGAATACTTTCCATTTCTAGCATTAATTGTAATTATTTTTCTTTTATTTCTTTTTTATTTTTGCTCTTTGCCTATATTGATTGTATGTATTTGTTAAACATGGATACATTTCCGCATTAAAGAAAATATAAATGATTGAAGAAAAATGTATCTCACATGCATAAGAAAATAATGATTTTATTAAGTACTATTTATTAAAATTCCTTTAAAATAAAGTGGATGATGGTTTTTATAAAGTATCTCACATGATCTTCACAACAATCTCATAAAAGAGATATTTTTATCATTATGTTCTACATGAGTAAATTGAGCTTTATAAAGCTTAGTTACAGTTTTCCAAAATCCCATGATAAATTAAAATTCAATTTTCTACCACTCAAAGATACCTGCATTTTTTTACTCTGCTATATTATTGTTTTCTACTCTGCTGTGTTGTTCTACTCATTTTTGTTATTGGTAGAATCCAAGTAGTTCATAAGAGCATTAGAAGCTAATTAAAAATCTCATAATATAACAAGAGAAATGATTCTCTATGAAGACACATATAAAATTTTATCATTATAATAATGATAGTCATCTTTAGCGGCTACACAACTAATTAAATGCTTCTTCCTTTACTTAAAATATTTTTAGAACTCTTCTCTGCATCCCTATTCAGAAACAATTTACTAGTACCAAATACAATTAGTCTCATAGCAATTCATTTGGCACAATTCATGGTTTTGCTCAGTATGATAACTACCTTTTTAAAAAATCTGACTCAGCTGTGATTGACTTTGGATGACTCTGCACTGCTTTTTGCATTGACTACAGATGAAAGCCTCACAATAATAGTCTTCTTCTTTTATTTAACTTTATTTTTATTGTTGACACTATCACAGATGTCCCCATTGTCCCCTCCTTTGCCTGTCTCCACTCAGCTTCCCCCTCTGTAGCCTTCTTCTTGAGGTAATCTTTTTTAGTCCACAGGTTATCTTTTAGAAAAAGAACTAAAGAAAGAGTTTAGGTAGTGTTAGTTTCCTAAAAAAGGGAAAGCAGATTGAATGTGGCCATGTGGGATATAAAAAGTGACAAATCTCAAAATAGGATCCAGAATTAGAGAATGAAACAATAGATGTTAACTGTAGAAAACAATTAACTGGCGATATTTTTCAAGTATGTGAGGTATCATTTCTGTACATGACTAGATCATTGGGTTTTTTTAAAAAGTATGCAGTGCCCAGCTGGCATGGCTCAGTGGTTGAGCGTCAACCTATGAACTAGGAGGTCACCGTTCGAATCTGGGTTGGGTCACATGCCCAGGTTGCTGACTTCATCCCCAGTGTGGGGCATGTAGGAGGCAGCCAATCAGTGATTCTCTCTCATCATTGATGTTTCTCCCTCTCTCTCCCTCTCTCTACCTCTCCCTTCCTCTCTGAAATCAATAAAATATATAGTAAAAATAAGAATAAAAAATTATTCAGTCATGTAACATGCAACATAATCATGGTATAAAACATGTTTATCATCCCTTAAATTGTTTTTATGTGCCTATTTGTAGTCAATATCTTATCCTCGCTCCAGTCCCTGGAGATCACTGACTTTGAGAGTTAAAATATATACAGTTCTTCCTCTGAAGCATCTCTCTTTCGTATTTGTCTCCAGTATCTTGTTATCTCTCTTGATGATTCGCTTTAAAAGAGAAAAATGCTTTCATAACCTGTAGCATACACCGTATCCTATTGATGTTTTTGTTAGTGTAGGTCACTTATTAATATTTGTTTCCAGGAACTACTTGTTAAATGATTCTGAATTTAGAATTTCCTGGCTGACACATTAAACACAGTTGAAGCTCTGATGCTTGGTTCTGTTATAAACACACGTGACAAGATAAAAACTAACATTTATAAATTTTAAAATCACACAAGTAATTACATACAGTCAGAAGATGCTATAAAAAAAGGACAGTTCAAAGCAATATTTTGTAATAGTTGTATAAACAGTTATCTCTTCTTTGAACTGCTGGATCCTCTGAAGGGAAGCCATAGTGAGTAAAATATACTGACATTTATTTTGTGACCACTATGTCAGGAACTATTCTAAGTATGAGCAGCATTAAACTGTAAAGACAAAAACCACTGCTCTTATGAAAATGACATTATTTTGATTCAAATACTCTGTTTTCAAAGACTCTGGGGTTTGTGACAAAAGAGTGATTGCATTAGAATATTCTAATTTCAAAATTTGTCTGATAATAACTGAAAGACACAACAATGTCATTTATTTAACGATTTCAGGTTTCTAGTTAAAAAAAATAGAACTAGAAATATTGCAATTGTACTGCAAAGAGTAGAGCCATAGTATGAAAAGTTGTTTGCATGATATTGCGGATATATGTGTGCTTTATGAATCAATAACATTATTATTTATTTTTATTAAACAGATTATACAATTTAATACTCAATTTCCCAGGGCATTGACCCATGAACCAGGAAGTCAGAATTCAATTCCCGGTCTGTCACATGCCAGGGTTGCAGGCTCCATCCCCAGTAGGGGGGGTGCAGGAAGTGGACAATCAATGATTCTCATCATTGATGTTTCTATCTCTCTCTCCCTCTCCCTTCCTCTCTGAAATTTATTAAGTGAGCAATTATAATAAAAATACATTTAAAAAATACTCAATAAAATACTAAGTAGAATTACCTAAAAATCTGAGAATTTCTAATATAAGTAATTTGAAAAAGTTTTCATTGATAATCAAAATTGGAATCTATAATTGCCTAAGAAACCCTTTGTCTTAGATCACATGGTCTCTCATAGGTTACAGAATATATCAAACAGAATTTGTATCAATATTATCAGGCATTCAATTTAAAAATAATGTTATAATATCTATGCTTTTCATTAAGATATGGGTTAAAAATAAATCTGAATACAGATAAACAATAACACATTTTAAGTATCAAACTAATGTTTTGTGACATAGAGTAGATTGTAATATATATTAATTTATAGCTCTTATTCAATTCTATTTATATACATATCATTTATTGTTATTTTTCAGCTTTATTGATGTATACTTGAGAAATCCTCTCTATAAAATGGTAATATGCAAATTAGCCATCACTCTGCTACATAGCACGCCCACCAGCCAAGCCACGCCCACCAGCCAATCAGGTTGAGTATGCAAATCAACCCCAATCCAAGATGGCTACAGCCACAGAGAGCAAGGTTTCCCAGGTAACAGAGGAAGCCAAGCTTTCCATAGCCGTTGCAGGCCTAAGCCTCCACTCAAGGTACAAAGTTTCAATTATAGAAGGTAAACAAATTCAAACAAATGGCGGCAGAATGGAGCTTGAGAGAGCAGGCCAGGGTTGCTGGTGGCAACAGGGGAAGCAAAGCTTTCCGCACACCCTGGCCGGGCCCACCCGCTTAAGGCAACAAAGTTTCAATTGTAGAAGGTGAATTAACTGCCATAGAAATGGCTGCCGGAGCCCCAGGCTTGGCTCCGCTCCAGGCTACAAAGTTTCAATTGTAGAAGGAAAATAAATTCCAGATACCAGGGCCTCCCTTTGGGTTGCCAGGGGGCGTGGCCGGCCTGCAAACCACCACAGGCCCCTCGCTCAGGCCGCCCCACGCCCCAAGGGAACCCACACCCTTATCTGTGACACCCTTCAGGGCAAACCAGCTGGCCCCCACCCGTGCACCAGGCCTCTATCCTATCTAATAAAAGAGTAATATACAGATTGATCATCACTGCAACACACAATATAGCTGCCTCCATGTGGTCAAAGATCCTGCCCCCATGTGGACACAAGATGGCCACCACAAGATGGCCAGCAGAAGAGGGCAGTTGGGAGGCACCCGGCCTGCAAGGGAGGGCAGTTGCGAGGGACCAGGCTTGCAAGGGAGGGCAGTTGAGAGGGACCAGGCTTGCAAGGGAGGGCAGTTGGAGGTGATCAACCCTGCAGGAGAGGGCAGTTAGGGCTGACCAGGCTGGCAGAGGAGGGAAGTTGGGGGTGAACAGGCTGGCAGGGGAGCAGTTAAGCATCAACCAGGCTGGCAGCAGAGTGGTTAGGGGGTGATCAGGCTGGCAGGCAGAAGCGGTTAGGGGCAATCAGGAAGGCAGGCAGGCAAGCAGTTGGGAGCCAGCAGTCCTGGATTGTGAGAGGGATGTCCGACTGCCCGTTTAGGCCCGATCCCACCAGGATCGGGCCTAAACGGGCAGTCGGACATCCCTCCAGGAGTCCCAGATTGGAGAGGGTACAGGCTGGGCTGAGGGACAACCCCCTGTTGTGCACAAATTTCGTGCACCGGGCTTCTAGTAAAATTATAATAGAAAGTGTAGAATGTATTGATTTGATATACCTGTACATGGGGAAACATTTCCACTATAGAGTCAACACATCCATCTCACATATTCATTAATTTATTTTTATGAGGACATTTGAGTTATATCCTCTTAGTAAGATTGAATTATATAATATAGTATTATCAAACATAATCATTAGTTATGGTTATTCCACTCTGAAAATGTATACCCTTTCACTAACATCTCCCCAGAGTAAAACACTATTTTACTCTGTTTCTATGTGTTCAGCTTCTTTCAATACTACATATGGCTGAGATGATACAGTATTTGATTAAATTCATTTAGCATAATACCTTCAAGGTCCATCCATGTTTGCAGGAAGACAGGAATCCCTGTTTTCCATCCTGGCTTTACCAGTTTACATCCCCTCCTCCCAGCAGTAAGAAAGGGTGCCCTCTCCTCCACATTTTGCCAGCATTTCTGGTCTCTTGTCTTTTTGATAATAAACTTTCTAACATGTGTGAGGCGATAACCTTCTGAACTGAGCCCTGGAGGCATGGCTGTGGAGAGAACCTATTAAGAACTATGTCTTTTTCTGTTCTAGTCTGGTGGGTCTCATGAATGCACCCTCTGTTAGCTTTCAGAACCAGGCAGTTTGGATGCCCATCCCACAGGATTCAACCTTAAAAGTTGGGGCACTGGCTGTATAGTTTTTGCTCCTCATAGAGAAACTAAGATTTGGGGGTTTCCTCCAATTGTATGGCACAATACTTAGGGAGGGTTTTAGGGTGAGAGTGTGTCTCAGCCTTAACTACCTATTTAATGTGAGCATTTTCTAAGTTGCCCAACCTGTATGAATCAGTCAGGTATTACTTAAATTTCTCTGAGATGAAATTGCTCAATGTGTAGCTGTATATTTGGTGCACCTGTGGGAGAAGGGAAAGTCAAGAGCCTTTTATATCACCATCGTGGTTTGAAGTTACTCACTTAATAAGCAACCATTATGTAGAAATGTTAATAAAATTAGCTCACAACCTGGAACAAACCTAGTAAGTTAATTTATACATCCCATCTCTCATTTTGTCAATCACCCTGCCTTACAGCAGTTTACATGAATTTTAGAAATGATACAAACAGTGTAAACTATAGTTTTAGAATTTTCTGGCTAATAGACTAAGATCCATTAGGAACACAATATCCATATATCCCCAGCACTTACACTAAATTGAAGGGAAATAAATATATGCTAAATGAATATGAGCTGTGAGTTAATTTATGGAGATTATTAAAATTTAATGATAGCTGCCCTGGCTGGTGTGACTCAGTTGGTTGGGAGTCCTCCCATGCACTGAATGGTTGCTAGTTTGATTCCTGGTCAGGGCACGGCCTGGCTTATGGGCTTGTTAGGTGCACAAGGCAGCCCATTGATGTTTCCCTCTCACATCAGTGCTTCTCTCTTTCTCCCTTCCTCTCTTTCTAAATATCAATAAAAAATAACCTTAAAAATGAGATTTCTGTCAAAAAACACACAATGATAGCTGCATATAACTTAAATGTAACCAATTTTCGGTTCATTCATAAAACTTAAAAAATATTGATTTAATGTTTAAAATTATATAAAGCACCTTTTTCTAATGATGCTTTGTAAACGAAGTAGAAAGCCTTTTTATAATTATTTTAGGGCAAAATAATTTAAGAGGATTAGGAGGATAACTAAAATTAAACATATTGTGAAATACCCACTCTGAAATAAACTGATTATATATGTGTGTTAAGTACTCTAAATGAAAGCTATTAAAGTCTTAAGTTTTTCTTTCCATTTGCTTTATATATATGCTAAAAAACAAACAAAAACCTTCAAATGACTTCCCAGCACAGTTATGAAAAAAAGGTCAAATATTTCACTATGACAAGCTTCTAAAATGTCTTCCCTTCTGCTCTGACTTCACTTCCAACATTCTCTCTACTCTCCTACATCACCAAGTGTATAAATATACTTCAGTTTTATAAATTTCCAATTTTCTTCCTTGGGAACTTTGATTTTTTGTTGTTCTATGTACCCGGAATTCTTTTCTTAAGAAAATTCCATAGAATAGCCCCCTTTTCTTCACTTAAATGTCTTTTTGATATGACAATACTCTTCTAGAATGCTTTCTTGACCAATTCTGGGCAAAATTGACACCTTCCCTCTCAAATGTATCTTCACTTTCATTGGTATATTTAAAAAATTAAAACAGCGCCTGATATTATATATTTATGTGACTAACTGCCTTTACCCATTAGAATGTAACAGTGTACAGGTTAATAATGCGGATTTTTTCAATAGATGAAGTTATACATATGTTGATATATATGTGATTTGATATATATGTTATTTTGTTGTATTGACAGCAAGCTTCAAAACTTCATATGTCAAATTTTCTGAAGGTGTTAACATCATAGATATTTTTATGCTTAAAAATGTCAAATTTCGTGCCAAAAATAAGAGTATTTGTGGGAAGTTTTAATTCATTACTTTATTTTGAAGAAAAGTGCTGCTGAAAGTTATCTTATTTCAGGAAGCTTATGGGGACAATGCTCCATCTCAAGATACTTGTGAACGTTGGTTTAAATGCTTTAAAAGCGAAGATTATGATGTGAAAGAAAAAGAACATCCAGGTCAACCTAAAAAGTTTGAAGACCAACAATTAGAAGCATTATTGGATGAAGATGCGTTTCAAACTCAAAAACAACTTGAAGAAAGATTAAACATTGCTCAGAAAACAATTTCCGATAATTTACAAGCAATGAGAAAGATTTTAAAGGAAAGAAAATGGGTGCCACATCAACTGAACAAAATACAAATGGAAAACCAAAAAAAACATCAGTAAAATGTTGCTTCAACAGCATGAAAGAAAGTCTTTTTTTGCACTGAATTGTGACTGGCGATGAAAAGTGGATTTATTTTGAGAATCCCAAACACACAGAATCATGGGTTGATCCAGGTCAACCATCAACATCGACTGCAAGGCCAAATGGCTTTGGAAAGAAGACAATGCTCTGAGTTTGGTGGGATCAGGAAGGTGTGGTGTATTATGAGCTTCTAAAACCAGCTGAAATCATTAATACTGATTGCTACCAACAAGAAATAATCAATTTGAACCATGTTTTGATCGTGAAAGGACCAGAATGGGCCAGAAGACATGGCAAAGTAATTTTGCTAATTAACATATATAAAATACTTTATTCAACTACAACAAAACATACATTCCTCTCAAATGAAATCTAACATGGGACATTCACCAAGATAGACCACAATTTTTTGTCATAAAATACATCTTAACAATTTTAAAAGAATGTAATATAATGTCTGCTTTTAGTTCACAGTGCAATTAAACTAGAAATCAACAAGTGAAAGATTCTAAAATATATAGAGATTAAACTATATACTTCTAAATAACACATAGGTCAAAGAAGAAATCTCAAAAAAAGTTTAATATTTTGAACTAAGTGAAACTAAAAATACAACTTATCAAAATTTGTGTAGTGCAGTCATAGAGTGCTTAGAAGGAAATTTATAACATTGAATGCATATGTTGGAAAATAAGGATATGAAATCAAGAATCTAGGTTTTCACGTTAAGAAACCAGAAAATGAAGAGCAAATTGAATTCAAAGTAAATAAAATGAAATAAATATTAGAACAGATATTCATAAAATTGAGAATAGAATCAATAGAGAAAACAAACACGACCAAAACCTGGTTCTTTGAAAAGATCAAAGCAATCAATGAGTTCTAGCTGGGAAAACTAAGGGGAAAAACAGATAGAGGAAATAACTAATATCCATAATGAAAGAGGGGCCATTGCCACAGATCTTATGGACATTAAGAAAATAAAAGAAAGGGAAGATAATGAACATCTCTGTGCCCACAAATTTAGTAGCTTAGGTGAAATGAGCCAATTCATTGAAAGATATAATCGGCCAGATTGTACACAAAGAAACAGGGAATCTGAAATGGCCTATATCAATTAAAGAATTGAACCAACAATTAGTAACCTTCCAAAAGTGATAGCACCAGGTACAGCTGAGCTCACATGGGAATTCTACCAAATATTTATTAATTTTCTACAATACTAGAGGCCCAGTGCACGAAATTCGTGCACTTTGGGGGGGGGGGGTCCTTCAGCCAAGCCTGCCCCCTCTGACAGACTGGGAGCCCTCAGGAGATGTCCTACTGATGGGGAGCGGGCCTAAGCCGCAGTCTGGCCTTCCCCTGCGGGAGGTGACTGGGCTGATCAGGGGAAGGCACCAGCCCCATCACCCCACTCCTGCTGCCACTGTCACAGCCGCCAAGGTGTTTTCACCAACACGGACTCCAGTCCCTTCACCATGAAAAAATGACAGCTTTCTTTAGGCACTTTCAAGATGTGTCTTTCATAGGATATGACATTTCTTTTCTTTCTTTCTTTCTTTCTTTCTTTCTTTCTTTCTTTCTTTCTTTCTTTCTTTCTTTTTTTTTTCTTTCTTTCTTTTTTATCCTCACCTGAGGATATGTTTCCATTGATTTTTACAGAGCTTGGAAGAGAGAGGGAAAGACAGAGAGAAACATCAATGTGAGAGGGACACTTCGATTGGTTGCCTCTGCATGAGCCCTGACCTGGGCCCTGGCTAGGAAGGCACCTGCAACCTAGGTACATGCCCTTGATCAGAATCGAACCCAGACCCTGCGGTGGGCAGGCCGAGGCTCTATCCACTGAGTCAAACCGGCTAGGGCAGGATATGACATTTCTTAGCCCTCCAGCAGCGGACCTTCGTTTTTCCTCCAGGAGTGTGGAAAAACCTTAGAACACTTTCTTAGGTTCTTATTATTCAAGTTATCAAGAACACTGTGAGAGGCAGCTTACAGGGAGCTTAGCCAATGAGCCTTCAGAAAAGGTGTTTCTTCTGCAGTTCATGCACAGAGGACCCCCTTCATTGTGTCCGCAGGGCTGGGGGCATGCCCCAAGTCGCACTGCGGGGGGCTGACAGGGGCATGCCCCCAGCCCAGCGGCCCCTCTTTCTGTCAGCTGCACTTCTGTCTGCTGGGCGGGAGGCGTGTCCCAAGCTGCACAGCATTGCTCCCCGGCCCAGTGTCTGTCCGCTTGGCGTGTCCCAAGTTGTGCTGCGGCGGCTCAGAGCTCACCCGCAGCCCACCGCCTGCTTTCTGTCAGGTGGGCTTCTATCTGCTGGGTCGGGGGCGTGTCCCAAACCGCACGGCAGTGGCTCTGAGCAGCCCCCGGCCCAGCGTCTGTCCGCTTGGCGTGTCCCAAGTCACGCTGCAGCGGCTCAGAGCTCACCCCCGGCCCACCGCCCGCTTTCTGTCAGCTGGGCTTCTGTCTGCTGGGCCGGGGGCGTGTCCTAAGCTGCGCAGGTGGCGGCTCTGAGTATGCCCCCCGCCCAGCAGCCCAGTGTTCTGTCTGCAGCTCTTCCTCCCTCTGCGGCCTGTGAGTGGGACTCTCCCACCCTGGTGCTATGTGGGCCGCCAAGCAGCCCTGGCTCTGAGCAGCCCCCCTGGCCCAATGGCCCAGTTCTGTCACCTGGGCTTCCATCTACTGGGTCGGGGGCATGTCCCAAGCCGCGCAGCGCCGGCTCTGAGCAGCCCCCGGCCCAGCGTCTGTCCGTTTAGCGTGTCCCAAGTCACACTGCGGCGGCTCAGAGCTCACCCCCTGCCCACCTCCCACTTTCTGTCAGCTGGGCTTCTTTCTGCTGGGCCGGGGGCGTGTCCCAAGCTGCGCAATGGCGGCTCTGAGCAGCCCTGGCTCTGAGCAGCCCCTGGCCCAGCGTCTGTCTCTTTGGCGTGTCCCATGTTGCACGGCGGCAGCTCAGAGCTCACCCCCGGCCCACTGCCTGCTTTCTGTCAGCTGGGCTTCTGTCTGCTGGGCTGGGGGCGTGTTCCAAGCTGCGCGGGCGGCGGCTCTGAGCATGCCCCCGGCCCAGCAGCCCAGCATTCTGTCTGCAGCTCTTCCTCCCTCTGCGGCCTGTGAATGGGAGGCCGCAGAGGGAGGAAGTGTCCCACCCTGGTGCTATGTGGGCCGCCATCTTTGTAGCGGAGGTACGGTCAATTTGCATATTACGCCTTTATTAGATAGGATAGTTCAGAGGTTAGGAATACTTTCTGATTCATTCTACAAAGCCAGCACTCAAATACCAAAACTAGACAAAAACTTTACAAAGAAAGTAAACTATAGACCAATATGTCTCATTAACATAGATATAAAAGTCCTCAATAAAATATTAGCAAATCAATTCCAACAATGTACAGAAACAATTACATTTAAAAATCAACTAATGTAACACATTACACCAACAGGCTAAAAAAGGAAAATCAGATTATTGTGTATACAATATACTATAAATATATTGTTACTAGAGGCCCAGTACACAAAATTCATGCACTCTGCGGGGGGAGGGGGGGTCCCTCAGCCTGCCCTGCACCCTTTCACAGTCTGGGAACTGTGGGGGGATGTCCCACTGACGGCTTAGGCCTGCTCCCCATGGGAAGCGGGCCTAAGCCGTCTGTTGGACATCCTTTGCGCTGCTTGGGAGGCGAGAGAGGCTCCTGCCACCAACACTGCACTCTTCAGCCATGAGCCTGGTTTCTGGCTGAGCGGCTCTCCCCCTGTGGGAGTGCACTGACCACCAAGGGGTAGCTCCTGTGTTGAGTATCTGCCCCCTTGTGGTCAGTGCGTGACATAGAGACTGGTTGTTTTGCTGGTCAGGTCATTCTGCTGTTTGATCAATTTGCATATTAGCCATTTATTATAGAGGATTACTAACATTACTACTATATTATTATTTTATAGTGTATATAATATACTATTGATTATGTCAATTTTGGAAGGTAAAATCATACAACCATTCATGATAACAACTCTTAGTAAATTAAAATTAGAGGGGAACTTCCTTAACTTGATAATGAATATTTACAAAAACCCTAGCCTGGCCGGTGTTGCTCAGTGATTGCACTTAGACCCATCAACCAGGATGTCAAGGTTCCCGGTTCCATTCCAGTTCAGGGCACATGCCCAGGTTGCTGGCTTGATCCCCAGTAGGGGGCATGCTGGAAGCAGTTGATCAAAGATTCTCTCTCATCATTGATTTTTTTTTTTCTCTCTCTCTTCCTTTCCCTTCCTCTCTCTGAAGTCTCTGTAAAAATATATAAAAATAAAACAAACAAACAAACAAAACACCTCATAGCTAACATCATACTTAATGGTGAGAGACTAGAAGCTTTCCTGCTAAGATCTGTTACAAGGCAAGGATGGCCCCTCTCACCATTTCAATCTCAATTGGAAATTCTACCTAATTCAATAAAGCAAAGGAACAAAATAAAATGTATGCATATTAGAAAGGAAGAAATAACTGGAGAGATCTTCCAGGTTCGTGGCTAGGGATACGCAATATTGCCCCTCTAAAAAATGCTCCTACCACATGAGCAGTACTCCAGCAGTTTTTTAATAATAATGAACACACTGCAAACTCACGTGCAGTATAATACTAATGGCTACCACTCGACAAACAGATTCACTAATATTAATTTTCTACTTGTTTTATGCCAAGAATAGTGCTAAAATTAAATGGGGAGTAGAGGAGAAGAAAAAGAAGTGAATATGGTGGGCAAGAATTAATGTTTAGAAATATTAATTTTGTGATCCTGATTAGATATCATGGTGAAATGTTGAGCTGACAATGGAAATATTCACATTTTTTTTATTTATGTATATTTGCATACATTTTACTGCTGCTTTGGAGAAAGTTTTTGTTCTTTTAATATAATGTTAATTAAGAATATCTGATTTAGAAATGTTCTTGGATGACTAGAGTGCATATTTTATTAAGTTAACATAAATCACAGCGTATTTTATGGCTATTTTTCAGGCACCAGAGTAATGTTTGTGTAAGATTCAAGGTTTACCATGAGAATATATATTGAAGAATGGACAATGTGATGCTTGTATCTTACCAAGGTAAAAACAAACAGAAACTAGAATATTGCTGCTTTAGTAACTACTAAATATGATCAATATTAGCTGAAACATACATTTTACCTCAAAATTAAGTATCTATGGAAATGTATTTTAAATGCAGAAACTTGAAAATGCCTAGGATGTCTTTAAGGAATATATTAGTGGCCAGAATTGGGTTGGTTTTGGGTGTAGAAAGATGATTCCCATGTCTACCCTTTAATATATTCTCTACCCAGGTGACTAAGAATTAGAATCTCATTCCTAGAGGGATAATAGAAATTATTCTACCAAGTGCTCGGTGGAAGTTGTTAGTGTGTTGTGGGCATGCAGGCGAGGTTGGTACTTCAGAGAACTGGGTCTGATCAGAAAGAAGAAATGTTAGTTGATTATTCACATAGACTTGCAGGTAGAACCCTAAGATTATGATAGTGACAATATCTGCCCTGAAAGTGAACCTAGTCATAGTTCCATTACTTCTGGTAATACAGACATGAGATATAGGCACTAGCACCAACTTGGGTGATATCTCTGAAGAAAAAAAAAAGTACTAATATGAATTCTCTTTTTAAGAGCCCCTGCTACAAGAAAAGATCCTTAGAACGCTTCCTGGTGAAAAGTAAGTTCTTTGAGTTTACTGATATTTATTTCTTGTGCACCTACAATCCATTGGGACAGGGATATGAAGGAGTAGGGAGTTGTATAAACCATATAAATAGTAACTTTTGTGAAAAGTTGAGAAGGTGTTCACACAATTCTTATTATTAATGCCATATTCTGTTTGGGAACACTTTCAATTCTCTATCTGTAAACTTTATTTGTGTTTGTGATTTAAGGATGAACTACAAAACAAGTTTTAAAATGTTTCCATGTTATCATTTTTATCTTGTAAGTATTATTATCATTATGACAGCACCTATACTTAATGTTTCAATTGCAAATATTAAGCATTTCATAAATATAAATTAATAGTTTTTCTTTATGCTAAACTGGGAGAATAGCCAAAATTTATTACACTGTTTCCCATCTTTAAGTTACACACTGATAAACATTTTGTATGTATGTCTTCTTTGATTATAGGGGATGACATTATTCCAAAGCATTGCTTTCAGCCTTTCAGATATTTTTTTTAAAAAAAAGATGTAGGAAAGTAAAAACCTCAAGTTCATGACTTTTTCTCTAATGATAAATTTTATTTTTACAGTTGAAATTATAATTATTTAGATAGAATACATATGACACATAGCACCTAAAAATGGCCTTCTAGATTACTAACAAATTAGATTTGAAACCTTAAGTTATTATATGGGCTGTTATTTGTTTGTGATACTAAGAAAGACCACAGATCATATCTACAAACGAAGTTAAAACTTACCTCCTTTCCCAGAAAAAATCCCCTCTAACAAGTGTCTATTTTATTGACTTTAGAGGGCGAGGGAGAGGGAGAGCGAGAAAGAAACATGGATGAGAGAAAAACGTCAACTGGCTGCCTCCTGCACATCCCCTACTAGAGATTAAGCCCACAACCAGGGCAGGCAGGTTCCCTGACTGGGAATCAAACCAGCGACCTCTTGGAGCATAAGGAGACCCTCAACAAACTGAGCAGCCCCAGCCTGGGATAACAAGTGTCTTTTAGAAAGACTAATAACATGACAACGATTAATATGATATTGTAAATGAGTTAGCAGGTGGCAAATACTAAGTAGCGAAACAGTTTAAATTATAGAAATCCAAACCTCAAATAGTGTTTTTTAGTGACTTTCCAGCAATTGTGCAAAATGACTAATATATAATTAGTGATATTTTAAATTAAACTCAGGTGTGAAAATATGTGAACATTTACTACCTTAAAAAATCCTCTTTGCATTTAGTACTGGATCCATTTATTTCTTTCTGCAAAGGAAATAATCATTATACCACCTCATAACATTTTCTTGCTTTCAAAACTATTGAACCAAAATGTAATGGATCAAACGACAACCTTATTTTCTGCTAATTTCACACAAAGTACTAGAGGAAATTGTTAGAACATTATATCATTTTTTAATATTTTGAGTTATACCTAGGTAGTACAGTTATTTTTATAATGTAAATTCATAAAATAACATTGGTAGTTAAAATGTCACAATACTGGGTTCCAAATATCACAGTTAGAATATATATGTATATGTGAAAAAAAATATATATTTATGTATAAGTGTGTATATGCAAAACACACATATATATAGTTTTGTGTGTTTAAAACTATATGTAAAATGTATTTTATTACTCTTAGTACATAGCCATCAGCAATTTATGGCTTTTAACTTAGCTATTTGTGACATTTACTCAAATTCATCTGTGCAACACTGGTTTTATTTATTTTAACTCTATGCATTTTGACATTGTAAATATACATCTCAAAATACTTGTTCATTTTACTCATGATAGGCATGTATGTTTTCAATATTTTGCTATTAAAATCAATATTGCAATCTAGTTTTATATATCATTTCCTTGAGATCTAGATTCAGAATGAAATTCTCAGAATCAAACGTGTGCATTGTCATTCTTCCTAAATGTTGCCCAAATGCTCTCCAAATTGTTGTAGCAATTAACAGCCCAATTGACAATATAGAGTTCTAACATTTTACAGCCACATGAACACCTGGTAGTATCTCTTCCTTCCTTATTCTTTCCTCTATCTATTTCTTTAAGATTCCTACCATCACTCTATCTCAGTCTTCTTATTTTTCTTTATTAAATTATGCTATTCTCACGTATGTTAAAGTGTACCTCATTAAGGTTTTAATTTTTACTCATTAATTTATAGTATCTTTTTACTATTTTTCTATCCATTTATTTCTCCTCTGTAAATACTTGTTCACTTCTTTTATCCTTTGTCATATTGCAGTGTTGATTGATTGTTTTAAGGATTTATACCTAGTTTTTCCCTATGATTTTTTATTACCTTTGTTCACTTTTATGTAGCAGATGTATTTCCCTAAATGTTGATTTATCATTTTACTTTTTTTATAATGTCTTCTTTCATACAAACATTTTCAGTTTTATACACTAATATTTTTTATTTCTTTGAGTATTTTTTCCATAATTCATCTTGTTTCAGAAGATTTGTTTATCCTTAAGATCTATCAGAAGCCTCTATATTACAAATATGGGCTTAATGCATTTTATACAGCAGTTCTTGAATTTTGTAGTAGAAGATTTCAGAGCTACTAAGCCCATGGTATTTTTTTTAATGAAACGTCTTGGGATCTAAACATAAAAACCTTGTTATAAATTACTCTTGACAGTAAAAGAAAGTGTTAAGGCTTTTATTTTAGACAAAGAAATCCTGGAGATTTGTAATTTGACACTATTATATGCATTTTCCTCTACATGTATAATTCATACTATAGAAAAAAATATATGCCTGTTAAGCATATTTTTCCACCAAAGCATAAAGATTTTGCTGAAACATTGCCTTTTATTAGCAAAACTCTCATCTTTAATATAAAGTTTTTCTCTCACACTCTGATAAAATATTATAGAGTTTTAAGTCAGCACTAGCCACACAGCTTAAAATACTTGCCTTTAATTAAATCTTATTTGAGTATGTATTTTTTCTTTCTAGATTAAGCTAATAATACAGAAAACAGTTAAAAATTCTCACTATCCTTATTGTTTGAAAATTATTAAAATAAATTGAATATTCACTGATAATAATTTAATGTAATTAAACAAGAAAAATACAGAAATAATTAACAATACATGCACTATAAAACCTACTCTATTCAATACATCACTCTTATTTGCAGATAATTCCTGAAACAGCATGTATATTCATGATTGTAAGCTAATGTTCTAAGACAAAATAAAATTGAACAATTTAGAGATCTCAATAAAATATTCACTGAAATAAGCGTAAAAATACATCTTCCTTAAATTCTTACATTTTTTAGATATGTGCCTTATATACATTAACAATTCCCTAACCAAAAAGTTATATTTGTATGTGGGCATATGAATTTACATTAGATTATTTAGAAAAAAAGAACTAAGAGCATTAGAAAAGATTGCAAACTCAGAGGATATCTTAGGAACCTAATGAAAATGTAATCTTGTTTTAGCGGTTCAATAATTTTTCCCTGGTTAAAGATTTAGTACTGAGAACAGTCAGTATGCACAGGCCAATGAAGGAAATGTTAATGTTTAAAACTTGAATGAAATAAAGGACAATCATAAGGCTTGATGTTGTACTACTAAATGAATTCATTTAAAATAAATATTTATTTATTAAAAGTATCCATATTGAATGTAGTTGAAATTTAGAATTTGATTAACCTTAATCTTTATTATTAACAGCTCATTAATGTGTGTATATATATGAGCTTCTATGTTGTTTATTATTTGTAATTCATTCATACATTTATGCACTTATTTTCAAAATAATGAACATCTGTTAATCCACTCTACACTACAAGAGTTAGAGTCTTGCCAGTAACTTGTAGAGAGCTAGGTACTCCTCCTCCAAGCTGACAAGTACATCTCCCACCCATGGTAAGCACTATCTTGATTCCAATGTTTTTCATTCTTCTTTTTTTTTGTTTGTTTATTTCTCTACAAACTTATCACATATCTATGCACACATGTCATAATTTGACTATATATTTCAAATTAGATACAAGGAATATGAAACAAAACATATCTTTATAGGAATTGTTTAACTCACTTTGTTCTTAAAGTCCAACCATGCTGATGCATGTTACTATAGTCTTTTGTTTTCAATACTGCATACTATTTTATTCTTTAAATATACTATCTTTTTATTATTCGTGTTCTGAAAGTGGATGTTGCATGGCTCTTAAGGTTTTTCAATTATGAAAAGTGATGCTTTGAAATTTTTGACATATTTTTTATAAAATCTGTTTGCTATTAGTATCATTATTTTTAAAGATTATTGATTTTTTGTTTTTTATTTAATTTAATTTTTCCATCATCTTTTATCCCCTCTGCCCTCTACCACCTCCACCCATCTCCCTCTACCCTCTCAATTATAGATTCACATACAATTATGTTAGTAATAATAATGCAGAGAGATAATACAGAGAGATTCTGTATATCCTTCTCTTTGTTACTATTGTTTGTATAGTGGATATTTATTTAATTATAAGTTTATATCAATGTCAATAGGAATTAAGAACATTAACTTCACTAGTCTAACTGTAAAAAATATAAAACTTCTAGAACATAACAGGAAAATCTTGGAGCAGGCTAACATTTCTTAAATTAGGTATAAGAGCATTTTTCTTTCAAAAAAAAAGCTTAAAAATTAGATACCATTACTATTAAGATTCATTAAAATATTTAGGACAGTTAAAAAGGCTGAGAAAATATTTTTGATACATATATCTGTATGGATCTTCTATACAGAACACACAAACAATTTTACCAATTAGTTATAAAAAGACATCCATAAATTTTAAAAATGATCAAAATACTTGGACATATCACAATAATGATCCAAATGACAAAGAAACATATGAAAACATGTCCAAATTATAAATAATCAATACAAATTCAATTCTAACCTATAATGAGATATTTTAAGTTCCTACCAAAATGGCTAAATTAATTTTTTTAATTACCAGGTATTTTCAAGAATGTAGAGGAATTTGTAATTACATATGCTCTTAAGGGAGTGTAAGTGAGAATATCGGCTTTGGAAGTAGCAACTAAAGATTAGTACACATGTGCCTTAGCAGCAGAAATTCCTCTCTTGGTTACATATATGAGGAAAATGGGGAGATTGTTTTATAATAGCTGCCACAACCCAAATGTATATCAACTGAAAAATAGAAAAAGTTGATATATTATACTATCACCTACTATGTAATAAAAATGATTACAGTAGAGCAGCAATTTTCAATTAGTGTGCCTCAAGGGGCACACTGGTTAGCTGAAGAATTTTTCAAACATGCAGTACCTGACTATTTAGTCAGGGGCAATGACTTCTTTTTCCTAATATTGTCAAATAAAAAAATGACAACAGCCAGCACAACAATAGCTACCCACTGTGAGTGAATCAAAGTTATACCTATGTTTTTGTCAGACCAGCAAATATTATAATATATTTTTGGTGTGCCGCAGAATTTTAATAATTAGTTTATGTGTGCCATGAGATGAAAAAGGTTGAATACCACTGCATGAGAGTTATGCACAACAGTGGGGTGAACTTCACAGACCTAATGTGGAAAAGTACTGGTGCTGTAATGCCCTTTACTTAAAATTCATAAAGAAGCAAATTGAAATGACACTTAATTATCAGGATAATGATTGATAGTGATTGAGCCAAGGCAGTAGGGGTCTCCAGAGTGGTAAGTACTTTTCTATTTCTTGACAGTTATAGTTAGAAAGATGCAATCATATTGTGGTAATCCACTGAGCTGCAAAATTGTAAAAGGAGGGAAGTAAAAGGAGGGACATCTATAATACTTTAAAAAAATAAAGATAATTTTTTAAAAAAAAGAATATAAAAGAAATATCACCAAAAATAAAGGATTATTTTAATTTGATATCCTAAAAGCAATAGACACTCAGGAAGAATATACAAAATCCTTTTTAATTTAGGGGTTTGAAGATTGAAGCATTGATGGCCAACACCTATTTTGAATTGCACAGCAACTAGACATTGGGGAAAAAATATGAAAGGCTATCAAAGAGTCACTAAGTTAGATATAATTGAATGGAAATATAAACCTTAAACTAAGCTAGGATTCCACGTCATGAACAATACAAATAAATTTAATAGATTTTTATCAGATTGGATCTACAACACATGAAATAAAAAATACAACCAAGTTGAGTTGTGTTTATTCCAGGATAATAATATTGGTTTAATATTTAAAATAAAATTTGGTCTAAATGGCTCTTTGACTTAGATAATGAGGCTTCTCACAGAAACATGAAGATAAGCAGAGAAATGGTCATGGGTGCAAATAAATTTGATGTATAAACCACATAAAATTTATTATTAATTCTATTTAACAAATATATCAAGTATATAGACTGAGATGCTGTCTACACCTGGGCTTAAGCTTAGCTCTGAAAATTAACAACAATAACATGTACTACATAAATTAAAACCTTCATTGTCAAAAAAAAAATGAGAGAATGTTCATTATTCTTGACAGTGTTTTTGTGGTAAAATAGCCTTATCACCTGATACACATATTCTTTACCTGTGTAATATCAGAATTGATATACTATATTTTACTATTATTTCCATTAGTAATATTCTGAGCATTTGTTCAGATATCCATAGTGATATCACCAGTCATTTGACTTATAATATATTCCATTACATTAATTGTTAAAAATACAAATGGATAGACAGAATTCAGACATTACTAACTTTCAAGACATTTATTTTGCAGCTACATATGAAGTATAGAAAGCAGTTAACAATAATAATATGGATCAGACTCCAAAGTGAATTCTTTCAATTTCTCTACTAATTACAGTTCACAAAGCACCTTCCTATAAATATAAAATAAACAGAAACTATTTTTCATGTATTATGTATACTTCTTTATAGAAGCAGATCCTGTTGCCAATACTGCACTCTCAAAAATTAATAGAAGCTTTTCATGACATCTGTGTGTGTGTGTGTGTGTGTGTGTGTGTGTGTGTGTGTAGCTATGAATGGAAATCAAGCTAATAATTTTTTTTAATTATAGAAACTTGAAAGATAAATAAAAAATAATGAGAAACTTTTAAAATAACACTAAGATTACTCAGTGTTTTAGTTTCACTTCACTGTTTCCCAATTTTGATCAGCAGGGAAATGTTAGAAATTTATATTCTGGACATCTACCTGGTCCAAATTCTTTTACAAAGCATGAAGTCACATGGGAATAACAATTTCTACATTTTTAATAAACGTCCAAGTGACAGTTTTGCACAACACGAATTAAAAACTACTCTTCTTCCTTAATAATAAAAACCGTTTGTTTCTGAAAAGACATTTCTAATGGTCTACAGCTGAAAGCAAGTTATCTGATAGATGTCAAAGCCTTTATTCCATTGGCAACAGTCATTTTTAGCTTGACATTGTTAAACTTTGAGTAGCGATCACTATATGTGGTAATTTAACTGCAAATACACTTCTCATGAATGGGGGTAAAGGAGGACTTTCACTGACATTTGAATTTTGTGTGGGGGGGAATCTAAATGTGCAATGAATAGCTTTCTAAATAATGCAATTGTTTTACTTGTGTTGGTAATGAACCAGAAAATTAAGATGTAGAGATTGAGTTGATATAAAAATATTGATGCCATGACCAAACTTTACAGAGTGTTGTTTCAGGTAGAGTTGCCCAAAAATAAATAAATAAATAAATAAATAAATAAATATAAATAAATAAATAAATAAATAAATAAATATAAATAAATAAATAAATAAATAAATAAATATAAATCTACATTAATCAAAGCGAAAGATGCAAATTGATCTTAACTCCACTATGCCCACCAGCCAAACAGAGTGAGTATGCAAATTAACCCAACAAAGATGGCAGTGGCCACGGAACTGGAGCAAGCAGGAGGCTTGGGTTGCCCCCGGCAATGGAGGAAGTCAAGCTTCCTGCCTATTCTGGCCTGCTCTGGCATCCACTCAAGGCTACAAAGTTTCAATTATAAAAGATAAATCCCAGATACCTGCTTCCAGCCGATCCTGGCCTCTGCTCAAGAAGGTGCTGGGGAAAAAAGAGGAGGGGCTGGGAGCCTGGGTCACCGGGGGCCGTGGCCAGCCTGAAAACATC
The DNA here is from genome assembly GCF_951640355.1 of Cnephaeus nilssonii. Taxonomy (NCBI): domain Eukaryota; kingdom Metazoa; phylum Chordata; class Mammalia; order Chiroptera; family Vespertilionidae; genus Cnephaeus; species Cnephaeus nilssonii. The sequence continues at coordinate 54,083,643 of NC_137079.1, read as the reverse complement.
CCTCAGCCCCTTACCCAGGCTGGCCAGGCACCCCAGTGGGGACCCTAACCTGAAGGGGGTGTGGCCAGCCTGAAAACAGCCCTCAGCCCCTAACCCAGGCTGGCCACATCACCATGGGGAGCCTGGATCACCAGGGGGCATGGCCAGCCTGCAAACGGCCCTCAGTCCCTCACCCAGGCTGGCTAGGCACCCCAGCAGGACCCCCACCCTGATTTGGGACACCCTTCAGGGCAAACCAGCTGGCCCCCACTGTGCACCAGGTCTCTATCTATACTAATAAAAGGGTAATATGCTAATTAGACTGGGAGACCTTCCAGGAGACCTTCTGGATGTTCTTCTGGACAAAGCCATGGTGGCAGGGCCGAGGTAGAGGCGGTTAGAGGCCAAGAGGGGAGGGCAGTTGTGGGTGATCAGGCCAGGGTGGGACAGCAGTTGTTAGTGATCAGCCTGGTGGGGGTTGGGGCCATTGGGGGTAAGCAGACCAGTAGGAGGGAGAGTTGGGGGCAAGCAGGACATCAGTGGGGGTCCGTTGGAGGTGATGAGGGCAGTGGGGGGGCAGTTTGGAATGAGCAGGCCAGCAGGGGGGCAGTTGGGTGCAAGCAGGCCAGTGGGGAGGGAAGGTGGGGGCAAGCAGGCCAGCAGTGGGGGCAGTTGGGGGTAAGCATGCTGGCATGGGGGGCAGTTGGGGGTGATCAGGTTGACGGGGGGGGCATGTTGGGGTGAGCAGGCCAGCAAGCAGAGTGGTTAGGGGCAATCAGGCAGGCAGGCAGGTGAGCGGTTAGGAGCCAGCAGTCCCAGATTGCGAGAGGGATGTCCAACTGTCGGTTTAGGCCCGATCCCTGTAAACTGGCAGTAGAACATCCTTCAAGGGGTCCCAGATTGGAGAGCGTGCAGGCCGGGCTGAGGGACACCCACACCCATGCATGAATTTCGTGCACCGGGCCACTAGTAAATACATAATAAATAAATAAATAAATAAATAAATAAATAAATAAATAAATATCATGTTGCCCAGCTGAAGTGACAGTTGGTTGAGCGTTATTCTTGGCATGGGAAGGTTGCCTATTCTCCTTCAGGGCACATACCTGGGTTACAGGTTCGATCCCTGGTCTGGTCACGTAAGAAAGGCAACCAATTCTCATTGATTCTCTCTCTCTCTCTCTTTTTCTCTCTCTCTCTCTCTCTCGTCCTCTCTCTAAGCATGTCCTCACATGAGGATTAAAAAAAAAATCTCAAATCTCATGTATAAGCATACAACTGGGAATTCTCAATGCAGATAGGAGAAAGGGGAGAAATGGTGAAAAAAAAAAAAAAAAGAAAAACACAACAGCACAAAACAAAAATCTTGTAGCAGGAATATGCCAGCTAACATCACTGCACAATAAACCACACAGAATTTAGTGACATAATCACTACTGTCAATTTCTCATCACTCATGGTTTTGCATGTCATGATTTAAGCAAAGATTCATCTGGATTTCTGGCTTAGGGACTCTCATACAGTTATGCGGATTGTGGCTGAAGCTGAAATGGCAGGGGTCAGGTGGGATACATGAATGCAAGCGGGACGTTTCTCTCTCTTCATGTTGTCTTATTTCTCCTCCATGTATTTTCTCCTATTTGCTGATTCCTCACAACAGAATCACTTCTCATGAATTAGAGCAGTTGTATCATAGGTCAGGGAATTACAGCACAAGTAGAATTGCCAGAAAAATGACAGTTAAATTTGAATTTCAGATAAACATGAATAATCTTTTTATAAATACATTCTGGACCATACCTAGGACTGAATTACAATTTTTTTAAAAAGTATTTGTTGTTTAACTGAAGTTCAAATTTAACTGGGCTTCCTGTATTTACTAAATCTGACAACCATGAGCCAAACCTGGACAGTTTTCTGTTTTTCAGACGTACGGTTTAAGTGGGACACAGCAAGCTGCATCATCTAGGGATCATCTACGGCAGCTTTAGCACTGCAACAGCAGCGTTGAGTAGTAGCAACAGAGCTCACATGTCTGGCAAAGTCTAAAATATTTAATATCTGACCCTTTAAAGAACAAGTTTGCCAGTCAGTCTCTACCTTGTAAGTCAGCTTTCCAGTAAGAAAGGTCGAAGCTGCATCCGCGTTGATAACTAGACCTGGGAATTCTCACAGCTCACTCCTGGCTACTCATAGCTGCCAAGACTCAAGGTGAGAAGAATTAAACTTTAGTTTTTACAAGGGTAGGGGAAGTTTCCAGAAAAACATGTGACAAATAACAATGTCTCTTGACTAGATTGTATCTTGTTCTCTAAAGACAGCACTACTCTGAAAACAAATAAGGCAATTCACAAGCAAGAAAAGTAATTTCTACTTTAAAGTTTTCCACCAATAAATTTGAAGATTTGTAGTTTTAGAGGTGTGTTCATTTAGCAGTATAATTCATTGAAAAGAAAATAAGGTATTGCTTTTTTAATAAAGGCTCAATTTAAATTCACTTTTAAATTATGTTTCCACTGTGTACCAAACAGGCTAATACTCTTTTTAAAGTAAGTTGCTAAAAGAGAAAATGTCAAAATATGTACAAGTCAATACAAAAAGTAAAACTAGTATAGTTGCATGCATAGGAGTTCTTTGAGTGTCATTTTCATATTCCCAAGTAATTTTACTTTAAGAGTAGAGATGAAAAAGACATACACACAGACTTGTTGAAAATGCCAACTTTTCATTACTACATGTTTCAGGGCACTTCTAATTTGCCAATTAAGGAGCATTAGACATATCTTAAGGTACCAGATCACTTAGTTTGGATTTAATTCAAAATATGTAAAATGAATTTCTGGCCTTCTTATATTTTTCTAAATTGATTGATAAATTCCCCTTCATTATATCATGTTTAGATCTCCATCATGTGAAATTTCAGAAAGTATTAAAATAGGTCTGACAATTTAATTGGCTTATAAAACCAATAAAACTGTTGTCATAACATTTTAAAACCATAACAATATTGTTTCCATATGGATATTTAATGCTTTGACTTAATCCATATGCTTCCTCACTGTTTTTAATGCTCATATAAACTCTGAACACAGTGTGTATAAGATAAATATTCACATTAAGGATATAATGTTATCTCATTTCAGTATTGTTTACTAAATACATGTGCATAAAACAGATTAAGAATGATTACACTATTTAAAAAGTACAGAACTTGCTTGGATTTCTAGATCATGTGATTAATACCAAATACTTGATATAATTCATGCCCACTTTTAAATATGCAGCCTACCTGCTAAAAATTTAATGCAAATTATTTACATAACAAAAAAAATTATTAATTACTATAGTAAGAAAAATAGTGTGGCATTTTATAATTTGTAGCTGGTAGCAGATGTTGATTAACATTAGAGAAAATGCTGAGATACAGATGCATGTAATTATCATTTTGATTCCTAAAATCAAATAACTGATGAATTATATAAAAACTAGAGGCTGATGCACAAAATTCGTGCAAGGGTAGGCCTTCGCAGCCCCAACTGCCTAGACCCTCACAGCCCTGATGCCTTGGCCCTCAGAGCCCTGGCTTTGTCTGGACAGTCATTCCGCTGTTCGGCCATTTGGTCAATTTGCATATTATGCTTTTATTTTTATAGATGATTAATTATCTTGAAATCAAACATACTCAGAAATATTGTGTGCTGTCATTATGTCAATTTATTCACACATCCATTTATTTAGGAGAGAATATTACAAGACTGCAGTAAAGATCTCAAGGTTAATATCAATACCTCAATATGTGCTCATTAGTAATACTAGAGACCCAGTGCACGAAATTTGTGCACTGGGGGTGTGTGTCCCCCAGCCCAGCCTGCATCCTCTCCAATCTGGGACCCCTTGGGGGATGTCTCTCTCATAATCCGGGATTGCTGGGTCCCAACCGCTCACCTGTCTGCCTGCCTGATTGCCCCTAACCACTCCCCTACCAGCCTGATCGATGCCTAACTGCTCCACTGCGGGACCGATTACTCCCAACTGCCCTCCCCTGCAGGCCTGGTTCCCCTCAACTGCCCTCCCTCTCCTGCAGGTATAGTTGCCCCCAACTTCCCTCCCCTGCTGGCCTGATTGCCCAAAACTACCCTCCCTTGCCGGCCATCTTGTGGCGGCCATATTTGACCACCTGGGGGCAGCCATCTTGTGCGAGGGTGTGAGGGTAAATTTGCATATTATCTCTTTATTATATAGGATGTCCCTTGGAAATGTCATTGAAGCCAAATACTGTGTTATTTTCTAAATGCCTATTCTTTTAAGTTATAATTTAATTTTACTTAACTCTAATAAAAATAGAAGTTTATTATCAAGGTTTTATTCTTTTGTCCTTTCTTTGGCCATTCATAGGTAAGTTTAACACATTCATAAGAAATATCACTGATCTTATTAGCATGTGATAATGGTAGCTAACTACAATTTATTATGAAGTATAATTTATATATCTGTAAAATATCTGTATAATACAGATATTATAAAATCCTTTATTAAAAAGGAGAAACTAATTCTTAGGTAATGTTATGCAGTTAGCAGGTGATATTTGAATTCTTGCAACTTGGCTCCAAATCCTCAGCTCCTCATTACTACTAAGCATTTATCAATTACTGAATTAGTATGGAAAGCAGAAACAAGAAATCTTTTAAAAAGTCCTTGACCTCCCAAACTTCCTTCATATTCTAGTATTAAAGCTAACACTTGTGATTAAATTATTTAATAAAGAGAATAATAAACAAAAATTTATGAGATTGCAAAGAGAAATCACAGAGGACATCCAAACTAAGTTTTAGTAATTAGTATTACTCTAATAGGTAGTAGGAAAGTTTATCATAAACAGATTAAATAACATGTACAAAGTTATAAAAGCATGAAATTCTTGATTAAACCTACATTTCTCCATTTGCATCATGATTAATTGAGTACACCTTCTAGCATTCTGAGGTCATGTTTGTTTATTTTAGCATGTGCAAAGCAACATTTTAATGGTAAATCCTCTGTCATGTACAACCACTGAGTTGTTAAGTTAAAACACCAGGATCTATATCTTAGTTATAATTTAATCTCTCACTTATCATTCAGTGTTTGACTACAGTAAAGGTTTTCAAATAACACTCATTATATAAGTGAAAGCATTAACAATTGAAAATGATACATTTAATATGCATAGGTGTTATCATTGCTTTATTAAAAATTTATATTTAATGATCAATTATTAAGGTAAAAGATATAAGAAAAAGAATCAGTAACATATTGCACTCAAACTATGTATATTGTACCACTTCTTGATTTTCATTGGTTCATAAATCCACTTTTTAAAGTTGCTGACACTATTACAGATATAAATAATACTGCCACTGACAAAGGGTTGAATATATTCTTTTTGATTGATGTTTCAAGATTCTTAGGATATATTCCCCAAAGTGGGATCTCTGAGTGAAAAGGCAGTTCATTTTGAATTTTTTGAGGAAACTCCATACTGTTCTCCACAGTGGCTGCACCAATCTGCATGCCCACTAGCAGTGCACCAGGGTTCCCTTTCCTCTCCATCCTCGCCAGCACTTGTTGTTTGTTGATTTGTTGATAGCAGCCATTCTGACAGTTGTGGGACATTATATTATATTATATTATAAACTGGGATCAAATAGCAGTCATAAGTAAGTTATGTGCAACAAATGTGTTTCGGGATATTGCAAAATGACCACAAGTCTCCATCTCTCCTCTTGCCATATGGCTTTGAAATACCATCCTACTCTGATGGTTGTCTTGAGCGTGTAACTTACTTTAGCCAATGAATTTTTAGCAATGTGATAGAAAGAAAGGCTGATAAAAGCACACGTAAAATTGATCTTGCTCTTTTCTGCACCTCTGCCATTGTCATAAAAACATCCAGGTTAGCCTATTGCATGTGAGTTATATGGTCCAGGAGTAACTTGCTTCAGTAGTCCCAACCAAGTATATCTTAAATAAGCAGACAGCTGGCCAAATCCCTGTATGTAAACTAACCCAGTCAAGGTCAGCAAAGCTTCCTCACTGACTTCTAGACGACCCCAGAAATGTGAGTTATAAACTTTATTGCCATATGCCAGCATCGTTTTGGCAAGTAAAACGAATCCCACTCTACACATTTCATGTTGTCTATAAATTTGAGAGATCGAATAAAACAGAATACATTTGCTTTGAAATATATACATCTACATATCTATATTAATAGGCTTTCTAATTAAAAGTATTCATATATATGTATAAGAACTTTTATTCTATTTTTCATAAAATTTTATTATGCATATAATGATTAACAGCTAATTAAGCCAATTCTGCACATATTAAGCACTAAAATATACAATTCTTAATAAATTACAGAATCACTTTTACAATGAAACGTATTTTAGAGTTCATATGAAATTAATGATGAACAAAGACAATTAGTCTTGACATCTGCAGGAAACTTTGTTAATCCCTCCTTTGAGGAATGAATCCGTATAAGATTGTACACTGAAAAAAAAAAGGGTATAGAAAAAACAAGAGTAGTACAAAAGCCACTCATTTTCAAGTAGTTCAAAATTTACAAAAGATGCAAATACCATGTAAAGAGTATAGGAGCCTGCCGAAATCAGTTTGGCTCAGTGGATAGAGCGTCGGTCTGTGGACTGGAAGGTCCCAGGTTCGATTCCGGTCAAGGGCATGTACATTGGTTGCGGGCATGTCCCCAGTGGGGGATGTGCAGGAGGCAGCTGGTAGATGTTTCTCTCTCATCGATGATTCTAGCTTTCTATCCCTCTCCCTTCCTCTCTGTAAAAAATCAATAAAATATATATATTTTTAAAAAAGAGTATAGGAGCCTAACTCATATTTACTCACCTATTGCACTACTCACTCAGAAATAATTTTCCTAATGCCCACAATTTAAAAATGTGCCTACCTGATAAATTATTTAAGTGTACTGCAAATGTGTTGTTTGAATTTTAATTAACAACATCAGAGCAGACTTCTACATCTTTTCATCCAACATTTTAATTTTACTGCAGGAAAAAGCCATATAACAAATGAAATAGAGTGCATGCCATGTATCTGCTCTGCATTTTCCAAATAACTTGTTTTCCATCACCCCATCTGGACACTATGCAACAGAAAACATGGATTAAAATAGAATTGTACCCAATGGCCCAAAGGGAATAAGTCAATATGTCAAAAATAAAAGAAAAAATTCGCCAGGCTGATATGGCTCAGTGGTTGAGTGTGGACCCATGCATGAACGGAGGTTTGATTATTTAAGGTTTGATTCCAGGACAGGGCACATGCTGGGGTTGTGGGCTCAATCCAAGAAACATCATTGATGTTTCTTCCCTCACTCCCTCTCCCTTCCTCTCTGAAAGCAATAAAAATGTATTTTAAAAAATAATAAAAGTAAAAATTGAAAAGAACAAATTGCAGGTAAGAAATGATAAAAAAATGGCATTATATAAAACAAGCCCATGAGAATAACAGGTATTTGGAAAGCTAAACTGTTCATCTATATAAGAACTCCAGAAAATAGGAAAAAGAAAAAAAGGCTAAGCTTTTCTCCTAATCAGAGACCTATTGAAATAGTTTTAACATTACTCAACACAGAAGAAATTAAGTTACTAAAATAGTGTATTTCCTCATTCTTTTAAGCTAGAATTATTGAATTAAGCCTGATTCACAGAGTTTTATTATGAAGACTAGAGGCCCAGTTCATGAAATTCATGCACGGAGGGGGGCATTCCCTCAGCTCTGCCTGCACCCTCTGCAATTCGGGACCCCTACACCTTTTTCTTATCTAGCTAACCTCTTCACATTTAAAAAAATTAACTGAAACATCACCTACTCTAGGAAATCCTCTTTGAACAAATGTCTTTATAATCTGTATTAAGTATTTTCATAATATACAATTCTTTTTCTTTAACAGCTACTTAGAGTGGATGCAATGAGGTTTTCATTCTTGCATCTGAATTTTTTCGTCTTGCTCTTGTAATAGCAAAGCTTATACAATTTACATTTGCCCTTCAAGGGCTTATATTTGGTTCAGTTTCTAGTTGGCTCCCTGCTTTTTTTTTAAGCAATATATTTGGGTTGTGATAGTAAGCCCACTTGTAATCAAGCCTGTAGGTCTCTCTATCTGAATATTTCTATAATACCTATCATTTTAGCATACCGGAGATTGTGTTCATTTATAGAAAATAACAATAAATGTCACCTGATCATTTGATCTTCTAGTAATATTTTATAGCAAGATGTATTATTCTAGTAATTTAACTATTACAAAACTGAGGCGTACAGAAATAAATTACATTGAACAATAAAGAATGAATCAAATATCAAAGCATAGTACACTTAGGGCCTCCCTTGTCCTGTGCCTCAGATATCATAGCATAGTACACACTTCATGTGGAACTCAGCTTCCTTTAAAATAGGAAGGGATACCATACTCATGAAGCAGCTACTTCCACACATATATTTTTTTTATTTAATTCATAGCACATACTCTTTGTACTAATTATTGGAAAATCATCCTAGCAATTGCCTCTGTTCCTCTCTGTATTGTTGTCTTACATTCTGATATTATTACTGAGCTTTTATCATCCACTCACTCTAATAAGATTGTGAATTTTTTAAGGGTAGAGATCATGACTTGAGCTTGTGTTTCTCTTTCATGGTGTCTAGATAAATACTCAAATGCCATCCCATCCACATGACTGTGATGAGAAAGGCCCACTATGCTGGAGATCTCTGATTTTTATTTAAGGGCCTCACTTGTTCTGTGCCTTTACAGAGGGGTAAGTAGGGGCTAAGGGAATTTTAGGAAACCCAGACAGAATTCTCCTCCTAAAAGATTTTGCTAAGCTGGCGACCAGGACTGCCGGGCATTTGTCCAATTAAGACCTGGACACACAGCAATAACAAAGGCACTGGTCTCCTACTGCTAATGCATGGGGATCAAACCCCAGCCTGCAGGAACTCACCCCCGCAGTCAGGACCAGGCCGCTGGGTAGACCTGGGCTGGTGCTCCTAACTCTGGGGATAGGGAGACTTCCCATGGCTGCAGGCTAGAGGCCCTGGACTCCGCACCATGCGCCCGAACAGGTCCCTAGCGCAGGCTGGTCAGCGGAGCGGCTTCTTTGCCTGGGATTGCAGAGTGGCTTGGCCAGGCTCTGCGTGGCCTGTTCACCCCATGATTGCGGGTCAGCTCAGCCTGGCCTGTTCGCCCCATGATCACAAGGAGGCTTGGACCCAGGCTCTTCGCCCCATGATCACAGGGCGGCTTGGACTCGGGCTCTTCGCCCTGTGGTCGTGGGGCTGCTAGGCCTGGCCTGTTTGCTCCATGATCGTGGGGCTGCTTGGCCTGGCCTGTTTGCCCCGTGATCACAGGGCGGCTTGGACCCAGCCAGGCGGCGGGGCGGCTTAGACCCCGGGGTGGCTTGCACCCAGGCAGGCGGCATCGGGTGCTGCCTGCCCGGGTCCAAGCTGCCTGATGCTGCCTGCTCAGGTCCCCATCTCAGCTTGGATCTGCCGGTGGCTTCGGGCACTGCCCCCTGCCACCTGCCCAGGTCCCCGACTGCAGCTTGGATCCCATCGGCTGCATAGGGCCTCTACCTGCCCTGCTTGCGTATGCAAATTTACCCGCCAACTTTGCTGGGTTAATTTGCATATCACTCCTGATTGGCTGTGGATGTAGCGGAGGTACGGTCAATTAGCATTTTTCTCTTTTATTAGTGTAGATAAGATTGAAACTGCAATGTGGCATTTGATTAAATCTGTAACCAAGTTCCTTTTAATCTGGTTTTATTTACTCAAAAAATCTATAACCATTTCTTGAGCATCTACTGTTTCCAGAACTGCTCCAATTGCTACAAATAGGGCAGTCAATATTATTGAAGACATATTATCTCCATGAGACATATTTAGTGCACACAAACAGAAATCCTATCTAATAAAAGAGTGATATGCAAATTGACCATCACTCCAACACAAAAGATAGCTGCCCCCATGTGATCAAAGATGGATGCCCCCATGTGGACACAAGATGGCCACCACAAGATGGCCAGTAGGGGAGGGCAGTTGGGAGGGACCAGGCCTGCAAGGGAGGGCAGTTGGGGGGAACACAGGCCTGCAGGGGAGAGCAGTTGCAGGGGACCAGGCCTGCAGGGGAGGGCAGTTAGGGGCAATCAGCCTGGCAGGGGAGCAGTTAGGCATCAATCAGGCTGGCAGGGGAGTGGTTAGGGCAGTGGTCGGCAAACCGCGGCTCGCGAGCCAATGCGGCTCTTTGGTCCCTTGAGTGTGGCTCTTCTACAAAATACCACGTGTGGGTGTGCATGTACAGTGTGATTGAAACTTCATGGCCCTTGTGCAGAAGTCAGTTTTTGGCCTGGGCGAATCTATTTTGAAGAAGTGATGTTAGAACACTCAAGGGGCCAAAGAGCCGCATGTGGCTCGCGAGCCGCAATTTGCCAACCACTGGGTTAGTGGGTGATCAGGCTGGCAGGCAGCACTTAAGTGGTTAGGGGCAATCAGGAAGGCAGGAAGGTGAGCAGTTGGGAGCCAGCAGTACTGGATTGTGAGAGGGATGTCAGACTGCCCGTTTAGGCCCGATCCTGGTGGGATCCCTTGAGGGTTCCCAGGTTGGAGAGGGTGCAGGCTGCGCTAAGGGACAACCCCCCCCCCCCCCCGTGCACAAATTTCATGCACTGGGCCTCTAGTTAGTTTAATAAGCAGAATCAGAAGTAAATATGTTGTCAGTTAACTATACCATTTCATATCCTGAAAAAAAATTGAGAAGACTAAAGGTACACAATATAAAAGGTAATTACTTTATAATGGATCATTAGGAATGAACAGTCTGATGGAGCAATATTTGAGTAGAGACTGAGGAAACAAAAGAGGAAGTTTTTGCCTTACGGTTTGAATTGTGTCCCCCCCAAAATATGTTGAAATTCTAAACCTCATTACCTGAGAATGTGAACCTTATTTGGAAGTAAGTTTTTTGCTGATGTGATCAAATGAATGTGAGCTCTTTAGGAGGAGGCCTAGGCCAATATGAGTTTCCTCAGAAGAACAGAAGACAATGACACAAGAGCAAGCATGCCATGTGATAATGGTGGCAGAGATTGAGATATTGCAGCTGCAAGCCAAGGAACTCCAACAATCACTATAAGCTAGAGAATGCAGGAAGGATGTTCCCCTACAGGTTTTTGAGAGAGCCTGGGCCTGCTGACACCAGGATTTTGCACATTAGTCTCCAGAACTGTGAGACAATAAATTTTTGTTATGGTAAGCCACCAGTTTGTGGCATTTTGTTATGGTAGCCCCCAAAAACTAATACATTGAGAGAAGATAATTGCATATTGAAGAAACAGCAAGGCAAAAGAGTAAATTATAAATATCTTATCATATAAAGGAAGAATGCAGGTAAGGTGGTGAATGATACAGAGAGTGCTGATGGATCCAGATCACTAATGCAATTAATTTTTCTCATTACCAAAAAGTTACCCTGTAATTAAAAAAGAATCAATATTAGGAAATAATTAATATTGCATGAAAAACAAGTCATAAGCCTGTCTATAAATGGGATGTTTTAATTATTGAATGTGATGATGAAAGAGTACTATAAAAAATAAGAAAAATGTATAAAAAATAATGGTTTTTCTGGCCTGGCCGGTGTGGCTCAGTTGGTTGGGTGCTATCCAGTGCACCAAAAGGTTTCCATTGGATTCCTGTCAGGACACATGCTTATGTTGATTCCCTAGTAGGAGGCATGCAGGAGGCAGCTGATCTATGTTTCTCTTTCACATTGATGTTTCTCTCTCTCCCTCTTTCTCTAAAATCAATAAAAATTATACTTACGAAAATTGTAGGATTAAATCTGCAAAAAAAAAATTACAAAATATTTTTCAGTGAAATTAAATCAACAAAGAAAAACATTAGATATACAAAATATATAATTTATTATTAGGGGAAATTTAGAAAATGAAAAGTTCAGTATATGCTTGAGGTAGAGCTTAGACTTATTGATATCCAGTTTTTCTTAGATTCCTGGGCACATGGAAAGACTAAATTGGTCCAAGGGTTATGCAAGGGATACAAACAAAGTAAAACAAAATCAATCACTAAGATTTTTTTTAATCCAAACTGTGGGATGAAATTCATTTTCTCCTTGTTAGCAAAGTTCTAGGAAAAAAAGTAAACTCCTATTGACCTTAATCCATTTCTTTTCTTCATTGTCCCTTTATTTTTCTCATTAGCACTTATAATTTACTAGAGGCCCGGTGCACAGATTCATGTACCGGTGGGGTCCCTCGGCCTGGCCTGCAGGGATTGGGCTGAAACTGGCAGTCCAACATCCCCCGAGGGGTCCTGGAGTGTGAGAGGGCACTTTGCAAAGTTGCTGGCACTCAGCAACTCCTGTGTTGAGCATCTGTCCCCTGGTGGTCAGTGCACATCACAGCTACCGGCCAGTCGACCGGTCAGCCGGTTGGCTGGTCACTTAGGCTTATATATATATATATAGATGTGGTTTGTCTATTTACTTCTCCATTCATTAAAATGGAAGTGCATGAGGAAATGAGTTTTATCCATTTTGTTCATTGCTGTGAGCTCTAGTACTGAAAGAGATACTCTACTAGGACTACCAAAGGAGTCTCAGCAAATACATATGTAATAAATGCATGGTACAGCCTACATTGTGTGTGTGCATGTGTTAGCACGTATATAAAGGAATAAATCTATTTAATGTATAAACATATAGGACATAATAATTGTATTTTCCTTAGCTATCATGTATCTTAGATATTATTACTCATAAAAATGATAATTTCTATTCCCTTCTTTTGGCAGAAAAAAATGCATCTCCAAAAGATTACATTAAAATTCCATTTATAAGAAGCACTTTACTATGTTATTACAAAAACTTTCAGTCATAATATTTTTTGAATTTCAATGAAATTGTATTAGATAAAACTTTCCATGATTTCTTGTATGCACAGTTTAGGAAATATTATTGCATATGCTATTAGGAGTGGTGACGGTGGTGGGTTAACAGGAATGGTTAGGGTATATTAGTTTTGAACATCTTAGGCTATGAAGCAATGCTTATCTACCTTTCCATGTGCTGTTTATAATACACCTCCTTTAACAGCTTAAAATTATTTTTCAATCTTTTGCAATTGATTTTTTCCCTGAAAATAGCTGTCACAACTTTCTATTATTCTTTTTGTAATAAACTGGTTAAATATGAAAAACATAAATTTTTAGGGAAATAACTTATATGAATTATTTTTATTCAAAATCTTAAATTCCAGCAGAAGCCATTAAATTAATTGAAATGATTATTATTTTAGTTAGAATACCACAGACTAATGTAAGCAAAGAAATACTTTGGCAATTTTTTATTTATTATTTTGGGTACTATATTTGCTTTTATACTTATTTTTCTTAAAGAAGCCATCTCTTGAATCTTCAAACTACTTTAAACTTTATAAAAATAAAAATAATCATTTTGATTTAGATCATTTAAATGATTAAATTTATCATTCATATTAGTGTTACTGAAAATCAAACTGGGACAAGGTGGGATGATGTTACAAGGTTTCTACACTGATGAAAACAAAGATTTCCAAATGCAAGAAAGATATAAAGTGGTACTAAAATACATTCTATATCAACATACTAATTATTTTATTGTTTTGATATAATGATCTTCCTTAAGAGACTTTATTTTTCCAAATATTGACAATTAAAATGTTTGTGGATATATTTGAAGATAGAAACATTTTTAAATTTTTTTATTTGGAAACTCTTTTAGGCTTTACCCCATCTAATAACAGGGACATGGCTATGATCAGTTGGTAAAGATGCACATATTTAGGAATATGCCTTTCACTCCTTAAAAAAAATCTTCCTCTCTGATTCAGCATATTTTAAAGATTTTTTTTTTGTTTGTTTGTTTTGTTAATTGAATTTTAGAGAGAGAGGAAGGGAGAGGGAGAGAGAAACATAGATGTGAGAGCAAAAATATATCAATTGGCTGCTTCCTGCATGCCCTCTACTGGGATTGAGCCCACAACCCGGGCATGTGCCCTGACCAGGAATTAAACCCACAGTCTTTCAGTGCATGGGACAATGCCCAACCAAGTGAACCACACGAGCCAGGACCTGACTCAGGATATTTTAAATGATAACCAATTCTGGAGGCTGATACTCCAGGATCAAGGTGCTGGTACAGCCGGGCTCCTGGTGAAGGCCCTCTTTCTGGTTTATAGAAAGGCACCTTTTTATTGTGCATTCACAAGGTGGAGAGAAAGGGAGCATATGCACAAGCTCTCTGGTCTCTTCTTATAAGGGCACAAATCCCATCACGGGGGCTCCACCCTCATGACCTCAGCTAAACCTCATTACCTTCTAATGGCCCCAGCTCCAAATATTAGCATCCTGGAGAATATGGCTTCAACATAAGAATTTGGGACACAACAATTCTGTTCCTAGCATCAGGTCAGCTCCATTTTCTTCCACCTTTCTCAGTGAGGTTATGTCATGCATTTGTTATTTGATTATTTTGTCACTGTTTCCATGCTATTCTGGGCTGCTGCTATATCCTGTTTGATTCTGTTTGTTGATTTGTTTGTCTGTTTGTTTGTTTTAACCACTTTCAGAAAAGTACATTTTGTGTGGGTTTGGTAAATATATGAAGAATACATCATCAATGTATCATATTTCATCACTCTAAGAAAAGTCCTGGATGGCCTTTTTGTAGTAAACTTTCACTCTCAGATATATCTGTTTTCTGCTAATAATTGTTACTTCTAGAATATCACACAAATAGAATCATACAATATATAGCATTTTTAGTCCATTTCATTTTACTTAACAAAATGCATTTAAGTTTCATTATATTTTCATATAAGTCATATAGCTTAGTCCATTTATCAATGGATAGTATTTTGTTTTATGGATGTACCATAGTCGTATTCATTCAAGGGCATCTGTACAAAAATACCTTGTTTTCTTCCAGTTTTTGATGATTAGCAATGTAGCTGCTATAAGTATTCACATACAGACTTTTGTGTGGACATAATTTTTAAAATGTTTTGATAAATAGCTAACAGCAAGATAGCTGAGTTATTTGGTCAGCATATATGTAGGATTGAAGGATTGATTAAAGTAATAAAGTAATCAGATCTTAGTAGCTCAAATATATATACTAGAAACCCGGTGCAGAAAACTTGTACACGGGGGGGGGGGGTGTCCCTCAGCCCAGCCTGCACCCTCTCCAATATGGGACATCCCTCTCACAACCCAGGACTGCTGGCTCCCAACTGCTCGCCTGCCTACCTTCCTGATTGCCCCTAAATCCCTTCTGCCTGCCAGCCTGATCACCCCCTAACCACTCCCATGCCAGCCTGATTGATGTCTAACTGCTCCCCTGCCAGCCTGTTTGCTCCCAACTTCCCTCCTCTGCCAGCCTGGTCACCCCTAACTATCATCCCCTGCAGGGTTGATTGCCTCCAACTGCCCTCCCTTGCAGGCCTGGTGCCTCCCAACTGCCCTCCCCTACAGGCCATCTTGTGGTGGCCATCTTGTGTCCACATGGGGGCAGGATCTTTGACCACAGGGGGGCAGCCATATTGTGTGTTGGATTGATGGTCAATCTGCATATTACTCTTTTATTAGATAGGAGGATAAAGGCCTGGTGCACGGGTGGGGGCCAGCTGGTTTGCCCTGAAGTTTGTCCTGGATCAGGGTGGGGTTCCCTTGGGGCGTCGGCCTGGGCGAGGGGCGTGTGGTGGTTTGCAAGCCAGCCACACACCTGGTGAGCCAAGCAGAGGCCCTGGTATCTAGAATTTATTTAAACTTCTACAATTGAAATTTTGTAGCCTGGAGTGGAGCCAAGCCTCTTGCTGGATCCATGGCTGCCGCTTGTATCCTTGAGTGGAGGCCTGGGCCCGCCAGTGTGTGTGGAAAGCTTGGCTTCTTCTGTTGCCTGGGAAACCCAATGGTAGCCATCTTGGCTGGGGTTAATTTGCATACTCTCCCTGATTGGCTGGTGGGCTTGGCTTGGCTGATGGGCATGGCTTGTGTAGCAGAGTGATGGTTAATTTGCATATTACCCTTTTATTAGAGAGGATATATATATATATATATATATATATATATATACATATATATATATGTATATATATATATATATATATATATATATATATATATATATATATATATATATATTAGCAGTTTTTGGTAGAATATTTAGGGTTCCCTATATACAGTATACAGCATCATGCCATTTTCTCTATATACATGTTGACATCACATATATGTGGTCTAACTGATGGGATCCTGGATGTAGACAGTTTTTTCACCTCTCTCACCCCTGAGGTCTTTATCTGAGACGCCTGAACCCACGTTAGCAGCTGTTCAGCGTCCTTCACCATGTGGGCCAGGACTGGTGGAGCCCATCCCCTTTCTATGGACATTAGTGTCTTCTCCCTTTCCCAGGTATTTCATCAGTGCTCTGACGGGTAGTCTCCAAATGCATCTCTGAACAATTGTGCAAGGATTTCTGTGCGGTGACCTCCTTGGATGAGCACTATCAGGTGCAGGCGTGCACCTGTGGAGCTTCGGCAGGTCCTGCACACTGTTTTCCAGAGGAGGGGCCTTTCCCCTCCCCCAGGGGATCTGATGGGGCCTCTGCTGCTTCACTTTGTCCCCAGGGCTGATTGCCACCAGACCAGAAGCCTGCCTGTCTGATGGTGACGGTACTCTCTCCCCAGTGTGGAGATACTGTGTGTGTGCCCATAGGGTTAGTCAGGCAACTCTGACATAACCTGGAGTGTGCACTGCCTTGGTTGGAAGCACCTGTGTTTGCCCTTTGTCCTGGTAGAGACACTGACTTTAGAGGGTTTTCGGCACCACAGGGATGTTAACACTTTCTCTGGGCTGTGAGAAATGCTTTCCAGCTGGTGGTTTCTGTCCAGATTACCACATTTTTCCCTTTTTTTTTTTTTTTGGTCACTGGAAGAGCCAGCCCCTGTCTGACTGGCTTCTGGCCCTAGGGTCACATTTGGCACGGAGGTCTCACGAAGAGATCATAGATCAGGCACACACTAAAAGGGCTTCTGCTTCCTCTCCTCATCCTCCTTCTTCTTCTTCTTTTACCTTTGATCTCTAGCTCAAATTTCCCTTTCAAATAAAAAAATGCTATTTCAGATTTAAAAAAAAAGTTGTGAACAAACACAAAACAACACCTATTGTAAGATTCCACTTGTATAAAGTGTCTGGAATAGGTAAAGAGATAGAGAGAAAGCAGATCAGGGGTTTCCAGGGGTAGGAGGAGTGGGGAGTGATTACTGTTGGAGCAGCGTTTCCTTTTGAGGTCATGGAACATCCTGCAACCAGACAGTGCTGATGTGTACACAGCGTCGTGAATGTACATCATGACCAGGAATGGCACCATTTAAAACAGAACAATAACTTTATTATTGAAAAGGGATTATACAATGGATAAATGAAGAACAAAAAGAGAAAAAAAATAAAATAATAAAAGCCAAACTCACCCAAACACCCAAAGAAATAAAAAAGACCAAAAAAGAAAGTAAACCATGGAGAACATAAAAACAAAATAAAACAAGAACAATAAAGAAAACAGAAATGACAGGGTGAGGGCACTCAACAAGCGGCCCTTGAGTTGGCGCCTCCACAGGCAGCTCCTCCTCTGAGGCAGGAAGCAGCGAGGGTCCCGGGGAGGGTTCTTCTTCCAGCGCTGGTGGGGCCTCAGTTGTGTCTGGGGCCGGCCCTGGCTCCACAGCTGCAGCTGGAGAGGCTGCTGGAGGTGGCACGGGCTCTGGAGCCTCCAGCTCCTCAGGGTGGACTTTGGATGTTACAGGAGGAGCCACGTCTGCCCCCTGGGCTGGTGCTGGAGTGGTGAGAGGAGAGAAGGTCACTCATGTGCCAGAATTCCCTTGTGCCCCCCAAAAACAGAACACAGCTAGAGCCCAGGACCCACCACAGGACGCCCTCCCGCCCAAAGTCCAGCAGGCAGGTGGTCTGAGCCCAGTATTTGCTCCTGGCCAGGCTCTGGGGGGCTCCCTGTGTGTCTGGCAACAATCCCTCCCCATAAACTCACAGGGAACTCCCCAACCATTCCACCCCCACCGCCCACCTTCTCACCCTTGGGCTCTGCTTCCATGGGCTCCAGGAGGTCTTCTAGCCACGGGCCAAAGCACGGGAGCCCCGAGTTGAAAAGTAACCTCCGAGTGTTGGGACTGAATGGCATCCAGGTTGGAGGCTGGTGGGGCCTGTGTGGCTCAGGTGGAGGAGTCCTTCTCCCTGCACCCATGGGCCCTGGTTCCCCAGACCCCCAGGCGGCCACACGCACTTCAGGCCTGCGCTGGCCCTCAGTGGTGTGGCTCACCGGCCCCTCCCTGCTGGGCGTGGGGCGGGGGTCTTCATGGACCAGCTGCAGCTCCTCCTTGACCAGCTTTGGCCTCTCCTTGGCCCGGGTTGAGCTCTGCAATGACAGTGATCTCAGCTGACTGGGCGGACTCAAGCCTGGCCCTGGTCACTGCTGCTTCTGCCCACTGGACCTTCTGCTCCCGGATCAGGTCCAGCCCTATGTCTACACACACATCCACCCAGGGGAAATGAGACTCACCTCCAGGGCTCAGGATAGACCTCGGGCAGAGGGTGCCACCCACACTCCACATCCACCCAGCCAGCCTTGACCTGTGGTATCAACATCACAGGTTCTGACCCGCAACCCAGCCTGTTCCTGTTCTGGAAAGACCCTCCGCAGGTGAATACCCCCTTCAACCCCCACCCCCCAAATACACGGGGAGGGGACATGGGGCTGCTCAGGTGGTATCAGGGCGGTGGCCTGGCCCGAACAAACCTCCTGTGTTACCTCTGAGTGCCGCCGCCGGGAAAAGGGCCACAGGCGTCCTTTGCGCTGAGTCCGGGTCCGGATCCAGCGGCGGCCACGACTGAACACACTCTCATCGCTGCCTCTCTGGAGGCATCGGCCTCGGGACACGGGGAGACAACACGAAAACATGGGTCCTCTCCAAGGTCTCTATCCGAGTGAGTGGGAAGGGCAGTTATAGAATGTGGCTGCCTGGTTACCGGGGCTCCAGGTTCTGTTGGGCTCCATCGTCAGGAAGTGAGGTCACTGCTCATGTCTGAGGAGGTGCTTGGGCAAGGGGACACAGCCAGTGACCTCACTTCCTGACGATGGAGCCGCTGGATCCGGACCCTGACTCAGCGCAAAGGACACCTGTGGCCCTTTTCCCGGCGGCGGCACTCAGAGGTGACACAGGAGGTTTGTTCGCGCCAGGCCACCGCCCTGATCCCACCTGAGCAGCCCCATGTCCCCGCCCCCCCCAGTGTGTTTGGGGTGTGGGGGGGTGAAGGGGGTGTTCACCTGGGGAGGGTCTGTCCAGAACAGGAACAGGCTGGGTTTGGGGGTCAGAACCAGTGATGTTGACACCCCAGGTCAAGGCTGGCTGGGTGGATGTGGAGTGTGGGTGGCAATACTTAGACTTCTAAGTCGATCTGCCCGAGGTCTATCCTGAGCCCTGGAGGTGAGACTCATTTCCCCTGGGCGGATGTGTGTGTAGACACAGGGCTGGACCCGAACCAGGAGCAGAAGGTCCAGTGGGCAGAAGCAGCAGTGACCAGGGCCATGCTTGAGTCCTCCCAGTCAGCTGAGATCACTGTCATTGCAGAGCCCAACTCCGGCCAAGGAGAGGCCACAGCTGGTCAAGGAGCAGCAGCAGCTGTTCCATGAAGACCCCCCCCCCCCCGCCCATGCCCAGCAGGGAGGGGCCGGTGAGCCACACCACTGAGGGCTAGTGCAGGCCTGAAGTGCGTGTGGCCACCTGGGGGTCTGGGGAACCAGGGCCCATGGGTGCAGGGAGAAGGACTCCTCCACCTGAGCCACACAAGCCCCACCAGCCTCCAACCTCAAAGCCACTCAGTCCCAACAGGCGGATGGCACTTTGCAACTCGGTGCTGCAGTGCTGTGCCTGCGGAAATCGCACCAGGACAGAAGACCTGGAGCCCAAGGAGGCAGAGCCCAAGGGTGAGAAGGTGGGGCGGTGGGGGTGGAATGGGTGGGGAGTTCCCTGTGAGTTTATGGGGAGGGATTGTTGCCAGACACACAGGGAGCCCCCCAGAGCCTGGCCAGGAGGAAACACTGGCCTCAGACCACCCGCCTGCTGGACTTCGGGCGGGAGGGTGTCCTGTGGTAGGTCCTGGGCTCTAGCTGTGTTCTGTGTTTGGGGGGAACAAGGGAATTCTGGCATGTGGGTGACCTTCTCTCCTCTCACCACTCCAGCACCAGCCCAGGGGGCAGACGTGGCTCCTCCTGTAACATCCAAAGTTCATGCTGAGGAGCTGGAGGCTCCAGAGCCCGTGCCACCTCCAGCAGCCTCTCCAGCTGCAGCTGTGGAGCCAGGGCCGGCCCCAGACACAACTGAGGCCCCACCAGCGCTGGAAGAAGAACCCTCCCCGGGACCCTTGCTGGTTCCTGCCTCAGAGGAGGAGCTGCCTGTGGAGGCGCCAACTCAAGGGCCGCTTGCTGAATGTGCTCACCCTGTCCCAAGGGGAAACCTTGTCATCCCCCGCCTTCTTGATATTTCTGTGTTCTTTATTGTTCTTATTTTGTCTTTATGTTCTCCATGGCGTACTTGCTTTTTTGATCCTTTTATTACTTTGGGGTTTTGGGTGAGTTTTGCTTTTATTATTTTCTTTTTTTCCGTTTTTGACCTTTATTTTTCCATTGTAAAATCTCTTTTGAATAATAAAGTTATTGTTCTGTTTTAAATGGTGCCATTCTTGAACATGATGTACATTCACGAGGCTGAGCAAGGATCACCACTATCCTTCCGATGGTCTTAGGCTCTACAGCAGTGGTTCTCAACCTGTGGTTCATGACCCACAAGTTGAGAACTGCTAGCAGGGTCGCCGAAGACCATCGGAAAACACAGATATTTACATTACAATTCATTAACAGTAGCAAAATTACAGTTATGAAGTAGCAACGAAAATAATTTATGGTTGGGAGTCACCACAACATGAGGAACTTTATTAAAGGGTAGAGGCATTAGAAAGGTTTAGAACCACTGTTCTAGATGCAGTGCACACACCTGTACATCTCAGAGATGCCACAGCTCCCCAAAGGGGAGATACACACTGTGAACCCTGGGGAGAGAGCACTGTCACCATTAGACTGACAGGCTTCTTGTCTAGTGGGGACCAGTCCTGGGGACAAAGTGAGGCAGCAGGGGAGCCAGCAGATTTTCTAGGGAGCAGTGGGGAGTCCCCTCCTCTGGGAGAACAGTGTGCAGGACCTGTCAAAGTCTTACAGGTGCACAACCTCCCCTAGCAGCGCTCACCCTAAGAGGTCACCTCAATGACATTCTTGCACAAATTTTCAAAGATGCGTTTTTGAACTACCCGACATGCAATGATGAAATTGCAGGGAATTTGAGAGGGGATGGGCTCCACCAATCCTGGTCCACGTGGAGGAGGGAAGCTCAGCTTCTGTTAAAGCCGGTGCAGTGGTCTCCACATGCTGACAAATTAAGAGCTCAGGGTTTCTATCACATGAATTGAAAAGAAATTAATGAAGTAGAGTTTGATATCCTAAAAGAAAATACTAACTTACCAGAAGAAGTGCCTCTAATTTCTGACTATTTTTCTGATTACCAAGAAGTTCATGTAAAAAAGATTATATTTTTAATTGACTAAAGTTTTACATGTGTCTAAAAACATTAATATTTTAACTCTTAATCTTTCTGTTTTGATTTAGTAGGGTTTCAAGCCACAGTTGAAACCTAATTTTTTCATTTATTTAATTGCTAAGTCAAAACCTCTTTGTGAAAATATGTTTCAAAATATTTTGTGGAATATGAAAGAACACATCCTTTTTTTTTCTTTATTGATTAAGGTATTACATATGTGTCCTTATCTTCCCCATCCCCTGAACCCCCACTCATACCCTCACGCTCCTGATGTCTGTGTTCATTGCTTAGGCTTATATGCATGCATACAAGTCCTTAGATTGATCTCTCCCCCTTACCTCCACCCTCCCCTACCTTCCCTCTGAGATTTGATGGTCTGAATGATGCCTCTCTGTCTCTGGATCTGTTTTTATTCATCAGTTTATGTTGTTCATTATATTCCACAAATGAGTTAGATCATGTGATATTTATCTTTCTCTGATTGGCTTATTTTGCTTAGCATAATGGTCTTCAGTTCCATCCATGCTGTTGTAATTGGTAAGAATTCCTTCTTTTTACTATCGAGTTTCCTCAAATAACTAAATATGGAACTCCCTTTTTCATTTTTAGCCCAAATGATTTTACTCTGGCTTGTTTTGACACCATGTGTGTTTTTCATGGGCGTCTTAAATATGGAACTCCCATTTGACCCAGTGATTCTACTTCTAGAAATATATCCCAAGAAACTGGCAACACCAGTCAGAAAGGATACATGGATTCCTATGTTCATAGCAGCACAATTTACCATAGCTAAGATTTGGAAACAGCTTAAGTGCCCATCAGCAGATGAGTGCATTAAAAAACTGTGGTACATCTACACAATGGAATATTACACTGCAATAAAAAAAGAACACATCCTTAAAGTAAAAAATTGTTTTTCTTACTTAACCAAAATAAAAAAGATATGTTAAAGAAGTCACATTTTTAACAGTTTAATTTTTGCGGAGTTTATGGTTTAAATGAAAGTTCTTTTAGCCATAAGAAAGCAGATACTGGATACTCCAAAGACAAGTGTGACACTTAAACTATTAAGAGCATACATTTGAAAATAATTGAATATGGTCAATAGAATTTTTTTCCCATGTGTACTTGTGGGAGAATGGACTTTTAGAAGGATTTTTTTTCCCCCTTGGTTCTTAATATGACCTTGGTTTGTAAAAACTCCACTGATTCTCTCCTTTTATCAACAGGCAATTTATGTATGACTAGAGGTCTGGTGCATGAAAATCGTTCATGGAGCCAGGGGGGTGGGTCCCTCTGTCCAGCCTGCACCCTTTCAATCCGGGACCCCTTGGGGGATGTCTGACTGCCAGTTTAGGCCTGAGTGGGATCAGGACTCACCAACAGTCAGACATCCCTCTCACAATCTGGGACGGCTGGTTCCTAAGTGTTCACCTGCATGCTGATCCTCCTAACCACCTCTGCCTCGCCACCCTCTCAAAAGAATAGCTCATTCACTCAGCCAATCGTGATTCTTATAATTGGTTTGAATATTGGGAAATACTTTTTCAATCAATTCTTCTTTTGACCTCACTAAATTGCAGAAGTTATGAGGCAATGAAATTCGTCATGAGGTCGGATCAACCGGCACCTTTCCATTCCCAATTTCCAGCAATTGATATGAGAATATCTCTGCTGATCTATCATTTTGCAGCTGGACATGCATATTTGTAGTTAATTTTAACGTCTTTACATGTCGCCACAAAGTAGAGTATTTCAGGCAAGCATTTATTTCGTCTGCTGGTGTCGATTGAGGAATTACAGGTAATGTTTGCCTGAAATCTCCTGCAAGCAATATTAATGCATTCCCAAATGGTCTGATGTTTCCACACAAATCTTGCAGTGATCAATCAAGAGCCTCGAGCAATTTTTTGTGTGCCATTGTGCATTCATCCCAAACAATAAGTTTGCATTTCTGCAATACTTTTGCCATGCCGGATGCTTTGGAAATGTTGCACGTGGGAGTTTCAATGAATTGCATGTTCAATGGCAATTTCAAAGCAGAATGAGCAGTTCTTCCACCTGGTAGCAATGTTGCAGCTATTCCGGACGTCGCAAGAGCTAAGGCTATGTCATTTTGGGATCGAATTGCTGCCAGAATCAATCTAATTAGGAATGTTTTATCAGTTCCTCCTGGCGCATCTAAGAAGAAGATTTCTCCAACCCCGTTATTGACAGTTTGCATTATTTGATCGTAAATGCCTTTTTGCTCAAGCGTTAGCTTAGGAATATTTTATTGCACATACGACAAAAGATCACCCGTGTTGTAATTTTGTTCACGACGCAATTCTACATCGAACGAAGCAGCAGCAGATCAATTGGGTAATGGCATTCCCAGTTGATTGAGAACTTTGTTCGCGATTTCTAAGCACAAATCTTCAATCATTATCAACGCTTTGTTGTAGATTTCTGCTGTGAAATCCATGTTCATATTTGAATTTTCCTTGCGTATTCGACGGAAAATATCTCCAGCCATGTGCGATTTATATTTCTCCCAATAACTCTGTTGTAGACGAAGAAGAGCAGGTGGTCAATATGATTGCAAACAATGCACGAATTTGATTTGGATGTGACATGTTGCACGCGTCATTAATGCATACATCCAATAAATTCAGAGCTTGACATGCACTGTGGAAAGTGGCATGTGTAACGCCGTTGACAGTTCTCAATTGCTGGAAGGACGTTGGACCGGGCACATTTACCAGCAGCATGCGAAGAAAGAAGCATTCATATTGATTGGGATGCACGGTGTACAGTCTGCCTATCGTAGTTTCTTTGAATATGCCAGGTTGTCCGTCGACTCGCTCTCCTCATTTGCGTCGTTAAAATGATTTTCTACTCGCATTCCATGTGTAATAGGTAGGCACTTCCGAATACAGCAGTGTTTTCACAAACCCGTCATTTTGAAATAGCATGAAGAAAGCAGTTAATGTTGTAGCCGGTGGATTCAGGGCTATTTGTTGCACATTTGCAGCTGTGAAATAAATGCATTGTCCATTTTCTAGATGTACTGCTAAGTGAACAACAGCTGGACTTCGTTCATGTATGGGAAATGAAAGAATTCGCCAAACAGCTTCATTGCTGCTTATGTATCTTCCAGCCTGACACTGTGATTTCATAGATATGTATAACCGCATTCCTATCACTTCTTTCTGGTTGCACGCCAAAAACTGCCATGTAGCTGCCTTTATTCACGTACTTACAAACGGAGTTACAGTATTTCACGTTTATGTGCGCTTTGCATGTTTTCAATAGCAAAGGCGAATATGGAACAACCCACCGGTTATCTACTTTGATGTCACCGTTTCGCATGTGTATGGTTGCTAATTTACCACCATCTTCTGCTGATCTTCTTCTGTATAAGGGATATCCATCGTTTTCTGTAACCGTGTTGGATACTAATGCTCGAGGATATCGCTTAGAGCATTTTCCGTCTATCATGCATGGTGAATTTGGATTCAGTGTACCACAAGGTCCATGTATCATATTTTTCATCACAACTTCATGCAAATCCTTATCGACGTCGGCATCGGGTATTTCAGCGCATATTACATCGTCAATTTCGTTTGAAGTGATTTTGTTATAGAGCCAGATTAGTATATGTGTGTGGTAATCCTCTCTTTTGCCATTCCACTGAGTACATCCAGCAGCGCACAGACACAAACACTTCATGTTTTACCATGAAATCCATCAGCGATTTCAGCTTCTGTCTGAAAACACGTGCTGTGATGTCATGCCTATCCACCGGCGATTACCCAGGAAGTAAGAGCTGTTGTATATCGTCCCACGCTGGATTGCATGTGAATGCAATGAATAGGTCTGGACGCCCGTAGTGACGAACAGACGCAATTGCATCTTGAGCGTACTCATGCAGATGACGTGGACTGCCTGTACCTGAAGATGGCAAAATCGTTCGTCTTCCAACGTTAGTTGTATTACCGTCATTTACAACTGCATCTCGCAAATGAACGTATTCTTCAGAGCGAAGCTTGGTCTGATTCAAACGGATGAATATCAAATGTCCTGTTTCGATTTTTGCATACATATCTACGAGGTATTGGTGAAACAATTGCCGGCATTTCAAAATGTGATTGTCTTCATTCTCTCGGATCATTAATCAGTATGAATAATAGTTCATTGCGCTGCATTTCATATTTGTTTCTTCGCCACTGACTGGATTTATCATCTTAACGTTGAAGTGATATCCATCGGCACCATCCCAAAAAAAATGATTGGATATTGCAGGGCATCGTAGCATCCATCGATGGGTTTCTGCAACTTTTGTCAATTGATCGTTTCTCCGATGAAGAGCAATATCTCTAGGTTGGAATTGATCTCCGATTATAACAATTGCCACTTCGTCTATAGTTGGAGCATTGAATCTTCGCACACGTTCTCCAGCAGGCATTTTGTCAGCATGAATAACAATCTTGTGTGGATCCGAAGGCATCATGTCAATTGCTGTTTTGAACAAACGCACTAAATTGTTTTTTTGTTTTTTGTTTTTTTTTTCGTGAAGAAGCTCTTGCAGTTGGGAAACGATGGACCTTTTTATTCCGGTAGAAATTCCGCAGCGTGCATTCAATTCATCATTGCCATCACCGATGAAACACATTTGTAGGAATTTATGTTGACCATCTGGGAATGGAAGCAGGGAGCCGGCTTTAGGATACATTTGACCTTTCACTTTGAAAGTTGGCATGAATTGAGCTGTTATGATTTCTGCGCCGAACGACGTCATTTGGAAGCGTGAGTTGTGTTTCCTGATGTTAGATGGGAAACGTTTTGATTCGGGGGTATGTCCGGCAAGCAACGTTTTTAATGGCTCTGGCGGTTCTCCAAGTTGAGGCAGTTTAATTTTTTCCGCCGGCGCAACACATTCCCTTCATTTCTCCATTACATTTCAGAGCCTTGCAATAAGGACACACTTCAGTCATGGTGACGATGAGAACATGCCGGCTCAAACTATAATCATCAGCTGGGTTGTACCGGAAAGCAAGGCGATTGTAATTGTGTGATTGCTGAGCACGGAGTCCTGTTTGACGCTGATCTGCTGTTTCTCGTTGACGTCTTTCAGCCCCTCTCGGCCTGTCGCCTTCATCCTGTTGAGCACCAAGCAGATCTGAAGCTGCAGAACGCGATCGCCGTGTTCGCAACCGCGCATCCTCAAGTCTGGCTGCACGTGGCTCTGCTGCTTCCTGGGCACGTATTTGAGCATTTCTTTGTCTGTTTCGCTCTCTCGCTGATGCCCGTTCTTCCTCAGTTTGATTTGCAATTACTCGTCGCCCTGCTTCCGCTCCGTGAGTAGGACGATGACCTGGGTTTGATCTTCTGCGAGGCATTATTTGGATGAACTAAAGCAGATGGAACTATACTCACGAAATGAACGCTATGGTAAACGACACAGCTCAATTCCAACGCAATGTCACAGGAATCTTAAAATATTTAGTATAGCGTGTGTTGCTTTTACGTCCAACAGATGGCGCTGTTTTAAAAAAAACATGTTTTTACCTGTCACAGGTGTGACATCTACATAATAGTAGGTATAACGTATATAAAAACACGCGCGTATTCGAATGCAACATTGTGTCAAAATTTCAAAGCAATCGGTGAAGAACTTTCGGAGATTTAAGATTTTGAACAAACGAACATTTACATTTTTATTTATATAGAAGAGATATATATGTGTGTGTGTGTGTGTGTGTGTGTGTATGTGTATATATTAATATATATATTAATCCTCACCAGAGGATATGTTTTTATTGATTTTAGAGAGACAGCGAAGGGAAGAGGGAGAGAGGGAAGCACTGATGTGAGAAACTTAGATCAGTTGCCTCTTGTATTCTCCCTGACCAGGGATTGAACCTGCAGGCTGGGTGCCCTGACCAGCAATCAAACCCACAACCTTTTGGAGTACCAGACTTTGCTCCAGCCCTTTGGGCCAGGGCTGGGTTGCTCTGACTTTGTATATTCCCCCAAACGGCCTTTTTTATTAACTGTCCCTTGCACTGTTCTTGTGAGAGGGTTGTAATCCCCTTAGGACTGCATTTTCAGAAGCTTCCCACTCTCACTCTAGACTACACAGCCTCCAGCAGTTACTCATAATTTCTAGTTTAAGTACCTTACAGGTTTATAGGAAGTCTGACAATCTTCTGTCCATGAAAGCCAATGTTTAGTTCATATGTCTACTGCCAGAGTCTGTCTCTCTTCAGACTTTGGGATGACTACTGTGTCCTGTGAGCTCATGCTGATAGAGTTTACCAAATAGTTATTAATTTGAGGCCTGTCTCATTTTTTACCTTTCTTGTAAGGATAGGAGTTACTTTTTATTTTATTTTCATTTTTTACATGTTTATGTAGAAACCAGAAACCCTTTTTCTCTTTGTTTTTGATTAACTCTACCTGCCTCTCTGCAATGATTATAGTTGGAACCCACAAAGAATAACTTCTCTCAAGAAAAAGAGTGATAAACTAAGGATATAATAAAATTATAATGGAAACTTAGATAGTATGGTTTGATTTATAAAAGGCATGAAAGATCTTTTGGGGTGATGAAAGTTTTCAATACGCAGTGTTGATTTGGGGGGTGGTTGTACAGAATGAGCCTATGTGCCTGTACGCTCAAGGATTGTGTACATTTTGATAATTATGCCTCAATGTAAGGTATTTTAAAATAATTATAAAATTAATTCTATTTGTTAATCCTTAGGGTTTCTGTGTGTCTGTTTTCCAATATTGGGTCTCTATTATGTTGTATTATGCAGAAGCAACCTTAGGAAATTAAGTCTTGTTTGGTAAGTGGCAACATTTGTGAATAAAAATGACATCACATTTTCTTCTGCAGAGATACAACGTTTGGAGAGCGGAACATGGATTACGTTCTGCTCCTGATACACACTAGCACAAGGCCCTGATTGATTGTCTAAAATGTGGGAGGAGAAGAAATGCAACTTACAAAATCTAACGTAAGAATACTAGACAAGATATTAAACTAATACAAACCATAGCCAGTCAGCACACCCCTTCATTTTTAATTCAGTAATGTCAAATATTTTCATATTAATTATTACTCTTATGATAAAAACTATTCTGGCCCTAGCCAGTTTGGCTCAGTGGATAGAGTGTCGGCCTGCGAACTGAGAGGTCCCGGGTTTGATTCCAGTCAAGGGCACATGCCCAGGCTATGGGCTCGATCCCCAGTCGGGGGCTTGCAGGAGGCAGGCAGTCAATGATTCTCTTTCATCATTGATGTTTCTATCTCTCTCTTCCTCTTCCTTCCTCTCTGAAATCCATAACAATTAAAAATAAAAATAAAATAAAAAAAGAATTCTGAAGCTGTGTCTGTAGACCCAGCCAGAAAAAATGCTATAATTGCACCCATAGTGAGTGAAGATGTTATGCCACACTGTTACTTCAAAACACGATAGCCAGGCTTTTTGGACATATTTTCTTTGTATTAGAAACTAATGCTCTGAACAGTTCCTGTCTTTTCATCTAAAATAAAATTGAATAAGAAATATATTCACATGGCTAAAAATAATCTATGAATTACTTAAATGCCCCCTCCTTTTGTATCCTTGCAATGTTAAGTTTTGTAGAAGCAGATACAGAAATAAATTATTATCTTCACTCATTTTTAATATAAAAGAAAGGTCACTTGACACTGTGTTTCCCACATAGGTTTTTGTTGTTGTTGTTTTACTAACAGTTTAGTTTGAAGGAAATTCAGTATATTCCATAATGTTTCCTCTTTCTTTTTTTCTTTTGCAGTGAATATTACTACATTTGTGGATATATCATGATTTATTTAACCAATATTTCATTGCTTAATATTTGGATTACTGACAATATCTAGTTGTTTCAAACAAAGCTAAAATGGATAAACTATTGCATATGTCATTTCACATATGCATTAATATCCATTAGATACTAGTAAATCCCCAGACATAAAAATCACTGGGAGGGACTATATAGACACATGTAATTTTGATGTATACTGCCAATTTCCCCTCCAGGAAGTTTGTGCCGGTGTATACTCCAAGCAATAACAGATCAGACTTACTGTTTCCTTAGTCTCATAAGAAGAGTGTTATCAACATCGGATTTTGTCAAGTGGATGAGTGGTGCTATACTGTATGAGGGAATAGCTGTCTTTACTTTTTATTGCAGTAGAATTTACATAAATAGATAAATCTTAAGTGTTTGGCTTGATGAATTTTTATGTGTGTAAATATAAAGTTTCACAAATGGTCACCATGTGAATACATCCTTGTGGAAATATACAGTATTCCCAGCATCCTGGAAGGCTCCCCAAATCTACCTTCACACAGCACACCCTTAAGAAGAACCGGATTTGTTTTTACTATTTTGAATTTAATATAAATGAGAAATAATAGCAGTAGTGTTATGCTATGTGGCTTTTCCCTTCAGTAATATCCTATATAATAGAGAGCTAATATGCTAATTAGACTGGACAGCAGAACAACCTTCCAGAATGACCAGAGGGTGGGGGGCCGGGGCCAGTGAGCCTGCACCACCAGGCCAGCCATGGCTATCCCGGCACAGCCCCTCCCGCAGAGGTAGGATGGGGCGTGACTGTGGTGCCTCAACTTCCCACTGCCCCTCCCCTGGCCAGCCTGCCCCTGATCGGCCTCCCTCCACCAGTGGACGGGGGGCAGGAACAGTGCTAAGGAGCAGCAAGCCTGGCTTCTGGTTGAGCCCTGCACTCAGCCAGGAGCCAGGCTCATGGGTGGTGAGCTCAGCAGTGGTGGTGGGAGCCTCTCCTGCCTCCGCGGCAGTGGGACACCCCCTTAGGGTTCCCGGACTGCGAGAGGGCGCAGGCCGGGCTGAGGGATCCCCCCCACGAAGCACACAAATTTCATGCACCAAGCTTCTAGTGTCTACATAATATAGTATATACAAATTTTACACTTATTTTCATTGCTATCGTATCTCATTGCATGAACATGCATGATTTATATATTTTATAATACATACTACTTTCATTGGTTCGCACTCTTTGCTTTTCAAAAATAACAACCATCTCCCAGCCATGCTTTACCTACATTCCCACACAATTTGACATGCTGAATTTCATAATTCCATTGAAAACATTTTTCACTCATATCTGATTTATTCTTTGACCCATGGATTATAAAGATTTGTGTAGTCAATTTCAAAATCTTTGAAAATTTTCAGTTAGCTTTCTAATGTTGCATTCTAGTTTGATACCACATATTAAAAGAACATAAACTCAACTGATTTTAAAGCTTTGATGTTGATTGCTACATGCTTTTTAGTGGAGTTTGTTAATTTCAACATGCGCTTTAAAAGATTATATTTTAAGATGTTGAATATGGTGTTCCACATATCTCAACTACAGCCCTCAACCATGATATTTAAATTGTAATGTTTTCAAGGATTTCTTTATTTGCTTGTTTTATCAGTGTTTTAGAGAGGCATGTTAAAATTCTGATTGTGATTTCTCAGCATTTAGTCCTATCAACTTTTTTTTTAATGCTCTTAAGAAGTATATAAAATTTAGGATTGTTATATTTTCTTGTAAAAGTAATATTTTAAATTGTAATAGTATACCCCTTTAACATCTGCATTTTTGTCATAAATCTTATGTGCTCTTATATTGATAGTCATCTCTTTTTTTTTTTTAGTGAATGTTTGCCTGATAAATATATTCTATATTTTCAGTTCTTCTGTATAATGATATAGTACATGTGTATGTATTTTATAAATTACATGTTATTTATTTTTTATTAATATAGTCTGATAATTTTTGTATTTTATTAAGTTTAGAAAATATACATTAGTACATATATTACCTGATAGACATGTGGTTAAATCTATTACCATGTTATTTATTTTCTAATTGTCCAATATGACTTTCATTATTACATTCCTCCTTTCCCATTCCCTTCATGGTGAAAAAAAATTTTATTATTGCATTTTTAACTGTTCTAATTTTTTCTATATACATTGAGAATAATTATTTGGGGGTGTATCATAGAGTATTTTATTTATTTGATTACAAGTTAGTTCAACAATATTTTGATAGGCTTATAGATATTCTTTGTGTGTGTGTATGTGTGTGTGTGTGTGTGTGTGAACTGAATATTCATATTGTTTAGCCATTTTTCTTTTAAATGTGGACCTTTTCTTAAAAAGTTGTGAAAGAGTCTCCATCTGTTAGGGAAAAACGCACTTTGCAAAGATGTAAATTTTCAGGGGAAGTTTTCTCCCTCTTGCAATTTTTCAAATGAATTTATTACATTTTAGAAAGATAAGTATAAATTTACAAGTAGTTGCAACAAATAATTTAGGAAGATTTCATATACCATTCAATCTGCTTCTCCAATAGTAACATCATGCAAAACAAATACAATATCACAACTAGAATATTTACCTTGATATAATCCACCGATTCTCAGTTAGGGCACATGCCCATATTGGGGGCACGATCCCCAGTGTGGGGCTTGCAGGAGGCAGTCCATCAGTGGTTCTCTCTCATCATTGATGTTTCTATCTCCCTCTCCCTCCATGAAATCAATAAAATATATTTAAAATATTTATAGGTGTGTATCTATACAGGCTAATATATACCCACATGTTGCCTTATTCTGTCAGCTAAAAGGTAGAGAACTAATGCCATCCCAAGAGCATCAAGCATACCTAACACTCAGAAGATGGTTTCAAGTACGATTTCCCAATAAAGGAAATCAGGGCTCCTGGGAGAAAAGGCTAATTCTAGGCCTGGGGAAGGACATATGTAAGATGAGTCTAGCACATCTTGTAGTGACAGAAAGAAAGCCAATACTTAAACAAACCTCACAACAATGGTGAATGTCAATGGGACGAATAAGCCACATGAAAGAGATTTCAATGGCTAAAGCTGGAATCATGTGAGAAGCAAAATAAGTGTAGTATTACCTCAGCCAGATGACCAGGAATTAACATTAACAGTGATTAGTCATCTTGATCATATGTTCCCTTGATATGACTAATGAAAATGACACATGATCTCTAAAAATATCAGATAAATCTTAACTGAGGGTCACTCTAGAAAATACTTGGTCAGTACATTTCAAACTCAAAGTTATCAAAAACAAGGCAAGTCTGAGAAACTGTCACAACCAAGATGAATCTAAGGACATAAGACTACTAAATGCAATATGATACTTTTGTGATCCTGAGAAAAAAGTAAAATCCAGAAATATGAATACATATGGACATCAGTTAATGCTAATGTATCAGACATGGTTCATTAATTGGAACAAGTGTAACACACCAATGCAAGATATTAGCTATGGAAGACACTGTGATATCTTTCTCTGACTAGCTTATTTCACTTAGCATAATGCTCTCCAGTTCCATCCATGTTTCTACAAATGGTAAGAGTTCCTTTTTTATAGCAGCATAGTATTCCATTGTGTAGATGTACCATAGTTTTCTAATCCACTCATCTGCTGATGGGCACTTAGGCTGTTTCCAAATCTTAGCTATGGTAAATTGTGTTGCTATGAACATAGGGGTGCATATATCCTTTCTGATTGGTGTTTCTAGTTTCTTGGGATATATTTCTAAAAGTGGTAATAGGGGGATAGGGTCACATATGTAATACCTTAATCAGTAAAGAAAAAAAAGATCCCATTTGCAAAGACAAATATTGGATGTGTTTTATTCATATTTTTATTCCCAGTACTTAACACTAATAGGTATTCAACAAATGTTTAATGGGTGGTTGGGTAATAAATTGAATTAAACACTCTCAAAAAAACAAAACAAAACTGAAGACACTCTGTGCCAGAACACAGTAGGAATGCTGTATTGTCTGCAACTTTTATTTTAATATAAATTTATTATAAAGTAAAGCTTATTTAAAATAAAACAGAGAACAACTTCCTTGTTGATGGCAGGAGTGTAAAACAATTTGTACCATTTTTAGCTTATCACACATGTTTAACCAATGTTCTGCTTAGATCCTGTGCTCCACAACAGAGACAAATCCAAAAAATATTAAGTAAAACGAAAACACTGGCTGTACATCTCATTCATATTGTTTAGATCATCCTGAAGCAGATTTCTGTTCACAATACACATTCCAACACCTCTTGTTATTCACAAATGGAACTCACAGTTCAACTTATTAAAAAATAAGTAAAGTAAAATAACAGTATCAACAATGAAAATATACCAATAAAGTCAAAACATTTTGGTGAGTGAAATACAATCAATCCCTAAAGTCTCTCATTGATTAAAACATCAAAGTTAAAGCTTTTACCCCAAGTTTAAGCAATTTGTTATTACTCATAATTCTACTCACAAAATAACTAAAAACTATTCACGTCGCTTGCCTCACCTACCAGATCTCTCATATGGTCAAAAGTATAAATAAAGTTTATTTTACATCTTGGCTTCTTTTTTTTTTTTTTTCAAAGATAGAGATGGTTTATTAATCATGGTAACAAAAATATATCTATATATACATGTATATATGCAGAAATAATGGATCAGAGGATATAAACCCAAGTGTTCACAGTTTTATAGGTGGTAGTATTAAGGCTGAATTTCCCTTTCTTCTTTTTTTTAAATTTAAATTTCTTTTTTTAAAAAAACTTTATTTATTTATTTATTTATTTATTTATTTAAATTTCTTTATTGATTAAGGTGTCACATATTTGTCCTCATCCCCCCATTCCCATCCCCCACCCCTCCCCACGGATGCCCCCACACCTCTGTTGTCCTTAACCATTGGTTAGGCTCGTATGCATGCACACAAGTCCCTTGGTTGATCTCTCCCTCCGACCCCCACCCTCTCCTACCCTCCCTCTGAGGCCCGACATGAGCGAGATCATGTGTCACTAGAAATATACTTATAAGAACCAAATGTGAGACGAGCAACAATAGTTATGCTGACAGGCAAATGAATCAGTCTGTAGTAAGTTTCTTTCTGGACCAACAGTTCTTTTGAGACCCAATTTCAATGTCCACCAGTTCCTTATGTGTACATGTCGGCACTGACTTTTCAGCTCTGGATGGTGGACAAATGGTGGTAATGCAGGTCCGACTCCCTCTGGTTTGGTCTCGCCGGGCGCAGGGGCGCGGTTTCACCCGGACTTGGGACGCAGCATCACCCAGGCCCCGGGGCGCGTGGCCTCACCCGGACCCAGGTTTGTGCGGCCTCACCCGGTCCCGGGATCCAGCCTCATCCGGACCCAGGGGAGCGTGGCCTCTCCCGGACCCAGAGGCGTGGCCTCACCCGGAGCCGGGACCCAGTCTCACCCGGATCCAGGGGCGCACGGCCTCACCCGGTCCCGGGACCCAGCCTCACCTGGATCCAGGGGCGCACGGCCTTACCTGGACCCGGGATCCAGCTTCACCCGGACCCAGGGGCGCGTGGCCTCACCCAGACCGAGTACATCTTGGCTTCTTAATGACGTTTAGCCTTTGCAATCATTTTGGTCTGAAATAGACAGTGACACTGAACAAGCACAGTGCCCATAGAGAAGTTGATCAGTTAGTTGTCAGCTGAAGCTTCATTTCAAGTGTCAGAGAAAGGCACGCCTGAAAGAACATTGAAATATAACAGTCGTAGAATTTCACCAAAATTGGAAGGAACATTTTAGTTGTGAATAATATTCTTCCAAATGCAGCTGATAAAACTGACTTAATAGCTCTTTACAATGTACTACTAATGGAGTTAACTATCCTGCCCATAAATACACAATGCCCACAAAGTCATACCTGAAAGGAGAACCTGTTACAAGGTCTCACTTTTGTTTACCCCAATCTGTAGGATCAGAGATTGTATTAGTGTTTTGGTAGTAGGACTTTTAAAATATCTGTAGTATTGGAAAAATACGTATTTAGTGGGTCACTTGCAGCAGGAGTCTTGAAATAACACATGAAATCATACCAGTTAACTTTATATATTTTAAAAGAAGCTTATTCTAGAACAGAAGAAATTATCAGTCCTAAACAGCAGAAACTCAAGTGTAAAAGCCCATGATAGTAGTCTTACGAATATGTAAATTTGAGAAAGCACTTCAATTTACTTCAAAACCATATAACAGTTGCTTTCATTCCACTAGAGACACTATGTGGTCTTTTTAGAGAAATTGAAAGCCTAATAGAAAATATTCACTCAAAATTAAATAGTCCATTTACTATCTGCTAGCAGCTCAATGAAGACTATATGTTTTAGTCAAATACCTGAACCTGTAGATCCAGATTAGTACACTAAACCAATCCTATATAATAAAAGCCTAATATGCAACTTGTCCCCATTCGACTGGGAGTTCGACCGGTCACTATGATGTGCGCTGACCACCAGGGGGCGGCATGGAACATGGTGGGCATCGGGGATGCGATGCTGGCAGTGGGTGGCAGTGGAGGCGCTGCTGGCCCCGATAACAGTGGGAACACGGCAGGATAGTGGAGCAGGTGAGTGAGCAGTGCCAGGTTAAGGCGTGTGCGAGCAGGGGCCTGATTGCCCCACCAATTGCCCCACAGTGACCAGCGGCAGTGGCAGGGGGCGGGGCCTCTGCTTGGATCCCAGGCACTGAGGGAGCCAGGCTAAGAGCCCAGCCCTGATTGATCACCCCACAGCAGGATACTGGAGCAGGTCAGGGGGTGGCACCAGGCCAAGGTGGGGTGCCAGGTGGGGCTGCGGGGCTGTGAGGTTTGGGGCGTGAGCTAGGGCCCGATCTCCACAGGCCACCCCAAGGGACCCCATCCAAGCATGAATTTGTGTACCAGGCCTCTAGAATAATATAAAATCAGACTGCTGTAAGTTATACCAATAGGTTGGGCCTCAATCTTTGATTTGCAGGCCAACCAGGGGCTCTAGAAAACAACAATAACAATGAAATCCACCTCTTTAAATGTTATAAAAGTAATATGTACCCTCTTTTTTGCTTCTTTTTCTTTTTTATTCTTTTGTAATAAAGCTGCATATGCAAGCAAGCAGAATAATCCCTGTTCAACATGTACTTTGAACCAGCCTGACTCAATTGAGCCGGGTGTTTTTCATATATTTCTTATCCATCTATAGACTGACAATTTCCTTTTAGTTGATAATCATTCTTAATGAAAAAACATGCAAACCAAAGTGATTGCCAAACATAAATATCCAACAATAATAACAAAATCCCAAGAAAATATTTCAACCAAACAATAGATTAGTTTAGCCATTAAAATGATGTCGTACAGGATACTCACAACATTTTATTATGCATGCAATATATGGCACTGACATTTATTTCTTTGAGTCAAGTATTCTCCAGGACAAAGGCTGAAAGCCTGATTCCAACATTTGCCTGTTAGCTGACTCTTCTACAATAATATAGCAATGCAGCTTCTGCTTACAGATTTGATTACCTACCAATGTGAACTGGTATCTGTGTGCTATTATATGTTGAGATACAAAGACTATAGTAAAAGAAAACAGAACATGTTATAAGGCAAGGCATGGTAATTTGGACCTTTTTGAATTAATATGTTTAGTGAAGAATCCTCAGGAAGTTTAGTAATGGACCACATAGATATCTGTGGTAGCATTTCTGACAGAAATCAACAAGTACAAAGGCTGTGACCCTGGGTGTTGTGTTGAGACATATGAAGTAGGTCAGTGAATCTGGAGAGAATGATCAATGGAAGAGCAATGATTACTTGTCATAAACTAGTGCTTTGGGTTTTACTCTGACTGCAAAGAGAGGTCATGGGAGATTTTTGAGCAGAAAATTAAATGCTATAATATGTTTTAAAAATAACAACAATATTTTAGGTGCACTATGAAAAAGGTTTCTCCTCTCTGTCTCTCTCTCTTTCTGCCCCAGTCTCTCTGCATGTCTACCTGTGTCTCTCTTTATATAATTATACAGTATATACAATATAGCATGTATAGAAAGACATACATTATATAAACCCATATGACATATATAAAATAAAAATGTACACAATATTTAGTAGTATGTTTTTAAGATGAATATTATGAATGTTATAGCAATGCAAGTGTTTAGACTAAACACTATTATATCAACCAAATGAATTATTGAGCAAATTCATAAATGAATAAATGAATGAACAAATTAATATATGGTTTGTAGAGTATGTTTGTATATTGTGATATATTTTGTAGTAGAGATAAACACATGATATGTTATGTTTTGGCTTAGTTAAGTAAGGCTAGGCAATTACTTTGAAAGAATAATTTGCCTAATTTACATGAATTTGCACTTAGAGTTTAAGAGAGTCTAAGCACTAACAAAATACAATTAACATGCTAAATTTGTTTTCAAAGTCAATATTTGCAGAACACAAATTAAGTCACCTTTTAAACTAAGAAATTCTATTATGTGCTTAATAGGAAATTCCCTCACAAAGCTTTATTTATGAATTCTTAATTTAATGCATCTGAATGAACTGATCAGCTATTTGAAAAACTACATTATGTCATAAATCTTAACTGTCCTTGGTCCTCACCCATAATTGAGCAGGATGGATTATTAAATAGTACCACTTACTTCTTTGTGAAGTGTCCATGTGGTAATATCTAAATACAACTATTCAAACTTCACCTTGTAATTTTATTTTCCCTGTACCTATAAAAACAGTAAGATTAAATTAAATACCTACAATTAAAAATGCAGAAGTTTTCAAAATGGAATTCATATCAAATATATAATCAAGTATAGAAATAACCACTATTTTTAATAAGACATATGATTATAAATATTCTTATTATGCCACCTTCACATTTAAATACTGGTATATTGCTTTGCTTATTTCTGTCAATTATCCATTATAGTATAAATCCATAGTTTAAATACTATGTTTTTCTTGCCTTATTTCTTCTACATTTGCAAATTTCCTGATTCAAAGTAGTAGCTCAGAAAATTTTTAACACTTTTATTGAGATGTCATTCACCCTCCATAACATTCACCTCTGTTTAGTTTATAACACAATGAATGTTAGTATTAAAAGAGTTGTACAGCAATCATCCCAACCTAATTTTAAAACATTTCTATAATCCTGAAAGGAAGCCTTTTGCCAATTTACAGTCATTCTTCGTTCCCATCACTAGTCATGGGAACACATGATTTTCTGTCTCCATGAAATCAGCTTTTTGGATATCCTATATAATAACAGCCAAATATGCAAATTGACTGAACGGCAGAACGACTGACATAACGGCTGGTCACTATGACTCACACTGACGACCAGGGGGAAGACGCTCAACACAGGAGCTGCCCCCAGCCCACAAGCCCCAGGCCAGCCAAAGTGGATGCGAATGGGGCCCCCCAATCACCCTGCCAGTCGCCACAAAGAGGGAGGCAACTGGTGGCTGCGGCAGTGGGGGAAAGGGCTGGCGAGCAGGCGGCGCCAGGCTGGCCAAGGCGTGTGCCAGTGGGGGTCCCCACGATCTCCCCACTGGTTGCCCCGCAGATTGGCCCTGAATTTTGTGCACTGGGCCTCTAGTTTCGTATAAATGAAATTTCATGATATGTTTAGTGTGTGTCTTGCTTCTTTCACTTAGCAAATGTTTGTGAGGTTCATCCATGTTGCCACATGTATCAATTCATCATTCCTTCCTATTGCCAATAATACCCCACTACATGAATGTGCCTCCTCTGGTTCATCATCAGTTGATGAACTTGCAGGTTGTTTCCACTATGGGATATTATTGATAATGCTGCTATGAACATCATGACACTAATCTTTATGTAGACATATATTTTATTTTTCCTGAATAGATATGTAGGAGAGAAATTTCTTGGTCATATGGCAAGTATATCTTTAAATGATTAAGAAAGGCCCATAGTGTATTTTTAAATAACTCTGCTATTGTACTCTTTACTAGCAAAGTTTGTGGGTTTCCATTTTATGCATCCTTGCTAACACTTGTTAATGTCCATCTAATCCCTATTTAAAGAAAAACAGAAAACAACTCAGCAAAACAAGAATAGAAGGAATATTCCTCAAACTTACCATTATAGCCTTTGAAAAAATCTGCTAGTGCCGTCATACCTAAAGATGAAAGACTACATTATATCCCATTAATCTCAAGAACATGGCAAGGATATTCTCTCTCATTATTTCTACTCACCAATTTACTAGAGATGCTGAATGGAAGTACATTAAATGAAGATAAAGGTATCCAGGGACCCAAATCATAAAGGAAGAAGGGAAAATGTTTATAGTCAGATAATCATAATTTTTAAGGAAATCCTATGAAACCTTCAAAAATGTTTAAATAAACAAAAAGTGATTTCAGCAAGTTTATATTAAGTTTATAAATTCAATATACAAAAGTCAAATTTTATGAACAAATTCTAGAAACTGTCAGTGAAGAATCAAATATTGAAAATGTTTAAATCACTTAAAATAACACCAAAACATGAAATTTAAGGATAAGTCTGATAAAAGATGTGCAAGAATTTTACTCAGAAAATTTTTAAACATTACCGAGAAACTTTAAAGGACACAAATAAATTAATAAATGCACTGTGTTCATAATAAAAATATTCCATATTGTTAATATATTAATTCACACGAAATTAACCTATATTTTTAAAACCCATCCCAA
The DNA here is from genome assembly GCF_951640355.1 of Cnephaeus nilssonii. NCBI lineage: Eukaryota > Metazoa > Chordata > Mammalia > Chiroptera > Vespertilionidae > Cnephaeus > Cnephaeus nilssonii. The sequence continues at coordinate 54,043,235 of NC_137079.1, read as the reverse complement.
TAAAAATTGTGGCTTTTTCTTTTTTGGTGGAAGTTAATGAGCTTATTTAAATTTTTATATAAAAATCTAGAATATAGGACAGCCAAAACCAACTGAAAAAGATGCATGTTGGAAGACTGACTATGATATCAAGACCAATTTTAAAGCTGCAATAATGGGTGATGTGATATTGGCATAAAATAAGTAGGTCAATGGGATAGCAAAAAAAGCCTATAGATAGGACTATGAATTTATGTTACATTGATTTTTTTTAAAAATTACAAAAACATCTCAGTGGAGAAATAATAGTCTTTTCTACAAATACCACCAGAAAGATTGAATACTCATATGCAAAAACAAAATGTACCCTATCAATCCCTTACAAAATATACAAATGTTAATTTAAAGGTAGCCTAGCCCGTGTTGCTCAGTGGTTGAGCATTTACCCATGCACCAGGAGGTCAGGATTCAATACCCAGTCAGGGCACATGCCTGGATGCAGGCTCAATCCCCAGTGTGGGGTGTGCAGGAGGCAGCTGATCAATGATTCCCTCTCATCATTGATGTTTCTATTCCTCTATCTCTTTCCCTTTTTCTCTCTAAATCAATAAAAACATATTTTTAAAAAATGTAGCAGAGAACTCACTATAAACCATAAAGTTTCTAGAGGAAATTATAGGAGACAATATTTGTAACACTGAGTTTAAAAAGTATATCCTAGGTTTAAAACCTAAAAAGTGCAATCCATAAGAGAAAAATTAATACATTGGACTTCATCAAATTAAGACCTGCTGCTCCTTTAAAGACATTTTAAAGACAGTATAAAGGCAAGCCAATGACTGGGAAAAATATTTTTGAAATCACATATCTGAATAAGTACTTTTACCCAGGATATGTAAAGAACTCTCAGTAAGTAATAAAAATTCATTATACATTAAAAATATCTGTAAAAACAGAACAGAAAATAATGCCACTAAAGAAGCAAGGCCCTACTGGCATGGCTCAGTGGTTGAGCATTGATCTATGAACCAGGAGGTCACGGTTCGATTCCTAGTTAGGGCACATGGCTGAGTTGCAGTCTAGATCCCCAGTAAGGGGTGTGCAGGAGGCAGCCAATCAATGACTCTTTCTCATCATTGATGTTTCTATCTCTCTCTCCCTCTTTCCCTTCCTCTCTGAAATCAATAAAAATATATTAAAAAAAATGAATGACAAGTAAGGGCAAGGAATGTTAGAGAACATGGAGCACTGGATTTGTTTTTACAATCTGAAAGAGAAGAAAGTTTATCCTTTTACATTTGAATTAGTTTGGCAATGTTTTAGAAATAATTTTGATAAACATTAAAAGGGAATTAATTAGAGGAAATATTTTAATATTGCTATTTGCCCTTTCTCTATAATAGAAGTGTCAAAGATTAAAGAAAATTAGTAAAATGTATATGAAAATCTCCCTCCTGTCAGAGTCTGGGGCGCGCCGCAGGACCCAGAGTCAAGTCCCGGCCCACCTGTGTGCGCCTCTAAATCGCATAAGACCCAAACCCGGGTGGCCCCAACCCCATCAAGCCCCGCGGGGTGGGGGGGCACAGCCTCAGGTCCCCTGTCAAGACCCACCGGGCAGAGGGCACAGCCTCAGGTCCCCCCGCGTGGCCTCAGGTCCCCTAGCCCTGGCACGAGGGTGTGATGACCATTTGCATATTAGCTCTTTATTATATAGGATTCTAAGTAAAGAAACTTTATTTCTTTTTTAGTAAGCAGATTTTCAGATATATAACTAATTAAAAATGTTGGTAGATATTGTCTGTCACATTCACAAGATTTTATATTAACATACTCCAGTTTTGTTTGTTTTTTAACTTAATATTCAGTATGAACACAATGCTCTTTCAAATGAGTCATAATAATTTTGGAAGGAAATAATCAGTAAAATCAGAACTTTAGGATGTCCTTTTAAATCATGTGTTATTCCAGAGTTAATGACACATTTACTAGACAGACCAAATATAGCAATTACAATGCTGGGCAACACATTATATGAATTGCAATCATAATAATAACATTTTTCTATTTCTTAATGGCCTATCTGAAATTTATATTGAATAGTATTTGTTCCCGCTTTGCATTAGCACTTCAATTAATTTGTCATGAAGAGACTATAGTTCCTTAACATGCTTGTAAACTTTTATTCTTAACATCAGCCCATGTTATAATTTTAATATCTATTTAAAAATATACTAATAGAGAAAAGAGAGTTTTGGACAGAAAAGAATGGTAATTACAACAGTATCTAAAATCGCATGGATGTCTGCCCATATATCATTAGGAAACTAATGTTAACTTTAGTAAGAATCCAGACAATTTCTGTAAAATAATCTCATTTATGACTGAGCAATAAAAACCAAATAAGTCTACTATAATTATAGTTTATAAGGTAATACCTGTACTTTCAGAAGAGTTTGTAAAAATAAAAAATGTATCAAAGAGAATTTGGTATATCATTTTACTCCGTTTTCCTTAATTGCTCTGCCCAACAGTTCAGAGAATCACACACTACACAGGTAATTGCTATCATTATCATCAATATGTAATATAAAGATGCTCAACCTTTAAGCTGTTTTGTGAAAATATGAAGTTGTATCTTTTCAAATAAGTTAAATTATCATATGTCATCTATTCAATATGTGTCAAAAGTATCCCACATTTCACTTTCAGGTGTTAGACCAACATTAAATGCAGCATGTCTTGATATGGAGATGCTTTTGTGATTCTGAGGTAGAAATTGGCTGTACTGACCTTATCCTATTTTAAAATCAAGACATGTATTGCAACTTTTAAAGGCTTTAAATAACATGTTTTTGAAGAATGAATGAATTGAAGTGAAAGAGCCTGTGTAATTGAATCTGAATTGACTGGTTTTATCAGTTATAAAAAAATAGCTTATTATGACAACTCAATTTAAAATTGCCTAGTTAAGTATAGTGTTCGAATCTCTATTAAATATCTTATTTTCAGGGCTCATTGCAGCTTTATAAAAATTATTTAGGATAAAACTAGATGAATATTTTTGATGAACCTGTTAATTTACTATTATTCAGTTTAACAAAGCAGTTTCAATTTAAGGAACAAATTTAAATAACTGACTTAAAGGAGTAATTTCCACTTTCCTTTTCTCTACTTTTCCTAAGCAATATCTCAGGACTGAATTGCCAAGCAATGTTGTGATAAAGGATGAAAACCTCAGGATGGAGAGTAAAATATATTCAGCTCCTTCTAAAACAGGCAATGTCTTAGAGCTATCAAATCTACAAAGAAAAAATGCAATGACTATGATGTAAAATTAGCCTAAATTCCATGGGAACATTTAATATTATTTTCTCACTTCTCTGAATGAATCATTATTTTGAGGTTAATAATTTTAAAATTCCCAAGAATACCATAGAAATTGATTTTTCCACCTCAGATCCTCTTTTCAATGAAAATGATTCATGTGTAATGATACCTGTACTCCTTTCAGGTCCAATTTAACTTTACGAGGAATTGATTATTCAGTGTATGCAGTAGGTTTTATTTAATATAACAAATCTTCAATTATAAAAGGTAACTTAAGCAATGTCTTATCGTGTAACTCTCTGGTATGTGATTTTTTCCTTATATAATAGTTCCTATTATTTCTGTTCAACATTAACTGGATCTTAGTGGCTGCTTTGATTCTAAAATGTCATAAAATAAAACTCAGTTATCTTAACTAGGCTAGAGGAAGCTGAATTATAGACAAAATCAATTACATGTAATTAGTCATAATTGGTCCTGGTGTCTATTACTACCTAATAAAATAGCATGTGGAAGTCACTCAGTATAATACAATTTTAATATAATCTCCATAATTTTTATTCCAAACTCCATTGAAGCACACAAATACTTGAAGCTTCTTAAAAGCTATAACTTCTTTTACTATATGTGATTTAAGTAGTGCTGCCATATTATAACACAAATATAATGATAAACTTTTATTCCATAGTATTAATTTACCCACATTTTTACTTAGTCCATCATTAGCTTTTATCAGAATTCTGTAGGGAAAAATATACATATGGATTCAATGTAGGTGTATATTTTTTTAACTCCAACATGCAAATATCTTTAAAACAATTAATTGGCAGCTAGCAGAATCCTTTATTTCTACACTTTATGCCTTTTAAAATCTATGAAATTTAACTTGCTAGATTTATTCAGAAGTATACAGGTCCGACTCAATAACACCATTTTGCTTTACTATCCAAGATGGCATTCTGCTAGACCCTAATGCCTCATTGTTGAATGACAGAATATTTGGGCAAAATTTTAACCATGTTCTGCTAGTCCTATCTAATAAAAGAGTAATATGCAAATTGAACATACCTCTGCTACACCCACAAGCCACACCCACCAGCCCATCAGGAGCTAGTATGAAAATTAACACAACCAAGATGGCTGTGGCCAGGGAGAGAGCAGGAGGCTTGGGTTTCCCCGGCAATGGAGGAAGTGAAGCTTTCTGCACACCCTGGCCAGCCCAGGCCTCTGTTTAAGGCTACAAAGTTTCAATTATAGAAGATACATAAATTCCAGATACCAGGGCCTCAGCTTGGGTCTCCAGGTGGTGTGGCCAGCCTGCAAACCACCACAGGCACCTCGCCCAGGCTGACCCATGCCCCAAGGGAACCCCCACCCTGATCCAGGACACCTTTCAGGGCAAACCAACTGGCCCCCACCTGTGCACCAGGCCTCTATCCTATCTAATCCTATCTAATATAAGAATACTATGCAAAGTGACCATCACTCCAACACACAAGATGGCTGCCCCCATGTGGTCAAAGATGACTGCCCCCATGTGGACACAAGATGGCTGCCACAAGATTGCCAGCAGGGGAGGGCAGTTGGGAGGGACCAGGCATGCAAGGGAGGGCAGTTGGGGGCGATCAAGCCTGCAGGGGAGGGCAGTTAGGGGTGACCAGGCCAGCAGAGGAGGGAAGTTGGGGGCAACCGGGCCTGCAGGGAAGGGCAGTTAGAGGGGAACCAGGCCTTCAGGGGAGAGCAGTTGGGGGGGACCAGGCATGCAGGGGAGGGAAGTTAGGGATGACCAGGCCTGCAGGGGAGGTTAGTTAGGGGCAAACAGGCTGGCAGGGGAGTGGTTAGAGGGTGATCAGGCTGGCAGGTAGAATCGGTTAGGGCCAATCAGGAAGGCAGGCAGGTGAGCAGTTGGGAGCCAGCAGTCCTGGATTGTGAGAGGGATCCCAGATTGGAAAGGGTGCAGGCTGGGCTAAGAGACACATACCTCCATGCACAAATTTTGTGCACCTGGCCTCTAGTATGTTACATTTATCTTATCCATCTAACATCTATCTATCTATCTATCTATCTATCTATCTATCTATCTATCTATCCTCTATCTATCATCTATCTATCTAATCTATCATCTACCTATCATCTATCATCTACCTACCACCTGTCTATACATAGCTTAAAAACCTGGGAAATAGGGAACAAAGACCCAGTTATTGCCAATGGGACCACTGGAGGAGATAAGTGTGTAAAAAGGAGGGGAAATGGAAGAATGGGGTCAATATAATTATTGCCCGGATAAATCCCTACAGTATTGCCATGTTGGGCAATTTCTCTCTTGTCAAGTGACTCATTATAGCTATTTTCTTCAGTTAAGCCTCAGGTAGTTGAACACTCTATTATTATTGGTCTCAGGATAACACATTATCACTGGATATTTTCCAGTATCCTACCATATCTTTGAAATAAATAGGTGTCTTTATCATTATTAAACTTTCCTCAAGTACTAAATGTGAGGGCACCATCTCAACCATGCGGGCATCCTTTCTAAATACAGTAGGTGAGTCAATCAGAGTCATATTAAGGTGGCACTGTCACAAGTCAACTCAGCCTCATATGATTCTGTGAAAACAAATAATTCACAAGGCTGAATACAAATTGGTGAATAAAATATGTCAGAAAAATAAACATAAAAGGACACATAAAATATTAAAATATCAAGCTAAAATATAGGGTCAAATTTTTCTATAAATCTGGGATATAGAATAGGCAACATTAAATAATTTGGTTACATAATTAGATGATGTGGTTGGTTTTATGGTAGGGTAGCTAATTTAACAAATACAAATGCATACACCCAATTAAATTTGAATCACAGAAAAAGAACAAAGGATTTTTTAGTAAAATATGTCTCATACAATATTCATTGTTTAACTGCAATTCAAATTTGCCAGGCATCCTAGTCTGTTCAGGATGCTGTAGCAAAACACCATAGACTGAGTGGCTTAAAAAACACACAAATATATTTCTCACAGTTCCAGAAGTGGGGATCAAGATCAAGATTAATGTGCCAATATCACAGCCAGGGCAGATTTAGTGTCAGTTGAGCTCTCACTTTCTGGTTCACAGAAAACATTCTTCTTATTCCCTTGCATGGTATAAAGGCAAGAGAGTTCTCTCTGGGGCATCCTTTTTATGGGTGCTAATCCCACTCATGAGGATTCCATCCTCCTGACCTAATCATTTCCGTAGGAGCCCGATTCCAAACACCATCACATTGAGGATTCAACATAGAAACTTAAGCGGGGGGACACAAACATTCAGTCTATTGCACCCGTGGACAAAAGGAAGCCACTTGCTAACCTGACTAGCACAAGGAAGGCCTGCGTGGCGGCCTTGCAAACTCAGAGACCCAAAGAAACCACAAAGGATGGTCTGAAATGAAAACTTTTTAAACTAAAAAAGCAGTTTATGGTGGGTATTCATGTCCTAGGCCAGCGTCTTCCCTTACAAAGGTCAATTTTTACCTCAACTGAGTCTATTTATTGTCTTTTTTCATCTTGAATAATGTGTCATTGGAATTTCAAAGTAATTTTCCTTTTTCCTCAAAGCACAAGAACTGCAGTGTGGAGACCACAAATCCCCTCAGTGTTACTGAGTTAATTTTTGACTGTTGGTTATCCTGCACCCACCTAAGTAAAAGAAGTATGTGTCTATCATTCTACTTTTTATCCAATCCCAGAGGTTTCCCTGCTTTGCTTGCTTCTGTCTCCCTAATTTATCACCAATGGATTTCATGTAACCCACTTACATCTCCTCTTTTGATTGTAATGTATAAAACAAGGTGAAAACTGCCATTCTCCGGGGCATTATCTCAATCCATTGAGATTCTGCTTCCTGGCATTTGTCCACAGTTTGGCTCAAATAAACTCACAAAAATCTTCATAGGTTTGAATGTTTTTTATGTTAACACATGTAGGCACATGGATATTCTATATTTTAATGGGCAACCCCAGCAAGATATATAATATTTATGTACTACCCACACCTCTACTCTGCTCATTAAAATGCCCATACCACAAAAGAGGTACTAATAATCAAAAAGGACTACTATCAACCCAGTAGGGTTCAGCCAGTCTCCTCATGAGCTCTCCCCAGTGTACTCTTGTAAAAATGTGGTCCTTATTTTAAGCACAGAGGTTTTCCAAGAAGCTAATGATAAGAATTCAAATTCACCAAAGTTCAGCAAGCTGTATAAATAACTGATGCCAAATTAATCAAAACAAACTTGCTCAGATTCTCACAATAAGTTGTAATTTCTCAATCATACACATTAATTAATTAGGCAGGTAGATTTGATTTATTCCAGAATGATGGAAGCAGTGTTGTCCTCACTAAAATAGCCTTCTATTTCTTTCACTGCCTGTAATGGCTCTTCCAGGACCGGCTCCTATAGTTTCACTAAGTGTTGTGAACAATGTCATGGTATTCCAACATTGTTTTTCAATACCTAGCTTGAGTAGACAGTAAAGCAATTAGTTGATTTCTAAACATTTGAGTTTTTATTGTAGAGCTTACTTAGGTTTGAGGGATCATTTAAAGTGTGTCAAAATTAGTGAGGTAGAGGGGTGTTTGTGTTTGTATGAGAAAAAATATAAATATGGACCACAGAGGACATCTAAGTTAATTTTTTTTAATCCTCACCCAAGGATCTTTTTTCCATTGATTTTAGAGAGAGTGGAAGGGAAAGAGGGAAGAGGAGAGGAAGAGAGAGAGAGAGAGAGAGAGAGAGAGAGAGAGAGAGAGAGAGAGCAAGAGAGAGCAAGAGAGAGAGAGAGAGAGAGAGAGAGAGAGAGAGAGAGAGAGATGAGAGTGACACATTGATCGGTTGCTTGCTGCATGTGCTTCCTGGGGATTGAACCTGCTACCCAGGTACGTGCCCTTGACCAGGAATCAAACCCATCACTCTTTGGTGGTGTGTGGGCTGATGCTCTAACCACCGAGGATTACCGGGCATAATTTTTTAATTTTCCTGAGGCCATACAAATTTCTTTTCTTTTCTTTTTTTTTTTTTTCAGAATCTGGTTTTGGTTTTGTTTTTTCCTGAAGGTTATTTAACATTTTCTCCATTTGGGACCCTCTTCAGATAATTTTGAATATACCTTTATTTATGTCCCAGCTCAGATAATTGTCACATCACTAAAATAATATTAATTTCTTACTGCTATATAATCACTCTTTTATTTTCTTAACAGAATGAATCACAAACAAAAGTAATTTTTGTCTTACTTATTTCCTTACATTTTTGCCTGTTTTTGCACACAACAAAATGAACTTCTTGAAAACAGTCTCTTTTATTGCCCATCATATTCTCATTGCATGAAACATCTGGCACTTGAATAAGCATTTTAGTATGTTGAAACAATAAAGAAAAGGAAAACCAAACTAAATTTCACTATATATAATATATGTAATTTCTAATACATTAATATTACATATAAATGCTTAGTGTGGCACCAAGGCTATTTAATTATATAAGTAAGTATGCTATATATTTATGTTACAGATTATTAGAAATTTTAGTGGTAGTGTTATTGTCATAATTAGCCAGTTAATATTGATTCAGATTGTTTTCCTGAGCAGGATGCAAGGGTGATTTCTTTCCTGGGTCCTTGTCCAGATGGATTTCAAGAATGAAGCCACAGACAAAAGGTGGTAAATGAAAGGTGGAAATTTATTGGAAGCAAATACAGACTCCCGTGTGTGTGTGTGTGTGTGTGTGTGTGTGTGGTGGGTGGGGGGGGGTGTCCCGGGGGTAACCCACTAAGCTCCTTTTTTCTAAGGTTTATAAAGGCTGAAGTTCTTTGTTTCTTGATACTCCCTTCTGATTGGTCACTGTTTTGCAGAATATCAGCTTCAAAGCCCAAACCCCACGTGGTGTCCCCTTCTCCCTCTCCCCCTCAGTGGTAGAATTTTCTATCTCCTGTGAAAATCTGTTCTCCTCTCTCTCCCATTTGTCATCATTTCTCTATCCTCTGTGAAAGTTTGTTTCCCCTTTCTCCCCATACCCTGTGGCTTTTCCCTATCTTCTGTGAATGGGTGTCTTCCTCTCCCCTTATTGTGTAGCACCCTTTTTTTCTCTGTGTGCATGTGTGCCTTCTGGTGGCTCCAAGCCCTCACCTATGCCTTCCTCCCCCATGGACCCTCTTTATTCCCACATCTCCCTAAACCTGCCTATTTTATCCCTAAAACTCCTTTCAGTATTAATAATAGGGAGAGACAGAGGGAGACCAGACATTATAAGCATGATCATCTGGGAAGCTTCACCAGGAAGCTACAGCTTCACAGTGTTGTTCTTCCAAGGGGAATACTGGATTGTTGGGGAGAGAAGGAGGCGATAGGCACACACACAGGGAAGTCAGGGTGGTGGAGGGGAGGTGCTTGTCTGTCAGTCTGGGAAACAATGGGTTGGCTAGGAGGTGGATCCCATCAGAAGTGGAAAAGAACTTGGAAAGTTAAAATTCCCAGGCAGAGTTCCCTCTCTCTTGGTCTTGCTCACTTGCTCTCTCTTGCTCCGTGACCCACACTAACCCGTGCATTTGCCTGTTCTCTCTGCATAGCCGTATTGCCTTAAGCACCTGCATAGCCGCAGACTTCACATGCAGGATGCTGGACTGGACTGGACTTTACTATGGAGCAGAAATTCTGGGCAGTGGCCTTAATTCTGACCCTGCTGAAGACAAGATTGGACTTTTCCATGGTGGGACTGGCCAAGATGGAACCTTGGAGGGGAATCACCATAATTTTACATCGTCAATAAATCTTCCCCCAAAATCCCGTCCTCCTATGAGGGATTCAGGAAATTATATGCCTTGCGGCACCCCAAGAACTCCACTTCCAGCAATAACAGCAGTTTCTTTACTTAGCATGGAATATGTACTTGAACACAAATATAAATTATTTTGTGTAGCCAACATTCAATTAAATTTATATCTATATAACTCATTCATTTATTTTGAATTTGCCTTGAATTCATGGTGAAATTTAGGGAAAACCAAAAAGTAGGGGAAGCTTCTCCAACTAATCATAGTTTTGTTTTTATGACAAAGTACATTTTTTTTAAATTCAAATGACTCCAAATACCAACATTATATCAATAAATATCTCATCCTTCAATTTATTTGTTTGTTATATTTTCAAAATCTATGTTTGTAAATATTTGAAATGTATTTTGAATTACATAGATGTTGTCTTAGATTCTTTGTACTTGCCATGAAAAATGAACATCTTAGGACATCTGTGTACATAAAACCAGTAGAGTTTTTAAATAGTCATTTTAGGTAAACTTTAAAATAATTATTCTCTGTGAATTTTCAAAAATGTATACTAATTGACTATAAAACTACTAGGAAATAAAGATAATGCTCAGACACAAAAATATTCAACTATCTAGATTTAAAGCAATAACTAAACCTTTGACAGAAAACAATAACATAATTTAAAACATGCCTCCTGCTTTTGAAATATTTTTCATGCATCAGTAAAAATGTTTTCAACAAAATGATAGAATAAAACATAATTAGAGAATAGCAGTCAATTACTCTTGGAAGTATTTCTGTTTATTACCATTAAAATAGTTTCTATGCCTAGGGACAAATGGTATGTGAGTGTGCATTTGTCAGATAAGAATTCTGAATAATTAGTGCTTAAGATTAACATAAATAGCCCAAGGGAGTATTCCTACAAAAAAATAAGTCAAGAAAGAAATAATAAAAGAGAAAGAGCTTAAAATAATATCACTGGGCTAATACATAATAGTTTAGAGTCCCTTTTCTCTTTTTGTATTTATAAAAATTAAAAACTATAACTGATCCTTTTTTTTCAGACACAACCCATTTTAACTCCATATACTAAAGTAAATTAGGTTATATTCATTTATACCATAATTTTGAATCACTATTTTTTTTCTTTTGAACATTATGGTATACTTTATTTAGCAAACCTTCCAGAAGTAGTTTATTTTTATTTGTTTTCCAATTTTCTTTTTAATTTTATCTTTATTATTGAAAGTACTAGAGGCCTGGTACACAAAATTCGTGCACAGATAGGGTGGGTCCCTAGGCCTGGCCTGCAATCAAGGCCAATCTTCCCCAGCTGCCAGCAGCTGACCCCACCCCCCACCACCTCTGGTCACTGGTTGCCCGCTGTGTGTGGGGCTATTGGCAGGGTGATTGGGGCCCTGGAGCCACTTGCATCTGCTGCCACCCACCCCCAGTCCCTGTTCCCCAATGGGTGATCAGAGCCTGTGGGCTGGGAGCAGCTCCTGGATTGAGAGTCTGCTCCTTGGTGGTCAGTGCACATCATAGTTGACCTTGTTCTGCCGTCAGGTCGATTTGCATATTACACTTTTATATACTGTATATAGATTACAGATTTCCCCTTTTATTCCTCCCATTAACCCCTTCTAATCTGCACCCACTCCCAGCCCCAGCCTTCACCACACTATTGATATGGGTGGTTTTATCAAGCAGTGTGATTTCTTTCATGGGTTCTTGTCCAGGTGGATTTGAAGAATGAAGCCACAGACAAAAGGTGGAAGGTGAAAAATATAGAAACTTTATTGCAAGAAATCACTGCCTCTAAAACCTTAATTCTAAATTCTAAGCCAAAAACTCTATTCCTCTTGGTGCAGAGGGGCCACATAAGGAAGGTCCTTTAAGTTCCTAATCCTAAGACTATGCCCCTCCTGGATGGACAGAGGGGCCCCAAAGAAGGGTGATCACTGCTTTCTCTGTCTTGAGGCATTAAATAGGCTGGAGCCCCTCCTTTTCTACCATGGAAGCTTAGCCCTGTAATCAGCTCCCATAACCCCCACATCCACACTTTTCCACATTTGGTCATCTTATCTGTGTAGGTTGGAGTCACTTTTGATTTATCTTGTGGTTTTCTCCCAGTTGTGCTGGCAGAGATGTCTTATCTTATAGCCTCCCAGCTACTCATATCAGGGCTACTTTTGGTCTAACTTATGGCCACTTTAATTGCTCAGGCCAGAGATACCCCAGTCTGTCCTTGGTTTATGGCTCTTTTAATTGCTTAGGCTAGAAATATTTCTATCTGCCTATGGCATTTCTCTATCCTCTGTACAAGATAAGCACCTGGCCTTTTCAAGTCTATGCACTACACTGGCAAACTGGTCATTAAAAAATTGAATCACTTTCTTAAACCTTACACCAAGCAGCTTTTGCTCTTAAAACCCCTCCTCAGTCCCCACCTTAGGTTCTGCCTTTGCAGTTCACCCAGATTAGGTTCTGATTGGTTGGTTTCTATGCCAGTCAGCATCAGAAGTTCCACCTCCTAGGCAGCCATTGGCTCCTCGCAGTTCACCCAGATTTGGTTCTGATTGGTCGGTTTCTATGCCAGTCAGCATCTCTGAGCCTCTCTCTGGGCCTGATCTGCAGCAACAGTAGCAGCGGTGAGGTCATTAGGCCTCCAGCCTGGCCCCGCCTGGAGGCTAATGACCTTGCCGTGCCCACCTCGCTCCCCCCCCCCCACACTGCCCTGCCTGCTGGCCAACAGCCTTGCTGTGATAGTGGCCTGTGGGCCACGGGGGAGGGACCGAGATGTGCTCCATGCACTTCCTGGTGACCGATCGTCTGTCTGGTCATTTAGGTCATGATGGCCCCTAGTCTTTTATAATGTAGATTAGATAATAGTAAGGTTAAAGTTAATACGTGGCCTATTAAAAGCAACATTTACTATATGATCACGTTGACTGTATATTCTAACAAAGAAAATCATTTTAAAACATATTTGATATTTAAACCAATATGCTCTTACTGGTTTAAATATCAAATATTTAAATAATTTTCACCTTTCTTTTTTTCATTTAGGGAAAGGAGTACAACTCCATTTACCTTTTATGGCATCCATTCTACTCAGAACTTCTGTAAAGATTTAAATTTTACCTTTACAGGTTTCTAAGGTAGCAAGAATATATTCCTAAACATAACAAAATGTAATGTTTGCTTTGCTTGATGCTTATAAGCTTTCAGTTTATATGTTTAAAATCTAAGTTAGATGAATATTAAATTAAGTACTTACTAATTAACACTATCATTTATTTTAACATGGGGTGTGTTTTTTAGTCAGCATAATTTCACTTCAGTAAAAAGTATTACTCTAACATATATTTACCATTTTGATATAGCAATCTGGAAAATATTGTCTATGTTCAGCTCTGTTATTTTGTTATACACAGCTAAATTAAATTTTAAACTTTCATTCACTCTGAGTTTATTAAACCACATGCATATTCTGATAACCTCTGATTCATTTGTTTATCTTTGAGACAAGTGGTGCTTTGCTTGTTTTGGCTTACATCCTTATGCCATATTAAATCCATTTGAGAGCCACAGATGAATGATTAAAAATTAAACACTGAACATACTTAGCAAATCATTTTTGTATTACAAATTTAAGGTAGGTGAAAGTAACTTTGAAATGTATTTAAGATTTTCATAAAAAAATATCAACATATTTTTTAAGTTTGTTTATTTATAAGTCTGTTTTCCCTTTGACAAAAGTTATCATGTGAAACTATGCTTAAATCCATTTTTTCCCTACATTTATAGCAGTCATTCTTCCATAGAAAATACATTTAATTTTTTTATCTGGGATTATTTGTTTGCCATGTGGTAGAATCTTTGTAGAAAGGCAAGATAAAAACTTACAGCATATCCATTATGTACCTACTTTCAGAGTAAAAAGATGATGTGAAAAACAATCTCAGTATTCGGAAATGAGACTTTCAACTTTGCTTTCTCTTTTTGTAATACTATTTCAGAATCATGGGATTTTTTGCACAATGTATTCCAAATGTTTACATCTTTTCTTGATATAAAATCCCCCCTAATTGAACTGTGAGAGTCACTTAAACTTGTTTTTTATGATGTAGACAAGAGCTTGTTAGTTTTATTTCCTGGCACAAGATTCCTTTGATATATTTTCTGTCCTAAATCTAGATTCAGTCATTTAACCACAGAGCTTGAAGCATTTCAGATGTATTTCTTGCTAAAACATCACACTAATGATACCATATTCTCTATCATTTAGGATAGAATGGTGGATCTGGGGGTTAACTCTCAATGATTTACCAAAAACAAAGGTTTATTTTTAACTCATTTTTATGTGCTACATAGTTATGCACCCTTTTGTCTACAGAGTTGCTTATGTACCCTGGGTAATAGAAGCTCTAAAACCATTTAGCTGTATTATGTAGAAAATAATTTCTCCACAGACACTATGACAATAGAACAAGCTAGCTATTGTTTCTCAAACAAGCTCCAAAATGCATTGGCAGGAAATTATACTTTTGTTCAGAGTCCTAGTTTCAAGGTGAAGAGAAATGGACATTATATGAACAATATCTCTGCCATTTGAAATTTAGCTTAAAATCCACATAAGTGAATAAAAGTGTTGTTTGACGATGTCATTAGAAAATTTCTTTGGAGATAACTGTGTGAGTGCAATAATGCATTGGTTGGACTAATGCTTTACACTCATCTAAGGAAAAAAAAATCATTGCACAGTGCATTTATATGTTTGTTTCCCTTGGATTTGGGAAACAGGGAAGGCTGGCATTTGACTGAGGCCAGAAAAATCTAAAGCTGAAGGTTTAGTTATTGACTACAATTTTTAAAATACAGGGAAAGAAGGCTTCATGAAGAATGAAATGTGCTTTCATTTGATAAGAGGGACAAGGATACAGAAGACTTTCAAATGGGTATAAGTATCATTTTTTTCCGTGTTTGCATTGTTGTTTTTGTTTTTATTTTACAATTAGAGTTGACTTGTTATATTTTTCTAAGAAAATGTCCATTTATTTAAATTTTTTAATTTATTTGCTAGGTTTGTTTGTAATATCTCTTATAGATCACTTAAATCAATGTAGTTGACCTTTTTCAAATATCACATATTTGGATATTTGTTACTGATCCATCACAAAGACTATCTATATGGCAGTAAGTCATATGCATTGTGTAATAGGTTAGTAATATGACTTGGGAAATAGTTTTGTAGATAATATTTCTAAAAATGTCAATATTATGTTTCCTCTAAGAATTGATGAGATTTAATTGAAACTGCCTGTTTCCCCAAATCATATCCTTAAAGTATTGTTCGTAAATATTGACTCAATGAGTGCATTTTTCATTCTTCAAAATGAAATATTTGATTTCAAATGTTATTAAAACATTGTTTTAAATTAATTTTAATAGATGTTTATGTATACCACCTGATATATAATTGGGCTTGTATTATTTCATTACTCATTTCATTGCTTTAGCAATTTACTCTCTTATTAATTTTCTTGAGTCTATTGAACAGTGTGTGTGTGTGTGTGTGTGTGTGTGTGTGTGTGTGTGTGTGTAGCATCCCTTTGTTACATGTATTGTTATTTAGTTTGAAAACAAATCATACGGTTTGTAGAGTTAAATTTCAACATTAACCATTTATTAAAAATTTAGAACTTTTTATTTCCTAAAATTTCTTGGATGTGTTGTGACTTCTGGTTCGGCCAATTTAGTGGTGCAACAGGGTTTTCTCCCATCATGTGTCCTTTTATTTATAACCAGGCTCTTAAGATGGTGGCATGCTGCATGTGAGCAGCATTAACAAAGCATGTCTTGGAGCAATGTATTTGTTTTCACAGGCTGAAATCAATTCACCTTGAAAGCATTGCTAATATAGGATGAGTAACTCTAGAGATAAGAATATCTATCCTATTAGCAATGAAAAAGAGCCTCTGAGAGATATAAATTTAAAAGCAAGTATGTTTGTTGGTATTCAGTGCCTCTATAGATCTTTAATTGGTTTAGCTATTAGTATATTAGATGGGGAGTAAGATTCTTTCAGTACCAGAAAGGCAAATTATCAGTGCTGGACACCAGTGCAAGGCAAGGAAAGTTAAATCAGTACACTGAATGAAGGGACAGATAAAATTGTATTCATATGGACTAAAATGCAAAAGGCAATTTGACATTCAGAAATGTTGGCCTTCTGAATGTCCACTTTGGAGAAGTGTCTATTTAGGTCCTTTGCCCATTTGTTTGTCTTCCTTTTGTTAAGTTGTACTAGTTCCTTATATATTTTAGAAATTAACCCCTTCTCACATGTATCATTTGCAAGTATGTTCTGCCATGCAGTAGGCTCTCTTTCATTTTGTTGATGGTTTCTTTCTCTGTGCATTAGTTTCTTATTTTATTTTGTTTTAGGTAATTTTTTTGTAGTCCCATTTGTTTATTTTCTCCTTTGCCATAGGAAATATATCAGAAAACATTATTACAAGATATGTCTGAGATTTTGCTGCTTATGGTTTCTTCTAAGCTTTTTATGGTTTCACAAGTTACATTTAAATATTTTATCTATTTGAGGTTTATTCTTGTATATGCTGTAACTTGGTGATCTAGTTTCATTTTTCTCCAATTTTATCAAAACCATTTATTGAAGAGACTGTCTTGACTCCATTGTGTGCTCTTGCCTCGTTTGTCAAATATTAATTGAGCATAATGGCTTGGGTTGATTTCTAAGGTCTCTGTTCTGTTTCATTGATCTATATGCCTGTTCTTGCGCTAGTACCAAGCTGTTTTGATTACAGTGGCTGTGTAGTATAACTTGATATCTGGTATTGTGATCCCTCCGGCTTTATTCTTCCTTCTCAAGATTGCTGCAGCTATTCAGGGTCTTTTTTTTTGGTTCCATATTAATTTTTGGAATGTTTGTTCTAGATCTGTGAAATATGCCATTGGTAATTTAATAGAGATTGCATTGAATCTATAGATTGCTTAGGGTAGTTTGAACATTTTAATGATATTGATTCTACCAATTCATGAACACAGTATATTCTCCAACTTGTTAATACCGTACTTTCCAGCGTATAAGACGACTGGGCCTATAAGGTTTTCCTGGGTTAAAAAAGTCATTTTATACACCGGAAAATACGGTATATTGGACTATATTGATGGGATTAGATATAATGGATTAGATATATTGGACTACCGTATTTTCCGGCATATAAGATGACTTTTTAACCCAGGAAAATCTTATACACCCAGTCGTCTTATACGCCAGAAAATACAGTATCTTCCTCTATTACTTTTTTCAACATGCTGTAGTTTTCTGAGTACAGGTCTTTTACCTCATTGGTTAAGTTTATTCCTAAGTATCTTAATTTTTTTGTTACAATGATAAATGGGATTGTTGTTGCTGTTTTTTGTTGTTTTTTTTTTCATTTCTCTTTCTGAGAGTTCATTATTAGTATATAAAATTGCCATCAATTTCTGGGTGTTAATTTTATATCCTCAACTTTGATGAATTCACTTATTAAATCTAGTGGGGGTTTTTTTGTTGTTGGAGTCGTTAGGGTTTTCTATGTACAGTATCATGTCATCTGTGAATAATAACATTTTACTTTTTCTTTTCCAATTAAATGACTATTTTTTGTTGTTGTCTGTTCACTATGGGTAGGACTTCTAGTACTATGTTGAATAAGAGTGGTAAAAGCAGACATCTCTGTCTTATTCCCATTCTTAGGGGAAATGGTTTTAATTTTTGCCCATTGTGTATCATGTTGGCTGTAGGCTTGTCATATATGGCCTTTATTATGTTGAGATATGTTCCCTCTATTCCCACTTTGCTGAGAGTTTTTAATCAAAAAACTTTGTTGGATTTTGTTGAATGTTTTTTCTGCATCAATTGATATGCTCATGTGATTTTTGTCTTGCAATCTGTTTATGTGATATATCACATTTATTGATTTGCAAATATTGTGTCAGCCTTGCATCCCCAGAATATATTCCACTTGGTCATGGTGTATGATCTTTTTAATGCATTGCTAGACCCAATTTGCTAAGATTTTGTTGAGGATTTTAGTTTATGTGTTCATCAGGGATATAGGCCTGTAATTTTTTCTTTGTAGTGTCTTTATTTTGTTTTGGAATTAGGGTAATGTTGGCCTCATAGGTAGAGCTTGAATTTTTTGGGTTAGGGTTAAGGTTGGTTCTTTGAATGTTTGTTAAAACTTCATATGAAGATGTCTGGACTAGGGCTTTTGTTTGCTGGGAGTTTTTTTTTTATTATTATTACTGCTTCAATTTCATCAGTAGTTATTGGCCTATTCAGGTTTTCTTATTCATCCTGATTGAGTTTGGGGAAATTGTATTTTTATAGGAATATATTCATTTCTTCCAGGATGTCTACTTTGTTAGAATATAGTTGTTCCTAGTATGTTTTTTATGTCCTTTGTAGTTTTGTAAGGTGAGTTGTTACTTCACCTTTTTTTTTTTCCTTTCTTATTTTGTTTATTTGGGTCCTCTCTCTTTGTTTCTTGATGAGTCTGGCTAGGGGTTCATCAATCTTGTTTATCTTTTCAAAGAACCAGCTGTTAGTTTTATTGATCTTTGTGTGTGTGTTTTTTTTTAGTCTATGTCATTTATTTCCACTCTGATCTTTATTATTTCTTTGCTTCTACTTACTCTGGGCTTTTTTTGGTGTTCTCTTTCTAATTCTTTAAAATGTAGGGTTAGATAGGTTATTAAAAGGTGTTTTTTGTGTGTGTGGTATTTGTTTTTTTTGTTTGTTTGTTTTGTTTTGTTTTGTTTTTGGAGGTAGCTCTATAATGCTATGAATTTCCTTCTCAGGACTGTTTTCAGTGTGTCCCATAAATTGTGGGTTGTTGTGTGTTCATTTTCATTTGTTTCCAGGATGTTTTTTATTTCCTCCTTGATCTCTTTTGTAATCCATTCACTGTTCAATAACATGCTTTTTTAGCCTCCATGTGTTTGAATGATTTTTAGTGTTTTATTGTAGTTGATTTCTAATTTCATGCCATTATGATCTGAGAAGATGCTTGATATGATTTTAATCTCTTTGAAACTGCGGGTTTCTCTCTGACTGGCTCATGTCCACTGGCTCCAGTCTCTGCCACAGCCAGTAGTCCTGCTGCCTTTCATGGCTGGATGTTACATGGGCTGCTGGTCTCAACTCTGGTGCTCCAAGCTGTGGAGCCCAGCCTGGGTTCTGGACCTCTATCTTGTAAGGAAGCAGACCCTCTGGTAGCTGGGATCTCTCTCCTCACTCTCAGCCTATGGGCCTGCCATCCCTGGAAGCTGGGTCAGCTCCTCTTGTGACCTCACCCTTCCCACTGGTCTCCAGGTGCTTTCTGTTCTTCATCATGTGGACCTCAGTTGGTAATTCCAGATGGATGTTCTTCAATTTAATTGTATTTCCAGTCTGGTCTTGGGACAAGGAGCATAACAGGTCTACCTATTGGCTGCCCTTTTTTCTCCACCCTTCCAAGTTTTAAATACTTCTAGTAGATATTGTCAAATTGCTATCAAGTTTAATACAATCTTGCAAATATTAGAATAAATAACTATTTGGTCTTAATTTCACATCATTTTATTATGAAAAACTTCAATAGAAATTTTCAAAGTGGAAACAATTTTACAATGAATACCATTTGGTAACCAGCTGGATTCCACTATTATAATATTACAACACTTGTTTTAGCACTTATTTACCCATCTGTTCTTTATATCTCTATCAATGTAACTTACTTTTTGATTCATTTAAAAGTTAAATGTATATACTATGCATAAATTTTCAATAAATATTTCATCCTTCATAAAATTCACTCAAGTTCAAGTTTTGGTTTCCATTGTAACATTTGCAGTAATTAAATGTACTGTGCTTTGATGAATGCATACACCTACATGTCAAGAACTGTCAAGGGTCTGAGACTTTATCCTAATTGCAAGACAGTAGGTTTAATGAATGCTGGTAGAAAACATTATGGTCATTGTTCAGAGAAAAAAAGTTGTCTATTACTCACAGCAATAGCAATATCTCCAGTAACATTATTTGTTTTGGTTCTCTGAGCGCAGATTCCGAAATGGAAGGACATAGAGGGTAGGTGACTCTTGCATACATAGTGAGTTGCATTATAAGAGAGGAACCATAAACTAAAGGAACCTCAAGCTTTAAATGAGCTGCTAGCAAATTTTTGCCAATTTTTACCACAGATGGTGACATTATGTTATTATGCTGGACAGAAAACAAATCTACTATCTTCCCTGGAGATAGAAATATTATCTGTATTGTCCAAGGCTGTTTTCTATATGGACACTCTTTAAAAAATAGTATGTAACAAAACATTATCAAAACCTTTACTTAGGAAGTATGCAGAAATGCATACATCCAAGCAGAAGAATTGACTTTTACAATATGTAATCCTTGGTTCTGCACTGTATTGATTTCCAATGAATCACTTTATATATATATATATATATATATATATATATATATATATATATATATATATATATATATATATATAATTTATAAGCCACTCCAATTAACCTGTCCAATATGATCTGAGATTTTTTATAAAACTATTTTATTTGTTTTATACACTACTTAATTAAGCCTACTATCAATACATCTAAAAGCAGCAGGAGGAGTTCAGTTTTACCTTATCTATGCCTCTTAAGGTCCAAGTAAAAAAATCGCATAAATGATCAAGACTTAGGTAGTTTCTTCTTAACTATCTGTATTGACTTTTCCATTTGGCCCATGGTAATATCCAGGTATGGCAGTATGTATTTGTAATCACACAGACTTCATCTTGGCCCACAAGGGCTAAGTGCGGGGGTACTTCTATCATCCATAACTCCTCTGACCAGTGAATTGAAGCTGACTGAATGCCTTCAAGGTTGAGGTGGTTTTCTTTAAACACATTCAGTTCTCTTATGTTCACTCCTTAAGTGTAAGTATCAGTAATATAGAGAGGAAAACAAGTTAAATTGTGGTTACTGAAAAAACAAAGTACAATTCTAAATATGTCCATGATATGTTGAAAAGAAAGTGCTTACAATTTTTGGAGTCCAAGTAAGACCTACATGATTCATGGGGAAAGGCCCTATAGATGCCTTCATTTCCAGAAGTAAGCCACAGCCTAGGACCCAACTGTCATGGGCAGATTCACACCACTTGTCATCGCCATTTTAATTAAATGCACGTAGCAGAGACACCAAAAGTTCTGGTGGCTTTTTTGAACAGGTATTCAGGAAAGGCAGGTTTTGTTTAAAGTAGAGATCTTGACACACAGACACAGGGCGCTCATGCTGTCTCAACTATGGAGGCAGTCCCGAAAACATCCCCAAGCTGCTACACCTCAGCACAGACTGTGAACAAAGGTGATTTTTTAGAACAGAAAATAAAATTTAAAATGATAAATGCTAATTTAAAAAATTAAAATCCCAAGAATCAACTTCCAATTTCTAAAATATAAAACATGTAAAATATTCTATGAAAGGACTATATGTACCCATTAATCTTTATCTCTTTGTGCAATTTTTCACAGGTAGGTTCTACATATACTTTATTACAGTTAATAACTTCAATATTCCAATGACTTTTTTCTACTTTGTGCTTTCTAAGCTTTCTTGAATTGGTGACGTGGTCTCTGCCTTGAATATTAGAAATTAACTGTCATTTTTTGACAAAAGTCTTCTGCATCATTCTCTCTATTTTCTCTTTGTGAATTTCAATTATCTGCATGCTGTAATGTTTGATTTTTTCCACAGCTTTTAGATACTCTGTTCTTTTCTTAATGTTGGTTTTCTCACTCTTTTTAATATTTCTGTTTTAGAGGAGTAATTTCTTTTGATGTCTGATCAAATTCACTGATTTTTCCTTGGGTATGAGTGTCTATTAATGAATCCATAAAACACATTTTTCATTTATGTTACTTTATTTTATTTCTTTTTCTAAAAACATGTTTTTATTTATTTCAGATAGAAGAAGGAAAAGAGAGAGAGAAAAATAGAAACAACGATTGGAGAGAATCATCCATCTGCTGCCTCTTTCATGCTACTTACTGAATTGAGCCTGAAATCCGGGCATGTGCCCTGACCTGGAACTGAACTGTGACCTACTTGGTTTGTGAGCTGAAGCTCAAGCAATGAGCCACATTGGCCAGACTGTTTTTTATTTTTAAAAATTCATTTGATTCTTTCTTAGAGATTCTATAAAAAACAAACACACAGAACAATGGAACAAGATCTAGAGCCCATAAATAAAACCACTTGTATATGGGCAAATAAGTTTTGACAAAGGATCCAAAATATACAGTGGAGAAAAGAAAGCTTCTTCAATAAGTGATATTGGGAAATTTGGAAAGCCATATGCAAAAGAATGAAACTAAAAAGCTCTTTTTCCCCATATAGAAAAATTAACTCAAATGTGTCAACAACCTAAATATAAGACCTGCAATGATAAATTACATAGAAGAAAACATAGGTGCCAGATTTATGGCCCTTGGTATTAGTGAGGATTTTAAGAATTTGACCCCAGGGGCAAGAGAAATAAAGGCAAACATAAATGAATGGGATTATATCAAGCAAAAAAGTTTCTGGACAGAAAAATAAACCTCCAAACAAAATGAAGAGGCAACCAACTGAATAGGAGAAGATATTTGCAAACAATAGCTTCAACAAGTGATTGATATCCAAAATATATGAATCACTCATACAATTCAATAACACACAAACAACCCAATTAAAAAATGAGAAGAGGCCCTAGCTGGTTTGGCTCAGTGGATAGAGCATCAGCCTGAAGACTGAAGGGTCCCAGGTTCGATTCCAATCAAGGGCACATACCTGGGTTGCGATCTCAAGCCCCAGTGGGGGGGCGTGCAGGAGGCAGCTGATCAACGATTCTCTCTCATCATTGCTGTTTCTCTCTCTCTCTCTCTCTCCCTTCCTCTCTGAAATCAATAAAAGAAAATATTTAAAAAAAATAAAAAAATAAAAAATGATTAGAAGATCTTAACATATGCTTCTCCAAAAAGACATGCAAATTACCAAAAGAAATATGAAAAGATGCTCAACTTCACTAAATATTAAGGAAGTGCAAATCAAAATGTCAATGAGATATTGCCTCATACCTCCAAGAATGGCTATTATCAACAAGATGAGTAATAACAAGTGTTAGAAAGGTTGTGGAGAAAAGAATCCCTTATTCAATGCTGGTAGAAATGTAAACTGGTACAACAAATATGCAAAACAATATGAAAAAAATTAAGAATAGAGTTAAAATATGATCTAGTAGCCCCACTATGTGTCTCTACCAAAACAATTTGAAAACATGTATTCACTGTGGCCAAGACATAGAAACAACTGATGTGTCCTTCAATAGATGATTGGATAAAGAAGATGAGACACATATATACAATAGAATACTATTAGCCATAAGAAAAGATGGAATAGTGCCATTTGTGACAACATGGATGAATCTTGACAATATCATACTAAGAGAAATAAGTCAGAAAAAAATGTCAAGAACCATATGGTTTCACTCATATGTAGGATATAAAACTGAAAGCAACAAATAGACAAACGAGAAAAACAAACAAAAATTAACAGACACAGACAACAGTATGTTGGTTATCAGAGGGAAGAGGGTGGGGATACTAAAGGTAAAAGAGATCAACCGAAGGACTTGTATGCATGCATATGAGCATAACCAATGGACGCAAAACACTGGAGGGTGAGGGCATGTATGGGAGTAGGGTGGGGGGGGGGCAATGGTAAGATATGTACACATATAATCCTATCTAATAAAACAATAATATGCAAATTGACCATACCTTCGCTATGCCCACAGCCAATCAGAGCGAACAAGATGGCAGTTAATTTGCATATGCTGAGGGAGGGAGGAGTGAAGAAAGCAGAAAGCATAGCGGCTGCGCGGTTGGGCGGTGGCGCAGCTGTGGAGCATGTGGCCATGGTGGCCTCTGAGGCAGTGGTGGGCAGTGTGAGTGGCTGCAACGCGGCCACAGTGGTGGCGGTGGCAGCAGTGGGCGGGGCGCGCAGTTGGGGCAGCAGGCGGGGCACGGCGGTGTGCGAGGCTGCGGTGGCCTTGGGGGCAGTGATGGCTGCGGGCGGGGCGTGGCGAGGCAGGTGGCGCGTGGTGGGGCGGGTGGCGCGTGGTGGGGCGGGTGGGCGGGTGAGGCGCGCAGCAGCAGCAGCACGCAGGGCTGAGGAGGTGGCGGCAGCGTGCATGGAGGGTCCGGGTGATCAGAGGCGGCGGCAGCGCAAGGCCACAGAGGCAGCTGCGTCAGCAGGCGCAGAGGGTCAGGAGTGCAGGGCAAGGTGGGCTGGGTTGGGTGGGCGGGATGGGCAGGAGGCTCCCCGCCCGTTCGACCCGCCCCGCCCCGCCCTCCGCAGCGGGAGCGGAGGGGGGGGGGCAGGAGGGAAGCCCGCCAGAAGTCTTGCAGGAAATATTCCTGCAACAGGTCCCTAGTACCTTAATAAAAAAATGAAAAAAAATATATACGGTGACAAAAGAAGATTTGACTTTGATGACTACTACCACCAACACATATTAAACCTTTTTTTTTCTAAGAGATATAGAGAAACTGAATGTAAGCAAGACTTCTTTTCCTCTGTCCCAGTAGTCACCATAGAAGCAGCTTTCTCTGGATCCTTTCTGATATTCCTCTTAACACATTGAGGACCAGTACCGTACTTTCCAGCGTATAAGATGACTGGGCGTATAAGATTTTCCTGGGTTAAAAAGTTGTTTTATATGCTGGAAAATACGGTATATTGGACTATATTTATGGGATTAGATATAATGGATTAGATATATTGGACTACTGTATTTTCCGGCATATAAAACGACTTTTTAACCCAGGAAAACCTTATACGCCCAGTCGTCTTATACGCCGGAAAATACGATAGTTTTATTGCTAGCTTTACCCAGTGGCCAGATAAGTTTCTATTGAATGAGTACAAAAAACGTTTTACAAAAATGTTAATGGCACACCTTAAAATTAAATACCCATTGCATTTTGAAGTGATTTATTACATGTTCTTACAAGCTAATATCTTTTTTAAAGTATGATACTTTGTAAAACACTGTGTAATATGAAAACATGAGAATTCTTATGATCCATCTTAAGAATCTGCTGGAGTTTCTGGGTAAAATGTTTGCAAGACAAGAACTGTCTTATGGCTGTGGCTCTCCCAGAGTCACTCTCTCACAATTGCCAATGCTTATAAGCACCAAAAAGCAATTAATAAGAAAGAAAAAAAGTGTAATCTTCCTTCTGGCTTACATGGCCTCTGTTTGTGTGTGCCTAAAGTGATTGAATGCTTGGGCCCTGTTCTTTTTCCCTGCATATACCTGTCTCTAAATACTATGATGGCAGTTTCTCCTGACATCATTCTACTAGTATATAGGTGAAAGCAAATCACTGATTTTTTAAAAATTATCTTTATTGTTGATAGTATTACAGATGTTCTCTTTTTCCCCCTATTAACCCTTCCTCTCCACTCCTGCCCCCTCCTCAGCCCTTCACTGCACTAATGTCTATGTCCATGGGGTATGTATATCCTACCTAATAAAAGAGTAATATGCAAATTGACTCTAACTCTGCTACACCCACAAGCCACACCCACAAGCCACATCCACCAGCCAATCAGGAGCAGATATGCAAATAAACCCAACCAAGTTGGCTATAGCCACAGAGGTTTCCCAGGCAATGGAGGAAGACAAGCTTTCTGCCTGCCCTTGCAGGACTAAGCCTCCACTCAAGCTACAAAGTTTCAATTATGGAAGGTAAACAAATCCAAACAGAAATGGCGGTAGCCACGGAGCTGGAGAGAGAGCAGGCCAGGGTTGCCCCCAGCAATGGAGGAAGCCAAACTTTCCACCTGCCCTGGCTGGCCTAGGCCTCCACTCCAGGCTACAAAGTTTCAATTATAGAAGGTGAATTAACCCCAACAGAAATGGCTGCTGGCCACCGAGTAAGCAGGAGGCTTGGCTCCGCTCCAGGCTACAATGTTTCAATTGTAGAAGGTAAATAAATTCCAGATACCAGGGCCTCCGTTTGGGTCGCCAGGGGGCATGGCCAGCCTGCAAACCACCTCAGGCCCCTCGCTCAGACCGCCCCATGCCCCAAGAAAACCCCCATCCTGATCCTGGACACCCTTCTAGGCAAACCAGCTGGCCGCCACCCCTGCACCGGGCCTCTATCCTATCTAATAAAAGAGTAATATGCTGATTGACCATCACTCCAACACACAATATGGCTGCCCCCATGTGTTCAAAGATCCTGCCCCCATGTGGACACAAGATGGCCACCACAAGATGGCCATCAGGGGAGGGCAATTGGGAGGCACCAGGCCTGCAAGGGAGGGCAGTTGAGAAGGACCAGGCCTGCAAGGGAGGGCAGTTGGAGGCGATCAACCCTGCAGGGGAGGGCAGTTAGAGATGACCAGGCCGGCAGAGGAGGGAAGTTGGGGGCAAACAGGCTGGCAGGGGAGCAGTTAGGCATCAATCAGGCTGGCAGCAGAGTGTTTAGGGGGTGATCAGGCTGGCAGGCAGAAGCGGTTAGGGGCAATCAGGAAGGCAGGCAGGTGAGCAGTTGTGAGCCAGCAGTCCTGGATTGTGAGAGGGATGTCCCAGATTGGAGAGGGTACAGGCTGGGCTAAGGGACACCCCCCTCCGTGCACGAATTTCATGCACCGGGCTTCTAGTATGTGTATAAGTTCCTTAGATAATCTCTGTCACCCACCTTCCACTCCTTCCCTTTGAGAATCATCAGTCTGTTGCATACTTTCCATGTCTTTGAATCTGTTTTGTTTGTCAGTTTATTTTGTTCATTAGATTCCATGTTTAAATGAGATAATGCAATGTTTGTCTTTCTCTGACTGGCTTATTTCACCTAGCATAATACTCCCCAGGTCCCTCTATGTTGTCTCAAGGGGTAAGACACCCTTCTTTTTTCAAGCTGAATAGTATTCCATTGTGTAAATGTACCACAGCTTTTTAATCCACTTATCTACTGATGGGCACTTGGGCTATTTCCAGATTTTAGCTATTGCAAATAACACTGATATGAACATAGGGGGTGCATATTTTCTTTCTTATTGGTGTTTCAGGCTTCTTAGGATATATTCCTAGAAGTGAGATCACTGAGTCAAATGGAGCAAAATATCAGAAACTTCATGTAGCAGAATTTTCACTGATACAACACTTAGGGCAAAAGAACAAAGAAAAAAAATAAACAAATGGGACTACATCAAAACTAAAAGCTTCTGCACAGCAAAAGAAACCAGCTTCAAAATGAAAAGGGAGCCCACTGTATGGGAGAAAATATTTGCCAATGATACATCTGATAAGGAGGTAATGTCCAAAATATATAAAGTACTCATACAACTCAACAAAAAAAAGGCAAACAATCCAATTAAATTATGAGCAGAGGACCTAAATAGGCACTTCTCCAAAGAGAACGTACAAATGGCCAAGAGTTATGGAATAATTATCAATATTACTAATCATCAGAAAAATGAAAATTAGAATGACAATGAGTTACTACCTCATACCTGCCAGAATGGCTACCATCAATAAATCAAAAATCAAATGCTGGCAAGGGGATGGAGAAAAAGGAACCCTTGTATACTACTGGTAGAAATACAGACTAGTACAACCACTATGGAAAACAGTGTGGAGATTCCTCAAGAAATTAAAAATTGAACTTCCATTTGCCCCAGTGATCTCACTTATAGGAATATATCCTAAGAAGAAAATCACTGATTTTTAGTACTTCATTTTTTTCTTTTTGTTGTTGGAATAAATAAACATATTTTTAGCTTTTGACTTCTCCAGGTTGAAATCAGAAGATAGTTTTTTTTATTCATTGAAGAATTAATGATTTTATTATAAAAGGTCAACTGGAAGTCCTGCAAATTCTTTTATCAATTTAGTTACATGATAAAGTTTTCAAACATGCCTCTAAGTTTTGTGTGGGAAGGAGTTGAATGAGTCAAGTATATAAATCAAAAGTTGACATATAAGATAATTTCAGTGTTCAAGTTAAGAGATGTTAGTGGTTTGGAAAAATAATGGCGAGCATAATATGGTTGAATAAATGTATATTGAAAATATTTATGATATATTGTGGAAATATAATTAAAATAAACTTTCTGACAGATTGTGGAGAGTGGAGGAGAATGGGATGATGAAGACTTAGACTTTTCTGTGACTAAATTGGTAGTATTTCAAAGGACAGTGATGCTGGAGAATTAATTTGGGGATGCAGAATATAATTAGTTCATTGGACAAATAGTTTGGGGTCCACTGTTTCTACACAGAAGATAAGGCTATTTTTCCATCCTCTTGTGGTTGGTTGAAGCCAATAGAGGTGATCATTCCAGCCCAGGTATTTAGTTATCAATGAGAAACACTCTAGAGCTCTTTTTTTTTTTTTTTCCCCCCATCGGAAGTTACTGTTCAAATTTAAGAATGTAGCTGCTCTATGAAACTAGGTTTTGGAGAGATTGTGATTTACAGTACTGTTTACTCACCCCCGATGTACTAGTAGTATAAAAAAATCAGGGTTTTTCATTTTAAACTACTCAGATTTTTTATGTTTTCCCCTATAATAGCATAACTTAATCAACACTGACTTGTTAAACAAAAGAAGTCCACAGTATAGAATGCAGATTCTAAGTTTGAGATATGCAAATATCTGTCTTACAATTGAATGACTGAGTGCAAAGATCAGAATGGAAGCATAATTTTGAAATAAATTAGAACATCGTTAACATGTAGATTTTTAATATCATGAGAATGGAAGGCATTGCCTAATTAAAGTTTAGAGAGAAGATGAGGCAGGACCTTTGAATATTAATGAATTCAAAGGTAGCTGATAAGATGATAAACATTAGAGTATATTTTATAATTGAGAATGAGAATATTTTAAGAAAGTGGGACAGCCTCCAAATATAAGATTTCCTGAAAATGACAAAAAGGAAGGAATTAAATGTCACCTGAATTTAACAGCATAGAGAACATTAGTTACCATAAGAAAAGTGTTTCAGAGATAAAGAAATAAGCAAAACTGAAGCAAGGAAAAGAATGTGAGAAATTCAAATTATTTTCATCATTTTCTGATATCAAGTATATTAAACATCAAGTATATTACTTATATTTATACTAGGGTCCAGTGCACGAATTCATGCACCTTGAAAGGAACTGTGGGCCGCGAGGCTGTGGTGGGCAGAGGGGTGGGTCTCGACCCATCCTCTGCACCCCACTTGGCCTCTCCCGCCTTGTCCTTCAGTCCCCTGCCTGCCAGCAGTCCTACTCCTGCCACCGCTGCTCCCATGCACCAACAGCGCTAGCCCTGCTCGCACCCGCTGACAGCGCAGAGCCATTGGGGCTTGCACCAGCAGCAGGTGTGAGCAGCGGCTGCTGGCCCCGATTGCCCCTCAGGAGCAGGATGATATGGAGAAGCGGCTCTGTCACTGGCAGCAGGTGCAAGCGCCTGGTGGGACCATTTGCGCAGGATCAAAGAATGTTCAGTCATCACCAGAGGCTGGCCCCGATGACAGCGACTGGCACCCTGCCTTGGTCTGGTGTCCCCGCTCACCTGCTCCACCATCCTGCTGGGACCAATGCCTTCCATGTTCTGCACTCTGCCGCCTGGTGGTCAGCGCACATCATAGCCACTGATTGTTCTGCCTTTCGGTCTATTTGCATATTAGGCTTTTATATATATAGATGTGCATTTATATTTATATCACATATGTGTGAATTTTCATATGTATATGTGGATATACATGCATGTTTATATGTGCACACAGAACTTACATGTATTTATAAATATGCATATATATAAACTTACATATGTAATAAAACTATAGACTAGTATTTTTTACTATCACATATTTTCCTACATTCTTTGTAAAAATACATGGATATTTGAATTACTTTGTTCAAGTTACCCAGTTAGTAATAAAGTAAGGTTATAAAATTAGGCAATCTGCTTTTTTGAAAAGCAGTGGTGATTTGGCTGTAGAGACTTAAATGTTTGAGTTTATATATGCCATTTTGTTTTATTTTTTAATTTTCTTTCTTTTTTTTTTTTGCTTTGTTTTAGAAATACTTATGAACTCTAGTTTGCATAACTTTTTCAATTATTTTGAAATTAAACTATATTTTTGGTTATTTATTTATTTGAATTTTATTTATTTATTTTAGTGAGAGAGTAAAAGGGATACAGAAAAAACACACATCAATTTGCTCTTCCACCCACTCACACCTTCATTGGTTGATTCCTGTTATTTCCTCTGACCAGGGATCTAACCCATAACCCTGGCATATTGCGATGACACTGTAACCAACTGAGCTACCTGGCCAGGGCAAAATTATACTTAAGTTTTAGTTATTATTTATTTATTTTAAAATTTTATATTTCTTCCTCTTATTATGTTTGTGATTACCAATATCATAACTGAATCCATTTATTTGGACTTGACTTGTATAAAACAAATGATATAATTTTTAGGTAATTCTTTACATTCCCTGGTAATAAACTTAATCTTATTTATGACAACAATTTCTTATAATACTGTATATTATTCAATGCCACCATAAAGAATAATCTTTTGAAATATAAATAATCTCCAAATTATTTGAAAGTTTAATTTATTATGTTCTTTGTATTAACACATTAGAACTTTATGATGTTATATCTAAAAGAAGAAATTCTTAAACTTGACTTCAGGTTTATTCATTTATAAGTGCTATATATGTTATTATTATTGTATAGTATTGTTTCATATATATGCACTTATATTTGTATATGTATATTTGTATTTATATTTAAAATTTGGGACTAAATATTTGAGCATGCATTTTGGTTTTCTTTAACATTAATAATATAAACTGATTCAATGGAAATTTAGAAATTAACAGTTTTTTTTACCTCAAAATCTGTTTAAGTAGTATTGTGTTGTTTTATGTTTTTAGTAAATTTTGAGGAAAATCTGTTTTTTACTTGTTCATAAATTTTTTATGTTTTCTATCAAATTATTAGGACTTTGATCTCATAATTTTAAAATAATCTCTTTTATAATATGCTTATTTTATACTAATTTTCAATGATTTTGAGATTTTCTTTTATCATGAGCTCTGTCTCAATTGTACTTACTCTTTATTCCACCTTAATGAAATATATAATTCTTATTTGTTTGTGCATATTATCTCCTCTCTATATATAATACCATATATCTCTTTAGGTGATTCACCCAGTTCATAAAGAATATTTTGTAATGTCCACATATTTGCCGGTAGCAGTGTTCCTAAATGTTATACCATTAACATAACAAGCATTTCCCACAATCCAATTTATGATAAGATTTTCTTCAGTTTCGTGTAAGCTTTCAACTTCAGTATTCCAAAGTACACAATTCTACTAACAGTCTGTTCAAGGGAATGTAAGCCATGACTACTGTTAATGTAGGAAGCTAGTTAAGAACTAACAAAAGAGAAGGGAGAAAACTGGCTGAGCTTAATTAAGTCGGGAAATGACAGCTTCCCAAATACTCCGGGCGACAGCCACCTTGTCCTGTAAGGGGAATTAATGTCCTTTCCTCCCTTCAGAGGATGGACTGGCTTTCCAATCACCCCAGAAACAACTGGTCATTGGCCTGGCTTTGGATGGGGGCGGTGACGATGAAACAGGGTGATAAACAGTAAGGCAGAAATTCATTTGCTGGGTGCATGTGCAGTAGGAACCAAAATGGCTCCAAGGGGAGGTTCTTCTACTAAGCAGATGCCAGTAGAAGCCAGATGGTGAGGCAGATCTATGAGGCATGTGCAGTAGGAATACATATGGTGACCATAATGGGGAGTCTAGTCTAGGGGAATCTGGGTAAAGGATTGGATAAGATACAATAAGGGCCCCAAACCTCAAAATATCCAGGAAAGTAATTGTATAGGAGGAGGGCCCTTGCACAACCCCAGGAAAACCTAGGTAGGAGACCTAGGTAGTTGTGAATGCAATGGAGGCTGACATTTTAATAGTTGCCTAGGTAGCGGTTTGAAAGACAGCTTGCATGCTTCCAAAACCCAGGATATAGGTAGAGGATTAGCAAGAACCTGGGGCAGCTGCTACTTGAGCCCACCCACCCTCTACATCTCTGAGGATGTATTATTTCTTTTCACCCCAATAAATCTTGCCACTACAATTAAATTTTTTCCATGCACAAGTCCCTAAAATTATTTTCTTGATACTCTTCAAGATCCCATTTTTTTTCAGAAACAGCTTTCCACGTTCCAACTCACTGCCTTGTTCCAAAACTACTCTCATGTTTTAGGCAGTTTCATGATAATAAAATCTGGATTTGTTGTCTATTGACACAAAGTAGTTTTTAACAATAAATATATATTATCTTGCCAGAGGATAACTCAAGTATGTCATAATAAATGCAAGAAGTTCATCAAAAGGTTGGTGGACCTTGAGCATTCAGCAGGGCTGAAGAATTATATTATTGCATGCTGGAATGACTGAAAGCATTTCCCCAAACCTGAAAATATGCATATATTATTGCCTGTTGCCAGACAGCTGAGGGCATTTCAATCTACATGTTATTGCCTGCTACTGGAACAGCCAAAGCAGTTTCCCCAATCTGAGAATGCCCACTGTATACCAAACCTTAACCTTTTATATGTATATCTGCTTTGCTTTAGGGCAATTTGTGTTAATAAAAATCTAGGGGTCCAGAGATTAGGAGAACTTGGTTACTGAAGCTAGGTCTCCTCTGGCTCCCCAAAATGCCTCCCAAATTTATATTTCTTCTCTAGCCTCTTTATTAATTTACTCACAGCCCTTCTCCAGGTTCCTGAACCCTTCTACATTCTGGATAACACCCCGGCATTATCTCACAGTTTCTGGGGGTCAAGGCTACAGAAGTTACTTTGTTGGGTGTCTCTGACTCAAGAACCACCATGAAGTAGAAGTCCAGCTATCAACTACAGCAGCAGGTTTACCTGAAAGTTTGATGGAGAGGGATAGACATCCAGGCTTATTTACATAGACACTGGTAGGCTTTGCTCCTTTGCCAGGTGGTTCTCTGTTCAGTGCTACTTCACAATTAGTTAGCTAGTATCCCTCAGGATGAATACAAGAGAGACTGAGAGAGTGCACAAAACAAAAACTTCAGCCTTTTATAACCTAACCTTAGTAACATCCCATTGCTTCTGTCATATCATATTTCATTAGAAGCAAATCCTTAAACCCAGACTGTAGTCAAGGGGACAGGATTACATAAAGTTATGAATGCAATGGAGGCTGATATTTTAAAAGTTGCCTCAGACAAAAAAGGAATTTCTCATTGTACAAATATTTCTTCTCTACATCAGGGGTCAGTGAAAGAATATTCTCCTACCTGTTATTTATATGCAACAAAATATGTTATTTTTTAGTTATCCGAGAGAGTATATTCTTAATTATATCTCATTTCTAAAATATAGAAAATATACAATATGAAGAAATTCATCACAGATTTTGACATTGTGAAGCTTCACAATTTCAGAATACATTTCAAATACCTTATGTGCATTTGTTGGTATGTTATAGAGAAGCAGGCAGAATTTACATTAGTGATGACTACCCAAATTCTGTTTTAGATAAGGCCTACTATATTCTGGAAAAGAAAATAAGGGGAAATAAATAGATAAATTATTAATTATATGCTATTTTTTCTGAAGTATTTAAACCATTTCTACCATTATGTGTTCAATTGTGTAAATTCAGCCTTTATTAAGCAGTAAAATAAATTTCCATGAAGTTATAATAGAATTTACTTAAATCATCACTATCATTAAATATCTATTGTTGATTTCTTAGGTGGTAGCCACTTCACTTGTCTTGATGTCATGTGCTAATTTAATGAACAAACTATTTTTTTTTGTCATGAGATTCTGGTAAGATATATAAATAATATCACTTTGTCAAATATTTTGATGCCTTTTAAATATATAGGTTGAGGTTGACAAGGTCATTGATTACTGCTATCTGGGTTTGACCCTCATATGCACATTCTGCAATTTATCAAGCATGTTGATGAGAATACCATGTGAGATGGTGCCAAAAGGTTTTAGTAAAATACGGATTTGTTAGGTTTTTTTCTTTCTTCTTATCTAAGAAGCCTGTCATCCTGTCATCTTACATGAGCAATGCTTTCAAGTTGAATGGATTTAAGATAGGAAGAACAAATATGCCGCCAGTACGCATACTTTATAAAAGCTTGACTAATGCGTAATGCTGAATGTAGTGGAAGGATTGCTGACATGAACTATTTTCACCTTTTGGATTTAATTCTTCTTACTTTTCCCCCACCCCCCTGTCCTTAGTGGAGATTAAGAATGAAAACTTCACCCAGCACACAGAATTTACAGTTCCTTAAGCAAAAGGTGCTGACCATAAATTCTTTCCTCATTACTCTTTCGTTTCCAATATCCTGGTCACTTACATCTATTGAATGCATTAAGCTTTCAGTATGATGCATATTGGTGTTCTTGTTTGACAGCTAGAGCTGACATATGAGAACATTCTGGAGACCATTCAAGGGCTGATGCCCTTGTGTGAGGCTGAGAGGTAGATGACTTTCAAGGTGTGGAAACTGGTTTATATTTCTACTGGAGACCATGGAAATAATCAGTACCCTAGCTTTGTAAATATGCCATTTTTTACCATTGTAATGTACAAGCCACTAATAACACAGACTGGTTATCCGGCAGGACATCTAACATCTAAAAAATGAAATAACGTTCCAAGCTTTTCATTCTCCCATTTGTATACAAATAGAATGACTTACCAAATAAGACAGAGAGACTCTGCATTGCTAAAAATCTGATCAGAAAATGTATCTAAAAATAGTATTGGCAGCACACAAGTTATACATAGTCTACAGACACTACTGGAAAAAATAGATATATTCCTTAATTAAAATGCCTTATTTAGTATATCATTCCATTTTTTAAATTATGAATAATTATTATTTCAGAAAAAATATGAGCCTTTTCATGGATGGTTTATTTTGCTAGCTTTTTGTAAAGCTTTATCATATCTCAATAATTCTTGTCTTAATAACTTCCCTAGTTAATGTGTTTACTGTATCAGTGCACCCATTTATATTTCTTAGCTTATAACATTGTTAGATCTATTTTGAACATTCTCTTCTCCTTTTACATTATTATTTTTCTAACCAAATTTATCATTCTAGTTGTAATTAATTAAAATTAATTACTGTTCTTAACTAAATATCTATGTTCACATGTACATGTATAAATAGCACATGATCTTTTATTAATTTGCCATATTACTGGGAAAAGAACTATTCATAGCCTGTGCACTGCAGAGGAAAGATTGTAAGCTATTGTACATACATTATGAGTAACTAGTGGCCCAGTGCACAAATCACAGTGGATTGGGCCGGGCCTGTCAGGAGGAGGAGATGGCTGAGGTTGGCTGGTCCACCCCAATTGGGACCCAATCAGGGGGGAGTGGCTGTGGGTGATTGGCCAACAGGTCCTGCCCCCAATTGGAGTGGGGTGGCTGATTGGGGGCTAGGCCAGC
This sequence comes from Cnephaeus nilssonii, assembly GCF_951640355.1. Classification (NCBI taxonomy): domain Eukaryota; kingdom Metazoa; phylum Chordata; class Mammalia; order Chiroptera; family Vespertilionidae; genus Cnephaeus; species Cnephaeus nilssonii. The sequence goes on along the minus strand of NC_137079.1, from coordinate 54,007,450 downwards.
CATGGGGAGGGACTGTGGGTGGTGGGCCAGCTGGCTTGCCCCCAAATGGGGTAGGGGACAATCAGGGGCCAGTGGCTGGGGGAGGGGCTGTGGGAGATTGGCTGGCCAGCCCCACCCCTGATTGGTGTCGGGGAGGCTGATCAGCAGCGGAGCTGGCTGAAGGGAGGAGCCATTGGCCAATTGGGGTGATGGGAGCTGATTGGGGTTGGGGTTGGCCATGGGGAGGGGCTTTGGGCACTAGGCTGGCCGGCCCCACCCCAGAATGGGGTGGGGGACCAATCGGGTGCCACGGCCTAGGGGAAGGACCATGGGTGGTTGGCTGGCTGGCCCTGCCCCTGATCAAAGTGCAGGCCCATCGGGGGTGGCACTGGCTGGGGGGAGGAGCTTCAGGAGGTTGGCCAACTGTCCCCGCCCCCTATTGGGGTATGGGGGCAATCAGAGGCAGGGCCTGCTGGGGTGAGGGGCCACAGGAGGTTGGCCGGCCAGCCCCACCCCCAATCGGGCCATTTCACTGGCCGCAGTGAGTGTCATAGCGACTGGTTGTTCTGGTCGTTATGGCATTCGGGTAGCTGGCTTTTTATATATATAGGTAATTTGTTTTTTATATAGTTATCTATAATAATAAACAGGTAATATGCTAATTAGACTGGATGTCCTTCCAACGTCATTCCAGAGGTCCTTCCAGATGAAGCTGGGGATAGAGGGAAGCCCAGGTCCTCGGTGCCAGAGGGAAGCTGGTGCCGGCAGCTGGGGGAAGGAAGGCCTGCTCTTGCATGAATTTCGTGCATTGGGTCTCTAGTATTAAAATAATGACTTTGCCCAATTTCTTCTCTAAAAATAAATGTGTAAATAGCAGATATATTCAAAATTATCAATAACTAGTAGCCCATTTGCAGGAAAATCCTGCAAGCGGCTGTTGCGGCCACATGCGCTGCCGCTGCAACCGTCTTTGCAGCCACCACGCCTGCACCCGCTCGCCACTGCCGCCCGCTCTGCTCCGCCCTGTTCCACCCCGTTCTGCCCGAGCTTTCCCTCTGGCAGCCACCTTGCTTTCCGCTTTTCCTCCCTCTTCCTTCTAAGTTGTCTTCAGTCTTCACTCCTCCCTCTCTCAGCGTATGCAAATTAACTGCCATCTTTGTTGGGTAATTTGCATACTCGCCCTGATTGGCTAGTGGGCATGGCTTTGGCTGGTGGGCGTGGCTTGGGCGTAGCAAAGGTGCAGTCAATTTGAATATTGCTATTTTATTAGGTAGGATGGTTGGTTCTAAAGAGATGTTTAAAAATGGTTTATAAGTAAAAAAAAAAACAACAAAAAATATATAACATAGTTAAAAGTAGATAACTTGCCAACAACTTTGTTTATTGTTTCAGAAAACAGCTAGTCTAATATTGATAGATGTTAGCATAGATATTATTTTATTATAAAAATTTTATTTTGTATGTTATTAGCTGAGTCACACATTGTGCTACTAAGTTAAATTTTATACTTAATAAAGTTTAAATAATAATTAAAATGCCCCAAATTCCCTAGATACTTTGGATTTAGAGATAGGAAATGGTATCTAAGAGTATAAATTATTATAACTATTACATATTTTAAAAGGTACATTCAATGAAAATGCAGTTCAGCTACAAAAGGCTAGTAATTAAATAAATTATGGAGCTACATCAACTGAGGTTCTAGTTCAGTAGAAAAAATCAAGTTCAAATAAAGCAAAACAGAGCATTTTAAATCAAATAGAAGAAACAAGCCAAAATGAGAAAGTTCCTCACATTTCAGTGACTTTTAACTCTTTCAGTAGGACCTAGGATTTGGGCCTCAAGTTTAACTTCTGTGACCCTGTAAGAGTTCAAATTGCATACTGGTTGAGGTCTTCCTGGTGGTGAAATTTTTCAAATATGGTGCTTGAAATATTGGGAACAGTCAAGAACTGGTTGTTTTCGGTTCTTATTTGAATAGATATGGTCTCACTATTAACAAGAAAGTAAAAGCCAACATAGTCATCCCTCTGATATTTCCCCTGATAAAATTTTTGAAGAAATGTTTGCGAAGGAAATGTCTATTTATCTCAGTAGAATCCACTGTCTGATAACTACAATAATGAGCAAAATGAAACTAAGCTTTTGTAAAGTACTGTTCACCTTAAAATAGTTTATAAAATATAGGATTATACACCAAAACTACTAGATTTACAAAAACCTGAGTGTAAAAGATTTTTTAAAGAAAAAGTAAAGTTGACATACATATGGTTAACGTATTCTAAAAGCTTTTTATTAGAGTACATTATTAAGTAAATAAAACATGATATACACTTTGAATTATAAGCTGACAGAGGAAAGAATGAGTGGAAGGGGTGGGGAGAGAGAGAAAAAAAAAACATCCATGTGAGAAAGACACATTGAGTGGTTGCCTCCAGCATACACTCTGGGACCACAGAATGAACCTGTAACCTAGAAATGTGTCCTATACTGGGAATCATACCTGAGACCCTTTAGGTGTAAGGGCTGACACTCTAACCACTGAACTCACTGGCCAGGACTGGAAGAAATATTCTTATAACTTGTCAAAGTCATGAATACTGAGAATAAAAGGCTCTGTGGAAAAGGTATTTTTCAAAAAATGTTTCTCTATCACAGTCTATTGATTGGTGATATTAATAAATTGCTTCTTCTAAATAAACTAATACAGATATTCAGACATCCAGAACATTAAATATTTATGTCATAGTGGACAAAATGATGTATTAAAACATGATTTTTGTTACAAAATGGTTTAATCTCTCACACATCAAAGTGAATCTAACTAAAAAAATATTTATAGGCCCTGGCCAGATAGTTAAGTTGGTTATAGCACTGTCCCAGTATGCCAATGTTTTGGGTTTAATCCCAGGTCAGGACACATGCAAGAATCAACCAATGAATGCATAAATAAGTGGAACAACAAGTTGATGTCTCTCTCTCTCTCTCTCTCTCTCTCTCTCTCTCTCTCTCTTGCTTCTTCTCTCTAAAATCAATAAATTAAAAATATACTTATAGAATGCAATAGCAGTAAACAATGCCATTGACTAACATGATCTTTTACTCAACTTCTTTTTTTCAGAAAAAAACTATTAGTAGAAAGAAATGCAATGAATTATTGCTTTAAGGATAAAGAAATTAATTTTCTTCAGCCAAAATTAAGAGATAAGACATACAATCATTTGGATATTACATAGTAATTTTATAAGATGTTCAAACCAAATAGAAAAACTAGAATGTATTTCTAGTCTTCTTGTAAATAAAAATAAAATACATTCAACAATGAACTACTTGCTTAATAGCAATATCAATATAACAGAACTTATTAACAGCCAATGGTTGTTTTCAACAAAAATAGTTTGTTACCTGGTACCTGCAGAAAAGTAAGCAAACACATTGCCTGAAAGTACAATAATTTCTGAATTACATCTGCTATGAAAAACTCCCATCATTCTACTCTGGAAGGAATGCTGTGGCTGGTATGCAGCTATTCAATGGTGACATTTAAAATATTTAATATTGAAACATGGGGTTTGAGGTGTAGACTTCTTCTCATGGGTCCTTGTCCTCAAGAAGTTTGAAAAATAAACTCGCAGACAAAAGGGCTTCTTTAATAAAAAAAAAAAAAATGTAGAAGTTTATGGGAAGCAGATGCAAACTCCAACTGGGCATGGGGTTCCCCAAAGGGGACCCCCTGGGGAAGGGTCCCCAAATGGGAAAAGCCTTCTCTCTCTCTCTCTCATGGAAAAATCAATCTAAGAAAATGTGTCTCATGTTCCTTTGTTTCCGGTTTATATATGTTTCAGTTCTTTGTCCGAATCTGACCCTTTCTAATTGGACCCTTCCTTGATTTAGGATCCCTGTGCTTTCCTCATTGGTCATTCTGCTACATGATACCAGTTTCAAACTCAAAGCCCACATGGTGCCCCCTCTTTCTCTCCCCTTATCTTGCAACATTCCTCTATCCTCTGTGCAAGTAAGATAAGCATTTTGGCGTCTCCAAGCCCCCATCTATGCATTCATCTCCCATGGACCCTCTCTCAGTTGTCCTTGCCAGAGATAATTTATTACCCCTTATGGCTCTCCCAGCTACTCAGGTTAGGGCTGCTTTTAATTGCGCAAGCAGAAATTCCCCACCCCCCTCCTATCTTAAGCTAGCTAGTTAACCCTTATCAATATGTTATACAGAAATTTCCCCAAACGATAAGGACAAGGCTATAGCGCTAAATCAAATCAGTTACTGGGTCCTGAGGAATCATGGGTAAGAACTGAGAGTCAGGGGAAAGTGGAGGTTTTTACAAGTCAAGGCAAATGATATTTTCACTACGTATTTTGAAAACAGGAATAGTCAATGAAAACCCCACTCGAATATTAAATATGAAAAATTGAAATAATGAAAGAAATAATTTTATCATGAAATTTATTTATATTGCTATATCTATACATCTAGACCTCAGGTATAAAGGCACATTTTCATTCAAGTAAAAGTCTGAAAAATTGTCTATTAAAATTAATTTTAGACACATATAAGTATATGGGAGAGTATTATTTTTAAGTGTTTAAATAATGTAAACAGTAAAATAAACTTCATTTTTTTGAAATTGTTCAAGTGTCAACTATGGTTTCACTGATCTAAAAATCATGTATTTCGTCTATTCAAACCTCTTCCACTCTTCACAAATCAATGACATTTGTTAATATATATGTATTTTTACCATTACTATAGTTTTGCCTTTTCTAGAATGTCATATATTTGTAATTATAACATGTATTATGGCTTGTTTCACACAACAGTATGAACTTAAGATCCATCTATATTTTTTTAATATATTTTATTGATTTTTTTACAGAGAGGAAGGGAGAGGGAGAGAGAGTTAGAAACATTGATGAGAGAGAAACATCGATCAGCTGCCTCCTGCACACCCCCTACTGGGGATGTGCCCGCAACCAAAGTACATGCCCTTGACCAGAATTGAACCTGGGACCCTTGAGTCTGCAGGCTGACGCTCTATCCACTGAGCCAAACCAGTTAGGGAATTATCCCTCTATATTTTTAAATAGGTAGCTAGCTTATTTATTTTTATTGCCTAATGATTTCCTATTGTTCAGATACGCCACAGTTTATTTATTTATTTTTATGAAGACGTTATGTTGTTTCCAACTTGGGGTTTTAACATATTAAGTTACTATAGGCATTCAAATGCAGGTGTTGTGCAGATAGAAGTTTTAAATTCACTTGGAGAAATACCTAGAAGTGTGATTGATTGTCAGATCATATGGTAAGACTATGTTTAGCTTTGTCAGGAACTGTCAAACTGTCTTCCAAAGTGTTTGAATCTATAGTCCTACTAGCAATTAATGAGAGTACCTATTGCTTCATGCAGTCTCCTAAAATTATATTCTGAGTGTTTTGTTTTGATTTGTTCTTGTTTTATAATTTTAGCTATCCTAATCTGTTGGCCTAATCCATTGTTGTATCTCATTGTTAATTTAGTTGGCAATCTCTAAACACAAAAGATGCCAAGCACCTTTTCCTATTTTTGTTTGCCAACTGTTTATCTGATTTGGTAAGGTGTCTGTTCAGATCTCTTGCACATTTTAAAATGTAACTGTTTGCTATTTTATTCTTGTTTTATAGAGTTCTTTGTCCTTTATGAGTCCTTTATCATATAGGGGACAAAAATCTCCCTAAACAATGCATGTAAACATCTCATATAGTCATGTTTATAGGGAAACATAATGTTTTCAAAGAGGCATAGACGACATTTCAGAGTAAATAAATCTTGAGCTGATAAATGAAGAATGAAAGTGAGGTGTGAAAATGAGGCTGAGGTCTGGGGCTGACAACATGGGTACAATCGCTCAGGTATCAAGGAACATGGAATATTAAAGGTACTAATAAAAGACCATGTGTTTATTTTATTTTTAACTATTTTTTCAGATCAAAGTCACCCTATTCCAGTGCTTGTGTTCAGGGATCCCTTTTTTCGCTTACTAATGGTCCCAAGGCACAAAAGTAGTGATGCTGGCAATCTGGACATGCCAAAGAGAAGCCATAAAGTGCTTCCTGTAAGTGAACAGGTGAAAGTTCTCAAATTAAGGAAAGAAAAAAAAAATCATATGCGGAGGATGCTAAAATCTACAGTAAGAAAAAATCTTCAATCTGTGAAATTGTGAAGAAGGAAAATGAAATTTGTACCAGTTTTGCTGTAGGACCTCAACCAAATTTCATCACATAGGCATTGTGTCATCTCATGTCATCACAAGAAGGGTGAGTACAGGACAAAAAGATATTTTGAGAGAGAGACCACATTGATAGGATGATGACAAATAAGCATGCATGGTTTTGTAAGAGTCAGGTTTTGCTGTGGATTTCGTTTACTACTTTAGAAGCAATGAATGGGGGATCAATATGATCATTTTTGTACTATTTTTAGTTTTAACACTTTAAATAAAGTATGGATGCAGGAAGATTAGTTACAAAATTATTGCAGTTTCCCAAGACATGATGGAAGCTGGACTATGTTATTGTAAGAATTTAAAATTAGACAAATCTCTGTATTGTCTGTATGATAAAATAATTTTTCATTTAGGGCTGAAAAAAATCTGATGGCTAATCTTGGAGTTAAGTGGGAATATTGAAGAAGCATCAAAAGCAGTGGTAGGTGATGAGTTATGTCATAGAGGCAGAGGTATGTTAAAAGAATATGATATGAAGAATTCCAAGAAAGGGTGGCTCAAGAAGGAGACATAGCCAATCGTGTCTGTGCTGCTTGATAGGCATATAGAATAATTTTTCCAAAGGCTACATTCAGAAATGTTTTCTGTGCTCTAAATCACATCAAGAGTGGTCTGAGTGTTGACAGTATTAAACAGCAGGTGCTCAACAACCGTGCTTAGGAGCTTGTCTTGCTTTGCGATAAGCATTAAAAATTGGAGAAGGGCAGCTGAGGTTGTATTTTGCAATTTTATTTTTCATTATTGAGAATTTCCCCAATTGAATTCTAAATTCCTTCAAAAGCTGCAGTCAAAGTTGGGCTATTTCTAAGAAAGTCATAGAGACCAGATAGACTCAAAGATTCAGGCATTTTTTTTGTTGTTTCTTAAACTTATCTTTATTGTTGAAAGTATAACAGGTGTCCCTATTTTTCCCCATTGATGCCCCTACCCCACTCCCACCCCACCCCAGGCCTTCACCACACTATTGTATCTATCCATGGACTATGCATATTTGCATATAAATTATTTGGTTATTTTCTGCCCCTCTCTCCTCCTCCCTCCTCTCTGAGATCTGTTGGTCTGCTCCACGCATCCATGCCTCTGGACCTATTTTGTTCAGCAGTTTATTCTGTTCATTAGATTACACTTGTAAGTGAGGTCATGTGATACTTGTCTTTCTCTGAGTGGCTTATTTTGCTTAGCATCATACTCTCTAGGTCCCTCCATGCTGTCTCAAAGGGTAAGGCTTGTTGATTAGTACTATAACACTGTAGCCCAAAACTTTTTTTACAGGGTAATTAGTCCTAATAGATATGCTCTGCTACAGACAAGACTTAAGGATTCCTTTAGCACCTCTGGTTTATTTCTTATAAGAATTTTTGGAGTTTTCTTTCCTCAATTCCATAACACAACTTTTCTTTATAATTAACCTGAGAAAGATTAAACAAATAAGATCTCAAGAAAGGACAGCAATTGCCAAACATTAACTGTCATATACCCAGTACAATGAAATCATCAGTCAGAAACTTGGCTGTATTGTTGTCTTTATCCTGGTCTCTGTTCTTTCTCATTGGAATTGGATCTAGGAAGTGAAGGAAGAAAACCTTGGTATCCTTCCCTGAGAGCAAGAATTACCTCTAAGTATAATTATTCTACTGTAATCCTAAATAGAAACTGTTCCATTGAGTGATATTTTCTGTAACCTTACAGCTGTCTAATAATTGATAAGAAAGAGCTTAAGAAAGATGCTATTGTGTACAAGAAGGAGAAACTTTCTTCCTGGATTAGAAACATACAAAATGCACTAAAATAATTTAGTTCTTCAGATTCCTTGCTTTCTATATATCCAATGCTGCATTTTCACCTTGCAGAAAAAGTCTGGAGTTTTTCATAAATTTCCTTGTTCTGTTATTGTTTTTATGAAAGGTGATTTTAAAAAGTAAATCCTCAATGAGGTTCTACAAGGCATTTAGTAGTAATGGAACCTTGTTGATATATCAACTGCCTTATTTCATCACTCTATGTTGCCATGCCTCATCTAAAATTAGAAACCCTTTACATGGGATCCAGAAGCAATTGGTTTAACACTCTTGACATATTGATATTGAGGAGACAGAGGAAGCTAGGTAGACAGGAACAGGGACCATGGAGGAAGGGGGATGAAGTAAAACTAGGTTGAGTTACTAAGATGCTCCAAATGGGCGGGGAAGGAAGGGCACAGGTGCCAGAGGCATGAACTTTAAAATGTATGGATGTTGCTAAGACAGGCAACTTGCAGATAACCAATCACAAGACAATGAGGCATATAACCAATCCCGAGAATACTATTAAGGCAGAATTATTTTAAAAAGACCAATCAGGAGCTAGCAAGGTTGTCTCCACTCCCAAAATTAAAAGGCCCATGCTTCCTCTTGTCCTCTCTCTTCTCCTTGGCACAGCATGCAATGGGTTCCTGATGTTCGTTCCTGTGGGGCGGAGCACATCCCTGGGCCTCCACACATGGACTAACATACTTTAATTCACCTGGATGCTGAACTACTCCCCACTGTAACATGAAAAGGAAGCTCTGGACACTGGCCTTCTCCTGGAACCCCAGCTGCTCCTTTTTCAGGACTGGCTTCTCCCAATAAACTTTGGTTCCATTAATCATTTTTGTCTGCGACTTTAACTAGGTCTCAAACAACACCCCACATTTTGGTTTCAATATGACTCTGGATAAGTTAGGCTTGAAATATATCAATACAAATGACATTCTTCACAGGGATGTCCTGCTTCTTTGTCACTATTATTTCCCAAGTCTCCATAGTGCATAAAACACCATTAAGGTATATTGAGCACAGAATGTCAGGACCTGTCAACATTCATGCAAAACTCAAAAGAAAATGCTGAAAGAGAAAAAGAGTATTAGAATACTAGAGGCCTGGTGCACGAATTCGTGCACGGGTGGGGTCCCTTGGCCTGGCCAGCAGTGGGCGGCAATTGGGGATGCGGAGTGAGGGGCCCTGGGATCTTGGCCAGCCAGGGGGAGGGGCAATGGAAGTTGGCTGTGGGAGCTCACTGACCACCAGGGTGCAGCTCTTGGGTTGAGTGTCTGCCCCCTGGTGGTCAGTGTGCATCATAGCAACAGGTCATTCAGTGGTTCAGTTGTTTAGGCTTTTATAAATATAGATTACCAACTAACCTAATAGGATACTGTGTATGCTTTGAAAATTATTGGATTTCTCTATGAATTAGTAAAAACAACACCTTCTAGATGTATGAGCAGATTGATTAGAAAAAGGCATCCTATTTGGCATATGAGTTGGGTTGTTGAGCCTTTGCAGTGTCATGGTAGTTAAACTTTTCAAAACTGCCTCTAATATTACAGAATTTGTAGAACTGTGAAGTACTAACTGTGGCAAAACTGTTCTTATTGTAAATTTATCTGTAGTTGTTTTCAGTTAATCAACTAATTTAACTCACCAAGAGCAAAATTTGCAATTGGATAGTTAAGAGTTTTTTAGAGTTGTTATGTTTATTTTAATTTAGAAGAATGATGATATAAAATGTCAACCACTTAGCAAAATTCAACTGAATTAATAATCATATTTGCCTTGTACTATGAAAACCTTAGTTTACCATCAAATTCTAGAATGTATTTTAATGAAATGATGGAAGTTATTTGAATTTAAAATTTCTATTGATAATGTATGCTTTATAACTTTATTAAGTAAACTCTTTAAAACTTATTTTCAGTGTATTGTTCCAAATTATGCATTAAATCAAAAAATTTTTAAATAAGGAACATTTTTAAATTTTATGGAAAATAAATCTAAATGAATATTTAACTTTAAAGAACAAACTAAATTAATGTCACCAGAAATTATTTTAATAAAGTTCATAAATATTTGAATATGTATAAGTGGTCAGTTGCTTTTTTTTTAAAGTTTGAGACAAAATTTCCCTTTATAAATGAATATTTGGCATATAATGTAAAGTTTATTTTCTTACATTCAATTAATTGAATTAATAAAGTAAAGTTACTTTGGAGTTAAAATCTACACTAATAAAAGAGAAATATGCAAATTGACCATACTTCTGCAACGCCCACCAGCCAATCAGGAGTTAGTATGCAAATTAATCCTACAAAGATGGTGGGTTAATTTGCATATGCAGGCACGGAGTGAAGACGAAAGACTGAAGAACACTAAAGACTGAAGGCTGAAGAGGCTTGGCTTCTCCACTGTGGCCAGAGCGAAGGCCTGGGTCCCCAGTGCCGGGAGGAAAACTGGTGTTGGCAGGCAGGGGAAGGAATGCCTATTGCATGAATCTTCGTGCAACGGGCCTCTAGTATATATATATAAACCACCTGCATTTAGTTTTTCAAGTATTAATTCATGGATATTTTAAACTTATCAATTCAACTGACATGTCTATATCAAATGCTAGAAGTTACACTTTTTTTACTTTAATAATATGTTTTATAAATATGAATGATCATTTGGAATGTGTGTGTACATGTAATTTTTTTCCTTTGAAGACACAACCCAGATTGATTCAGCTGCACCTTGGAAAAAAGCATATTTCTCCACATGATATCAGGGAAACATTACTAGCCCATTATTTCATACTAGTGGACCGGTGCACAAAATTCGTGCATGGGTGGTGGGGGGAGTTGTCCATAAGCCCAGCCTGCACCCTCTCCAATCAGGGAACCCTCAGGGGATGTCCAACTGCCAGTTAAGGCAGTCGGACATTCCTCTCGCAATTCGGAACCGCTGGCTCCTAACCACTCACCTGCCAGCCTGCTCACCCCTAAACACTTTGATCACCTCCAACTGCCCCCCCTGCCAGCCTGCTCACCCGATCTGCCCCCCCCCGCCAGCCTACTTGCCTCCAACTGTCCCGCCCTGCCAGCCTGCTCACCCCCAACTGCCCCCCCTGCCAGCCTGCTCGTCCCCAATTGCCACCCCCCTGCCAGCCTGCTTGCCCCCACTGGTACCCCTGCTGGCCTGCTCACCCCCAACTCCTCCCCCCCGCTGGCCTGTTTGCCCACAACTTCCCCCTTGCCAGCCTGCTCTCCCCTAACTGCCTCTGCCTCAGCTCTGCCACCATGGCTTTGTCCGGAAGGACATCTGGAAGGTCTCCAGGTCTAATTAGCATATTATCCTTTTATTAGTATAGATTCTCCAGGATGCTTCATGTGATTCCTGCTAGTGTTAAAAAATAATTTCCATTATATATACTTGTAATGCATAAGACCTAAGGTGATCATTCTACCCTTATGCATTTTATCATTAAAGTTTAAAACAATGTGGAGATTGAAAATGTCTCTTGTGATAAGCTAGATAAATGTTATTAATAATAATAACTAACAATTTAGAATTAAGCTAGGCTGATGTGGGTTTGATAGACGTCCAATTTTCCCTTGAAACTTTCCCCTTAGTCTAGTTTAGTATTGAGAGGATTTCAGAGACAAGAAAGACAATTTTAAGGAAAAGGGAGGGGGTTTCATGGGAAAGGGATGCATATGTGATGGGCAGAGACAGCTCCAAGCCACCCCATTGTCTACAAGAATGTTACAAGATTAGGGGAGGAAGAAGAGGGGGCACCAGGTGAGCTTTGAAACTGAAACTGATACCATTCAAGGAAAAGGGAGACAAGTGGCCAATTAGGAAAAAGATTGGGGACATAAAATAAGGAAGGGTCTGATTAGGAAGTGGGATGAACCAACAAGGAACTATGTGCATTTATAAACCTGTAGACAAAGAGACTCACTGGACTAGGTTTTTTCCATTTTGGGAGAGATCAGGTTTTCCCCAAGGGGAATCCCTCCCCAGGAGAGAGTTTGTATATGCTTGCAATAAGCTTCCATGTGTTTGCTTAAAATTTTTTAGTCAGTGGATATTATTCTTTAAACTTCATAGGACAAGTACCTTTAATGAGAGTTCCAGCTTGCCATTCAGGGTATCAGAATATTTGTCAAAACAGTGAACAGAGTTCTTACTGTTGTTAAACTGAAAGATAATCAGAGAAAAGCCATCCTTGATTTTTGTTGTTGTTGTTGTTGTTGTTTTGGGGGGGGGCGGGGTATACTTTTCAAGACTCAACATATCTAGCACCTCTTTTTCAAGGATTATATTCAGTATGTTCTCTGATAACATAAATTACACTTGGGAGTGCTAGGGACTTTTTTTTTTGGCTCCTTGTAGAGGAAGAACAATGTTTCTCTCGTTGCTGGATAAGTGATTGACAGATTATTTGTGCCATGGCCTGAACTCTTATTTTCCAGGTGTGAGAAATCTGAGACTTACAGTCAATTGGGAAAGGTGAGAAACTGTAGATGAGATGTCCATAAAATATATTTGAGAAGTGAGGCTAAAAATTATGCCATGGAGTTTAGAAAGAGACAGTTGGATATTTTTGCTACAGTAATTTTATAATTTGTTGTATGATTTTAAATGAAAGAGACAGATATATTCACTTTCTCCATATACTCTTAACTTACTAAAAACTTTGATTATTCAACAAAGCTAAAAAAAGTAAAATCTAGTGACGTTTTAAACTATGTTAAATTATAATTTTGAGAACAGAGAAATTAGTCTCATAATTCTCTGTTTAAAATATATATGTATTCTCTTCAGTTCCCAGTGTAACAATTCTAAAATACAGTGAGATACCAGGGTATACCTAAAAAATTTCAACAAGAATTTTGACATATCTATAAATTGACAAATCATGAACAATGAAGAAAAATTACATATCTCATGGGTTAAGAGAAATATACAATAGAGGAAAAGACAGAAAGAAAAATCCACTCATATAGAAAAGCAGTCATGTAGATGAAATAAAAGGCAGATAAGAATAAAACAGTAATATATATATTAGAGGTAGAGCCCCAGTGAATGAAATTCGTGCACCGCTGCAGTCCCTAGGCCTGGCTGGCGATTGAAGCAGGGACATCTGGTGTGGAAGGGCAGGTCTCAGGAGACCTCTGAGCCCTGGGCAGCACCTGGGCCCCTGGGCTCCTGTATGTGCCCCCCTCCGCCTGAGTCATGGCAGAGATGCGGTGAGTGCAGCCAGACTCCCGGTCGAGGGGACAATTTGCATATTAGGCTTTTATTATATAGGATATCCACCCACAGACTTGGTAAGGTATAGTACTAGTTTCTTAGATGTTGTTCTAATAGGATTCCTGCCTTGAAGAGGTCAGGCTTAGTCTTTTGTTGCTTCTATTTCAGTTCCAACCTCCCTGTTTCGGAAATGGAGCTGTGAAGAAAACTGGTCTTCTCTAATTCCAACAGCACACATTGAAGTCTGTGGAGTACAGATGCAAGTGATTTCACTCCAAATCCAATATCATGTCCCATTGTTATTGTAAGCCTCTTTAGAAAAGAAACCATAAAGCCTACAATTATATTTGAATGGCACTTGATTTAAATAAGGACTGCATTATTGCTTTCTTACTCTTCCTTGAATATGTCAAGATCATTTGCTTTAAGCCTTTGCATTGCTCTTCTCTCTGCCTGGAATGCTTGTTCTCTTCTAATTCATGTTTGGCTCTTTCTCGGAAGCCTCCCTAACCTCTATACCTACCCATGAAAGTGTATAATTTTTTGTTCTATTTTATTCACATATATCTTGTTAATCTGCTTATTTGTGTTTTATACATCTTCAAAATTGGATGCAAGGTCTAAGAGAACAAGGAAGTCATATTGCTAATTCACTGATTTTTAAACCCGTAATAGTGCCCTGGAAATGGGAAGTGCTCAAAATTGTTGGTGACAATGAACTCATATGAGTATATGCATAACTCAAGGACAGAGACAATGGGTGGTGAAGGCCTGGGGGTGAGGGCGCAGGGGCAATGGGGAGAAAATGGGACATATATAATACTTTCAACCATAAAGATTTATTAAAAATGTTTGGTTGAATGAAGAAAACTAGACATATATAACAATTAGCCTGCAACCAATTGTTAATAAGAGTGATTAAAGTAGAATATTTAGGTGATTCTAACATCCTGTACAAACACTTGATGAAGTTGATAGTCATTCAGAGAACTGAAAGGGTTAGCTAGATAGCTTAATTAGGAAGGTTTAGGGAATGAGGAGGGTCCATGGGAGAGGAATACATAGATGAAGACTTGAAGTTGCCAGCTGCTCACTTATTTGTGCAGAGGATAGAGAAAAGCCATAGGCAAATGGAAATATTTTTGGCCTAAGCAATTATAAGAGCCACAAACCAAGGACAGGCTGGGGTATCTCTGGCCTGAGCAAGTAAAGTGACCATAAGTTAGGCCAAAGGTAGCCCTGACCTGAGCAGCTGGGAGAGCTATAAGATAAAACATCTCTGCCAGCACAACTGGGAGAAAACCACAAGGTAAATCAAAAGTGACTCCAACCTAAACAGATCAGATGACCAAATGAGGAAAAGTGTGGATGTGGGGGTCATGGGAGCTGATTACAGGGCTAAGGTCCCACAGTAGAAAAGGGGGGTCTCTAGCCTATCTAATGCCACAAGACAAGGAAAGCAGTGATCACCCTTATTTGGGGCCCCTCTGTCCATCCAGGAGGGACAGAGTCTTAGGATTAGCAACTTAGAGGACACCTTTCTTAGGTGGCCCCTCTGCCCCTCTGCACCAAGAGGGACAGAACTTAAGGCTTAGAATTTAGAATTAAGGTTTTAGAGGTAGTGTTTGCTTGCAATAAACTTTCTGTAATTTTCACCTACCATCTTTTGTCTGTGGCTTCATTCTTGGAATCCATCTGGACAAGGACCTGGGAAAGAAATAACCCTGCTCAATAAAACAACCCTGAATCAGTACTGCATCATGGGTCAGAAGGCAGAAAGCTTTTAGTGGATAAAGAATACAAAACAATGAACAAAAATAGAAAATATCTGGTTGGAAGGGGCCACATCGTCAACCACACTTAGTGTGAGAAGGCCCAGCATTAGCTTCTTGTTTGGGGACTGACTGGCTGAATATACTGCATTTCTAGTCGAAGTGAGCATTTACAGGGACACGGAAGTTTTCTAACTTTTGCTTTACTGATGTGGCATCCTAGGTAGGAGTAGCTCCATGTTGGCCTTAGAAAGCTAGTTCAACACCAATACAGTCTATTTAGTAAAATTTATTTGAAGAGTAATTTTATTTACTTATTTAAAATATGTCTTTATTGATTTTAGAGAGGAAGGGAGCATGGTAGAGAGATAGAAACATTGATGAGAGAGAAACATTGATTGGCTGCCTCCTGCAAGCACCCTACCTGGAATCGAGCCCCCAACCTGGGCATGTGCCCTGATTGGGAATCAAACTGGTGACCTCCTGGTCCATGGGTTGACACTCAACCACTGGAAAACAAAAGTTGCCCAACTGTGCACATAATTCTCTTTGGGAAAAAAAGTTATCTCTGCTACCAGCTCTCCTCCTGGGACAAGACCCCTTTCTAATGTAAATTTCCCTTACACAAGGGTAACTTCTATTTTTAGAGTTTCTCCTGCGCCTGCAGTTTCTCAAAATAATCCTTATATCAAAGAGGCATATTTGGGCGTGGCATATTTTACTATCCATCCCTAGCAAAGAAGCAAGTAAGGAGGGCATATCAGGCATGAATTAGGATGGAGGCAAGAAAACACAAAATTTTACATGGAGAGTTTATGGATAGATCATAATTTGATTAGGGAATAATGACAGATCAACTAAATAATAATGAGGAATTGGCCAGACTGAAGTATTTTGCTTAATAAATTTAAAAAATTAATTAAAAATAATCGACTGCTTATTAAATAGAAGGCTGATATTAACTATTAAAGCTTTGGAAATCATGCCTTGAAGATTACATATCAGTTGTTATACAACTCTGTGTTTACCTATCTATATTAATCTTCACAATAATATTGGATGTTTCATCCTTAAATCCCAGCTTACTGTCATAAAGATTGAGAGCATTCTGTTCACATATGACAGCCCTGAAATTTTAAATCAAGCTTATCTGCATCCAAAATCATTGTAAATAAAATTTCTCTCAAGGCAAAGCCAATAAGGATTTCCATTATCTGTAATCAATAAATGAAATTGGGTAATATTTATGTGAAATGTTATTTATAAATGCACAAAACTATTTAACTTATTACAAGTTACTTTTAAAATCCTGTATTTATTTAGGGTTTTTTAATTAGGCAAATATAACCTCATATAAACATGAAGAAATGTTTTACCAAATAATGACTTCAAGTGTTCATTATATAAATAAAGATAAACTATATTTTTCGCATAAGGCAAATTTTCAATAATACCTTTATTCTGCAAGTGTATATAAATTAACTTTTCTATACTTCAATTTATATATTACATACAATTGATATTTTAAATTTTTGTTGGTAAGACATACTGTTGAACATGGGAGGAGCAAATTTGCATTTTGTCTTAGAGTAAAGTAGTTGATAATTCATTAATTTGCTGGGAACCACTATCTTAAATAGGGCAAAGCATACAATAGATTTTTGCATGTTTTGTGGCTTTTTGCCACTTTCTACTACTCAGACAATTTCAATTTAGTCACTATAATAATTTCTAGGTCTGCCATAAGAAAATACCACAAACTGTGTAGCTTAAACGACTAAAATTTATTTCCTCACAGTTCTGCTAGCTGGAAGTTGGAGATCATGATGTCAGCAGTTTTGCTATCTTTTGAGACCTCTAATTTGGCTTGCAGATGGCCACCTACTTGGTATGTCCTCACATGGTCTTTCCTCTCTGTGTACCCATGTCTGGTGTGTCGCACATTTTCTTAAAGGTACAAGACATATTGGATTAAGCCCCACAAAAGACCCCCTCATATTACCTTAATTACCTCTTTATAGATACTATCTCCAAATACTATCACATTCTGAGATACTAGAGATTCCGATTTTAACATATAAATTTCTGGGATAAACAATTTGGCCCCATACACTTCCACCTTTTGCCCACAAAATTCATATCCTTCTTGTATGTAATATGTATTCATCTCACCCAATAGTCCCCAAATTCCTAACCCATTCAAGAATCAATTCTAAGTGTAAAATATAATTTAAATATCTAAGTCAGGTATAATTGAGACTTGAAGTATGATTCATCCTGGGACAATTCCTCATCACCTGTGAATCTGTGAGACCAGCAAAAACTAAATTTCTAAAATAGAATAGACAGGCATAGGGTAGACATTTCCATTCCAAAAGAGAGAAATTGGAAAGAAAAAGGGTCATAGAGTCCCAAGCAAGTTGGAATCCTAACAGGGAAAATTCCATTAATTGAATTTTTAAAAATTATTATTTGAGAGAGAGAGAGAGAGAGAGAGAGAGAGAGAGAGAGAGATTCTACTTGCATATATATTCATTGGTTGCTTATTGTATGAGCCCTGACTGGGGATCGAACCTACAACCTTGGTCTATCAGGCTCTAACCTACAGGCCTAACTGTCCAGGGCTAAATTCCATTATATTTTACAGCTTGTGAATAATCCTCTTTGATTTAATGCTCTGTCCTCCAGACCCACCTGGGCAACAGCATTGTCTTCTCCAGCAGCAGGGATGGTGGCCTTACTTCCCCGGCCACAGGCAGAAGTGTTGTCCCTGTGGCCCTGGGCAGTAGCCCTACCACAGGGCCCTGCAGGAAAGCTCTGCCCTTGGAACCAGGAGGAAGACAGGCCTGCCCCCTACATCTGTTCCTCTAAGTCGATCATGGCAGTGGAATCACTGCCTTTGGGATAATTTTTTATTTTTATTTTCATGAAGGATAACATGCTTAAAGACAGCTCTATTGGCCTGTCCTGTAGAATCTCAGAAATCCAATAGCCTTTCTTCACTTTTTCCTGTCTCTGTCCTCTTCAGTAAAAGCACTTCTATAGTAATGATTGATTGGATCCATGAGTTACATCTATAATCTCTTTATAGCCATTTCCCCACACCCCTCCAGCCACACCATTGATGTTCTTTGGTGTAGAACATGCTTTCTATTTTTGGCAATATGGTTAGGTTGAGAATTTTCCAAATCTTCATGTTCTGGTTACTTTATGTTTAACAATTTCTTCTTCAAAGTATGTTTCTCTGCTAATGTAAACTTATATAAGCAAAAGGAAACATTAGATAGTGCCTTCAACATTGTGCAAAGAAATTTCCTCAGCTAAATATCCAAGTTAATCACTTACCAGTTCTACTCTCCACAAAAAAACTAGAACACAAGTTCTTTCCCACTTTATAATAAAGCTCCTATTCCTCCAGTGTTCAATAGCATAGCCCTCTCCCCTTTGAAGCCTCATCAGAAACAATTTGAGCATCCATATTTCTACAGTCTCTTCAATGAATTTATCTAGGTTTTACTAACATGAACCTCAAAAATCTTCTAGCTTCTATCCATTATTAAACTCCAAAACAACGTTTACACCCCTCCTCTTGCTTTCTAGTTTATTATTTATTTATTTATTTATTTATTTATTTATTTATTTATTTACGGAATTGACTCACATGGTTTTGGAGTCTTGGCAAGTCCAAAACATGTAGAGTAGGCCAGGAGACTACAGACCAGGGAAGAGTTGCATGTTGAGTACAAAGGTGATCTGCTGGCAGAATTCTCTCTTCTTCTATGAAGGTCAGTTTTTCCTACTGAGGCCCACCTACATTATGGAGTATGCTTTACTGTACTCAATCTACCACTTTAAATGTTATTATAATCTAAAAATGTCTTAGCTAGAAACATCTAGATTTGATCAAATATCTGGGTATCAAGTTGACACATAAAATTAACTATAAAAATCAAGATGTTTATTCTCTATTGACTTTGTTAATCACCCACATTATTTAGATAATAGCTAGCATCAAACCACAGTTATAACTAGAAAATGAATTATGATATATAAATCAAATATGTTTTTAAATTTTAAAATATTCAAAAATTATTCTCTTAATGAAGCAATTTTTAGATAAATTTAGAACTGTAGTGTCAGAAAAGACCCAATCCTAATAGCTTGATTTATTAATGTAATTGTTTTAAGAGTATTTTAAATGAAACCTATTATAATCTTGGCAAAAACAAATGTAAGGTAAAATCTAAATTTTTAAACCAACTATGCCTCTGCTACATTGTCACTTTAATTTTTATTTGTGTTTAACTACTACTTGATTACTGTCAATTATTTTCCTTATGTCATTTTAAGATTCATTACTTTAGCTTTTATAATATTTTTCTTTGACTTTTATTACTTACTAGAAGCCCAGTGCATGATTTAATCATGCACGTGTAAGCTGTCTGTCCGCTGGTCGGCAGCTCCGAAGTCCCTGGGCCCCTAGGGCGAGGCGGGGCGGGAGCGTGGTCCTCCTTCGGCCGGAGCCCAGGCCAGGGTCTTGCCTTTGCCTCCCGCCCAGGAATGCTGGGGCCGCCGCCACGTGCTCCTGTGGCCCAACTGCCGCCAGACTCCTCCCCCGGGAGCCACGCCGCCTGCCCACCCCCAGCCGCCTCCAAATCTCCAAAACGCCGGCTCGGCTCGCTGCCCCAGAGGCCTGTCTGTGCCACAGCACAGCCATGGCGCAGACGCTGAGCTCGCGTCGCCGCTGGCAACGCGAGCTCAGCGTCCTGCCGGCCCAATCACCACCCCAGCCACCCCGAGTCCCGCCCCCTGTGTCACCCACTGGCCCAATCGTGGGCGTAGCGGAGTAATGGTAATTTAAATATTACCTTTTTATTATGTAAGATTTTCATTATAGCTCCTACAGTTCACTCATACATCCTCTTTCCTTCTTTAACTCTGCTCTCTACTGACTCCTTTATAACGTTCTTCCCTCCCTTCTTAAAGCTTCCATTCGAGGGGGCGTTAACCCCAGCCCAGGGCTCAGCCCTGGCCAGGTGCTCGCTGCACCCCCTTCCCCGGCCTCCCCACCACCGTCCTGCTCCCATTCCCTGCCCGGGATGCCCGGCCCAGCAAGGGTGGCCGAGGCCCGCATGGCCCAGGTGCTGCTGCTGCCACAAAGCAGGAGTGCCTCCACCCAGAAGGCCTCGGACTGCTCACCACTCCATCCCGGACCCATGGGTGCCTCCCCGCCAACAGCCTGTGCCGGGGGGCACTGCCCTCCTCCTGCATATGGGCGGGGCTCCCGCCCTGCACCTTGCTGGGTGCACCTGCTCCCTACCCCCACAGTCGTCACACCCTCCCGCATGCAGCCCCACGTTTCCTTCCCTTTTCTATTCCTGTGTCTTTTTCTTGTTCCCTTTTGTATTTCTGTTTCTCCTCTAGGCCTGTCTGCATGCAGGCCTGCCTTCCTCTCCCTCTCCTTTCTCATCCCCTCCTATCGTATCCTATCCTACCCTAGGCCTTGCAGCTGCCTGAGCAGAGAGCGGGGATGCAGCCTGCTGATCTGGTCATGATGTGATGCTGTAACGGATAATTTGCATATTTCTCTATTATTAGTATAGATTATATGGTTAGAAATTGTTTTATTATTTAGTGTTGATAAGGTGATAACAGCAGTCACTGGTATTTAATACACTTTTCTAACTTGTCCCTCATTATTTTTGAAATGTGTTCTGACACCTGATAATTGCAAAACAACTTCAAAAGCACTTAGCCATATAAATAACAGTGCTAAAAACATTATTAAATAACTAGAGGCCCGGTGCATGAAAATTCATACACTGCAGGGGGCGTCCCTCAGCCCGGCCTGCCCCCTCTCACAGTCCGGGAGCCCTCAGGTGCAGGAGGCAACCCGGTGATCAGGGGAAGGCAATGCCCCCATCACACCTCTGCTGCTGCCATTGCTGGCAGCACAAGCCTCGGCTGGCCCTGGTTACCTGCAGCACAAGCCAGGGCTGGCCCTGGGTGGCTGGGCAGCCACCATCCAAGGCTTGCCTGAGCCTCAGGCTGGCCCTGGGTGGCTGGGGAGCTGAGGGGACTGGGGGACTCCGGAGGAAGATGTGTGGCAAAGCTTGGCCCACTGCCTGCCACCCTGCCACGGCTGAGGGGACTGGGCACCAACATCTTGTGGCTGTG